>NC_046238.1:2722857-3403571 GCF_009819885.2 Catharus ustulatus
TCGCCACAAACTAATCCCATTTTGTCCCTGAGTGCAGGAGGTCTGTAGCAGAGTGATACAAATGAATTAAAATATATTGATTGTATAGAAAATTAAGTGCAAACTATTTAACACATCCTAAGTGATTAGATGCAATAAAACCTTGCAGAGACGATTGCACAGCTGGCAAACCCAAGTCGGGAGAGAACAATTGGGGAAGAAAGGACCTGGCTCCAGAGCTTGGTTTTTGCACTGGGAGCCTGACAAGCACCCTTTGTGCTGAGGGGACAGGTGTCAGCCCCATCCCAGCCCCTTCCCACTCCCCATTTAGATTTTACATCAATTCTGTGAGCTCTGCCTTGAAATCCCGTTTTTCTAAGCGAAGACAAAGGCAAACGCCTTTTGTTGGCACTGGTTCTAGAGGAGCAAAGGTGTTACATAAAGGGCTGCTGAGATTCTGGATTACACAATATTTTTAAGGGGCATGTGATACATCAGGGACTATTTATATGTACATTTGAAAGTAACTGTTGATTACCCAAACTAATTCTTATCCTAAACAGATCAACACCGCCAAGAAGGTACAGAAAAACAATTCTGCAGTAGCATGAAATTAAACTGTCTTGTTTGTGGGTACACAAAAGGATTAAAGAGTATAATTTTACTCTCTTAGACCAAATGAATTCCTAAATTGGAAAAGCAGCTCTGTCCAAGGTCGCCTCTGTTGTTTCCAAAAATATCTCGAAACAAACGCAAGAGGGGCACTTTGTTGGGTGTTATCTAGACATATATAGTTTCAATCAAATTCTTCAACAAGTGTCAGAATAAAAGTCAAACATTTGTCTGACACTGCCAAGTCACTGGCAAGTGAATCCCCTCAAAGGTTGAAAATGAATTTGATAACAGAATTAAGAATGATGGGGTGTTTTCTTTAAAGAAAAAGGCACGTTAATTTGGGATTGAGCTGTAAACACCTTTTAGACATTTCATGAAAGGCTTGTCTAATTCTTTCCACAACACTGGGTGAAGTGATACAAGGTTGTGTTCATGACCCCAGGAAAATATTTATAGTGCTTTTTCCAGTGTATGAGTTTCCTCTTTCCCTCTCTTTGTGTTTTATGATCAACCTTCAATTAAACCAAGAAGCAGAAAAAAACCTTCATGGTGTGAGATTTTACAGTGGTGCATTTCCCATAGAAAAATGGAAGTGCAGTGCAGTAAATAAAAACCTCAAAAGAAGCAGCAACACAACAGCAAGAGCCTGCTAGAGCCTGGTTAGGAGCAGTGGGAGAAGTTTCCTGAAGGAGATTTCAGTCAGGATTCTGCTGCCACTGCCCAATTTCAATTCCCAGGAACATGAACTGGCTCCCTCGCTGCTCCCTGAGCCCGTGTGAAGGGAACCCAAGGAGAGAACCCTCAGGGCCAGGAGATGCAACATGGATGTGAAATATTGGTGTAACAGGTTGTCTGTGGGTGACTTTCAGTGTTCTGATAGTCCTGTTTGCTTTTTAACATGCTATAAAAACACAGCAGGCTCCAAGCACAGAACGAGGGAGATGGGGACAGTGTTTTATAAATACTTGATAAAACCTCCAAGGTTTAAAAGCTGCAGTCCACAGAAAGCTGCTTTAGAGCACTGCATCATTTAAATAGCAGTGGGTAAGCAAGATGTACAATTTTAATATGATTTTACTTTTAAATGTTTCCATTTTTAGAATCTCAAATTAATTAATCATCCCTTTTTGCTCTTGGTAATTCTTCACTAATGGCTCAAAATTTCTCTGATAACTGCAAAGAAATGCCTCAACCCCAGTTTACTCACCAGAAAATGCTGTGGTAGTGTAAACCAAGTAAACTGCTGAATTATTCATTCTTTATAACCTTAGAGTTTCAACTGCTGTTTAAAAAAGAGTAATCCAGTTTCAAAAAACCAAACATTAACCACCCCACACACATTTTAATTGCAGAGAATCTTAATGGCTTTTCATTTTTTTCCAGTATGAACCAGTTGTAAAATGTATAAAGAAATTGGGAGATTGGTTCCTTCATTATTTCCCTTACTTGGTCATTATTTGTATGTGATGTAAATCTTTATGGTTTTGTTGTTGTTGCTCCCAAAGAGCAAAGCATATTTCCTATTCCATTCCAGGAAAAATAAGTAGGGAGAGAGAAAGGAATTTATCTTTGACAGCTGGTAAGATCCCTTATTCCTGTCTCAGCTGCATTTTTCCTGGTATTAGCAAAAACTGCAGGATTTATCCTATTTCAAGAGTAGACTTAATTAAGTGCTTATTGTATAAATGAGTGGCTTTAGAACTTGAGCAGTTGCAATAAAATTTAGAAGCTTAAAAATGACATCTAATTGTGTATGAAGAGACTGAAGGGAAGCAGGAAAATAGACATTGGCTTGAGTTGATCCATTTGCAGGAAAATGACTCCAGCTCCTGGCTTTCAACAAATGCTTGGATGTGTGTGTCCTAATTAGCAAAAATAAAGTTTTTTGTTACTATGTGGAAAGGAAGAAAAAAAAAAGGCAAAAATACACTTTTTAATAATAAATAGAAATAATGCCTTTAAATACAAGGTAAAGAATACAGTTTTAATCAAAAGATAAACACTCTAAATATTCAGCACTGGATTTGTGCAACAGCCTCTCATAAATGTCTACTAAAAATCAAACCACTTTGCTCAAGACTTGTTAGTTCGATTGTTTGTGCTGAGAAAATCTTCCCACAAACATTTAATTTTTGTTATAAATTAGAACATGTCCAATGGAACATTGATTTGTGTTGGCTGAGAGTCGTTATTTTAGATAATTACTGTTGTTTTTATTTTCAGTGTGCTATAAATCTGATGATGGGCCCTTTAATTCCTGCTTGTTCTGTCAGGATGAAGAACGGAGCTAAATCCAGCAGACCTTGTTTTGGCAAAACTCCCACTGGAGTCAGGGAGGGTTTTGGGAAAGTAGGGTTTGTCTCCCAGTTCCTGCTGATTATTTGGGACATGTTTGCTCCCTGTCCAAGCCCCCAGAGCTGCTCACCCAGGGTGACACCAGCACTGGAATCAGGGAAATCAGTGCCAGGCAAGTGTGAAAAATGCCCTTTTCACCCAGTGCCCTTGCAATAACATGGATTGCCTCGGGAGTTTGGAGTCTGCCAAACTGAGAAACTGCTGCTGCAGGGACAGGCACTGAGAGTTTGGAGAGCCCACTTTCAATCCACACTGAGAATTTAAAGAACTCTTTAAACGAGCTGGAAACAGGTCAGATTCTGATTGTTAGAAAACAGCTCCAACGTGGGTGTTGCCAGACAGGTGGGACCTTGTGATAAAGTTGTTGATTCGTGTAATACTTCCTTACTGGAGCTCTGGCACGGCCATGAGAATGTCAGTCCTGTTACACTGAGTGCAGCCAGGCACTGAAGGGTTAACAGCGTTCCCTCGGCAGGAACCTCCTGCCGGGAGTGATAACCTCGGACACGGGATTTGCTTTTTACAGGAGCTCTGAGCAAACACAGAGCAGAGAGAGCCCAGAGCTGCCCTTGTTCCACACAGGGTGATAGACAAGTGTCCCACGCCCTGCAGTGTCACAGCCTTTCTCCCAAGGGGACATTTCCAGGTGACATTGTCCCATACAGAGTGATGGACAAGTGTCCCACAGCCTTTCTCCTAGGGGGACATTTCCAGGTGACACTGTCCCATACAGGGTGATGGACAAGTGTCCCACAGCCTTTCTCCCAGTGGGACATTTCCAGGTGACATTGTCCCACACAGGGTGATCGACAAGTGTCTCACAGCCTTTCTCCCAGGGGGACATTTCCAGGTGACTGCTCCAGTCCCTGTGCCTTCAGTCAGTCACCAGCTGCCTTCATGTGGGAGCTGGCTCCAGGCTGGCCAAGCACTGCCAGGGCAGGGATTCAGGCACTGAATTCAGCCAGAGGGCTCTGCCATCGATGGCTCTCTGGGGACAGTCCCCAGGGAGTGAGCACCGAGCTGCCCCTGGGCCACACACAAAACACTGAACTCCTGAAGCAGCAAGGCACTGCAGAACAGATCCCATATTGATTCCATAGGTTGTACATTCTCCATGGACACCTCCAGGCACTGCAGAGCAGATCCCACATTGATTCCACAGGCTGCACATTCTCCATGGACACCTCCAGGCACTGCTGAACACCTTGCAGAGTGTTCTGTAACTGAGAGCAGCAGCACACTGCAGGGAAGCCTTGTCAAGAAAGCTCTGGAAATTGGGATATTTAACACAATTGCAGGGCTGACTTTATGACTGTGGGCACCTATGTGACATCCTCAGGAGTAATCTCCATGAGAGTAAAGAGATGAAAATAAGCAATCCTAGATTTGGGTAGTGAAGGAAGTTATAACATCCATTTTAGTTATTACAGTTCAAATGGAAGTAAGATAGGAGCTCTAATATAAACCAAATTATCTGATACTCAGTTGGTAAATGGTTGCTTCTGTAAAACTGGATGTGCTGCTTTCTCATGCCTGTTTCTGATGCCTGGAACTATTTCATCTCTCAGGTCCATGTGGATCTTGCTGTAGCTCCAAAGACAGCTGAAACCAACATCACTAAATCCAGAAAAGCTGCAGAATATTACAGTAGTTTTATAGCTGGGATGCCTCCTCATCCAATTCTGGATAGGGATAAGGAGAAGCCTTTGGAAACAAAGTGAGCTGCTGCTCATGGGACTGCTCAGATTCCAGCTGGGACAAATTGGTAAGTGCTGCTGCCCCAAATTTGCCTAAATTTTTTATTTATTTGGATCTTCCCAAGAGAAATGCAAGTATTTTGCCATATGGAATGTTTAGTCTTATTAACCAGCCAGGCTATTAGTAATAACAAAGTAAAAAACCGAGAAGTTAGCTTTTTGTTGCAAGTTAGGGAGCTAAAACTCTGAAATTCCAAGATTTTTGAATGCTCCCATCAAATCCTGAACTAGGTGGAAAAGCCAGTGAACAGAATCCATTAAAGCTGCATTTATTAAATGTCCACTTGTATAAAAAGCTAAAAATAGTGTTTGAGTTTTTCCAATTTTCCTTTGATAACAGTTATTATGATTTTCTGCTTCATCTCAGAAAGTCATTTTGCTGCTGCTGCTGCAGTGTATAATCTGTGTGCCCTTTCTTGGTGCAGCACAAATGACAGAGCACTAATCAGATCACAACAACAATCACGTCATCTTTGAGTAACTAGCAATAAACTGTTTTTATAAGGAAGAAAGATGAACTATTTTTAGGGTAACTGAACAGAAAACCAGAAAATGATTGTACTCAGTCTTAGTCCTCATCTTTGCTGTGAATTTCCAAGGCATTGCTTTATCCTGGGCAGCAGGCTAATCCCTGTCATACATCTTTGTGTAAATGGTCCAGTCAAATAGGATTTCCAAGGTTTCGTTGAAAGTTTTGACTTCAAGTCTACAAAATCCCCTTTCTCCCTGCCCTGTCTAGTGACTCTGAGCCACAGGCTGATTCCTAAGTAACCTAAATGTCCATTTTTGGTGATTATCCCACGTTTTCAGCATGTCTCATATCTCCTTGTCTGTGTTATTTTACTATTGCTGTCAAGCCTTCAGCAAACGCCTCCGTTGAAGTCCAGGACTGGGACTGTGGCTTTTCCAGCTCTGCAGCCCTGGGCAGGTTCTGGCTGGGAATGATGGCACAGGGCAGGAGGCACAGAGCACTCAGGTGTCTCTGGAGATGGCTGTGCCCACCCCACACAGCCTGGCCTTTCCTGAGCTTCTCCCTGCCAGAGATTCCTTCCCTGCCTCACTAAATCCTGCAGCAATCAGCCCTGGAGGCAGGGGGTGGTGGCACAGCTCTACCTGTGCCTGTGCCTTCCTTCCACCCTGGGCCAGGGGCACCCTGCTCTTCTCCCTGCCTGAGATTCCTTCCCTGCCTCACTAAATCCTGCAGCAATCAGTCCTGGAGGCAGGGGGTGGTGGCACAGCTCTACCTGTGAGTTCCTTCCCCCCTGTGCCAGGGGCACCCTGCTCTTCTCCCTGCCTGGGAAGGGTCAGTGTGCAGCTGTTGGGAAAAACTATCTCCAGCTATTTGGCAGTGTGGGAGGGCTGGCATGAGGATGTCCTGGGATCTGTGGATCTCAGACCCACTCCTCACACTGTGAAGCTTCTCAAATAAATGTCATTAATTAACCCGTTTTTCCGGTGGCCCAGCCACCAACAATTTCATTCTTTCACCTAGAAAATGTACAAAAGAAGAATACCATACAGTCAAAATGAAGTTTTGCCAGCTTTTATTTTAGTCCTGTTAACAAATATATTTAATGCAAAGGCAAACCAGGAACTCTATAATTACCATACTCTCTGGATATAGAAACCAGCAGAACATCTCATAGTTAGGTATCAAAGAAAGCAAAATAACTTTTTTTATATCCTGAAAAAAGACATTCTACTTCAGGCAGGAAAAACTATAAAAAACCCCACCAACCTATCTAGGAATCCAGTAGGCCAAAGGAGAAGAGCAGGAGTTCTGGTCCCACAGAATTATCTCTGTGCTGCTGATGTGTGACAGGGGCCAGGAGCTGCTCATCCGAAATGGTGACGTGTGAGGGACACTGAATCCTCACCTCCATCCCTGTGTCCCTGGGGCACTCTGGGGGCAGGGACAGCTGCTCCCAGCTCAGAGCTTCACTCCAGGCCAGATGCAAGAACCCCTGGGCCATATCTACACCCAGGGATAACCTCCAGCCCTGGGATGACCCTCTTTGTGTGTGTAATCCCCTTGGAATTGCAGACAAAACAGCTCAAAACTCCTCCCCGGGGAAAGCTTCAGCTCCTTTTGCATTTTCACACCAGCAACTCAGAAAATATCAAGGAGGTAAATGTGCAAGAAAAAAAAAACTTCTGTTAAAAACAACAACAGCAAAAGATAATGGAAAAAGCTCAGAATGCAAGTGATTGTTCTGCAGGCAATCAGCTGAGCTCAGCCGTGCAAGGAAAGAATGAGCAGGAGTGCTGGGGCCAGGCTGACAGCAGCCCTGCTCCTGCTGCCACACTGCCTGCCTAAGGACAATGGGGACAGCCGGGCCAAGCCACGAGGGCCACAATTATACAATATCAAGTCGCAGGCCTGGCAAAAATGTAACCTTATCGATAGAGAATGAGAGGCTGAGCAATTACACGAGTTTTCTGTGACCCTGCAGGAGGATTTGTTTCCCTTTGATCTCCCAACAGATGGGTGCCATTCCTGGCCTCATAAAACACGGATTTATAGGCAGGTTCACCCCAGTGCAGCCCTCCCAACAGCTTCCAAGCATGGCACATTGTCACTGAGACAGTGGAGAGCAAAAGCTTCCACAGAGGCTCTTTGCTCTCTCTGTTCATGCACCAAAACCAAACCGTGTACAAATATTGTAAAACTGATGAAAGCAACAGTATTTAACAAGAGTCTTCCTACTTCATGTGGGTATCAGGAGGAAGAATTCATAACACAAGCCTATCTTTACCTCCTTCCTGAATGATCTGACCAATGGCTGCTTGATTTTGTTGTTTCAGAAAACATTCTCTCTTACATTCCATTAATTGCTGGAAGTCCTGCCACATTTTCATTTGCTTCATATTCGGCCCGTGACTTTCCCGTACAACTTTCTGTTTCTCTCGTAGTTTCTGTTAAAAATACAAAAATATCAGATTTCTGCAACAGCTCTATATCACAAAAGTTGCTCACATAAGCTGCCCGGAATGACAGATTTTTATATGCTATGGAAATAATTGCTTTGTTCACTTTGATAACACTCCCTGCAAGTGCTAAAGGCATTAACACCTGGGACTTAGATCTTTGTACGGATTGACAACTATTTCCATGGTTTTTAACTGCCTAAATATTAGTCTTATCTATTTGAGGACTTATGCTAAAAATCTGACATCATTTCCATGCAGAGCTCTTGGCAGGACCAAGGTGCAACCCACAATGGACTCATATCATGATACTCTAACATGAAATCAATGTTTTACAATTAAACCCCATGATTATTCACAGAGGCAACCCAGACCTGTAAAAATCACTCAGACTGACTAAGAAAATGAAATTAATAAAAGCTGTTTGGTGGGACTTGCTAAGCCCAGCCTTGTCCCTGCTGATCTGAGCTTCAGACAAGATTAAAACTGGACAACTGCTTTGTCTGACGCCGCTGATCCCCTGGCCTTTAGCACAGTGATAAGGGTGACAGGCTCAGAATTTATTGTCTTCAACAGGTTGCTTTATATACAGCAGAAAATCTGAGCTGGCACAGTTCATTATGCCCCTGTTTCAGGGTCTTATCCAAATGGTTTTCAGGGAATGTGCTGTCACATTGAGCTGTCTGCCTATCCCTTACAGCAGCTCATGCTATTCCCTGCAGGAAATGCAGCCTGAGGAGGGAGCAGGATCCTTTTCCAGGGTATTAATTACCAATGCCAGCAGTGATGGAATTTTCTTTGTAGGCTGCACAATGCTTTTTATAAAATACTGACCACAGCTTTTGGGAATAAACCCCACAAAAATACAAACTGTACAATGGGTGAACAAGGTAAAAGCCTCCTTCTTACCTTGCCAAGGTTTTCTTGTTCAAGGATTATTCGTGTGTACTGCTCTCTGAAGGAAACATAAAATGATTTTATCATGATTTGGTTCTATGGAACAGGACAGAATAATGATGCAAACATGGAAAATGATGGAAGTATTGGGAGGTTCATAAATGTGATAGAAGAGGAAACACAAAAAAAACCTTTTTTCTCATTGGACATCACATCCCTTGGTATGAAGGATCAGATCTCCTTGTCTCAGCTGTGCAGCTGGGAAAAGTGATACTGGCTGAGGTCTCTTGCATTTTTGAAGCAGGCAAGGTCACTGCTCCTTCCAGCTTGAGGGAACAGCGAGACCATGCAGATAAGATCCTGATCGTTTTTGTAATTAATTTATCCTGGTGACATCCCAAGGGGAGCCTCACGTGTACAAGTGTCAGAATTTACAGACCCACAGCCCTTAATTGCTGTGAATGCAGCACTGGAATGAGTGGGAAAGTCCAGGAATGAGGGGGAATGGCATTTCAGCCCAGCCTGACAAGTGCAGTGAGTGCAGTGGCAATGCAGCACCTCACTCTCCCTTCCTCTCTCACTTTTGGCTGGGAAGTGTTAATGCTGCCACTCAGCATGGAAAGCCCTGGCTGGCCACCTCTCTGTACCCAGTGGCCACATCACTGCCACACCCAAAGCTGACACACAGCCCCTGACAGTAAAACATGCAAACCACAACAGCACTGTCCACACACAGCACAGGGACTGACTTATCTTCAGCTTTTCTGAAATGTGACAGTAGAAAAAAAAACCTGTGCACTGAACCACTTGGGAAAAAAAATCAATTCTATTTTGTGTGTAATTATTACGTTTTTCTGGTGTGAGAGTCAGCTAGTGGAATTCAAAATAACCCAGCTCATTTAAAGAACTTTCCAAAGTGCTCAGGGTAGACGACCTCCAAGTAGAGAAATCCCAATTTCCAGACAGAAATGTCAGCCTTCACAATGCCAGAGCCTGGAGGTTTCCTGGAGTGTGAGAGCAGCTGTGTGGACCCAAAGCCCTGTGTTCCCTTATTCCTTCCCTTTCTCCCAACTACTCCAGGACTCTGACTGGAGCACTTGGGCCTGGGGCCAGCTGGTCCTGCCTCCACAGGAACAGAGCTGGATCACTTTAGGATCTCTTGCTCTTGGACAATTCCAGCCAGGACAGATCAGAGCTGTGCTGAGGCTGCTCCAGGTGCTGTGCTGTCCCACTGACCCCAGCAATCCTCACCCAGCTGGAGGTGAGGCTGGAGCTGCTGCTTTGCCCTGGCCCACAGCACGTGTTCTCACACATTTGGTCTCTAGAACACCCTCCCTTTTTTTTAAAAGTAAAGTTTTCAAAGTAATCATCAGAAGATTTTATGTCTTTCCTAGTAAGTTTTTCTTTACTATTTATAATGATGACTGGAAAGAATGTAACTTAATAACTTTGTTAAAACCCCACAACTTTCTATTTTTAGAAAAGAAAATTAACTTTTCACATTCCTAACAAGTGACTCCACGGAACAGAGAGTTTATATTCAATAAAGAGGGTCTGAATTAAGACATTTTTTGTTCAATACGTTGTTAGGAAAGTGCAATTCTATTTATGGTTCATTTTTACTCCGTTTACATTCCAGCACTGCTGAAAAATACATTCAGGTTCTGAAGGGATGTCTAGAGAACAATGTAATCGTCTCATTTTCTATTTTGCTGAGATGTCTCTATTGAACTTTGCAGTAACTCACTGAAATGAGACAGCTCTGTGACCTCCCAGAAAGGTCAGGACTGTGGCTGCTCCCTGTGGGAGGAGAATTTCCAGCCGGGAGTGAAGCGGGGACAGCACAGAGGGGTAACATTGCCTCTGTTCACATTTCCTCACCATACCTGGGATTGCAGAGCTGGGCTCCTGCTCCATTCCAGCACTGGGCTCTGATGGCTGCTCTGGGTGAATCCCCACATCCTGCATGTTCATTCCCAAGTGTTTGAGTTGGAGTGAAGCAACCTGAGCTCCCACACCCCAGTGTCTGACCCTGCTGCCTCAGCTGCTCATCTTCATGAATATTCACATCCTCTCTGAGGTTTGATCTGTTCAGCCTTCAGCTTAAACAGCCTTGTGCTGTTTCATCTTCCCTTCATTAGATAAATGTTTATTTCCTACAGACTTTCATTATTTTGTGAGATGGAGCAAGAGCCCTCTCAGCCTCCATCACCTTCTCTCTCCTCATCCTTCTCTTCTCCCTCCTCAATGTCCATTTATTTCTTTGCTTACTCTGACTTTCCTACACTCTCTCCTACACAGTGTTTGAACACTCCCATGCCTCACATCCCTGCAGAAGGTCTCTGTGATGGATCTTACTCTGGTCCTTCCCTTCCTGGTGATCTCTGCCTCCTGCCCTGGAACATGGAGAGGCAGGGCAAGGGGCTTCAGAGGGGTCTGATGGATTGTCCTGAGAGAATCCCTGCAGTTTTCTCACAGTTTGACACATTTCACCATCAATGGCCATAAAACTGAGCCAACATGAATTTTAAAACTGTTTTGATAAATGTTTTCGTGACTGGGAAATACTGTGGTGGGAAAGCAAAGACCACCTTGTAAAACTACTGACACCAACTGGATTATTTTGTTGACAACAAGGATCTAAGATTTACTTCTCTGGAAAACAGAATTTCTATTTCATGCAATATTCTGAAACTTTGAAAAACTAATTATGAAGAATAAGCCCCAGGTATTTTGACACTTTTATCAACTGGAAATTATAAATGTTTTGGATTTTCCTGATGCTTAATTTTGAAACAGTTTGTTGACTGCTGCCTGAATTTTGTTTCAGCTTTTGCGTTGTATTAGAAGATTGAACATACACAAAATTTTCAACAGGATATTTTTACAAAAATATTTAGTTTAGTTACACTTAGTGAAGTGTAAAAAATCTCTGTGACATGGAAACATTTAGACTTCTTAGCTCAGATAATGAATCTGAAATATCTCATTCTCAGAAAACATCTCCATCTTGGGCAGGAAAAATTTCTATTTAAAACAGAAAACGACACCAAAAATAATCAGCTGCTCAATTTATAGTATTTCCTGTTTCTCTCCCTGCCAGTCAAAGGCAAGGGGTCCTGAAAAGAGCCATGGGATGAAGGAAGTGGCTTTTTACTGGAGTCAGTGAAGCTGGGGTAAGGATGGAGGTTCATGGGATGGTGCAGAACCATCCTCAGGCTGTGGGGCTGCCATTGAAGCCTCTCCTGGGCTGAGACCCCACAGTGGGGAGGGCAAATCTGTGTCTGTGTCTGAGAGAACTCAAACATTTCCAGCACTATAGGCTGGAATCCGAGCTGCTTATTTTTAGATTATTATAGCATTTCTAAATTTATCAGGTGAACTCCTCCAGCCCAAATGCCAATGAGAAAATTCCTGACTTCAGCCTGAGTTTGTGAATCTCCTTCAAGCCCCTCCAAGGGGAGAGGATCCTCCCGAGGGGAGCGCCCTGCCCCGCTCACCGCACCGCCCTGCGCCGCTCCTGCGGGTCTGGGGACATGTAGGCCTTCATTTCCTCCCTGGCACGCTGCAGCTGCACCTCCAGGCTCTGCAGAGACAAGGATCATTTCAACTGATACATGTGTGTGTGTATGATAATTGCCATTTCATCTCACAGGGCACAGTGTGTGCTCTCACCATTTTCATGCAGTTAATGTAACGGTAGTTGCTCTCTTCCTGGGCACACTCCTCGAGAAGCCCTTTCACCTCCTGTGGGAAAACAGTAAGATTCCAAAGGACATGGTGACTGCAAGTTCCCAGGAGATGCCCTGTGTTGCCATATAAACCATGAGAAATCATCATCATCATCACCATCATCATCCTCCTCCTCCTCCTCCTCCTGAATTGATTATTTCTCAAATGTTTATGTCATCTGGGCTTCTCACAAACCTCTTTTAGAGTGAAAGGCAACTGAGTGGTTTTAGATTTGCTGTTTCAGTCACAGTCAGAGATGCAAAATGGCTGTTAACAGGTTTTTATTAATGCCTGACTTCTAACAGACACTTCAGCAGTGCTGCCAAGACTCCTGTTCCTCAGCACATCTGAAGTGCCAGGCACAGCTGTGAACAAGCATTTCCTGGAACACATCTGCAAAGTGCATGTTGGAAGCTACAGACATGCCAACAGTATGTTAATCACCAATCAATAATTATGTGAAGTCTGGAGATAGTGGGTTGCTCCCATCTTTTGGTCTATTCCCAAAAAACCTCATGATCCCAATGGAATTCCTGTACACATTCCAGGCTGCACAGCATTTGCAATTTCAGAGCTCTGTCACTGTGGGATTTTCAGACCATCAGCTGGAAAACTGAATTCTGCAGTTTAACTCATGTCCAGCTCAGTCAGTGGATGTGATTGTCACCACATGGTAGAAAATGAATAAGAGTTGTCTGCTAAGAAGAAAAGCTTTGGTTGTTGTTGTAAAATAATTCCTTTGGAAGGACCATTTCATACCAGGTCCTACAAAGGAACTTTTAGAGCAGGAAAGTGACTGTCTGTATATTCACCCTCACTTAACAGGTACTCCCTGCTTACCTTGCAGTATATTCTTCTGAGGGCAAGGCCTTGAGAAACCAAGCCCAGTCAGAATTCCCAGGAGTGATGGAGTGAGACAAAGCAGGAGTACAAGACATCCCATTCAATGAAGTCTCCTCACCACCAGTTTCAGTCATTAATTATCCACTGAATTTGTTGCTAATGCAATGAAACTGCTAACTGCATATAAAGATTTGTCTTGATCAATTAATCTTTATTTGATGGTCAAATCCATCCCTAGCAGACAGTGTCCAGGGCAGCAGGATTTCAATCAGAGCTGGATGAAGCACCCTGAGTCCCTGTGCTGCTGTTCAGGACCTGTGTGACTGCAGCCACCCCAGACCAGCTTCAGGCACCACCTGTGGCTCACACTCACTGACTGGATTTGTACTTTCCACGTGCTGAGGGAGGGCAGGGGAGCTCTGTAGCACAGCCTAGGTGTATATTCTCACAGACACAATGTCCCACAGCATTTCCCCACAGAGCCAGCCCCACCTCACCTGCTCCAGCGCCGAGCGATTGGTCTCCAGGCCGGCGGCGCAGCTGTCATACTGGATTTTCTTCTCATCACATTCTTGAGTTAACTCCTTGGTGAAAAGGGCAAAAGGCACATCAATGACATCTTCCTGTGACTGGCATGTGACACTCAGCCCCTCACACAGCAGCCCCAGCTCCTGGCAGGCTCAGGAGTGTGACCCTGGCTGGCACATGGCTGTGGTTACACAGGGAAGGCACCAACCCCCTCACATTCTGGGGATCAGAGAGAAGGAAATTCCTTCTGCACCCTGCCAGGGTAACAAGGCTGTGTTTGCAAGAAGAAAGAACAAATAATTATAAAAATAGACATTAAGAAAGGATCAGTATAAGTGCTCCCTATGAAAAGCCAATTTCCAGTTGTGCACAATCAAAGCTTTGCTGGATTTCATCTGCTGACACTTTGAATGGAAGCATTAAAAGTAGGTTTTTCTGGAAAATTCATTGATAGATAAATGCATCAGTTTATTTGATTCCATGGTAATGAGCCAACTTATGGCAGCTGTAGACCCAAAAGATTTTTTTTCCCCAGCTCTCTATAAAATTTTGAGAACAAGTGGACAAATTTGTCAGTGCCACAGACCAATGCAGGAATTAGATCAATGTAGCCAACATTTGGATGAGAAGTTATCTGCAATCCACTCAGAAAGGACAGCATTGATTGGGATCACCAGTGCTGAAATATAGAAATAGCTTTGCAACTAATCCGAAGCTAACTTTGCTTTGGGGTTGAACTATGACTTTTCACATTTTCCCCTGATGTAGTAATTTTTAAAATTGCTATAAAGGACTGAATTTTGTGCCTGCACTGTCAGCTTTTACAAATCCCAACCTTTAGCACGCTGCCTGCTGCAAACACTGTTGACACATTCTGCTATTTCCAGCTTTCCCTCAGAGCTGATCATGTCAGAGATCTGTAAATTGGATTTATTTGTGGGTTTGACTCGATTTCCACAGAAAGAGAGGAGTGTTTCTACAAACCTGGCAGTTCTGACGCAGCTGCCTCAGCTCTTTGATGACAGGAGCAAGGCTTGCCTTCTTCTCTGCCACCATGGCATTCAGTTTCTTCACCTGAGAAAGGGACAAAATAATATTCATTAACTCTGTGACCCTAATTGTACATTTATGTCATTAGGCATGTGAAAAAAAAAGGGAAGCAAACCAAAATACAGAGAGAAAAAATGTGATGAAACCTTAATTATCCAACTGAAGTTCAGGACTAATTAAGAAAGGGAAAAAGCCCATTTGGCAGTGGATCATTCCCACAAATGAGGCAAATTCTGTCCCATTGTTCCAACTGAGAACATCCCAAAGAAGTCCAGGGCACTGCCCATTGCCAGACACCAAAGAGCAGAAGGAGCAGGGGAGATGAAGGGGATGCACAGAGAGGGCTCAGAGAAAGAAAAAATCCTTAAGAAAACAAATACACTTGCATAGGTTAAATAAAGCTTGAAAATGCTAAAATTGAGTCACTTTGATATATTTGGACTGAAAATTCAAATTGCATCCACCTTTCTGTTTGAGAGTAATTCTAATTTAGTTACACCATTTTATTTTAAAAGTGCTCTAAGGAGTTAAAAAGATGCTATTTTGCTTTTTGCTCTCTTATAATATTTTTAAATTAGGAATTCAAGTTCTTTCTTGCTTCCATGGCTATGTGGGCAGGTAAATTAAAGCATGACAGTTCTAAGGGCAATGGAAAATCAGGCTATAAAGAAAAAGACAAGCTATTTAGCTCTTTAAGCATATTAAGTATCTTTTCAACAAATGCTGAACTCCAGTGATTTACAAACATTTTAGAAAAAGCCTCCATTACAGATTCAAACCATTCATCTCCCTCAAATAATGTGTCAAATAAGAACAAATATGAAACCACTTCTGAAATCACAAAAAAAGTAAAGAATCAAAGACAAGATTTGATATCCCTGAAGTTTCTGAAGGGGACAAAAGAAGGATTTATTTGTAGGATTTTGAATATATAGTGAATATATTAGTGAACTTTCTCAAGATTATCTTTGCAGATGTGTTTGTTAGAAATATTTATATATGCATGTATAAACACAGATTAAAGGAACATTAGAAACCAAACAAAAACATTAAACTGGGTTTTATATGCTGAGGAACCAGATACTCAAACTGAGCAAATGCAATAGTTTAAGACTAAAATCACCATTTCAGACATATTATCTAATGTCTGGCCTTTCACTTCATCCATTTCACTCTTCACTGCAGAGACTCTTTCCAGCTCCTCCTGGGTGTAGCTGTATCCAGAGATTCCTTTCTTCTCCTCAGTTGCTTGCTGCAGACACAAACAATAAATGCTGGATGTGAGTCCACTAACCAAGAAACAGCAAATTCCTTCTTGGAGCCAAATATTGTGAAAAGGGTAAGTACTGTAATTCATTTATTGTATTCATCAATTTATTGTAATTAATCTAGCTTCCAGAAAAGTGGATCTTATCTTGTGTCTGAACAGCAGGACAATAAAAACCTGCTGTAAATACAATATTTGGTCATCCAATACTCAGAGAACTGAACAGAGAGTTTCCACAAAGCAAAGTGGGCTGGAGGTCAGGCTCTGAGGAAGGTCCATGTGTAAAATCTGTCTGCTTGATCAGAAGATGCAGTTAATTATTTTGTAAAGTATTTTGGTAACAAGAATACAGGGACTAAAAGAAAATACCTCAGAGTGTTCCTGCATTTGGGATGCTTACAGTTACCCAGAGCAGAAATCCTTCTGCTGCTATTCTGGCTTAGGGAAGATTCATCCAGTTTTAAATTTAAACCCATTTTCTTCTAAATATTCTGGGGTTAGAATGTTTCCTTCTTGCCTACTCTTTCTTTAAATACTATTCCTATAGATTTTACAGCAGTAGCTCGGATCCTATTTGCTGTTGGTCACTCTCTAAGCCCTCACAAAGTAATTTAAGCATCCAGCCTTGCCCCAAGCAGCATTTGTACAGATTTACCACCGACTTTAAAAAGCAGGGTCAGGCCCCTCAGTCTAAAAAGAAGCTGCAGATGAGTCCTGATGGACACCAAGTGCAGCAGCCCAGAGGGGGCAGACACAAACACCTTTGGTACCCAAAGGCTCCTCGAGCAGAGGAGCTGAGGGTGGTACCCAGTGAACAAGCCCAGCAGCATCCCTGTGAGCCAGGGCTGTTCCTGGGCAGGGAGGGCTGGGGAGCAGCACAGCTCTGGTTACCAACTGCTGCTGGATGGCCTCGTGGCGCTGCCTCAGGAGCTCCTCAGTCCTCTGCAGGATCCCGTACTCCGCCGTGATCTCTGCGATTTCCAGCCGCTTCTTTTTGTAAAGCGTGTTCTTGCTCCGCAGCTTGCTCACGTACTGCTTGTACTGGGGGGGAGAGAGCAGAACTCACTTCACTTACAGCAAAGCAGGGCTTTACCACAGCATAAAATGGGATGTGTTTATGTCCTCTTTGTCCTGCAGCAGAAAATGCAGTGTTGAGAACAGAGGCTGGAATTCAGGATTCCCAGGCTCTATTTATTTTCAGCTCTGCCTTTGTTCACTGAATTTGTTCAAGGGAAGCAGCTCCACTTTCTGTCCCAGCTCACTCATTTGCAGGCCTGAGATCACTCCCTTCTGTTTGCCACCATTTGACAGCTGGGAGAGTAAATACTCCTTGCAAAACGTTATGGGAGTCATGGATAATAAAAACTTAATGCAACAGTAATTTGCACTTGTAACACAGCCCCAGCCCTGCAGAGGAAAACATGGTCACAGACAGCAGCAAAACTGTAAGGGAAGAGGACATGGGAAAGATTTTTTTTTTTTTTTTTAATATTCTCAGTAGTTAAAACTTGTTGTTCTCTTTCCTTGACTCCTGCAGACCTAGATGATATCTCTGGCTAAGTTTTCAAACCCAAGAAAATAAAAGCAGAGCCCTTGCATAGAAACAGAGAAATGCAGTATTATTTGATTCAAAATCTAAGGCAATGGAGAATTTATATTTTTAAATATTTTTGTATTTTTTCAGTCCAACAGCCTTAGTTAATTTACACCTGGGCCTGTGTGTGTTCAATTTGTAACACAAGCACCAGGGTTTGAAACAAACAGGTAAGATTTTTCTGTGCTTTAACATTTTCCATCTGTTGTGCAGTCTCAGCTCTTATTCTTGGATTTTACATGAGAGCTACGAGGTAAATGCCAGTCACAGCTCAAAAAATGCATCCAGATCCCGAGATGGAAAGCAAATAAAATTTATGAGAGTAAATGATGTAAGAACAGGCTTCAGAATGCTCCTGGATGAGGAGGCGTTCAGTGTGTGCAGGGAGCACAGACCAGGCAGCCCCAGGAAGAAAATTAATCCCACTCCCACTGATACATGTTTAAAATTCAAACACAAAATAACTTAAATTTCAAAATTTACATTAATTATCCCTCTCCCTTCTACAGAATAAACCCAAACCCCCAATGTGACCACAGGCTAAGAACCCCCAGAGTAACTGTATGTTCTATAAAAAGTGTCCTGGGCACAGTGCCCACAGTGAAATCAACCCTGCTCATCTGCCATCCTGTGCAATATCTAGGCCAAAGCTGCCTCTCTCTTGCTACGCTCCAGAACTATTTTTAAAGCCAAAAGCTATAAACGTTTTTGGTGAAAGAACAAACCCACAAATTACTCAATGTGCTCTATGCAGATTGGCCTCTGTGAGGCTTTGGGATAACATCCTACATCCTGCTACTACCCTGGACAAGGATACACAAGGTCACCTGAGCCCCTGCCACACTCTGCTACATTACTGGCACATTTAATACAGCAGCACCAAACTCATTCCTTTTCACAGCAAAATCAATCACATCCTCCTCATTAATATAAAAGACTTCTTTTTTTCTTTAATTGCTTAGACAATACCAAGCTTTCTGTGATTTCCAATGATTACAAAAGTATCAATGCAATCTCTCCAACCAACTGAGCAAAATCTAAGGGGAGCACAGTCCTCTCTCTTGATCCTTGGAATATTTCATTTGACCAGTGGAATATAATAAAGAACAAGATAAAGGATTAAATTTAACATGTGACCACACAGAGTTATCAAATCTGAACGATCTTCTGTCAGTGTATCCCAGGATGAAAAGCAAACTAGAATTCTCTTCACTTTTAAAGTCTTGAAAATAGCTTGAGTGGGAGGTAGGGTATTTGCATATTCAATATTCAAAGCATAATGTATTTTACAATGGAAGTCAAAGGATCTTGTTGATTAATGAATCAATTCCACCACTGTTCTATTATTAGTTGATTAACTTAGGACTGTATAATACAAATTTCATCCCAAATGAACTACAAGTTGCTCACAGTGACAACTGAAATCTGTTCCTTTTAGGAGGTGGATGTCAGCACAACCTCTGGTTTTTTAAAGCAAACTTAATCTTTGACAGTTTTTATTGCAGCAAGCAAAGTAAAACAAAAAACAAAATATAAACAACAGTAAGAAAGTGATAATCTGTGTAGTAAAATCAATCAATAATTTGGCAGAATGTTCAAAAGATCTGATTTACTCCAAGGGCAGCACAGATTAGCCCCTCAAAATCTCACTGACTGAAGGCTCCTTTAGATCCAGGGCCAAGGTCTGAGCTGGAGCTCTTAGATTTGATCCTATTTATATCAGCAGCTCAAAGGGATCTTACAGCAAAATAAGGCTTCTTCAGCCTAAAAGTTGAGAGGCATTCCATAGCTTTCCAAAAATTAAAAGAAAATATAAAATAGCAATGTTTTCATCTGTGTGAGCATTGCTTCTGAGGCTTTATACACCTCATGTGTACATGAGAAATCAATGCCACAAAACACTGCATTTTACTGTGGTGAAAGGTCTTCCCAATAATTTGAATAGTTCACAGAGAAATAACATTGTTTGGCCACATCACTTTCAAGTGAAGTAACCAAAGGAATCCACTTCTGAGCAGCAGCATTTTCCCACAGACCAAGGCAGCTCCTCCCTGTGTCCAAACCCAGCAGGCTGATCCTGGGGAATTCCCATGGATCTGCCTGTGCAGGGATCTTCCAGTCAAGGCCATGTCCACCAGTAGCTTTTCTTTCTCAAGCAATTTAACACAAGCAGTTATTTCAGCTTCAAAGATTAAATGACTGGACAAGAACCAAGTGCTGGCACTAAGGGAGCAGGGGAAGCAAACCAGCCTGGAGCCTGTGTCAGAGCCCCTGGAGACACAAAAACCATCCAAGGGAAAGCAAGCAAAGATTCTGCCTTTTCATTTGGCTATTTTTATGGTGACTGTAACATAACAAGCAGATTATGGAACACAGTGAATGAAAACAGGACTTTGATTTCTCATGTAACACAGGTATGCACCATCTCTGGGCAGATTTCCTGGATTCTGCTCCATTTTTATTGGAAGAATCCAGCAATGCACTTACTTTATGCTTCTCCATTTATTAGAATCTGGAAGAGGTTGGTATCACCAGATTCAGTCCCTCCTGGTGAAGGAATTCCTATAACAGTTCTAAATAAAAATCCAGTTGTGAAATGGCTTCTGCAGGGGCACCCAGAGCCTGGCAGGTTCCCTCCAGGAAAGGACATCAGCCTGGTGACCCCGTGCCCTGTGTGGTCAGAACTGGGAGCAGAGCCCAGCTCCTCTGTGCAGCCCTGGCTTTTCACTACAAGCTTCTCACCTCATCTCCTTTAATCTCACATTTGCCCCAGGAGAAGTTTTCACAAGGTTCTTATTGCAAGATTATCATTAAAGGAGAAAATGGATAAAGCTTGTTTTCTCCAAAGAACAAGGCCCAGATAAATCGCTCACTTTGGAGTCAAATCTTTTTAAATAATAATTTCTGGATTAATGCAGCAATTTGATTATTGTAATCAAAATATTCTTCATATGAAAGTACCACAGAAAATAAAGTATTAATTGTGAAAAACCACATAACTAAACAAGATTCCAAATAAAAAAAATTAGTTAAGAAAATTATTTGCATAAGCAAAATAATTGCAGAACGTCTTAGCTGACTATAACTATTTTCATTAAGAACTAAGGAACAGATGTTTTAATTTCTAACTAGACTAATTAATGGCATACAGACTGTCCAAAGTATTAAAATTCAGTAAGGAAAAGTTCCTGAACATGACAGGTTTTCTGTATTTTTTTTTCTAAGAGGCTCTAAATTTAAGCTAGTACAGCCAGTGTTGGACAGAGTTAATAACTCAGACACAGAAGGATGAACCTCTAATAGATAATAAAATGAAAGTATCCTACTGTGCTCATGGCACAGCTCAGCCAGGAAAGCTCTTCCTGAGCATTTTCCAGGAGTGCTTGCTTCTGGTCAGGCAAGAAGTATTAAAGCAGCCATTACTAATACTTCAAATCAATCCAAATATTTATAAAGAAAATCCATTTTCCATGCCCAGGGAGGATGCACAGATCAATGAGATCCAGGATTTATCCATGGCAGAGTGAGCTGAGGGAGTGCTCAGCTCTGGGAGATGTCCCTGAGTCTCTGCATATGTTGGGTTCAGGTGACAGGGAACTTCCCACAGCAAATATCTGGCAGATTCAGGTGGATTAAAGTTTTTGAGGAACAGTGGGAAGATTTTTGATCTGAGGCTGCTTTCTCTGTTTGCAAATGGAAACATTTGTCCTTTTTCCCCAGGGGCAGGTAGGCATGGATGAGCATTTGTATGGAAAAAAGATGAAACTCCTTAAAGAAATGCCTGTGCAAACCTCACACACCTGTGAGCAAAACCAGAGACAAAACCTGGGAGGAATTCCCATGCCCTGTTCTCAAAACCAGACTAATTCCCACTCCTGCAGCTCAGCACAGCTCTGAGATGACTCCAAATCGTTGGGAAATTCAGGATTCTTGGGGCCCTGTGCTGAACTCTGGAAAGTACAATGGGCTGTGTAAAGGGCTAAAAATATCCCAGCTTTACCTAGGATCACTTGTAATTGAACCATCCAGCATTCCAAGTGTCAACATGTGATTCCCTAATTTTCAGGATCTGACAGCTGCAGTGAGGAGCTGCCAACTGTGCCCCCTGCTCACTGCACTTTGATTGAAGTGCTTAAAAAGACTTCATAATCCCTGAAGCAGACAATTTATTCCTGCTTTTTTTGTGTTTGATGTAAATGAATTGGTTATTCCCTGCTGTTTCTCCTGACTTCTATCCAGGTGTAGAACCTCTCAAACCCAGTTTTTCATGGCTATGGAAGAAAGCAAAACACCAGCACCTAAAAACCTAAACCAGGCCTGACCTTTTGGTGAATGAAGGGCTAAAACCACCTCAACTGGAGATCCAAATACTGGATCAGGAAGGTGCTGATTCTTCCATTGCCAAGTCTTGGGAGTGCCATGGGATGTGGTAGGACAGAGCAAAGTGAGACAAAGCAAAGATTAGAAATACTGGGTATAGGAGAAAAACTGTAGCACTTTGATAGGATTAAAAAATCCATTTAAATTTAAGACAGCAAAGCTATTTGTTGAAACTCCTTCTTTCTGCCTTCTTAAAAATGGAGGAACTAAATGTCAGTGGAAGAGGAAAGTGTAAGGAAGCTCTGCTGTCAGAGTGTCAAGTGAAGGGTGAATGGACAAACTCCTCTGTCCCATGAACTGCAGCACTGACTCACCAGCACATTAATCAACATTTCTTTTGCTATTGCTTTAAAGCTGGAGCAGCAGAGCACTGAACCAGAAAACACAAATCCTGAAGCAGAACACACCAGAAACAAAACCTGCAGCAGGAGGTTGGCTGGGAGTGAGGAACCCAGACTTTCAGTGGGGAGGGAAAACCTGCTCATGCCACTTTTGCTTCATCACCTCTTCCCAGACAGCCCTGTCCCATCTCAGCCCTGTCTATCTCAGCCCTGTCCCATCTCAGCCCTGTCCCATCTCAGCCCTGTCTATCTCAGCCCTGTCCCATCTCAGCCCTGTCTATCTCAGCCCTGTCCCATCTCAGCCCTGTCCCATCTCAGCCCTGTCCCATCTCAGCCCTGTCCCATCTCAGCCCTGGCTGTCACACCCCACTCTGAGGCAGGACTGGCTCTGTGCATTTGCCTTGGACTTGGAGGAGATGCAGAATCTCCACCACCAAGGCCCTGTGCAGCAATTTTGGCAGCAGATATTTAGATAGAATTAAATAGCACAGTCTCCACCTTCCAGATGAGGAAACCATGACCTTTGAAACAGAAGTGATCAAAAACCATCAAGAATTCAAATCCTTTCCTAGTCTTCAGGCACAGGAAACACCCTTTTTACTGCTGTGCACTGGTGCCTGTGAGTACCACTGCATTTCACCTAAGGAAGTAATAAACACAAACAGGACATGGATTTATAGATTGGCTTCCTTGCCAATACAGATTTCCTTGCTGAAAGTATTTTACAAACCAGGAAATGCTTCTTATGAAAAGACAAACATTTCTGATTTTAAGCCATTAGTTTTTTTTTCCAAATTGCTTGGCCATTTATCTTTCACTCTGGAAAATGAAGACTTGAAAATATTTTAAAAATCAAAAGCAGAACATATTTGAACAAAAGGAATGCAGCTCATGTCCAGAACAGATCTTGTCCTTTTTCTGTCTTGAGCAACTTCCTTGTGTCAGACAATTAACTTGACTTTTTCCTTACTAAGCCTTTCACAAGGTTATGAGGTTTCCTTCCTACCCAGTTCTCAAATTTCTATGGATCAGTTTCTTGTCTCCTGCAGAACAGGCACAATTATTTCTTACCTTACAGTGCCTGTGCAGATAATGTAAAACATATGCTGCTGTCTTGGTAATACATTCTTGTTGATTAATTAAACACTTCTTTCCATCACATGTCACAAAACACAAATTGTCAGCTTTCTGCTTTAATTTTTTGCTTAAAAACTTGTCAAAGTCTCCAGCAATGTGCCCACTGGAGCTGAAAACCTTGGAGTGGAGAGAAATCCAATGCAGTGGGTTCCTCATTATTGCTACCAAGGGAAAGGGTTCAGTGTGTGATGGGAGGAGAAACCAACATCTTCATTTTCCACATCTCTGTGCCATTGCTCCCACCTGAACTCTGCATCCACACTTTCAAACCCCTTTAAAAGTAACTGAATTTATGGAGCAGCCATGTCCTATGGGATTAGGAAGGGAGTTCCTTCTGAAAAGGGCGTTCCCTGTATTTAGTAGTAAGTGAAAAAAGCACAAAAACAAAGAACAAGCAAGCAAGGAGTGTGTGCCTCTGGCTGAATGATGGCAGTGCAAAGACAGTACATGAGAGAATGATATTTAAGTCAGAGAATGATGCAGATAAAATTCTCTTTAGTTTAGTGACTCTGCCTGTAAATTCCCTTAGCAGGATTCTTCCCATCTGGGAAAAATTACTGGCTGAAGAAAAGTCAATTTATTTTGCTGACAAACCAGTACCAAACTGCAGCTCCCTTATTCTTTGCAAACTTCTGAAGCAGAAAAAGCTGCTTTGAGAAGTACAGCTGAAATCCCAGGGTGCCTGGGCCACACTGTCTGTGCCAGTCAAAGTCACAGCTGAACTTCAGGAAGCTCTGAGAAATTTGGGTTTTAAGTAAAAACCTTTGTGGGGAATAAGCACCACAGGATTAATTGCATCTCTGATAATCACTGGTATTATGCTTTATAATCATACAGACTTTTTATATTATTCACCATCATCCTGACCTTTATGGTTAGTTATTCACCATCAAACCTCTGTGATGGCAGTGCCATTATTTTGGTTGGAATATTAATACAGCCCAACACAGTGTGAATAAAAGAAATTCCTAATTTGAAAATAGCTGCAAATCCCTACCTCATCCTCAGTGAGGACTTCAGAGCCTTCCAGCTCGTGGGCCTGACTGCTCTTCTGCTCCATCTGCCTCTCCAGGCTGGACATCTCTTCCTTGGCAGCCTGGAGCTCTTCTGCCTTGGCTTCTTTTTTCCGGGAAATTATAGAAGCCTGCAAGATCATTAACGCAAAAATTGCCTTGTTTAATCAGGAGAAAAATGATTTTTAGATCAAAAGTATCAATTATATACAGCAGGTTAAACCACAGTCTCACTGAAGTTGGCTGCAGCATCCTAACTTTCTCCAGTATGGATGAGGTTTCCAGCACAGCCTTTTTGCCCAGATTCAAGCTGATATATTTTACATTTTAGATTTACATTTCTTCACCTCATTTTTCATTTTCATTGAGGAATAAGGCAGGCATTTTAGCTGCTCCATTTCTTCTGCTTTAGTTCCTCTTGGTGCATATGTAAGATAGACCAACATGGCTTAACTGGAAAGTTATCCAAGATTTCACAAATGTCATAATACAGATTTTTATAACTCCAACCTACTCCAACCTACAGAAATATGTTACACTAAAGCAGAACCGAGCCACTAAATCTTGGCAAATAGCTAGAAGATGATGAATAAAGCAATAAAGCACAGAAATAGTGTAGATTACAGATTATTTTTCTTTTTTCTTAGTCTAGAAGATAAAGCACTTAAAAAATAATATTTTATGCAACACTGAATATTTAATAGTACCTGAGTTTTGACCAGAACAGATTTGGTAACATAAGTATACATTAGTTCAAGGATTTAAAAAAAAAAAGCATATTTCTCTTGCCAAAGTATCCTGTTGAAAAATACTCTAAAATAACACAACACATTCATTTAGATGCAGGTGCAGGAATTTGAGGCATGACTGCTTTCTTCAAGTGAAAGGGAAAACTTACAACAAAATGAAGCCAAAACACAGCAGCTTTCTCACTCTCAGCTGAGAGGACCAGCTTTCTCCCTAAATAAATCTCCAACAGAATTGTGCTGGGGTGGGAGCTCAGCTCTTTGCTGCACGAGGTGTCTGTGGTGACAAACCAGGGAACAACAGAGCTGATGATTTTGTGAAATAGAACCCAGGCCTGGCAGAAGAAAGCAAAGAGCTCCAAAGGCTCTGAGCTCCCAGCAGCAACCTCAGCTCTGCTTGACCAGGAGCTCCCTCCTTGCTCCCAGCACATTCCAGAGCAGCATTTTCTCTCAGGAAGAGCATCCCTTCCAAAATAAAATGGTGCTCCTGAACTGCAGTATGGATCTTATCCCCATTTTTTCCCTCCCACTGACAAATTTTACTTAAGCCTTTTTATTTTTCAAGCCATCACCATAAGCATCACGCTGAAGATCATCCATAAAATCAGCAGTGGTGCAGGTTGCCTGGAAAAGGAATCACTCAGGTTCCTGCCTAAGCTCTGAAAATCTCCCAAGTTCATAAATCCTTTTTAGAACTTGGGAATTTCCTAAGCTTGTTTCATACCAAGATTATTTTACAGCCTCAGGATGAGAAATCAAAATAATTCCTTCTTAAGAGATGCAAAGGAGAAGAATGGCATTTGGTGAGACACAAGGAAGGGACAGAGCTGCAGCAGGCAGCCCTCATGCTGCCTCCCTGAATCCATCCACAGCTGGGACTTCAGCAGAAGAGCTGCTGCAAAATGCCCCTTCCAGAACTGCTGTGAGACAAGGACAGCATCAGAACATTCACTGACATGTCTGACTCAGCCCTAAACCTACATATGTTCAACTCTTTATTTTCCTTCTGACCTCCATTATTATTATTATATATTTCTACTGATGATGACAGAAAACATCAGCAGGTAAATCAGTCAGTGACTGATTTTTTCCTCCTGCTTAAAACACATTTTGTTCCCTCTTACCTGCTGGCGATACATGGAGAATTTACTATCAGTTGGCTCATACTTGATCATCCTTTTCTCAATAAGCTGATTAATTTCTGCATTGACTTCATCTCTCTGCAAGACAGAGTGGAAAACTAAGGAAACAGAGCTTGGTGTCTTTGTCTTGTCCAAGAATTAAATGCTTTGCAACCCAGATTTACAATCCAGCCAGTTCCTTTTTTTAAAACAGAGAAACAGACCCAAAAAGCTCAGTGAGTCATTAAGTACTGGCCAGGAAAGGCTGGTTTTGCATTTCCAGTTCTGTGCCTTTATGATAAGGCACAACCATGACGTTGGCCCT
The DNA here is from genome assembly GCF_009819885.2 of Catharus ustulatus. Lineage (NCBI taxonomy): Eukaryota > Metazoa > Chordata > Aves > Passeriformes > Turdidae > Catharus > Catharus ustulatus. The sequence goes on from NC_046238.1 coordinate 2,749,466, forward strand.
GAAAATGAAGTAAACTGCTGCATGAGGAGAGAAAATGCAGAGAGTTGCTACAGAAAAAACAAATTGCCACATGCAGAGTGAAAAATGTAATTTTATTGACATGGACTAAAATTCCCTTTCATTCAACTATTTAATAGAAGTTCAAAGGGAAGCAAATAAAAATGAAGTGATAAAGATTTCATCAACACTTTGTAGAGTCACAGACTCTATATTCTACTCTGTATTCCAGGCCTGTGGTGCCTTCTCCTCCTGCCACAACCTGCACTTGGCTGTCCTTAGTCCCAAGCTGCTGAGCTTCATTCCAGATGAAGTTTCTGGAGCTCTCAGCCACACCAGAGTGCAGATTCCAGCTTTCCCATGCACTGGGACTCCCCCCAGCCATGGAAAACACAGCCACAGCAATGTTCCTTGAATCCTCTGCTGCTGCTAAGGGAGCAGTGCAAACGTGCTGCAATGCCAGGGAGTCAGACCAGAACACAGGGACAGTCCTGGGAGCAACATCCATGTGCTTGGAAAAATGAGAATCTTAAATAAATTACTCAATAGGACTGAAAATACTGCAGCACCTGGGGAAAACACCCAACTCTCCTGTGAATTCTATTCTATTAGTGGTAGATCAGGCTTGAATTTGAAAATGGCATAAGAATTCCCTTCTGTGAATAAATTCCTGGGTTTTATATTATAAAATGCATGGTGGAAACATTCTTGGTGCAGTTTAGCTCCTTTTTAAGGCACTGACATAATAAAAAGCTGACTTAAAAAAAAAAAAAAAAAAGCTGCCTAAGGCCATGCTGTGATAACAGCCAAGTGTATGACATGTTTTTATTATCTTTCAAGAAGAAGATACTTCCAAAATATAACAAATCAAAGGTTACATCATGGAGAAAGAGGGTAAAACTGAAAGCTTTTAAAAATACTGTGATAAACCCAACACTCTTGGAAAAGAAATGTGCAAAACAGGGATTCAAGCAAGTCTGAAAGACAACTGCAGCCACAAATATTGTTTTGATTAGAGGAACTAATCTAGGAAAGCAGAGGCTGAATCACAGAGCTGGTTTATTATTTCAGCCCTAATCTGCCATTTATTAATGCTGTCATCCCTTAAGATGGATTCTCTGTTTCCTCATTATCTTTTTTTCATGGCAAAGCCTGAGTTGGGATCCCAGGGGTGTTAACACAGCTGTAAGAGAAGACATTTAGGATGTAGGATCTCCTTTCCTCTATCATTGGTGCAAATCTCCGTCATTATCTAATAGAAATAATAATAATTAGCATTCTTCAAATTCTTCCAGGACATAATATTTCCTATTTAATCTGTTATTTAGGATTATGCAAACTTCATTCAGTTAATATATAAATGTACTTCTGTGGCAACAAATCTCTCTGCAGGTTCTGGATATATCTGACAAAAAAAGGTTTTTTTTAAGACCATTTGCTTTTAACTTATGAAAAAGCCTGGCAAGGTGAATCAAGTATTTCATGCCCAAATTTTCATTGGTCTTAAAAACTAAACCAAGCAATGCAGGGTTCTTCCAAACACTGAATTCTGAGCCATTGCACATGGATTAAGGCATCATCTTGTGAGGATAAATCCCTCAGAGAATGTTCCCTCCATAAGCTCTGGATGTGTCTGGATGGCAGGGAGAGTTTCAAACAGTGAAATCTGAAGAGAAGGAAAATCAGCCCTTAAGTGCTGAATTAACACAATTTCCTCAATAGCACCTAAGGATATGTTTGGGTTTGGGGTTTGGCTTGGAGTTGGTTTGTTTGTGTCTCTTTTGTGGGTAATTAAAAAAACCTTATCAGAGAGTTTGCACTTAGTGCTTGAGACAGCTTTGGTTTTACAAAGAAGGGATGTTGCTTTGGGAATGAAACATTTTCTCCAGGATATGAAGCAGGGATAAGAACATTGCAGAGTGCAGGAAGCTCAGACCATGCTGCAGAACACAAATGAAGGGTGACCTTGGTCCCTCACCTCACTTTCCAGGGCAGTGAGATCAGCTTGAGTCATGGCTGGCTCTGCAACCACCTTTTGTAAGAAATACACTGAAGTCTTTTTACTTTCCATCTCTCTGGGTGTTTTTTCAGTTAACAGGTAGGAATTGAAATTCATCTCCTCTTCTAGTTTCTTCATTAAACCTTAAAAACAAATTAAATCAGTGAGTGTCTATAAAAGCAATGTAGCAGATAATTAAGTTTGATTTCCCCAACACATTAAAGTATTTAGCAGCTGATTACAATAACAACAGCATAACATTTGAGTCTTCTTTTCAGTGCTCAGAGAAAGGGGAGTTACTTGATTTAAATTTTTAATCTGGATCTTAAACAATATAAGAGGATTTATTATGCACTTGTATCTCTAACATGTAACTATCAGCTCCTTGAGAGATTCTTCTCATTAATAACAAGTAAATCCCATCTCATGTGAAATTCCAGCTGAATCAGATACAGAATTCAACACACACCACTGATATAAACAGCCATTGAACCTTTATCTGTAGAAAAATCTTAATTTGGCCTAGCTTGGTGATAGATTTATTATATCCTTGGAGATTCATGCCTAAAATAAAACTTTTTTTTTCTGTCTGGCATTTAAAAAGGCCTTAAAATGGGCAAGGTTTCATGTGTGCCTCCTGTAAGGGTCCTTTGCATTGCTGGAACACAGACTGCCTCCCTTTAAAGATTTCTTGAAAGAACAAATATTTAATCTCAGGACAATTTATAGACTGAGAATGCAGAAAGTAACAATCCAATAGAAAAAAGCAATTTATAAACTTTGCTGGACACCAGCCTGATGCACCCACACCTTACCAGGCTTAGGAGGACTTGGCTCTTTCTAGGCAGAGTCATTCAGGTTCCTTAACAGATCATTTATAAATAAACCCAAGTAGGTGCAGATAAGAACAATTCACAGATAGAAAAATGCAACAGAATAAAAGGAAACATCAATTTAAATGACACTGCACAGTCTCCACTGACAACAGCAACTTCAGGGCAGTAATTCCTGACACAACTGTGCCAAGATTTGGAAGCTGCAGATGAGAGTGGCAATGGGTATTTCAGGGTATTTTTCATTATCTAGGTGATCCAGGGCTCTTTTTCATTTTTAAACAACTTGCTAGGGTTGGGATTTTGGTTTTCTCCATATTAGGGAGAAGATGGAATTGTGATGAAATGCCAAGGAAAACAAGAAGTTCACAATCTCCATCTCTTCCATTTACTGCACAAGCAGAGAGAAGTTGAGCAGAGATACAAAAGTGCAGCTGATGCTGCTGAAACAGAGATGGGAAAGGATGTAGATGAAAACAACTTTTGGTTCTCAGGCTAAGAAGCCTGAATGCCAAAGGGAAAGGTCAGAACAAAGTGAAAGAGCCCAGGAAAAGGGGGCCCCGTTTTTTCTGCTGCTATTTACCTCTAAATCAGTGTCCTGAGAGATCCCCCTGAGCCCTGCTCCCAGCCCACTCTGACAGGAAAGCTGCCAGAAGGGAAATAAGCCATCAGCTCTTGAGAAAACCTCAAGAACTGGGAGAAAAAACAGGCCCTGGGGAAAGCATCCCTGCCAACAAATCAACACAAACTAAAAATGAGTGGGAATTCCTCTTTCCCACTTTGCTGATTTCTGTGTTTGTGGACAGCAGCACTGCCACAGGCCCTTCTCCCCTTTGTGGAGGGGTCATTTATGAAAACAAGCAGCCCCCAGACAGTTTTGGAATGGGGGAGTGGAGTTACCCTGCCTGTGGAACAGCCACTGTACACTTGGCACTGCAGCTGCACCCTGGGAAACACACTGGGACTCACTGGGAGAGATTTCCCTCTTCTTTCCTCCACAAGAACTCAACTCCAATCTTCCTCAGCCCACAACAGAGCTGGGCAGCAGAGACCACATTTTAATGTCTCACTAGAAATCTCCCACCTCTGCAAATGCAGCAAAGCTGCTTCCCACGTAGCCTGTGAGCTGAATGATCACCTCAGAACTGACTGCAACAGCACTGCCAACCTGGTATTTATAACCAAGATCTTTGGTGTGAAAATCAATGTGATATCAATTACAGTATTCTGATATGAAATATTAATATTTTAATTAAATCAATTTCTTGAGGTTTTTAGCAACAAAGAAACCTGCATCTATAACCTATGCTTCATTTTTGTGCCACTCCAGTTTTCTGATAAAAAGGTACATGCTTAAATGATTTGTTGTTGATATGACAAGAAACTTAGCAAAGAACCACATGATGAGAACAGAGACCTTTTGACTTCATGGGATATAACCTTGATGACAATCTGATTTATTCTCAAATAACCTCAGAGCTGCTACCAAGTCCTGTCCCTCCCTGGTTCTGTGTTGTGCTGAGTCCTAATGGAGCAACAAAACGAGTTAAAACTTGATTTCTTGATGGGGAAAGACATGATGTCAACATCCCTCATGAGTAATATCATTTCTTTCCTGAATGCACTGGATATATTTTCCCTCCTATACAACTCAACACAAGGATAAGTAACTACCCAAGAGCTACTTTTGCTCCTTACCAGAACCTTAAAAACCAAAACACAGGACAGCTCCTGATTTGGGTTTTTTTTTATAAGTGAAAAACATTCTTTTGCAAATTCCCAGGCTAAAGAGGAAAAAAGGCCAGCATACTTCAGATCTTTCCATTACACATATAAATTCTGTTTTTAATGTTTCAACATTGACTTATGGTTACAAAATCTCCACACGTAAGCAGCACAGAAATCTGGCTCTGTGCCCTCAGGTTATTTTAGCAAGCTTCTGCCAACCACGTATTTACATGTGGAGAGCTATTCAGAGCAACTCCTCATGTTTTCCATTCACATTTTTTTTATTATTATTATAAAGAGAGAGATGGGAGAAAGAGTTTATTCGTGCTTGCTCAGTCATGTAGAAGAGAGGCAATTTTCTCTGTGTAATTCTGTTAATGGTGCTAAAACTTGATTAATCTTGTGCTCAGAATCCCACTGCTTTTCCCTCTGCAGGCTGCCAGCTGGGCATCCTGGACCACAACCATTTGCAACAGGAATTCAGTTTTTAAAAAAGGGGGAAAGAGAGGGACACTCATTTCATAGACTCTCTGACAACAATTTTTTAATATCACATGGGAAGGCCATGACCAAGTCTAGAACAAACTTCCAGCATCAAATCCTTCCCTTCTCTTTCTGCAGCCACAAAGACAGGGCTGAAATGATTTCCTCACAGTTTCCAAGAACATCACTTCCACTTTCCCTCTCTTAAACAGAGGCCTGGGACAGGCAAACATTGGCAGATCAATCATCCCTTCCACATATCCTTGAAAAACCAAAAAGCTTCCTGAATTTGTGATGCTGAGTTCTGCTTTCCATGTTTATCATTATTATTACAGTTCTTTGAAATCTCTCTGATCTTTCAGGGCTCTTCTTGAATGTTGAATTGGCCTGGAGGTGCAGGGCTGGAAGTGCCAGAGCCAAAACCAAAGGCAAAGAAACTCTGCTCTGGCATTTTCTCCCAGAAATAAAAGCAGGGAAGGCACCTCATCTATGGCACTGGGAGCTCCAGCTCTCCCCTTCCCACATCTGAGCCACAAATTCTTCTCAGGCACTTCTTAGGGAAAGCCCCACATGCCATAAATACATTGCACATACATTATTCCTGGAGGAATACCCTGGAATTTGGCTATGCCTTAAAATAAATACTGCTGGCACCAGCTTGGCTTCCCAAGTGGTTACGGTCACTTGGAATCATCAGTCTCCTCATTATTCAGCCATTTCCTTATTTTTATTTCATCAGTGAGAACTTGCTGTTTTCTTTCAGGAATCTGGTGTAAACAAAAACAAGCCAAACACCCCTTCCATTTCTCTAAACCTCCCACTAAACTCCTTTTAATCCTTTTAACAGAGACCACATTGAATTTTTGCTGCCTTGTTTGTTCAAAATGGGGTAGAAGAGTTAATGACCTTAAAAAAATCAACTACAACACCATCAATCTCACCAACCAGACTTGTATTTTCATCACAGATATCAAATTATCTTAAAAGTGCTTTATCACAACCTTGCATCGATTGACAGTGACTTTATAATAAATAAAATCATTTGAAGATGAAATAAAGTTCCACCTAAGCTAGTCTCCTTTACCAAATACTTCTATGACTTTAATTGTAATGTGGTCTGCAGTGTTGGATGAAATAATTTAAACTTGGAATTTTAGGTAAAGATTATTGTGTGGAAGAGAAAAATATTATTTTTTATACCAAATTGAATATTTAAGTAATAGGTTCCTAAATTTCTGTTTTTTATCAAGAATGAAATAAAACAGGCATCTGTACAAAGCACTGCTTCAATGACAAATGTCTTTGAAGTTCTCAGTGTTCTAAATCTATTTCTAATATTAACTTAATGAAGTTTATAAATTACACATTTTACTCTTCATCAACAAATCGTTTTAACACTTTTTTAAATCAATATTTTCAAGCTACTCATTCACTTCTTCATATTTCTGCCAATAAAGTAACCAGTAATTTCCTGTAAAATGGACAGAGACCAAGAACTCAGTGATTTGTTTTGTTTCTTCATCTTATCAATTTCTGTTCGTGCAGCAGAGACACTCAAAGTAAAATGATGTCAATTTTGCAGAGTAAGTGTGAGCTGGGTTGTGGTTATTTAGATCAGAGGCCACTGTTAATAAAAATACTGTTCATATTTAATACAACAAACACCACAAAACCCCTCCAGAATATGAAAATTCATGTTCCTCAGTGCTGGCAGCAGCAAATCCCTCTCTAGTTAAACAATATCCTGAGTAGAACTGGAGTTATTAAACAGGGAAAGATTGAAGCTGATAAACAGGGAAGGACTGAAGTCAATAAACAGGGAAGGAGAGTTCTGTGAACCAGCATCACTTCCAGCTGTTTTGTAGCAGCTCATAACAATTAATGATACAACACAAAATCTTCTAAATATGATGTCTGTAAGAGTTAAAATCCTACCAAGCCCAAGGCAGATTCTCCTGGCACAGCTCAAGCAGGCTGATGCTAATTGCATGCTAATGATACTCATGAATATGTGCTAGCTGCATTCCTTACAGAGTTCCTTTACATTTCTTTAAATATAAAATTAATTATAAAATGAAGTAATCAAATCCATAAGACAAACAACAAAGCTTCTGCTCATTAGCAACAACTCTGAACATTTTATCTTGTTTAGGAAGTAAAAACACCTGAAGTATTAAAAATGCAAGAAATTTCCTTTAAAGAGAAGGATCTGACTTGCAGTGAAAATCCAGCTGTTGCACTGTCAGCAGACAAGGCTGCAGTGATACCAGGAGGCAGCTGAGGCACCAAACTCAAGGTACCAGCCAAAGGGAACCTTCAGAATGAAATAAATTGTGCTACCTTGTAGACCAACAAAGCTTTTAAAATAAATGGAACCTACTCAGTGCACTGTGGTCACCTAATTTCAATTATTAAAAAAACCCACAGTTGGCATTCTGTAATTGCTGCTACAGGCAGTGCCTTTGTAACTGGGGAAAGCAATTACAAAGCTGAGTCCTGAGGTCTTTGTTTGGGCAACATTTCAACACAAGTTTTCTTAAGTAATGACTCCAAGCTTTGATTGGGAACATCTAAATACTTTTTGTTTTTCCCCCTGCAAGCAGGACTCGAGATAAGGAAATTAAATATGTTAACTTTATTTTCATTTCAATGATTAAATGACATATTTACTGGCATTTTATTATGTTACCTTTGCTTCTGTGAACTGAACCCATCGAGTTTCCATTGGCCTTAAAAAAACCCAGGAACTGAAATAGAATTGTTGACACAGCTTTGCTGTATAAACTCTCTGATAGCTACTGCAAAAAAGGAACAGTTATAAAATCCCTGTGAGATGGTTCAGATACTCCTTTAGTTCCACTTGTGGTTCAGAGGCAGATGAGAATCATTAAAAAATCCAAGTAAAATTATAAAGTAATAACAATGCCACAAGGTGGTGACTGAGAAAAGTCCTTTAACTCAGAAGAGCAGCCAAAGCAGTTGTGTGATGCAACTGAAATAGTGAATGTTCTGAAAGAGTAGGACAGTGACTTGTTTTACTAAATTTAAATTGAGAAATAGTCAGATTCCATCATTTTGGAAGTAATTTATGCACCATTCTATGGCATGTTTTGCACCACACTGACCTAGGATGCAGCAGGAAAAGCTCTACTCACTGTCTGGTTTGGAATCTGCCACCATCTGCCGCATCTCCTTCAGCTGCACCTGGGCTCTCTGCAGCTTCTGCTCTGCGTGGAACAACTTTGGAGAGACAATTGGACACACACAGGGTCATTCCTTGGAAATCCATGTGCAAACAACTAACCCAGCAGAGCCCAAAGAACCCAAACACAAAACATGGCAGCTCTAACGTCTGCTGGTTTTCTTTCACAAGGGAATCTGCCAGACCAAATTTTCAACACTTGGCCTGGGTTTACTTGATATTCCCTCCTGTTAATTGAGAAGGGTGTTCTTGTTCTCCCAAGTGATATTTTGTCTGATGGGAGAAATTCATCCAACAGTTTTCAACCAAAAATGCAAGTGGCTTGAGTATAACAACAACAGAAGGCAGCAGGAATCAGGATTGCAGACAACTCTCCTTATCCTGCAATGCAGCTGAGTTGTCACAGCAATCCAGTGTCCATCCCAAGAGCAGCCTGGAAAGCTTCCTGCCAAACAAGCCCAAGCTGATTTGCACTTCTGTGCTTTAGAGAGATGTGTAGTAAGAACTGGACATCACATTCATTTTAGTCATGATCTTACTCAGGCTCAAGCAAAGACCCAACAGCTTGAGAGGCACTGATTCCCACTGATCCAAATCCAGACAAAGGCTGCAGTATAAGAAATCTGAGGGCTTTTCCCATTTCAGTAGTGTTGAAATTCAGGCTACAGAATTTGGTGAGGCAGTGTAACAAAATGGCACTGGATTCTAGAACTATCTTGTTTTGGCACCCTTACACTTGTATGTCATCTGCTCCCACGGCTTCTAAGGACATCATTTTTCCCAAATTCAGGGGCCTAAATCCCTGAATACATATTGCCCCCACCCAGGAATAGGATGAGCTACTTGCTGTGTTGCTCAACCCCTGAAATCTTGGTGCAGATCACAGAGATAGAAATCAGACCAAGGAAACATTTGCTCACTACCATAAATATGAAGCATTCCCTTTAGGTGCTCCAGCAGTAAGTCATGGAACATTTCCTGGGAATGCTAAAGATGATGTCAGTGGGAGCTGAGGCAGCCAAGAACCTTCACTGTGGTGTTCAAAACTTGCAGGGTCAAGCCTCTTCCCTTAAAATGTACATAGATCTTTTAAATGGGATTTAATTTTCTGGGGCTGGGAGAAAACTCTCCCAGCTACTGTTGTTCCTGATGTATTTTTAAAATGCACAATTCCCAAACAAACAACAACAACTCTTTATTTTAACAGGTATGTTGTTATGCCAGTACCTGACTTTTTTGTTCTTGTTTCTGTTGAGCCAGAGATTCTTGTCTCTCTTTCTCTATGCGAAGCTGTCTTGCTATTTCAAGCATCCGTTGATGATTTTGTACTGTCTCCACCTACAGCAAGTGGATAAATAGTGCATGTTGCTGTCAGAGAGCTGAGAAATACATTCAAGAGATCATATGTCTCACAAGCCCACTTAGCACTTCCCTTCCATACACGTTACTACTCAGAAATGACAGCAAAGAACTGGACTCGAGATTCTTAAAAGCTCTGGATCAACGCCTGGGGAGATTCCCTGTAGGTCAATTAGTTACTTGATTCCTTCCTAGACATACAGTGTGTTTATCTTAATCCTTGTTTGCATTCCAAAATCAGAGTTGCAGGCCAAGGATTATGACACTGAAATGGAGGAGTGTTACTTCTCTTATTACCCTCTTCTTAAGACGCTCTACTCTTTTGGTCAGTTGACCTTTCTCCTCTTCCATGGCACCAATGTCCTAAAAAGCAGGAAAAACAGATAAAGAAATGTTAATTTCCCATGTATATTGGATTGGACTAAACTCTCTTCAAATTAATATGAAAATCAGAATTCTTCCCTGAATACATGGAGGCGGTTATAATTTTATTGATCTATGATCAAACATCCAGGATTCCAATCTCTCTCCTCTCCTACTTCCCCCACAGTTCCCACTCTCTTTATGCTAACATACTTCATCTGCATCCTTGAGTATTAATGTGAACATTTCAAATAAAAACAGGTGGATTTGTCTAAAATAAAAACAAACAAACAGAAACCAGCAAGGAAGGAATCAGCATGAATTCAACATCTGATGCAGTCTGACATATGTTCTTAATGTCACCAGCATTACCCACTTCCTGGCAGACCAATTTGCATGAAGCTGCTTATGAGCCATGTCTGCTGCCACTTTTTGTATTAAGACTGTCTTAAAAGAAAAATTTTCTAGTACTGAAAGATGTATCTGATTATTATTCTCCTTTAGTTCTACTTTACAACAGCAGGGTTCCACAGATTGATAGTTATGAGAGAAAGGAAAATGAATTCTCCAGATGTAGACCTTATCTCAACATTTGCTTGGCTTGTCTGTGTGTTCACTGGAAAGCTGTACACAAGCTGAATTATTTTGCTGAAACAGAGCAAATATCTCTGCTTAACACTTGAGCCACGTGGGTTCATCATTTCTGTTGACTTAAGCTCTTAATTCATTCAACACCCTCTGGAATTATTAGCCACTATCAGGAAAGCAAAAGGCTTTGTATCAGTCTGCATTCAGAGGAAATGGAGCTCTAATATTTGGAAATCATGCTGCACAGAGTCTTGGCAGCCTCATTCCCCAATCTGCTCCAGAAAGCTCAGCTCTAAACACCAGTGAGGACTTTGTGTTTGCCAACAGAGAGAAGTGTCAAGAGGCAGCTGCAGTGCCCACCAGCTCTGGCCTCTACACTTTCACATGTCCACAAAGCCAACCGACATGGAACTGACACACAAAAAACCAGCTCAATTAAAAATTGTGGAGTTTGTTTACCCTTCTGATTTCTGCAGTTGATAAACCAGATATTTTGAGCTGCTCGTGCTCCTTATGTAGGTTTTTAAATGCTTCCATGAGTTCTTCATACTGTGAAATGAAATGGAAATTGTGCAGAATGAGCTCTGTGTCCAAGGATTTCAGATCAACACAGTTTTACTACTAAGACAGTAAATGTAGACATAGAAATATGGTGAGAACAAGATAAAAAGGCATTTCCCATTGCAAAAGCTTGTGAACTTATAAAGCAGAAATAAAAAAATCACAGTGCATTATCTTCCATTTGAAGAGACAATCAGAACTTCAGAGTTTCCTCAGTATTTTCACCTTTTGTAACACAGACTGTCTTTGCAAAACAGGAAGATGAGCTATCACCCGAGAGGGACAAATTAATAAATGACTCTCTCTTACTATACATTTGTGTACAACACATATATAAATGTATCAGCCCCAAAAGGAAGAGTTTGCTCTAACAACACTTTTGATGGAAGCAATGGGGTTTGAGTTTCCAGAGTGGCCCAAGAGCAGGGCTGTGTGCACACGTGAGAAATGCCTGTGCCACATTGCATAACCCTCAGAACGTCCCAGAGATTGATAGATGCAGCTCAGCACTCACAGACAAGGAGACAGTGTGCTACTTCCACACCAGTACTTTGCCCACCAGGAATCTTAAACTGAGAGGCAGTGTGAAAGTCTGTGTGGGTAGAGAAATAACAGGGGACAGCAAGAGTTTAGAAATATGGAGAGGAAACAAATTTAGATTCAACTGGGAGAAACGCGAGCTGAGGTATAAGGAAAGATAATCTCCACAGAAACAGCCCTTCAGTGAGATGGAAAAATCTAAAAGGAGAGTACCAAGTCATTTTTTTACTTCCTGGAAAGAGCAGGTGATATGAAAGGTGAATACCAAATGGGAACAGCAAAGGCCAGTTCAAACAAAGGCATCAGAGCCCTGAGCAGTGAAGCAGCAACTCCAATTCTATAAAACCCTGAGGAAGCAGCATCCAGAGCGCTCTGCCCAGTTCTAGTTGGTTCAGTAACAAGCACACACTGACAAGCTGGAAGGAATTCAAAAAAATAGCAATGAAATGGCTAAGGAGAAGAAGGTAAAATCATAAAGAGCTGGATTAAGTGGCAAATAAAGGTGTGATGAGGAAAGCACGGGCTGGACAAGGAGGAACAAGTTACAAATGCAGGAGTAAAACCCAGCTGGCTTCCATGATACCCCTGCTGCACTCTGGAAGTCCTTTAACAAAAATGAAGATGAGCAGGTGCTCTCTGAGCAACTGCATTCCCCTGCTGGTGTCCAAGAGTTTTCCTTTCTGTGTCTCTACCTCTGTCAGAAGAGGAGTTCCATAAGACTTTTCCCCCTTGGAACATGAAATTTCAAGGTCAGTGGCAGGATTCAAACAAGGCAGAGCAGAGTTTGATGGATCATAACAAAAAGGGGTTCTCACTTTTCCCTTTGGGTGCCCCACATGCACCTGAAATAAGGGCACACCCAAAAAAACACCCAGGTTCCTATAGGGCAAGAGAGATCTCTGGCACCTGGGAGCAAATCACTGAGCCTGAACTGAGATTAATGCCTGAAGTTGGTTATTTCTTAAATTGTGTACTGCAGGCAATGCATGTGTGAATCACAACACAGCTTGAAGGTGGCAGGTTTGCTGAGTATCTTCTAGAAGTAATTTCCAGAAGTTCATTTTTGCTTGACTCTACACACCCATAAAACTTGTCTGTGTTGTAAGGTGCCCAAACTCTCATTTTTGAAATTTCCCTTAAAAGACACCATTGCAAGACTGTATCTAAATAATTCAGGCTAATTGTTTAATTCATTACTATCTAAATATTTGCACTGTCATGTTATATTGCAGTAAGGCATTCTATTACCCCAGCTCCTGTTTTGAATTAATCAGCAGGGTATTAGTTTGGTAAGATGGTTCTATTACTGTAATCCCAAAAAGGAACACATCTTACGTCATGGAAATTATGGAGGTGGATATTTATACACATGAAGACTGTGACATACAGAACAAAACATACAATCTGCATTCCCTTCTCTCTCTGCTACTTCTGCTGAGTTATTTCAAGGTATAAATCCAATATTGTTAGAGGTAACAAAAAAATAAAAGGCTTAGTCAAGCCTCAGTCAGACTGCTCAGCTTTGCTGATGCTGAGTTAATAGATCAAGTTACCTCTTACAAACACTCAAACCCACTGTGGTTTTACAGAAGAAAAGGCACAGAAAACTGGAAAAATATTAAGTAAATATGTACCTCAGATAATAAACCCAAAACTTTGGCTCACTTCAAGTTTTACATTTCAAACCCACCCAGTCTGACTATCTAAAATCAACATTTAAGGCTCACAAAAGAAGTGGGAACATAATAAGTAGGAATGTCAGCACAGAGAAAAAGAAATCTTTTCTTTATTCACAAAATAATAAATGGCTAAAGCAAAAGTGGAGTAAGGCTCATACAAATATTAGGCATCAAATACTATCAAAGGACTATCATGACTAAAAATAGAATTAATGGACAATTAGGAGATATCGACTTTTGGTCATAACATTTTCTGGACTTGTTTGAAGTGGTAATTTTATAAAGTTAAAAATATCCAGGTCATATTTCATAGAAAAAAACTCCCAAACCTGTTCAAAAATTAAGAACTAAAAGTCTGTCTAAGCCAACATGGCTCTGAACATTATTTGGCACCCAGTGCTTAATGGGCTTAAGGCCTTTTAATTCAATGCTACTTATTAATAGATAATTTCAGGGTTATTGGAGGAAAAGTGGTCAAGACATTATGAATCTTTGCTTGTCCTTGATTCCAACAAGCTTTTAACATAACTCACTTGAACATGTATTCCAGCATTACCTCCCTGATTCATTTATCCCTCCCTCCACTAGCACTTTAATTAATGTAAAATGTTGGCATTCATGAGAAGTGGTACCTGTTTGTTGAAGTCAGCCACAGTATCATCCTGCAGGAACTCTGCTGGCACTTCCAGCTTCACTAAGAAACGTGCCAGGTAAGCTCTTGTCCTGAGTTCACTGGTCCTCTGCAGAAGCCAATGTAAGACAGGATGAATCACAGTTTTGCTTCCAGTAACCAGCCCTTGGCGAAATGCACTCCTGTACGGAACCAACCAGGAGAAAATGCCAATAAATCCCAAACAAAAGAATGCTGGCTTGGAACAAAAATCCTGCAATGTTTTGACATTCCTTCTCCACTTGCCTAATGATTTTTGTAATGCTGTTAGAAGAGAAAACGCTCACAATGAGGCTTGGATTTGATTAGCCTGGAAAAGAGAAGGCTGAGGGATTTGCACATTCCAGAACCTGAAGGGAGCACAAAATAGAGATGAGATGAACTTTTTACCAAGGCTTTGAGTGCCAGGACAATGGGGGCAGGGCTGGATTAGATATTGGGAAGCAATTCTTCCCTGTGAGGGTGGGCACAGGGTGCCCAGAGAAGCTGTGACTTCCTTGGAAGTGTCCAAGGGCAGGTTGGATGGAGCTCTGAGCAACATGGGACAGTGGAAGGTGTCCCTGCACATAGCAGGGGGTTGGAACAGGTGATCTTTAAGGTCCCTTTCAACCCAACCCATTGTGAGCTGGAAGTCTGCAGTTTAGGCTCCCAGTTGTTCTACCCGATAAAAACCCTGTAACACACTCAAAGGATGAAGCCAGCAGTGACAACTCCTCGTTCCCTGTGACAGCAGAGCGGTGGGAGCGCGGGATTTGGGATCTGGGATCACCTGGCACAGGTGAGACAGAACCGGGACCGGGACCAGGGCAGGGCCGGGCAGGGCCGGGCGGCGCCCTCTGCCGGCCGGAGCAGCCACTGCACCTGCACAGGAGAGGGCAGCGCCCACCTGGAGCCTCACCTGGAACCCCAAAACATCCACGGGGACACGGGAACAGCGCCCAGCTGGAACCCCAAAACATCCACGGGGACACGGGAAGAGTGCCCACCCGGGACCCCAAAACATCCACGGGGACACGGGAACAGTGCCACACCTGGAACCCCAAAACATCCACAGGGACACGGGAACAGCACCACATCTGGAACCCCAAAACATCCACAGGGACACGGGAACAGTGCCACACCTGGAACCCCAAAACATCCACAGGGACACGGGAACAGCACCACACCTGGAACCCCAAAACATCCACAGGGACACGGGAACAGTGCCACACCTGGAATCATACCAGGGATCCCAAAACATCCACAGGGACACGGGAACAGCGCCCGCCTGGAACCCCAAAACATCCACGGGGACACGGGAACAGCGCCCACCTGGAACCCCAAAACATCCACAGGGACATGGGAACAGCACCACATCTGGGACCCCAAAACATCCACGGGGACACGAGAACAGCGCCAACCTCGAGTCTCACCAGGGATTCCATCCCAACATCCATGGGGACATTGGACAAGTGCTCACCTGAACTAAAGGTTGGTACCATACAATCTAAAAAAGATATTTTAATGTGATTCGTAGGCAAAAAGGAACTCACAGGTCTGACACAGTCCCTGGGGGTTTGTATTTGAGGATTCCAAGCAGATTCAGCATTCTTTTAGCTGTTTGTTCCGGCAGCTCCTCTCTAATGTCGACAACATGCTAAATGGGTTGTAAAATTAAATAAGTAATTATTCTTTATTACCATTCATATACTAAGAATCATTGTAACTGTTATAAAACAATCAATTTAATAATTAATTACTAGTTATTAGGACAACACTATATTATTTACTATATCCAGTTATATTTTTTCTTTTATAAACTTGTTTGTCCAAGTCATGTCAACTATCTGGCAACACTGAAAGAACTGACTTTATTAATTTACCAGATGATAGTGAGATGCTCCGTACATAACATCCCTTAAATCACCAAACTTCAATTCTCTTCTAATGGATTTTCCTGCAACATGAGTATTCAGGTCAGTTTGCTGCAGGAACACCTTCCCTGCTTGTGGGATCTCATCTGTGCAGTCACACTGACCACAGCACCCGGGCAGTCCTGGCACTCCCAGGCACAGGTATCCACAGCCCAGGTGTGTGAATGGTCCCTTCTCATCTCACACACACTTTGGGCAGCCTCCAAGGAATGGGATATAATTTCCATTGCAACAGCACAGAGGTTCAGTTCTTGATCAGTTCTGCCCTGGGTGTGTGCAAGACACAGCCTGACTGACTAAACATGACTGTCAGTATGAACCATGATCTGAACCTTAATTTCACAGGAAAAACATTGTCATCAGTCTCTGTGGGACAGGGATGCTGCCGCCCTGCCCCAAGAAACATTTGCTGGTTTGCCAAGAGCTCTCAGACGTACAGGTAGGAAGGATTCTTGCCAGGCACGTTTATTTCCTGGAAGATTCATGTAAGATGTTTTGGTGAAACAAACGCGCTGCAGGATTATACTGAGCCAGACTTAAACAAAAGCAAATTCTAGTGTGAAGCCACCTCAGATGTGAGCACCTCTGAGTGCCCTCCTTACCTTCGGGTCAATCTCCCCCAGAACATCACTGAGCAGCTGCAGCAGCTGCAGCGGCTGCAGGGAGTCAAACGAGATCAGATTGTAGTTCTTCCTGAAGGGCTCCTGATTGAGCTTCTCAACAATGAACTGGATTTGGTCACCCATAACTGTGTCCCGGGAAAACCTCTGCAGAGAAGACACAGCAGATGCTGGGGGGGCGATGACCAGCGCCGGGATCGGGGCAGCGGGATCGGGGCCGGGCCCTGGCGGGGCTGCGGGATCGGGGCCGGGCCCTGGCGGGGGCTGCGGGATCGGGACCGGGCGGGGCTGCGGAATCGGGGCCGGGCGGGGCTGCGGGATCGGACCCGGGCCGGGCCGGGCCGGGCCGGCGGGGAGGCCTCGAGCGGAGCCTCGCGCGCGCCGTTACCGCGGGGACGGTTGCCAGGACACGGGCGTGGCGTCACTTCCGGCGTTGCCGAACCGGGCCGGGGCCGGGCACCGAGGGGGCGTGGTCTGTGATTGAGGGGGCGTGGCCGCGTATGGCGGGGCGGGGTCTAACCGTGAGGGGGCGTGGCCTGGCCGTGAGGGGACGCGGCCGAGATGTAAGGGGACCGGGACCGCGACCGCGACCGGCCCGTGGATCGCTGCCCTCACAGCCAGCTGCGGCAGAGCCCGCCGCACTGGGAGCCCTCCCGGTGTCCCTACACATGCCCCGGTCAGTCCTTCCCGCTGCGCCCCGTCCCGTCCCGTTCCCGCCGCGAATTGCGGCTGAGGCCCCTCACGGGGCGCTGGGGCCCCTCACGGGGCGCTGGGGCCCCTCACGGGGCGCTGGGGCGGACACGGCACAGGCCAAGTCCCTCGTGAGGCTCCTTCACAGAACAAGTGGCAGAAATAGGTCCGAGATTCAGCCTCTGGAGGATAAACTTGGCTCTGCGGCTCCTTCTGAGGGAGGTTGTTGTCGCATGTGTAGGAGATGTACAAACAGATTGCTGCAGTTACCCAATTAAGATTTCTGGCAGCCTTTGACAGCACAAAGGGATGTCAAGTGTGGCTGATGTACGTGTCAGGTGAATGGTTACTTCATTGCTTTGAAATGGAAAGGTGCACGGAGGATCCGTGTGGAACAGGAACAGCCAGTCCTGGGCCCAGGCTTGGTCAGGGGCAAATGGCAAATTTATGTTCTGAAAGCTGAACATCAGTTGTTAGCGTGCCTCAAAGTAGCAATAAATACGTAGTGCATAAATCTGAAATAAGGACAGCAGCTTCAAAACCACCAAACAATCCGAACCAGGCTATAAATTAAAGTCAGATTTGCTCATGGGATCTCTCAGTCTGCAAGTTTGTTCTCGCAGATCCTTCAAAAGCCATGCTCAGGCCTGAAATAGTTGGATTTCGGAGCCTCTGTGCTATTTCAATTAGGTTCTTGGATAGTCTTAGAATCCCATGTGAGTCCCCAGATGATGGATTAAAATATGCAGTGAGTCATGTTAAATTGGTGCCAATTGAAATGCACAGGTTGTAAATCACTGCAGAATTTGACTCAGTAAGTAGCAAGCATAAATGCAATACTTTGCAATTCTAAGCACTGCGACTATCTTAGATTAGCTCCTCTTTTCCTTCTGAGAAACAGAAAACGCTTCATACAATAATTCCATGAAATGTGTTGGTCTTTACAGGAAGGCTGAGAAGTGGCACTGATTGGTGTCTGAGCTCTTAACTGGTTAAATGAAGTGACAAAAGGGATGGACGGGTGCCTTGGGGTTGGGTATGAGAGCTGTGGTAGAGCCAGGAACATAATCCAAGTCTCCTGACTCCTGGATTTGAACTTTAAAACCAGATCATGTTTCCTTTGTGCTTTCAGTCCATATACTGACCTTTAGGAATCGTATTTACCTACAAGTTCCCAGAAGAGATCTGCTTTCCCTTGTCATGCTTTCCTGGTATCAGTTACTGTTTTCTCTGATGAGTATTTTGAGCACATAGAACACAGAGGGAGCAGATGAGAATGACATTTCTGATGGAGGTGCCTGTGAGTTCCCCATCTCTTAATCCTGGAGAAACTTTCTGTAAACACTGAGACACATCCTTTGTTCCTCATGCTGAGGGGAAGGCAGTGGTGGTGAGGGTGGAGAGGGATCTGGTCTGGGTGCACTGGGAGGCTGCTACTCTGAGATTTTGCTTTATATTGAGACTATTCCAATCCTCACACCTTCCCAGAAGGAAAGGAGCATTCCCCTCTTCTCATGTCTCTGTAACGTTAAAGAAGAGGAAGGATGAAAACTTTAGATAATGCCAAGATAAGAAAAAGATGATGAGATGGAAACCTGTGAAACCTGATTATTCTGACTCTGGGAAAGGAGACCTCCATGGCCACAAATTGTTAGAACTGGACTGCTGAACTTGTTGATGTGTTTGAAAGCTCAAGTGATTGGAGCCCAGTTTTGTGGGACTTCCCAGCCTGGGGAAAGTGAGAGAGATCCCATGGCATCCCTAAAATTTTATGTTATCATGATCCTTTCTTCCACCAGTTTTGTGCAACCTCCTGACTGCCCCCCTGCTGCTTGATGTTTATGGTCTGTAGTGGTGTCTGTATATTCAAAATTACTGCCTAAAAGAAAAAAATCCAGGCTTAGCTCAGTGCCTTGACCTCTTTATCACAAGAGAATCTTCACAGACATGAAAGAGATTATAAACTCTCAGTGCAGCCTTGGGTAAATATTACAGGAAGCAGCTGAAATTTGTTTATGCTTAACTTGCCTTAAGTTATCTTAGTTTGGGTGCTGTGCTGAGTCAAGTCTTACAGACTCGAGGGCCAGTGTTCCAGTGCATTTGTTGTATAATTCTGGGGCATTTTCCACAGTCCCAAATTACTTTGTGGGGAGAGTGATACAGATTTTGAAGGAAAGTTTGACGTAAGACTTGTTATAAGAGTTCAACCCTACAGTTCCATCCAGTTCTCTGGATAGAATTTGTCTTTTATTTGCTTGTGGAAGCTGCTTATTGCAAAGACATCCTGCAGAGGTAACTTGTGAAGGAAAGAGAACAGAAATAAAGAACCCAGAGCTCTCTGGGTCTGCAGGCACAGCTTTGCTGCTCCCTCCTGACTTTCTCCTCCCTTTACAGGCACTGCTGTGCAGATGCTGCCCAGCAAAGTTGTGACAGAGCTCGACCACAGAGAGCAGCAAATCCGAGTGGGATGAAACCTGAGCAAACGAGAATCCTGCTCCCCGGGGGAACAGAGATCACCTTATATGGGAACATCACGGACAAGGGGATGAACGCCCAGCCGGGCTGCTGAGGTCAGATCCCAAACAGATGGAAGATGTTAGTGTGAAAACAAGAGCGTTTTGGAAGAGGAGACAATACTTCTGCTTTGCTCAAGCATTCTGACCCCTCCTGTTTGTTTGTTTTTGCTATTATAAATATTCTGTTTGACCACCTTGGATGTCGCTGTGGATCCTCAGAGGTGTGAGTGTGGCATAGGATGTTATTTAACAAGGAGGGTTGGTTGGGCAGAGTTAACTCAGCTTCCTCTAGAAAACACTCACAGTTTTGTTTCTTGATGTCCTGTTTGGTTTTGTTTCTTGTCTGAAAAATCCAAAATAACTCCACTGATTAGTCTCAGGTTTACACCAGTGTTTCTGAGATTAGAGCTGCTCTGTCGAGCCTCCTGCTCAAGGCCAGATGAGATGGCGAGTCACCCCTTGCAGCAGATTCCAAGAACAATAAGATGTTTTAGGAATATGCCATAATTGATTGCCTCTAAAGGGCAAATTTTGCTCTGTGCTGCCAAGCAAGGGCTGTTCTCAGTGATAAGTTTGCTGAACAAAGTCTGCCCACGTTCGTGGAGTTGGTTTCACTCTCCTGGGAGGGCAGCAGGCCAGGACATTGCGCACACTGATCCCAATCACACCAAGGATCAGGGCTGCAGGAAATCCAAGTGGCCTTGCTGAGGTTCTGTGCCCACCTTCTGCTATCAGAGCTGGGTTCCCACTGCCACTTTCCAACAACACAATTCCAAAGCACTGTTCCCCAGGAGGAAAAGGCTGAAGTGCTGTCAAAATAGAGGATATAAATAAAGGAACATTGATCAGTTGCTTTGTATTTCTGCTCCTCAGATTCTATTTTATCTCCATCCAGAAAAGTCTGTTGTTAACCTGAATTGGTGCGAGTGCTTGTGGCTTGTTTTTCAAAGCAAGCCTTTTATATCACTTTTATGTAATGTAGAAAGTATCTTCTGAACATACAATAGTTTTTCAAACTTGACAGGGCTTTTATGAGTTAGATGAGCTGGGTGACATTCCTGTCAGCTTTAGAACAGAGGTGTCCTTCCTCCTTAACACATTCAATTAATGAGAAAGTAAAAATGTTAGGCCAAGGTTTTTGAAGCAAACAGCATGAGGCAGAAAAATAATCACTCTGAAAAATTAAAGCCTATATTTTTAAGCTCTTTTAAAGAAAAACAACATGGACAGGACACTACCATTTGTGACAGAAAAAACCAGAGTCTAGGTCCACAGCAACACAGCATGGAGGAAAGTTTTTGGATGACATCAAGGCTTCTTGCAGATAATTACTGTTTCCAAAATGGCACCTGAAGGGTCAGGACGTCACCTCACATTTTCTGTGTCATTTAGGATTGGAAAATAGAAATTCTTTTCTTGTATACATCAATTCAAAGCCAAAAGTTGTGAAGGTGAAACCAAGGCAGAGTTTGATCCAGCTGATGTGTCTCACTCAAAAATTCTCTCACCTACTTGAAAACGTCCATCTCACTTTTATCTTGGAATGCATTTTGTTCAAGAATGATACAAAGAAGCTGACATGTTTTATTCTTATGGGCTTATTTGTATTTTCTGTTTTGTCCAGACAGTTGTCTAGCCACTTCTCACAGACTCTGACAGGAGAGGATGATGTTAACAGCTCAGAAGTACCAGTGTGAAGAAAGTGGCTCACAAAAGCAGCAGGATCTGGGATCCAGCAGAAAACACTGTACCAGTGCAGGCAAGTCTTCAGTTACTGTCAGTTCAATATTCAGAATTCAGCTTTTCTGCCTACTTTTACATCCTCCTTTAATTTGCTCATGCTGTTGAATTAAACTTCTAGCTGAAACACTTAATTTCTCAATCTATCACCAGACCCAGATATGAAACTTTATATAAAATTTTGAAGGAAATTACTTCACCCTCAGCCCAAACAATGACAAGCCCTGTTGACCCAAGCAAAGTGCTAAATAAGGATTGATGAGGTGTGGCAGTACCATGCTTTGGGTAGTTCCTTCTGCAGCTTCCTCCTATAGAAAGCTGCAACAATCTGAAATGTCAAGTTCCCTATCTTACATTTGAGGAGGACAGGTTGAAGTTGTCTCTAAGTGGTAAAAACCCCTTGAGTAAGAGCTTATTTCTTTACAAGAATTCAAACAGAACCATGTGTGAATTATAATGCAACTGTTAAAAACTGTGGAATCCATGGAGAACCTCCCTAAGTAAGTGAAAGACATTTCTACATTTTTTTGGTGTTGAAGGAAAGATACACTGACAACATCATGAAACTTTAAGGTACTCCCTCTGCCTAGACACTTACAGATCTCAGGTATGTAAAGCAGCTCTTTCCTTCACAGCCATGCTGTTAACACTCATTAAAATACCCAAATCACTGACTTCTACCAAGCTGCCCTGCTGTATGATCCTGTGGTGAAGTCATAGCCTCCAGTTGGTACCATCATGCAGCTGCCATAGAAACAGTTTTAGGTGTTGCAGGCTCATCTTGAATTCACTGGAGACATTTGGCTCATTAATTCAAATGTCAAGGAAAATGCATCAACGTAAGAGAGCTTTAAACAGGGACTGAAATGTTTAAAAAGTATCCTAATGTGGGGTTTTCTTCTGCAAAGAAAGAAGATGTGAAAGTTCTCTGTGGGTTCATTTATCACATTGAGGTTCCTTCAGCTTCCCCATGGAGTAGATTGGTTGTCTGTGCTTTGTGCTGCAGGCTGGTGTTTGGGGATCCTCCTCAGACCAAAGAACAAACTTTTCATCCTCCCTACATAGATCATGAAAACCTCAATGCTGGCAATCTCAAACAAGAGATGATAAAACTCTGGGAGAAAGATTCCACAGAAAATGCTGCTGTGACCTAGAGTAGCATGGAAGGGCCTCATAGCCATCTTTTGTTGTAACCCCATGACTGTACAATATCTAAGCTAAAAATGTTCTATTTCAGCCAAAGAATAAAAAATATATATATATTTCAACTGAAATTATGGAACTGATACTCTAAGAAAATAAATTATAATGAATTTTGGTTCCTCTCAGCCAGCTTTGAAATATATACATAAGAAACTAGGTCAATTAGCACTTTCATTAGCTCATTTACAAGCCCATATGTATAAAATATAAGATACATATAAGTTTCTACATTTATATCTCATCTTCTCCCTAATTTGGGGTTTTCTGCAGAAACAGAGCAGTTCTTCCACTGCCAGGTCCCCTCCCGTGCCCACAATGCCTCCTACAGCTCCTTCTGCTGAGGTTTTTCAGCACTTGGGAGCAAATTCCATTCCTTTCTCATGTGGACAGAGTTATGATCTGAGAAAGGCTTTGTCCAACAACAGGAAGGCTGTAATTGTTCCTACAGTATCCGGGAAAGATATGCATGAGCTTCCTGAGTTAATGAAATCCTAAAGGGTTTGTTATAAAATTTCAGCCACTGCCAGTCATTTTGAAATGTCACCCTGTCTAGGCTCCTGCTGGGATGTTACAGAGGGAATTTTGCTTTCAATTACATTGCACAGCTGACACATTCTGCCTTGTTCCCTAACCCTCCTCTAACATGCCAGGAGTGGGTCACTACAGGCACCAAAATAATGGATGAGAGGTTTGGTCCAAGCCTCTGATGTATAAAGTTCCTTCACAAGTTCCATTGGCAAGAAGCAAAAATGGAGGATTCACTAAAAAGCAAAGCTGGATGTTTATTTTCTACCAGAACAATACCAAGGTCAGAGCCCAGGAAGCTCTGCCATGTGGTTGAGATACTGAGGTAACAATGTGGGGCTATGGTTACACCCATGATTGTCTTCATTGACCAAATTCCTTTGAAAGGTAAATCTCATGGGCTACACAGGAGACCTCCTTTTCCTTCCTGTTAGCTATGGCAGGAGCTGAACAATTGCATGTTGGCAAGAAGGTTCTTTTCTTTTGGATTGTTCATTTCTGCCTGAGGCAGGGCACTGCTGTTGTGTTTGTAACACCTTTTTCAGAAGGTCTTTGGATCAGCTTCCAGATGCTCCCCAGTGAATGATGATCAACAGTTTCCCATTATAGGTTCATTAATTTTTACCTTTTTAAAAATTAACACACATAATTAATATCTTTAGTGTTACACAGTGAAATTAATCAGTGACTTTCCTGCCCAGGTAGCATCCACAAATGTTGATTTGGTTTACAATTAAGTCTCATTCATTAACTGGGTTCAGAAAACATGGTAAGTCTCTCATGGAAGCTGCACATCATCCAGCTGATGTGCTGCTTGTCATCACAGATCTCTGGTGCAGAGGCATTGCTCAAAATACAATGATAGGGAAAAAAAAATATTTCCTGCTTAGGAGCACTGTCCTTTACAAGGATGACTGACTGGAAGATTGGGTCTCCCCCTTGGAATGGCTCTCTTGATGGAAATTCAAATACTCCTGATCCTTACCCTTTTAGGAGCTGTGCAGCTCTGGTGTAAATGACCACATGTGTGTGGGGACCAGCAGTGAAACTGCCAATTCATGGGGCAGAAATCAGCAGCTGTCAAATGGTACAAAGTCTCACTGGTATTCTACAGCAAGATTTACATCAGAAGCCTCCTGAGTTCATATTTCAGCTGTAATTAGAGTTAGGTTTGGCCCACACAAACAAGTGCAATAAAGAGAGAACAACTGATACCCAAAACTAAGAAAACCACCCATATCTTTCCTGCTCTCCTGAGCCACCTAACTCCTGTTATTCTTAGCAACATATTCCTCCCACTGACAGCTTCCCAGGTGATGGCACAGTGGCATAACATGAACTGATGTATTTAAGTAAAAGAAGTTGGTTCATTTGATGTTTCTTTTTTGGCCTGCGGTTCTGAGGAGCTCTGAACATTTCAACATTCATTTCCCAAAATTTAATTACACCATGTAAGTGCAAACATTCCTCAGTGCTTTCTGAAGAGTAAGTGTTCTGAAAAAATTGTGTAAACTGGCATTTGTTGCTCAGAAAAGCTGTGCATTCAGGACTGTACCTGCCTGAGTGACAAATAGAAAGTGTCTATAATTTTTTAGTCCTATTAGTCCTCCAGGAACCGAGGGAAATTAGGAAAGCTTGGGAACACAGCCTCTCAGCATAACAATTTCATCCCATTCAATAGAATTGCTTACTCAGCTATCCTGGTTTATATTAGGGTAAAGCCACTATAGCTCAAGAGATGTGTGATTCAAGAAGGTGAAAGTGTTTAGTTTACACAAATGAAATTTTGCTGGTGGTTTTATCCAAAGAGTAAAGAATTCACCTTAATTCCCATATCACAGTTAGGGGCACATATATCTGGAAGCTACAAACAAGAAAATGAATATTTTTACAAACTGAGCAGATGTAAAACAGGTTCTAGACAGAGATAAGACAGCTCTGAACAGATCAGCTCTGAGCACAAAGCTGCCACAGAGAAGCTTCTTTCTTACCATCAAGAGCAGGTGTGAAATAACCTCTATCCTGAGGACTAGAAAAAAATTGATCCTAGAAAGAGTTAGGAAAACTCTCAAATAAAACCTGACTGACCTGCAGACTAAAAACTGGCCCATAAAACTTATCTCTAAGACCTTTCAACACAGAAAAAAGGGCATTGCATGTGTGTGCAAGCAAGAAGATAGAAGAACATACCACAATATGGTGCATGGAGTGACTCACTGCCTTCAGAGAATACAAATCGTATTGGTGAATGGGAAGCAAGATCTCAGGAACTCTGATTAAACCACTCAGAGTCTCCCAAACTTAGCTTGCAGTAGGATGTGCAGCAGAGAGTGGAATCGATTAAAAGCTTGCTCTGCACTGGTTTGTTGGCATCAAGATGGCAAAACAGAGCAACAGGGACTGAACTCAAACAGAAAGGGGGAAAATGAATTTTTCTTTAGATGTCTCTGTCTTCAGAATACCTGGAGATGGTAGCAAGCAGGAGGTTGAGTTGCTGGCTTTTACACCAGACATATCCTCTTAAACAGTTTCCTCTTTTGGTACTTGAACAGGCAACCAACTGTAGAACAAATTTTGAATAGCAATGACAGAGGGATCTGTGAGTATCTGCCACTCCTGCAAGTGACCCTTCAGCTAAGCAAATTCCTATTCAAATTATTTATTTAAATGAAGGCAAACAGGGCTTAGAGGTCAGTCAAGCAAACCAGTCAAGAACAATGCAGCACTTTGAGTCCTGAGACAGAAGGAAAATGGGTGTTGTCATCAGAGTTTGGATATTAGTGTCATTGAGTGGTGTAGTAGGTATTTCAGTTTAATATAATGATTTTTGTGTGCACTGTCAGCTTTTCATTGTCACATTTAAAGGATGTCTTTGTTCCATGCTCTGTGACTGCTTATTGATCCATTAGCTGATGTGAGCTGTGCACCAGGAAAGTTTTGGTAGAATAAGAAACTGGAAGTTGGTTAAAGCTCCCATGATTCTTGCCACACTCTACTGATCACAGAATGGAAAATGCTGATGTCCAGAATGCTGAAGTGTGCTCAGGAGTTCAGAGCTGGTCTAGAATGACATGATTTTAAAGCTGTCAGAGCATGGGCATTCTGTGACCAGAGGATGTATTTTCTTGAGTCAACTAAAAATTGCTGCTTTCCTGTGGTGGGTGCGTGCCCGCGGGAGTGCGTCGGTGGTGAAACAACTCGTGAGGTGTCGATTCGGTTTCGCTGGGGTGGGAGATGGCAACACAGAAAAACAATCCTCCTCCAGATCTGCTGATCCATCATCATTATCCCTATTGTGCTGTGTCAAGTGCAGAACCCAATGGTGAGGATCCCTGCTGAAAATTCTCTCTGTGGTTGGATGAAGCAGCAGATGCTGCTTTCCTTTAATTTATGTTGGGAATTGTTGCAGAGCCACCCTGTGAAATTTTGTGCTGCTGGCAAGCTGCAGCACCAGCCAGTCCAATGAGAACCATGAAAATGAAGAATCTGAGCCCATGTGCACTGGTGAGTCCCATGAGAACCATCATAATGAAGAATAGAAGCTGGGGCTAACCCTTAGACAAAGAGCCTCTTCCCCAGACTGCCAAAAGTGGTGCTGCTGTGGCAAATGCCAACCAACTCGGAAGCAACATGAGCAGCTCTTGCTGAAGGAAAAATTCATCACAACCTGAACTGGTTTCAGCAGCTGGTGCTGTCTGATTGCACCCTGAAGAAAGCCAGAAGTCACCTCAAAGCATGACCCTGAAGGAAGGAAGCCCAAAAGATGTATCACCTAAAAAATGTGGTGCTGAGCATTTTTCTGCCCCAGCCTTGTCCCTTTTCTGCAGCCCTGCATTGTGAGGCTCTCAAAAGAGGGCACTGAATGAGTTTCATAACTCACCATTGAAGGCTTCATGGTCTGACCAGATCAAACATGCTCATTTTAGACAATTCCAGTGACACAAAGCATTTTCTGAAAGGCCCCATGGGTTCTCTTTGTATTGTCCTTTTTAGCTTGAACCAAGGAGTTACAATGAAAAGTACTTTTACCATTTTTGTGTAATATATTTTGGCATTTCATTCATACTCATCAGAATTGTAATGTGGGACTTTGGCCTCCTGTTTGCTCTTAGCTTCAAGCAGGCCTTGCCTCCTCCTCATCCTCCCCTGAAATTGTGTGAGTAGCTTTGTGCTGTGATGTGTAAGGCCAGAGTACATCTAAGGAACATCAAATTCAGGGTAAATTAATCTGTGCTCCAACACCTTTTCTGTTCTCTATTTTTGTTCTATTTAGACATCTTCTATTTTTGTAGAAACAAGGTGAGAAGGATTGTAACAGGTGTGTTCTGCACTCCTTTCAACAGAGCTTTGTTCTTTCTGAGCTAACCCAGCAGTTTGCCATTTCCATTTTCCACATATATTTTAAGATATATTGCTGGCAGATTATGCCACTTGTATTTATATCTTCAATTGGAAAATGCATTAATTGTGTTAATATTCATATTACAGCATCTTATATATCTAGAGTGGGAAAATGCTACTGTAGGCATTTATGCATTTCTCTTCTAGCATATGAAACAATTCTCCTTTTATAAGTTACACTGAATATTCACTCAAATTCCTATCCTTTCCCCACTTCTCTTGGTCCTTTCTGTTTTGTCTGGTTTTGTAAAAAAATTAAGCATTTTACTAATAAAAACCTGAACAAAAGGGCCTTAATAGTTTTGTACTGCCTGAAATTCTCAGTGCCACTCTGTCAGTTCACTTCATCTCGTCCTGATGATTTACCTGCTCTAATGAGGCTTATAGTGATGTTTCTACAATAAGGACCGTGTTGGATATCTCAGGATGAGGTGGAGATACATGAACTGGGTGGTAGATCCCTGCTTTTATAGCAAAGATTAATTCTGCAAGAGGATAAATAAAGAATTTGGTCATTGTGGATGGGAAGGTGACAGTCTTCAATATGCTCTGCTCTCTTTTGCAGGCAGTGGCTTGGTCCTCGCACTAACTTAAACTATGCCAGGGTGGGTTTAGGTTGGACACTAGGAAGAATTAGGAAGAATTTCTTCCCGGAAAGGGTACCCAGGGAGGTGGAGACACCGAGCCTGGAAGTGTTTAAATAAAGACTGGCGTGGCACTCGGTGCTCTGCTCCATTTGACAACGTTGTGTTCGGTGACAGCTTGGCTCTATGATTGCAGAGGTGTCTTCCAACCTGATGGGTTCTGTGATTCTGTGAAAACAGACGTGGAAAAGCCACGGCTGACGGTGCCTCAGCCTCCGCTGGCCCCGGGCAATTTGCTGGGAGCCCCGGGGCTGCGGGAGCGCTCGGCGGGCGGCTCGGGGCGCTGTGGGGCTGCGGCAGCCGCGGCCCGGCCCGGGACGGCTCCGTGCCGGCCGCCCTCCCTCCCTCCCTCCCTCCCTCCGGGCCGCCGCCATGGCGCTCTGCGGGGCTCTCCACAGCTTTCTCTTCGAGTACGACACCCCGCGAATCGTGCTGATCCGGAGCCGCAAAGTGGGGCTCATCAACCGCGCCGTGCAGCTCGGCATCCTCGCCTATGTGATCGGGTGAGCGGGGCTGTCCCTGAGGGGAGCCGGGCACGGACGGAGCCCGCGGGGCTGAGGGCGGGAGCCGCCCCCTCCCTCAGGGCCCGCGGGACCGAATCCGTGAGGGCGGCGCGGGCTGAAGGGAGCCCGGAGCTCCCCGACGCTGCTTAACTGGGCAGCCTTAGCTGGGATTGTGGACAGAATCGTAGAATATTCTGAGCTGCAAAGAATCCCGCAAGGATCAGGTCCAACTTTTAAGCGAATAGCCCAAGGGCCCCTCCGGCGTGGGACTGTCTCAGGAGGTGATTGGCGTTCCTCCAGCTGGGCATAAAAGCAAATTATACCCTGCAAACCAGTCTGAAAATTAAAAAATTAAAAATATCACCCCAACAATCAGACAGGAGAGTGCCAATCCGATGACGCTTTTCTAAGGAAACGCTGTGAAACTGTCTGGAATGGCCCTTTCAAGTGACATGGAAAAAGGAGAAATTCCAGCCTGAACTTGTTTGTGGTGTTTATTTATTGTTTCTTGCAATCCTTCTCTTTCAGGTGGGTTTTTGTGTGGGAAAAAGGCTACCAGGAAACTGATGCTGTGGTCAGCTCTGTAACCACGAAGGTGAAGGGAGTGGCACTGACCAACACATCCCTCTTGGGAGCCAGGATCTGGGATGTAGCTGACTATGTCATCCCTCCTCAGGTATCAATCACTTCTACATGCAGAGAGAAGGTTTTCTAACAAACAGCTGCTGCTTTGCTAAGGTCCACTGAGAGCTGGAGCAGCTTTGGCTCCAGCCTGGCTATGATACGAGAGAATGAAGCAGCTTTGCTTTATTGCAGATTGTGCTGAGCATCTGCCCTGGGGAAGAAAAGTGTGTGAGTGTGTTTGTGAGTGTGTGTGCTTGTGTAGAATCGTAGAATGGTTTGGGTTTGGAAGCAACCAAGATAATCTCATTTCACCCCTCTGCTGTGGGCAGGGCTACTGTTCCAGGTTACTCCAAGCCCTGCCCACTGAACACTTGCAGGAATGGGGCATCCACAGCTTCTCTGGGCGACCTGTGCCAGGGCCTCTCCACCCTCCGAGTGAAGAATTCCTAATATCTAATCTAAATCTCTCCTCTTTTAGTTTAAAACTGTTCCCCCTTACCCTATCACTATCTGCCTGTGTAAAAAGTCCCCCTTCCTCCTTTTTATAAACCCCCTTTGGGTACTCAAATGAGCTCTAAGTTCCCCTTGGAGCTTTTCCTTCTCTGGGGGTGCACTGATCCCACTGTCCATGGTGCCCACAAAGACTTGCAACAGCACCTGGCAGAGGAGAAAGAACTTTGCAAGTGTCAGGAAGAAGCTGCATCAATAACCACGTGTCATCTTTCTTACTGCTTTCTAAAGCAAACAACCCCAAGTTAAGTTGGCAGAAGCCACAGGAACAGCCTGCAAGTCACCTGATGTGGAATTGAACAGGAAGCATTGCTGTTGTTACTGATTGACTCTGTCTGTGGGAGTCTGTGCTCTGTGGGCCATATGTGATGGCCTTTGGGCTGGGCAGGCACAGCCAGGCTGCTGGTTGTGGGTCCCTCTGTCTGCATGACATGTGGTGCAGAAAAAAAATCAGCCAGATTTCAGCTGAGTGGTCATATTTGCGTATCAGTGGAGCGGAAGGAGATGACAGATCTGGAGTTGTACAGATCTGAAAGTAGTGAAAGTAAAGTAATCAAAATAGTGCTCCCTGAAGAAATGGGACTGGGCAAACTCCTAACTGATGTATTGCAAAAAGAAACTGTGGGAGTTGTGCTCTGGCTTGCAGCTGGAGCTCTGTTTCTGCGCCTCCCTTACAACTCCCCAGAGGAGCTGTGTGAGCTCTGTTTTCATAATGTGAATGAGGAACTTTGGGCCGAGTGGGAGGACAGAGAGAGTTGCCAGTCCCACAGTCCTTCCTCTGGCCAAACAGAACAATGCACGTAGGAATCTGCTCCTTCAGCACTGCACAGCAGTGTCCAGAGCAAGTCCCCTCTGCTGAGCCACCTGTGCTCTGTCACACAGAGATGTTTGGTGCAGTGCCTTGGATGTTCTTTGCAGACTCACAAGTTTCCTGCTTGTTTTGCATGCTCAGGGTGAGAACACCGTGTTTGTCATGACCAACGCGATACTCACACTGAACCAGAGCCAAGGCCGCTGCCCGGAGGTAGGTGCAGAATCTGCTTTAATCCTGCCTTGTGTGTGGGAGTGTGGGGGAGAGGGTTCTCAGGGTTTTATGTAACTATTGTTCCTCTCCAGCTCCCAGATGATCAAACAAAGTGCGAGGTGAATAACAACTGTGTGCCAGGATATGTCAGCACCCACAGCAGCGGTAAGAAACCTGCTGCAAAGGCTCCTTTCAGTCTGGGTTGTGGTGCCCCTGTGCTGTGCCTTCCCTGCTGTGAAGGAAGCAGCATTTCACTTCAGTCTCCTTGTTCTCTTTCTCTCACATGTGATAGAACTGAAGTAGAAGCTCAGATTTTTGTTCTGGTGGATTTAGACCAGATTAATTTAGACTGTGTTGGGTGGATTATGGGTAGATGGGGGCTTTGGTGAGTTAGCAAACAGTGTGAAGCTTTTTCATGGCCTTCAGTCCCTGAAGCAGTATTTCGCATGGATGAGGATTTGACTTGGGAAAAGCACCTGATGCTTCTTTCTCTGAAATTACGCTTGCAATGGAAGATAATGTGGGTTTTGGTAGTGGCACTTCACCTCTGGGAAAATTGCTTTCACCGTATGGAGTGAGGGGATGTCACAGGTCAAACACTCAGCAGTACCTCAGCAGCGCATGTCTTTCCAGGCATCCAGACTGGGGAGTGTGTTCAGTACAACAGCAGCTTTAAGACCTGTGAAGTCTTTGCGTGGTGCCCCGTGGAGGATGACTATCACATACCCAGGTGAGTGCTCTGTCTTCCTACTCCCCAGTGCCCTCCTGAGAGCAGGCTCAAGGGGCACAGCTGATGCTTCTCCCACTGAGATGCTGTTGGGAGAGATGAACACCAAGGACACTGCAGAGCTGTTTGTGTTTCCCTGTTGTTTTGCAGGCCAGCGTTCCTGCGGGAAGCTGAGAACTTCACCCTTCTGGTGAAGAACAACATCTGGTACCGCAAGTTCAACTTCAGCAAGTAAATAGTGAGAGAGTGATCACACTGTCTGGTTTCATGGACAGTAAAGAGGATGCAACAACTCTCCTCTTTCTGTTCTCCTGCAGGCGAAACATCCTCCCCACTATCAACTCCACCTACCTCAAGAACTGCATCTACGATGCCCAGACAGATCCTTTCTGCCCTATTTTCCGTTTAGGAAAAATAGTTGAAGCTGCAGGGCAGGACTTCCAGGAAATGGCTGTGGAGGTATTTGGCAGACCCTTTTCTTGGGCTTTAGATGTTTTTAGAAGAGGAATGGTAGGGGTTTGTCTCCTCTGTCTTGTGGCATAAGCCACAGAACACAGATCAGCTGCAGGATGGCCAGAGGGACTGGAGTCAATTCTACTTAACAAATAATTGTCCTTGCTTTGTTTGGGTGGGGTTATGTGCAAGATTCTGTAGCAACAGAAAGGAGTGTTGGACTGAGCCTGGGATTAGAGCCAGTAAATCAGGTCCTGGTCAGCAGAGAGCCTAGTGCTGGGCTGGCTGTGCACTTGGGCTGCCCATCACCTCCTCTCCTCCACTTGCCAGGGTGGAGTCATGGCAGTGCAGATCAACTGGGACTGCAACCTGGACAGAGCCGCCTCCCACTGTGTGCCAAAATATTCCTTCCGGCGCCTCGACAACAAGGACTCTGCCCACACTGTCTCACCTGGCTACAACTTCAGGTAATGTGGTGTGGAGGGCACCTGGTGTCCCTGCAACTCCATCTGCCACTGGCAGTTGTGGTAGTCTGGGGCTTTCAATGGTGCTTGGAAAGCAACAGGAGAAAACCTGGAGAGCTTTTTCAGTGCTGTAAGACAGAGCAGGTGGGATCCTCATTGTGTGCCAACCACAGCAGAGGGGGCAGGTCAGTGAAGCTCCACTGATTGCATCAGAGGGCCTTACTCATGTTTCCATCAGCTTTCTGGTGGCTGTTTGATCAATGGGGTGGCAGTGGAACAACTGACTGTCTCAGAGTGTGCTGATAGGGCAGAATTTGAGGGGACTCAGGTGGGGCTGGGAGACTGAAGCATGTCCTTCACACTGCTTGGGGGAAAAAGTAACCTGTAAAAGTGGCTTTGTCAGTATCTGCACCAGGAGTATCCTGGCATACACCACCACCAGTTCTGGCCAGCACTTCCAGTAAAACACCAGCCCAGAGCTGGCAGCTGATTGCATCCAGGCTCAGACTGTAACAGTATGGATTGACCCCCTTGCCAAGGTCCTTGCAGGATTCCTGCTTGGGAGGAAACATGGCTCAGGGCTGTTATTTTATAATCACAAAATCTCACTTAGCACAGAGGATCTTTGGGTGGAACTTGGATGAATTTGCTGAGGAGCTGTGCAGAGCACAAATATGTGTTTGGGAGGTGCCACGTATTGGGGTGTCAGGACCATCTGGAAGATATCACAGCTGGATCTGAAATGTTCTTGCTAACTTCAGAGTCTGGTACAGCCCCTTACCAATCCTTCCTCTTCTCTTCCACCCTCTCCTCTGCTTCCTCCTGGCTTAGTCAACCACGTGGCGGAGTAAGTCTGATCTCACTTATTTGTTCTCATCCCTTTTCCCTGTCGTCTGCCTGCTGTCACCATTGCGGGACACGGAGCAGCCTTTGTGTGCCGGGCCGAGCCGCGCGGGTGCTCCCGGCCCTGCCCTCTCGTGGCTGCCTGGTCCCCTGCAGCCGCCTCCCTGCCTCTCTCGTGTAGCCGAAATCCTTCCTGTTGGTCCTTCTGCTCCCCTGCTAAAGCTGCTTTCTCACCTTCCTGTGCCTTGCAAGTTTCCTCATTTTTTGGTGCTCACTGTTGTCTTGAATTCACCTGCTTTGGGCTCTTCTCCTATATGAGCTTGCCAGCATGAAATATCCATCACTCGGGGCTTGTGGCTGGAAGTACCAATGTTCATCCCATCCTCTTGGGATGGGGAACACACCTGGATGTTGCACGATCACATAAACCTCAAAATTTCCAGCTAAGCTCTGACCTATCTTTTCTGCAGGTTTGCAAAATACTACAAGAATAGCGATGGCACTGATTCACGGACGCTTGTCAAAGCTTATGGCATCCGCTTTGATATCATAGTGTTTGGAAAGGTAGGGTGACAGTTCCTGGAGGTCTTGTAGCAAGGGCTTTCAGAGATGCTGAAAAGCATGCTCAGGCTTGTGACTGTCTTCTAGGCAGGAAAATTCGATGTAATTCCTACCATGATTAACATCGGCTCTGGCTTGGCGCTGTTCGGTGTGGTAAGTGACACTGCACTTGGACTCGATTCTGGATTAGTGCCTCAGTTCTGAGGGTCACTGCCTTAAACTCTTTCAATCTCCGCTAGGCAACAGTGCTGTGTGACGTTTTTGTTCTGTATTGCATGAAGAAAAGATACTACTATCGTGAGAAGAAATACAAGTATGTGGAGGATTATGAACTGGTAAGCATCAACAAAGGCAGGGTAAAGGCAAACTTGCTTCCTCCTCTGAGTCTGCAGAGATTCTGAAACAGGATGTAGAAAATCCACATCAAGTGGGGATTTTGAACCACAGTTCTAAGGAAACTTTGTCAGAGAAGCTAATTTTTACCTCAAAGCTGTTGCAGGGAAGAGCACTAGAAACCAATATTGTCATGTTTCCTGGGCAACCAGTCTTGGAGAGGAAAATATATGTTCAAGAACTTGTCATGCTCCTACTGCACCTCCTTTTTGGATTGCAGTTGCAACCCAGTTGGGTTTGGGTTGCATTTGCCTTCTGAGAGCTGTAGGGAACAGCCCTGTTCCCATTAAATCCTTCCTTCTTGGCTTTTGGGGTTCCTGCAGTTGAACAAACCCATTCAGTGGGTTGG
Organism: Catharus ustulatus; assembly: GCF_009819885.2. NCBI lineage: Eukaryota > Metazoa > Chordata > Aves > Passeriformes > Turdidae > Catharus > Catharus ustulatus. Next base: position 2,784,171 of record NC_046238.1, read on the forward strand.
TATTTTCTGAGACCAGTGTGCTGACAGCTGGTTACAGCTCCCTTCAGGGTCCAAATGGTCTGTTTGGTCAGTAGGATTTCGTTGGTTGCTTGACTGGTGCTGAGGACTGAGCTCAGCCCTACAGCCCTGTTCTTGGTGCAAAGTGTGGCTGCAGAGGGCAGATTTCTCAATCAAAACACCTTGTGCCACTGCAAAAGTAAAGTAGCTTGCCTGTGCAAAGGATTTTATGTAATTGAAAGCAGGAGAAAGAAGAGTTTCTGGCAGAGAACTGTAATCTCTGATCCTTGCAGGGAGCTGGTGAGACATGAAACAAACTGAACTCCTGGTGCTGCAGGACCAACTGCTGCTCTGAACTGCTGCTGGAAACATTTCTTGACCCTGCCATGAGACCACCCCCTATTTGCTGGAAGAAAGTGGGAGACTAACTGAGAAAGGGACCATCTTCACTACTCTTTACTACTTGGGAGCCAGTCCCAGGGAGAACTGGGTCTGCTCCTTTTCTGCTGTCTTTCCAGGTTATTTGCACTAAGCACAGAGGGAAAATTGTGCTTTATGTCAGACCTCTGCAGTGGCTGAGCCTGGGACAGCTCTGGCATCATCATTTTGCCAGTCCTCCTGTCCCTGAGCTCACTGACAGCAGAGGGCACAGGACAATAGGCACAGATTCTTCCTTAAAGTGAACATGGCCACTGCCAGGAGGTCCCTAACTTTGGGACAGCAGCTCCTTGCTGTTGTCATTTTTCTTTCCCTGAAGGATTGTGAAGATTAGCTGAGCCTGTACCTACTGTTTAATTGGGTCTCCAAGCTCCAGGGGCCACAGACCAAAATAAAGCACTCTTGTTCCATTGTGCTGTGATAAATGGCTTACTGGTTACAGAACTTTTGTTTCTGTTTTGTCTTAATTTTTATGCTATTACTTTAAAATTTACTTTAATAAAATACCACCTTCCCTCAGCTCTCTTGAAGTTCTGCAAGCTGGATTTTGATTGTTCATTTCTCCCCACATACCAGCTGTTAGTGGGGGGCTATCAGAGCCGGGGCTCTGTGGCCTTTGCCTCTTGATTCTCTCAGCAGAAGTGCTGCTGCAACTACAGCTGCTCTGCCTTGGTTCTCCTGACACCTTGTCCATGTCTGTTGCTTTAAACCCTCTCCAAGGGAAAAGACTTGTAAGTCAGAGGCCAAGATCTTGGGTTCTTTATCTGAGTGCTGGTCTGAACTGCTTGGAAGAACAGACCCTGGCACACCTCCCATGCTGTTTACCAACCCTGTGTCTGCTGCTCTATTTAATGAGTTTACACAATTTGACTGAAGTGGATTTGCTGGCTTTTACATTCACATGGCCTTGAGCACCTCCAGTGATCCCATTAACCCACAAAGTCCAGGTCTTCCCTTTCTCTGAACCTTTCCTGGTGTTCCAGAGCCCTGAGATCTGTTCCATACCTCCAGCATCCTGGCTGCCTTTCTCCAGCAGCACAGTGGGTAAACCACAGTTTATCATTTTGTTTTATTCTTTATGTGCCTGCTGCTGTTGAGCACTAAGTTGTGTCCCAGCTCCAAGAGTGCCCTTCCAAGAGTCAGCACTCAGTCTTGTGCATGTGAATGCTCAGCTTGGATTATACAGTGGCTCCAATTGCTGTGATCTCATCCTAGTCCAAGACCCCAGTAAAGGTAAAGCACCAAACTTCACTAACACAGGAGAATGCTTTCATATTCCTCTTTCAACAACCAAACTCTCACAGCTTGATGAACACCACTCAAACAAAATAATGGCTCCACTTGATCAACTAATTCTGAGTTTGGTTGCATGTCATTTATTTCAACTTGTACAGTGAAGCTTGAACACCTGTGTGGAAAACACTTAGTTGTTGGTTTATTCTTTCTTCTTAGATAATATAATTTAAAAGTGGTAAATACACAGTATTTAAACTTGATACACCTGATAAAGTTAAATGCATAATAAAGGGGTGGGAGTTAAACACAAGCCTTGGTCATTAAACAAACAGTATAAAAATCAGGAATAGTTCAGGACCTTAGAAAAGAAACAGATCGATTGCCTGATAGGTAAGAGGGGACCACCATGGAAAACTACTCAGATAAGAGGCCTGGTTTCCCCTTAGCACTTTCCTGTGTGCTTTCAGAGCCAAAAAGGCTTAGTACCCAGCAATAAGCCCACAATCAGCACCGGGCTTGCTTGGAAGGAAGGGAGTGGGGAAATCAAGCTATCGCCCAGTTCCAAGGCACAAGCAAAATGTTCACTTCACTATAAGGAGAAAGCCAGCATTACTACTAAGAAACAGCAGCTGGGGAACTGAGCAGGTTTATATACACAGTACAGCTTCTCTAACAGGTCATGCATTTAGAGAGATCTCTCTCACACGGCCACGCTTCATGCTTTCAACAGAGCTGACCAACCAGAAAAATCCACATTGCGTTTCTTTCCGAAATGTGCATTTGGCTGCAGCCCCACCAGAGCCTGCACCGAGGGAACACTTGGTTTGGAGAGCACCTTGGGGAAGTGCTGAGTTTAGCATCCTTTAGAACCAAGCCCATGCAGGCAGTCAGACACTGATCAGTGGGAGTATCTGAGGCCCAGGGACTGGCTGGGCATCAGGGAGATGGTACAGCTGTTGAGAAGCTGCGTTACACCTGGCAGACCTGTTTGGTAAATGTAAACTGTCTCACCTGACAAATCACAACCAGGGATGGGCAGCACAGAGATCTCTACAACGCACCTCTAGCAAACACACCACACACATTACTATGCACTACCTACAAAGAATCGGATCCCCGAGCTTTTTACCTTTTTTTTTTTTTTTTTTTTTTGGCAGATCAAGTCCATTTGCAGGGTTAGAGAACCAGGCTGCCCACTCACACACATTTCCACAATGAAAAGTCCTGTGTAGGAAAAGGGGAGCAGGCAGCTGTAGTAGTGCTGGCCCCCAGGTTACCTGTTTGGTTTTCCCATAGCTGAAGCTGCAGGGCTTTGGCATAGCCTCGGACTAAAATGGGAGGAAAACAGTGCATGTCTTATGGCTCCAAACTCCATAGTATTGCTCCTAAACCACCAGCTGTCCTCACTGGCTTTGGAGAGAGGCCAGCAGCACAATACTTCCATAATAAATTGCAATTTAAGGGGAACATCACTTCAGGTTATCAAAAGGTGTATGGGACAGTTGGGGTAGGCATCTGCACCCTTGCTAATGCTGTCCTGGCCTTAACAAGAACCAGTCTTAACCTAGAATTACCAGGCCAGGTCTGACTGCAGCAGGGCCAAGGACCTTGGCACACTGCTGCTTGTGCTGTTCAGGATAAAATAAAGGAAGACAAGGGAATGGTCACTTTCTAAAGGCAGGGCATCCATGGCCAGGTTAACAGGCAGAGATCATACAATTAATCAAGACACTTGGCAGTCTCCTAGTGTCTTCTTCCTGAGGCCAAAGAATTACACCTTATCAGTCCCTCACAATCTTGGGAGACTCAAATCCTCCTTCTCTGTCAGGTACATCAAATGCCTCGTTCAAGGTCACACAAACACATCAGACTGAGACAGGAAAAAAATCAGACTTTTTCCCCCTAGTCCCACACTCCACCCACAGAACAGCTGTACTTACCGTGACCCCTTTCCTCAGGCAAACCCTGGCTCCTCATTCTCCAGCTTTGTCCGAGCACAGAGAACTTGGGAAAGTGAGTCTGGACACCAGAGTCTCTCCCACCACATGACAGATTGTTATTTTGTACAAGCACCACAAATAATCAGAGTAATCTGACTGAAGGTGAAAGAGCTCTTCGTAAGAAACAATCCATGAACTAGATATACACTTAATTTACTAACAAGCCTCTGATCCACAGGCATTCACGAATTACTGGTAACAAACTTGCAAAAAATACATAGCATTGGCCCCAGAATCCAGATTAAGAGTTTGGAAAACAAACGTTTCTTTGAAAATTACTAGCTAATCATTAAGATCTTAAATTCTAAGCAAGCCCTAAGTCTATACTTTAAAAACAGCATAAGTTGTATTATTTTAAATTGTAGTAAACCATGTAATGTACATGGAAGTGAAGGATTTTACCCTGAATTTTATATTTTATAGTATATCTACCTAGATCAAGTAAAAGATTTAGAAACATACTGTTAGTGCTTCTTCTGTTGTTTAAAACATTCTAAACACCACCTTTCACTCATATGTCTGCAGCAAAAATAGTTCAAACTGAACTTAAGCCCTTAAATACCTTTTCCTTTCATACACTGAATACCTAACTTACCAAGTCCAGGTCACACCAAGGCCTCTGGAAAGGTGTTAATTACCTGAGGGGGTAATTAACTTCACTTTCTGAACGTCCTGAAAATGCTGTTTCATACAACTTGGCTCACAAAGGTAGGCATTCTTTAAAAAGCTGAAAAGGTGGGTTTTTGCTTTGTTCCCATGCAGTTAAAAAGGTGTCAATTAAAAACAAACCAGAACGACAAGAAATAGATGCAACAACATTCCTGGTAGGTCGTGAACTCTCAAAGTGCACACGTGTGGTTGGTTTTACTGCTGTGTATCCCACTTGGCAAAAGCTTCACCCTTCTGCACGTGCCCACGGCCACGCGATGGGCGTCGTGCCCCTGGGACGCTGGCATCGGTCCCTGCAAATTATTTGGCATTAAAACCAGCTAAAAGCAGTTCCAAACCCATTTTCCTTTGGCTGCTGTGGGTTTTGTTTTGCAAAGCCCCGTTGCTGCTCACCACCACCGCTCACCTCTCCACTGTCCGCCAGCGCCTCTCCCACCAGAAGTCAGCAGTCCAAGGGATGGGAGATGTTCCGTGTTTATGGCAAATAATGGGATCTGATAAGGTGTGATAACATGCTGCTATGTGAGCTCTACATCCAGCATTGTACTGAGATAGCGCCATGTCATGCTGTGTTTGCTCTGGGCTCTGGTCACCTCGTCCCCAGTGCACGCTCGGTGACGTGCCCTGGGTTGAGCTGCTCCACAGAACCGTAAAGTCCATGTTCAAGAAAGAAGTTCCTCCTCTCCCACGTTGGGCAAGTCGTTGCATTTCAGGTTATCTTCACTGCCTTGTTTCCTGTTTTCAAAGGGAACAGAACAGCTGCTGAGCGACTCAGAAAAAGGCAAAGCAGGCCATGAGACACGAGTTTCTGCCCCTTCCCTGCCATGGGATCTTTGGGAAGCTGAGCATGTGTCATCTCTCCCCAGGTAACAGGCTGGAAGTGCCATAAAAAGATGTTTTTCATCCCATCAGAACAGCAGGATATTCCATGTCACAAAAATCCCAAAAAGCAGTTATAGCTCAGGCAGATGGGGTGTGAATGTCGCAGTCATGGCCCCCATGAAAGTTTCAAAGCCCAACTATTTAATTTCTCCTCCAGAGCATCAGAAGAAGCTGCAAATGTCTCTTGGGCCAAGGTGAGGAGATGACACTTACGGCAGCAGGTTCCCAGACGAAGACAGTGACCGCTCCTCCCTCTTGCTCCCCTCAAACGGGTTCCCAAAGGATCGCTTCCGGATCATCGTTTTAACCAAGATCTGCAAAACAGAATGCAGTTCATCAGGGGGGCATTTCCTTCACTCAAGAGAAACAGGAACATCCAACTCACATGCCCAAGTAATTAAAAAAACTAGTGAAAACAAGTCAAAGTTCTTTATTAATAAAAATCAGAAGGAAGCATCTTTGCAAGTGTCCAGCTGCTTAATGCAAGGGCTGTATCCTCATCTGAAACCCTTGCAGGTGAGAGCCACACTAGGTGTAAGAGGCTGGAAAGGAGAGCAAAGCCAAGTCTAGGAGGTTTTTTTCCTCCCCAGAAGTACATTTTACTGATTACTGCATCCAGTACCTGCAAATTCCAAGTCCTCCATGATCACCTGGCAAAATAATCCACTGGAAAGGGAGAGGGGAAGGAACTGGCGCAATTGTACCTGAATGTTCATCTGAAACCAAACTGAAAAGTTGGCCATTTGTTCAGTTTTGGCTGCAAAATACAAAGTTACCAATCAGAGACTGGTGGGAACAGAGATGTGTCAGGATTCTTCCCTGGCATACCCCAGCTTGCTTTGCTGGTGGGAGCAGACAACAAGGTCAGCAGCACTGGACTCTGCCTGAGCAGAGGCATCCCTGAGAGCCCCTGGCTTCATCTGATGTTGCTTCTCATCGCTCTGTGCCTCGTTTCTCTGCTCAGCAGGGCACAGAGAGCTGTTCTGTGTCTGAGGGTGTTTTTAGGGTCAAAGCCACGTGAGTGGATCTCGTACTGGAGCGTCAACGCCTGCACTTGGCTGCACAAAGATCAGGCACCAGAGGGTAATTCTGAAGATCAAATGCAAATGTGGAAATACCACATCTGCCTGGAGGCAGTGTGTTATTCAGGAGTCAAAGAGGTGCAGTAAAATCTGATTTGCCTTGAGTTGTGCTGAACACACCTGGCTTTCAATGAGGCTGAGAAGACTGAGCCTACTGATCAAGTCCCCTCTGAACAGGAAAAAGGGGGCAAACCCCTCATCAGTGGTGATCTTTTTAGAGCAACATCTGCTTTTTCTGCCTGGGCAGCACAAGGCACAGCAAGAGTTTGAGTATTCACATGTCTGCAGTCAGTGAGGTCTCTGTAGGGTACTCAGAAGGGAAAGAGCTCCAGAAATGAGGCCAGATGTGGGCACAGCTATGAGATGGAAAAGGGGCTTCAAAGGGAAACCTGTTCTTCAAAAAAAATCACAGTCTGGGTGCCTACAGGCAGATAACACCATGCCAGGAACTGTGAATGGTCACTTGCTGTTTCTCCTAACAGAAGGGCTGGTGGCACCCAAAGAAATCATTAGGTTCGAAACCAGAAAGGATTTCATTTTCCACACAGGGTTACAATGTGGTTCTCACCACCACAGTGGGTTGCAGAGAATAAAAATTGAGCTTGAAAAGAGATGAGATGAAGTCACCAAGAATAGCTCCAGGCGGGGGCTGATGCACGTCGTGGCCCAGATAAAATCTCCATCCTGGGAAGCTCCACAGCCCCCATAGCTGGACAAGCAGAACAGGGCAGGAGCTCCTTGTGCCCGGCCAGAACACCTGTTCCTGGCCACAGGCAGGTTCTGGAACAGATGCTCTTTTGCCCTGAGCAAATACAGTGATATTTAGGCAGCCAGCTCAAGTGTGAAATCCAGCAACCCACTGCCAGCTACCTTTGGAATGGCTCTAAAATATTCCTCTGCACCGTGGGGTACAGCCACGTCTAGTGAGCTGCTGAGACCCTGAGACACCCAAGTGTCTTGCAGGATTTGTTTCCAAGAGAGAGAAGGTCTTTGCTCTAATCCTGCCCAATGCTTTTGCCCTTCAGCAGTGAACCCCAGAAGGCAGCATGGACCCTGCTGTACATCCATAGAACATCAACTCCTTTGTACTCACCACGGTGGCCAGGCTGGGGATGTGCTTGACTGAATTCTCCACTTCCTCCTCCGTCACCTCGACGAGGGTGCAGTTCTCATCCTCCGTGGGCAGCAGCTCCGCTCCATTCTTGGTGACCCAAGGGTGCAACTTCAATTAATAACACAGCCTGTCAGGAACGATTTCCTCTTTTTCATGACTCAAACAACACAAGCCTGGCAAACGCATCTCCTAATCCAAGCTATGGCCCCTACGTGCTCCTGAAACACCAGGGAGCAGGGCAGGGCTGTGCCATGTCACTGGTGACCCAGCTCACCCCAGCACTGCCAGGAGCTGCACAGCCCACAGCAGAAAATGCTGTGGTGTGAATCCTCCAGAGCCAGCGCTGGCCCCAGCTACACAACCAAGCCATAACCTTGGAGACCTGCAGCACTGGCATCTCCGGGCTGTAGGGAAGGAGACCTGTCTTCACTCTCATCTTAGGGCTGAGACAGCACCAGGAGGCAGGAGAGATTTATTCCAGTCCACCAGTCCACACATATGAGCAGCAGTGATGGGGACACCCACTGAGCCCTCGTCCTGGACCTGCTTTAATCCACAGCTGAAGGCAGAACCCCTGTTTCTCCTTGCCCACACACCTGGTGACTTGGTCGGCTGCAGGAGCACAAAATGCTTCCGCAATTCCCCCGCAATCCTTTCCCCCTACCTTGGTCTCCATTCTCTCAGCTTCTCGCCCCTTCCAGGCTCCCGCAGGGGCGAAGGACCAGAAATCTCCTGCCAAAGGCTGTTGCACAGTACTTTCCTGGTAGCAGAGGAAATACTGTACTCAGGGGATTTCCTTTTGCCTGCAACTTCTATAGGCACCAAAGGTCCCAAAGCTGAGCAGGTCCCAGAGCAGGGGAAGGAGCTGGGACTTACCTGCCCAGGGGCCCTGGGCACAGGGGGAGGACCTAGCCTGGCATGATCAAACTGACTCCCAAAAAAAGCTGAGCAAGGAGAACCCAACACAAGTGAAGCCACAGCCAGCACCAGGAAGCTGGGTCAGTACCTTGATTTCTGGGACTGAAATCCTAGTTTCAGGATTTTTATCCAGCATCCGTGTAATCAAATCCTTCAAGAAGTCTGTAACCTCTGGCCTGTGGAAGGAAGAAGGGAGAGATGAGATGGGGAAAGGGATGGGTGCTGCCTCTGTTCTTCACCTCAGTGCCAGCTGCTATGGACCTTCTGGGCAGAGGGGCTGGACTCCAGCCCCAACAGCAAGGCAGTTGTGGGTTTTTGTACACCCCTTCTCTCCAAACCCCCAGAAAAAGCAAAATATTCCCTTTTGAGGCAATGTGAAGTGTGATCCCACATGTACAGGGCAGGGAGAGGCCAACTCAAAGCCTGAGTTTTGCAAAACCACAGCAGAGCAGTGCCAGCCCTACCCAGGCAGTGCTTGAGAATCAACTTAAATGAGCTGTAAAATAAGGGTTGATGGGTTGTTTTTGTTTTTGAGTACTTACTGGTCTGGGAACTCCAACGTTTGGGTCTTGATTTTATTGTGTAAACTCAAGATCCTTTCATCCATAAAAGGGCACTACCATGAAGAAAAAGAGCAATGAGGAAAGCAACGACCTCTGTTAAGGGGCAGAAGTGAGGCAGCCAGAGGAGCATCAGGATCTCACAGGGTTTGAAGGAAAGCAAAGATCCAGTTACAGGGAAATTCCAGAAGATTTACAATTATAGCAATGTCTACTTTTAAACACAATGAAAAAAACATTTAACCAAAAATTACCAATTACTGTAAGAGCTACTTTCCTAAAAAGTCTGCCCAGGCACAGAATTTTTTCCACTGGGGAAGAAGAGAAACCAAATCCTTTTGGCTGCACCCATCCCAGGGACAGGCAAGGTTTCCCATTTCCATCCACACATCCTCATCTCCACTCAGCTCAAACAGGGACACAAGATGCCAGTCCCACTGATTACCTGGAAAATGGGATGCACAAACCAACCCCCCAAAACATCAACAGCACTGAAAAATCCATCTCCTTACCTGCCCAAACACGAAGCAGTACAGTGTGATCCCCATGGCCCAGACATCCAAAGCCTGCAGAGTGAAAAAAGCGTATTTACATTTACAATAAGATTTCTGTGTGTGCAGAAACCTTCAAATTGCTATTAAATACCTTTCCAGAGAAGATTTTCCTGGTTTCTGAGAGGGTCTCTGGGGCCATGAAGGCAGGAGTGCCCACTGTGTTGGTTAAGAGGGCATCAGCTCCCTTGAACTCGTTGCTCACTCCGAAGTCGGCGATCTTGATGTGCCCATCTTCCCCCACCAGGAGGTTGGAAGGTTTGATATCCCGATGGATTATCTTCTGATAGTGCACTGCAGCCAGAGAAACAATGAGTGCTGCAGCAGCAGCAAAGGAGCCACCAGAAACAGCACTGCTCACCAGCAGAAAGGCAGCTCCAGGAGTTCAGAAAAAAAAACCCCAAGTCCCACCTTGTTGCAGAGACACTTACAGTATTCAATGCCCTTGATCAGATCCTGGAAGTAGAACCGAGCCTGGTCCTCACTGAGAGGTTTCAAGGTTGGGATTTCCATCACAGGACTGCAAAGGCAACAGAGAACAGAGTTCATTGCCCACCTGGATGTGGTGAAACAGGGCCCAAAGGCTTTGTCACTGCCTGGTGACAGCACACAACCCCAAACACAGGCACACAGTGCACAGGCTATACTCAGCTGTAACCAGGCCAGGGAAATGTTACTCAAACCTCAAACCCAACCATGATCCTCCCCATCACCTCTGCACCCCGGTCCCACCTTGGGTGGCCAAGCTCTGCCACCCACAAATCCATCTCATGTTCAAGTCTTAGTAGGATTAAATCTGGAATTTAGTACTCACCCCTGCTTCACCAGTTCAAACACTGCAAGACAAAAGAAAAGGTGATTAGACATCACTTACAGCGTATGGCTCCTGTGAGCACGGCCTCAGCACAAAAGCAATTATTTTAATGACAAAAATTCTAAAAATACGATGTTATTTTTAAAAAGGAGATGCTGTCTCATGCAAGGCACGTGGCATTTGGGTTGCTCCCGTTTTCAGTTAAGGGGATGCTGCCAACTATCTTCTTAGTGCTGCAGCTTCAGCATCATGAAGTGCCCTCCATGGCACACAAAAACTCAATTTGCCATGACAAGGGCTGAGCCCACACCCTGAGCAAACCTCAGCACTTGGCCATGAAGGCATCACATGCTCCTCCACTAGTACAGGCTGAACACAACTGATGGAAAAACAAATTATTTCTTCAAAAGTTGTGTATTACCTGAATCAACAACTGCAGTCTGCCAGGCAGGTTGGGATGTGGCTCATTTGTACCTTGGATAAAACTCTTGCCTTTTTCCCAAAGCCAGAGAAATAAAACTGCTTTCTATCATTCCAGCTTCAAAGTTGAGAGCCTCAACACTGGTGCCTCTCATGGCACACGCCCTGGTGTCAAATTAATGCAAATAAAGTGCTATAAAGCAGTCTTGTCTCTGTTCACAACCCAGAGTGCATCTCATTTGCTCCTCCAGCACATCCAGCCTATACCCACAGTGAAGGAGAGACCCAGCCCTGCACACAGAGCTGCTCCAAAACACAGTGGGAACCTTTTCCCCCATCCCTCTGATACCCCAGGGCAGTGGACAGTTACCCATGTACAGGTGATCCTCACTGGGGTCATCCAGGACCTGCCAAAAGAAGCAAAAGGCAATTAAAAAATGCCAAGAAAACTTTGCAAATTAAGCATATAATATTTTATTTAGCAGCCATCTCAGTTCTGCACCATCTGCACCATCAGCATGGTCTGCTCATCTCATTCCCCACAAGAGTAGAGAAAAAAAGAGGACAGAGATGTAGCTGTACTTCAAGGAAGCAAATATTTAAAACACACAGGAAGCATCATCTGACTCACGAGCCAGATAAACTCCAGCCTGCACATCCTTAATTCTTGATTTTTGGACTGTTTCATAGAGGCAGTGGGTGGAGGGCAAGGCAGCTGCACTGTTGAACTCACAGAAACACCAGTTCTCCCCAAAACCTGTCTCAGCACTTGTTTCCTCCACAGAAGAAATATTAAGAATAAAAAACCGTCTAAACCAAGGAAAATACAATCCTCCCAAAGGCAGGAGTTTCCCTTGCCCCCTTCTGGGGTCATTCCCTTCACCCAGCCCATCTCTGCAGCATTCAGACTCCATCACGCTCAAGGATGAGTTTTGGGAAGAGATCAGCACTTACCTCCACCAGCTTCACCACGTTGGGATGATCCAGCTTCTTCAGGATAGCAATCTCCTGGTAGACCTGTTCGATGGGCCCTCGGGGCTGCACGCAGCCCTCGGAAGCAGCTTTGGCCCCGCGGGGCGGCGGGCGGCCTGTGGGGAAGGCAGAGATGTGTCCAGCTGGGAACAATCCCCCAGGATCCCCAAAATATCCCCCACCCCAAAAGGCTCTAGGCCACTTACGGGGGAAGCCCGCCTGTCTCATCAGCTTCTTTTTTGAGAGAACCTTCATTGCCTGAAAGAAGGGAACAAATGTGGAATTTGGGGAGAGTCAAGGGTAAAATGTGGCTGGTGGGATGGGGCAGGGAGTCAGCAGAGGGGATCCATCCCATCCCACCTGCCCTGCTGTGGATTCTGTGTTACTCACATAGTAGGTGTTATCATCCTCGTTGTAGGCCAGCTTCACAACCCCATAGGAGCCCTGCAGAGGGGCACAGCCATGGGGCACAAGTTAGGGACAATCCAGAAAACCCACATCACCAAACAGAGCCCTGGGCTCCTCCACAAACCCAGCCCACAGGGATCACAGAGCTGGTGGGCGATGCTGGGACGAGCAGGGGGGTGTACGGTCTGACATCACACTGACAGCCAAGAAAAGCTTCAAATGCCCCATTGCGTGGGTGGGAGGGGGAAGAGGGAAAATTAGTAATGATTTTAAAAATATGTAATTCAATTGGCACCACTCAGAACAGAACAGCGAGCAACAAAGAGCTGCCATGGTGAGTGGCTGGACTTGCTCCCATTCTGGAGCATTCCCATGACTGGAAAGTGAAAGCAAGCCCCACATCCAATCCCCCCATTCCACTCCAAACCCAATATTCACCTTCCCAATCTCATCCTTCAGCTTGTACTGGTTGAGCTGCACACAGTCCTGTAGGGAGAGAGCAGGGGAGTTTGGCATGAGCCACAAAACTGCTCACATTTGCTCTTCTCCTTTTAAATCCCTAGCAAAACTCTCTCTGCAAACTCACACCTCATCCTGCCACCAAAGCCACCCACCAAGCCACACGTTGGTGTGTTTATAGATGGCTAATTGCAGACATTAACTGGGCAGGCAATCCTGTCCTGTCCACTCATGTGGAACCAGAGCCACTGCGAGAGCCCTGAGGGGTTTAATGCTGGCGACCTGGCGCCGAGTAATTTTATTTCTTCTGGGCAAAGCAGCCACTTGCTGCCTGTTTTCTGTCAGGCTGGGGGCAGGCAGGCCTGTTTTCTCTTCAGATCTCAGTGAACTTCTCTGATTTTTTATTTTGAAGGGGTGAAGAAAGAAATTTGTGCTACATCCTGGCTTCCATCAAACACAGCCGTGAGAGCTGGTGGCATCAGCAAAAGGCACAAAAACCGGTGAGTTGGGATCTCACCTCCCTGAGAGCTGTCCCCATGGCCCAGGATGTCCCACTGCCCCCTGCCACACATCTGCAGATATCCCATGGGGGTTTATCCAAAAAAAAACAAGTGAGAAGAAATGCCATGGTGGGAAAATCAGGCGGATAGGGGCAGGAGAACCGCAGGAGCAGCGTTCATCCCCCTCACCTGCAGTGTTCATCCCACTCACCTACAGTGTTCATCCCACTCATCTGTAACACTCACCCCCCTCACCTGCAATCCCGTGATGGACACACGGTTGGACTCCACCGTCGGCCGCCGCGGCAGCCGTGGGGAGGAGTGCGGGGACGTCACCGGGGAGTAGGGCAGGGAGGGGTAGATGAAGCGCTGGTTGGTGTCCCCGTGGCCGGGCGAGCGGGCAGGCTGCGGCCGCTCCTGCAGGGACAGCTTGCGGCCGGAGAGGTGCAGCTTGCGGCCATCCCCGAAGGCCTCGCTGCCGGGCACGTCCATCTCCTCCTCGCTGGCGCTCCCCGTGCCGTCGTGCTCGGTCACCACGATGAGCGAGGCCATGCTGGCGTGGCCGGGGCTCAGCGCCGGGGGGTCCCGCAGCGCCGCGGGGGCTCGGCGGCCGCGGCCTCCGGCGCAGCACAGGGGCTGTGGGGCGGGCGAGCTGCTGGGGACACGTGGCGGCCTGGAGGGACTGATGGCCTCATCCTGGCCATGCTGTGCTGGGGAGATGTGCCTGCAAACATAGGGTGGGTCAGCCAGGCTCTCTGGATAGCGGGATTTCCTGCTGGTCCTTGTGCTGCAGATTGATTTATTCATTGCACAGGGAATGGTGAAGCCAAGGGCAGCGGTGCAGGATGGCACCAGGATGCACAATTTCCCTGCCATGGGACAGACCACAGGCCAGAGCCAGCCTCAACCCCAGGGTTCCATCCTCACCACTATGGAAATACTCCAAAGAGGTTGTTTTAAAGGGGCAGGATAAAGAATTGCATTATACCAGCATAAATACTACTCTGTTCCCCACTTTACTGCTCAAAGTGGGCACATCTCTGCCAAGTCCCTTCAGAAAATGCAGCTCAGGGACCCACTTACCAAGTGTGGGGTGCAGGACCAGCCCCCTGGCTCACTGCTTTCTCCCACAGCTCATCATTGCCACTGATTCCTGTGGCCTTCTGTGCAAAACTCAGGTCCCCACACCTTGAGATAAATGAGAAAACAGTTAGCAACAAATTTTTTAAAAAATCAAATAATTAAGTGATAATTTAAAAAGAGGAGAAAATTATGTTAATTCACACATCCCAGGCACTCCACAGCACCTGAAGCTGTTCAGTGGTTGGTTGGCTGTAAACCATCGCTCTTCCCTGCCCCAACACTGGTGCTGTTTTTAATTTCTAGGTTAACAAGTTGCCACAGAAGGAAGTGAAAAAAAATATCCTGAAACAACCAGCCCAGAAGCAGGAACAGAGTTTGAGGCGTTTTTCTGCCTGGTTCCCACACCTCGACGAGGCGGCCAGTTAAAATTAGCTCCACTCATCTCCATTGAAGTTTCCGTGCTGCACCCGCAGCACAACCACTCTGAATCAGCCCAGCAGAAATTATGGGTCAAGTACAGAAATCAAATTGTCTCCCCCGTCCTCGAGGCTTCACAATGCCCTAATTGCTGTTTTCAACACTGATCTATAAACCAGAGCTTTTGTGCCCAAGTGGGATCGGCCTGGAGCTGAAGCCAACGCGGCACCGCTCGCTGCTCCGAGGTAGGGAGAAGCACAGGGATGGGGAGGCTATAAATAAGCCAATGAACAGCAACAAGGACAAACTATTCCAGAAACGCCAAGTTTCGTGGGGCTGAATCCGCTCCTGGATGGGGCTTTGCTGGATGAGAGAGCCAGGAGCTACCAGCCAAGTCAAATTCCCCCCGCAGTGCTGCTGGCAGCCCACGGCAGCGTGGTTTAATGCAGTCCCAAATGGATTAAAACAAACAGGCAGCCCCCCCATTCATCCTGAATTCACAGGGATGCATCTCCAGGCCATTTGCCTGGCCTGCTTTGGGCACCCCTCCAGTGGGCACATATAAATAGCTGCCCTGAAGCCGGAGCTGATCCAGAATGCTGTGCCCTCTACCCTCACCGTGCTCTGCAGCCACACCAAAAAAGGCAGCTCATCAGGATGAAACCACCCCAGGAACATTGCTGGTAGCAACACTCATCCCCAGCAGTGCCACAGCACAGCTGGGCATCCCATCCTGCCCTCACAGCATCACCTGCATCCTGATTTCCAAGGGTTCCTGAGAAACTTTGCCAGGCTTGAGCAGAACTGAGTTATGAAGTCTCAGTCACACTTGAGAGCTGAGCGGGTCCTGGCCGGCGGGAGTTAATTGGCTTGACCAGGATAAACATATCAAGTCTGATTAATTCAAGCAGGCTTCCCCAGGCTCTATAAACTAAAACTCGTCCAAGCCCCATTGTAACATTGGCTGAAGTGGGAAACGAGAGAGGTTTTCCCTCTGCATGTGTGCAAAGGGTCAGAGGATGGGGGTTTTAAGAAATTGCCCTCTGAGATTACACCTCCCCAGAGAGACACCCAAAAGTGAGGTCACACTGTTGGACACAGCCCTGTTACCTGTAATAAGCCTATGAGGAGGAGCAGAACTGCTGAATTCCCAGCCAGAGAAAAAAGTAAAGTAGCTGAAAGGAGGGCAGTAATCCCAAAGAGAGAAAATACAGTCTAGGGGCTTTGGCTTCGCCAACCCATCCAGGCCCTTGCCTGGGGAAAAACAGCACATTCTGGTATGAACTCCAGCAGATCCTTATGTAAAAGGGAGCAGCACATGCCCACAAAATCCTCAGGAAATATAACAGCCTGGTGTATAGGAATGATTTATCGGCACAGCTTTTGGCTGCAATCCATATATAACCCATAGCGGCTGCAGCAGGATTATCGAAGCAATCAGTCTCGCATCTAATTCAGCAAGGAGAGGGATATTAAAATGAAAAGAGGTCTGTGAAACCCTGGCAGCAGCTCTCCCTCTCGCTCAGCATCCACGTGGCTTGAGCGGAAGCGAATGGGAGTGAAATCAGCCCCTGCCAGGGTGAGGGATTTTCACAGCCCCCCTCGGGCCACCCCAGCTCTGCTGAGAGCGCCTGGGCCCCGCCCGGGCCCTGCTGGATGTGCTGGGAGGGGAACATGCTGACCGATTCTGGTGAGTGCAGAGGGTGACACCTTGCAGCCAGCCCTGGCTGCAGGGATTTAAATCAGAGCATAGGGATGCATCTGCCTGCCCTTCCCTCCCCGGAGCTGTTTCTCTGCCCAGATGCCGGGGCTGCACCCTCGCCGTCCCAGCTGTGTCACTGTGGCAAGGCCAGACACAGTGTCAGGGTCAGACCCTCCCAAGGAAGTAAGACTTGGTGGCAGCTCAGCTTTGACCCCTCCATCCATCCTTCCACGGGGGTCAGTTCACAAAGAGCAACTTCAGCTGCTTATAACAAAACTGAACTCAAAACACCAAAACCAGGGCTGATCTGAATCGTAGAGATCCTCCCTTGCTACTGCTGAAGGTTGGTTAAAAGCCAGGCAGGGCCAGCCTGGGGCAGTTATTGGTCTCCCTGGGCAGAGTCCAGTGGCTATTTTGCTTTCCCCGGTCACGGTCAGCGGTGGAAGTGCCCGTGCCAAGAGTGGTGTCATCTGCAGCAACGGGGGCATCGATCACAGTTTCCCTTCCTACGGGTGAGCACAGACCTTGCCAGAAATATATTAGTCACTGTAGTATACAAAGACCATATGCATCCCCCACCTGACTTTTAATGGGAAAAAAAATCTCTCAGCAGCTTCTCTAGAAGTTAGAGGACACCTAAATTTATGAGATACTGCAAACAGGTGCCTGTGCCCCTCTGGAGTCCCTGTGCCCCAGCAACGAAATGTTTCATCATCCCCAGGGTGAATGGAAGAGCCTCCTGCACTGCCTGGCCCAGCTAACACAGAGTGGAAAGAACTGGGAAAAAAATGCAAAGCCAGACTGGTAGCACTGTAGTGTCACAACATCCAGCAGCAGGTTTCAATAGGAGTCACAAAAACGTCTTTACCAAGATTTTTTTTATAATTTTGCCTAATACTGCTGGAGCAGTAAATAATTATCCCAGAAGGGCATGAGCTCCAAAGATGGTGTTGAGCACGGGCACAGATAAGATCACCTTGTCCAGCACTGCCAGCTCCCAGCTTTCCTGGAAACATCAGTTCCAGCCCATGATGCCCACAAGAGAGGAAATGAGAGCAGCTCGTGAACACCACTTAAAAGACATTAGGGCAGAGTTGAAAGCCAAGACTCCTCCAAATTACCTCCCTGGAACAGCACTGGTCCATCAGACATCTCTCACAGCACACTCAGGTATGGGTTTTGGGGTTTGTTGGCTGCTTTTCCCAAGAGAAAGTGCTCATGGAGAGCCAAGGGAAGGTTGGGGCTACTTCTCCCAGGAGAGAGGCTGTTTCTGTGGCTGGTCATGAAGGCAGCTCTGGTGCCCACAACCAGCACACATCCTCTCCCCGGGTCCCCCTGGCCCTGAGGACAACCTGGTCCTGTGCCCAGGGGTGGTTTCTGCCCCTGCAGCATTGCAGTCAGCCCGCAGCTCCATCACACCGGCTTCCCGTGGTCATCTCACTTCTGCTCTTAGCCTTGACTGTCACCATCATGCTCTGTGCCGTGCACGTGGCTGCAGGGCTGCATCCCACCTCCTAACCATGTGTCACTCGCAGCAACCCAACCTGTGGCTCCTAACGAGACCCGTCCTCTGTACACAGTCTCTCCACCAGCTCCATCCCCGCTTCTCGCTCACCCCTTGACCTTAAAACCCGCCCTCTGCCCAACCCCATGGCCTATCCTTCCATGGCACCCCTGATCCCGGCCCTCACCCCCCGGACAGGATCTCCGTGGGGTCTGTGGGACCCGCGGTGTGGCCGCCCGGTCCCAGAGCGCTCCGTCCCCGCGGGTCCCGCCGCACGTGCGGGCAGCGGGGCGGGCAGCGGGGCCCGGGCGGCCACGGCGCGGTGCCCGGCCGGGATGGGGAAATGACAGCAGCGAGCCCGCACCGCGGGGGTGTCCGCACAGGCCGCCCGCTACAGAGCCCCGTCCGGAGGCGATGCCGCTCGCCATCCCCGCTCCATCCCCGCTCCATCCCCGGCTCGGCCGCCCCCGCCCGCCCGGTCCCTCCGGGCGCGGCTTTGTCTCCGCCACCGCGGGCGCATCCCCCGCCCGGGCCCGCCCGGCCTCCCCGCCCGCTCCCGCAGCACCGACCTGGCCGGGAGCGACCCCGGGACCCCGCAGCCCCCGCAGCTGGGCCGGAGCGCGGCTGCCCGGCGCCGCCTTCGCTTTCGGTTCCGCTCCGGCGGCGGCAGCGAGGGAAGGAGGGAGGGAAGGAGGGAGGGAGCGATGGAAGGAGGGAGGGAGGGAGGGAGGGAGAGAGAGGGAGGCCCCGCTCCGCCCCGGGGAAGGGCAGGTTTCCCCCCGAGCAGCCGCATCCTGCCCGCCCGCCCCCTGTAAGCCGCTCTTGGGGTGTGTTTTGTTCTTTTGTTTATTTATAATTTTTTTTTTGCCCAGTGTTTAATTCCCCCCCGGGCCCCGCGGGATGCAGCGCGGAGCCCCGGCCGGTCCCGCTGTCGCTGACCCCGCTGCGGGCTCGGAGTGACACCAACCCCGCGTCCCCCGCCGCCCTTCCTGCCCCTGCCCCCGAGCAAACACCGCGATTCCAGCCTCGGCTCGGCTGGGGGCAAACCGGGTTACCTGCGCCAGTTCCCCCGCACTGAGCGACTGCCCAAACCATCGCCTAAAGGGGCGGTTTGGAAAAGAGTTGTTTGGAAATGTCACAGAGGCCACCACCAAACAGTTCTTACACAACTTGCAGCTCTGTAGTGCTGTGACAGAGCTCACGGGCACGGCCTTTAACCCCCGACAAGCACAGCCCTTGCTTTGTCCAGTATTTGGGGTTTGTTTTTATTCACATCCAGCACCATTTCTGCACCAAGCTCACCGCTGGTTTTCTTTTCATGAAGCAACAGCTTCAGCCTTGAGCAGATGCAAATGCCACAGCTGGCCAAACCCTCTTCCTCATTTTGCTTCAAGGCGCCTTTGTGGGCACCACTTTTGACACTGTCAAGCTCCCCAGAGTAGAGCCAGGCCAGCTTTGTCGATAAACACTGTGTTTCTGACCAGAATCTTGGAAGCCACTCTAAAATTCAGATTTATACACTTACCGTGATGCAGTTGGTGCTCCAAACATTTTAAGGATTAAACTGCTCCGTGTTGGTTAAAACAGCAGGGACAGAATAAACCATCACCAGCGTTCCACAAAGCTGGGTTCCCCTTTACTGTTGGAAACCTCGTTTTAAAATCAAGGCTCTGATGATCTTCCAGCAGCCCCGATGCAGCACTAATTAATGGAATGTGTAAACTAACACCGGACTATCCTTGTCTCAGCCACACCTTAGTGCTTCTCTCTTCCTCCTTACCTGGCTGGGCTCCAGCAGAACCAGGTTTATGTCTGGTCTTGCTTTGTTGTTCCTGTCAATGCCACGGTTAAATCTACTGCTTCAAGCAGGGTATCTCCTGAGGTTTAATGATGCTCAGCTTTTATATATTCACCAGGTGACTGGCACCCACAAAAGGTTTACACTCACTGGAGTGCAATCCTGTCTGCCCTCAAATTCCACACTACAGCCAAAATTATATTTTCTTACATAATGAGAATCTCATTGTTAGCAGTCAATGCCAGCACATCACATACTCAGTTATAGAATGGTTTGGGTTAGAAGGGACCTCAAGGACCATCTCATGGGCAGGGACACCTTCCACTATCCCAGGCTGCTCCAAGCCCCATCCAACCTGGACACTTCCAGGGATGAGACAGCCACAGCTTCTCTGGGTACCCTGTGCCAGGGCCTCCCTCCCATCCTCACAGGAAGAATTTCTCCCCAGTGTCCCATCTAACCCTGCCCTCTGTCAGTGGGAAGCCATTCCCCCTTGTCCTGTGACTCCAGCCCTTGTCCAAAGTCCCTCTCCAGATTTTTTGGAGGCCCCTCCAGCTATTTCAGGAGTTGTGATCTCCATCTATTCACCCATCAAAGCAGAGCAGGTGAATGACACACAGTGCTGAGGGAGAGCACACACAATAAAACCATTTCAGCTGAGCTGGGGCTGTTGTTTCCCACTCTTCCCTCTCCTCATCCCCCCTCTGCACAAGGACACATGAAACAACAGTGCCAGGACTTTGCACTGTTACACCTCTCTGACTGAACCTTGTCTTTTCCCCTTCTGCCAGCACCATCTGTTTCTGCAGTGTAAACAGCAACTGCAGACAGGTTAAAAGCAAGGACATGTTTTAAATGAGACTCCCCCTTGCATACCACTTACAAAGAGAACAAAGGAGCCTTGCCTACATTTTCCACTATTTTTTGTACCCCTGTGTTCATAAAGCCTGCATTGATTCGGGAAATGTCACTACAAAGAACAGAACACTGTTTTTTCGTGACTGCACTACTCCCCTCAGCATGTTTATAGCACAGTCAAGAGGGTCTTTTCTCTTTTTTCCCCACTAATTTCTTAATTTCAAGTACAGACTAAAAGCAAAATGAGTGGAAAATGATGTTTATATTACAAACCACAAAAGTTTGTTCAAGAGCAGACCATGATTTATTGGCAGTTATTCTGAAACACGGATGACTAAATACAATAAAAAGATATTAGTAAAAAAAACAAAAAAACAAACCAACAAACAAAACCAAAACAGGAAAACAAACAAATCTCATCTTTAAATGCTTCACTTGAAGGCGTTGATTAAGGGCACACCGTGTGCTGGCAGCTCCTGGTGCAGCTGACGGAACAACATTGCACATTTGTTCCTTTCCTGGGTCTTGCCGAGGGTGTGGAACAGCCGGGCTTGGAAGTAGAGAACGTCTCTGAGCTGCTCTTTGCAGTCCACTTTGGCAAAATAAGTCTTGGCTTCATTTAGATTCAAGATAGCAGATTCCAAAGCTGTGGGAAAAAGGGGGACAGACATATTTAAGAAAATATCACAGTAACAACTCCAAGCAAGGCAGCTCAGATCTAAGGAGGCCAATTATAAATTCCTCAGCTTTTCAAAACCATTTGTGTCTTAGCAACATAGTCTCTCAGCTAGTTTCTATTATTCAGCCTTTGCTGCAAAATATGTGTGTGAAAGTATTCAGATAAACAATCTTCCATTATAAACATCTGTGGAACAACTAATTCCACATTCATTTTGTATCCAATAACCAGGTAACATATTCTGGGGTAGCAGGGCTCCACTCCAGACAATGATTTGCACTTCTGAGCAGTTTCAGAGAGAATTACCCTTCACACTACCTTCAATCTTCTTCTGTGGAGTGTAGGAAGCTGCAGAAGCCACCTGACATTTGGCCACCAAGAACATGGCACAGCCTTTGTCCAGGACAGCTCCGTGGGCCAAGACAGGTTCTATTGCCATGTGCAGGATATTCAGGGCTTGTTCAGGAATGCCAAGGATCAGCTGAAAGAGAAGTCATTGCTGGTCTCACACTGGAATCCACTGATATGAGCAGCTTCTTCAGGGAACACCAACACAAGCCATGTCTGTTTCAAATAACATGATGTAACACACACTTTTTTTTTTCAACTTTTTTTCCCACAACCTTCTTTTAAATCAAAACTTGTGAGTGGAAATGATTGGGAAAGGCTTCTCTACTCAGTCAGTGCTTACAGCCACATCTCTCAGAATAAACAATAGAACTGAACTCATTACCAGCATTATTTTTAATATACAAGCCAACCTGTGCTACTAGAAAGCCAAAATACCAGCATAAAAAATAACTGAAGACATTAAGACAGGGGAAATTTATGCTGCTTAATTATATACAATAACTACACATGTTAGTGATAAACATGAAACAAGTTTTATTAGCTTCCTCGAAAGCTTTTACATGCAGAGTTTGCTTCTTCAGAATCAATAATTGAATTCCAACAAGGTTGCATTCTTAAATCTCACAGGAGTAAAAACAGCATCCAGATCCCCAGAATAAACGTTGCCCTGCAGCCCTGTGAAAACACAAATCAGACCTACCTGGGAGAAAGCCAAGTTCAGCACAGTTTCAGAAGCCAAGTACTGCAGGCTGTATTCCCGAGCCAGAGCCAGGGCCTGGAGCAGCACCGGCAGCGCGATGGTGTGGCACGAGGATCTCCAGTACAGCTCTGCTATGGACAGCAGCACCCTGAGCAAACAGGGCCAGGCAGTTACAAACCTTTACTCTGCATGAAAAATGTCCACTTGTTTCCCAGGGAATTATTCCATCCACAGTGGTATTGGTTTTATTACGGATTATGCTGCTGCATATACAATAAATTGAAATTACATCCTTAAGAGGAGATGCCACAGACAGACAAAAGATTAAACAACACTGTAGCTCTCTCAAGATTTACACCAAGGTAAAACTACACACACACATTTCCATTTTCTATTTGTTTTAGATGCAGTCTTTCCTTCTTCCATGAGCCTTCATGGAACTTTAAGTTTACCACCTTTTAGTTTACATATTAAAAACAACTAGGTTTAAATGACACAATATTTTGAGGATTCCTCCATACTGTGATTAATAATTGAAATGACTGTAATCTCAGAATCACAGCAGGTAATCTGAAGACTGGTGAAGTCTGAACACAGACAAATTGAAATGGCTGATTCTAATCACTGCAAAGTGGTTTTAATACTCTGAAAATGAAACATTCTTACCTAATCACCATCTCGGTGTTCTTGATTTTCTGGCAGTGGATCAACAATTTCTGCAGAAGTTTGTGTGCCTCTGACATTTGATTTTGAGCTTTCAGTACAATGGCTTTTCTGTCGTGGTAGAAAGAAAACATCACTGTATTTTTGTATTTTGTACAGGATTCTGCTCTTCAGAACACAGCAAAACAGGTCTCTCTTGTGTGACCTGTGTTTCTTGTAACTGCAGACTGGCACCCTGACAAAGTGTACACATGCTGCACACACAGGCAGGAGGAAAAACAGATCTCCCTGGTGCCAACTGGACAGCTCCCAGGCAGAAAGGATCAAACTCATAAAACAGCTTTAGATAGAAACCAGGGATTGCCAAAACCAAAGGCCAAACAGGCAGCAGAAGTGGGAGGACATGCAAGCTAGAAAGCATAAGTAATTATCTGTGAGAAAAACAGGTATGAGGTAAAGCAGCTAAAATTGGCCTGAGCTAACAAGGATACAGAGCAACAAGAAAATGGAGAACAGGGAAGTCAGGACCAAATGCAGAGCAGCAGGGGATGGGTAAAAACACCCTGAACCAGACACTGAGCAGAATATTTAAAGATCAGGGAATTCATGATCAGTCCAATTCCAGAAGGACAAGCATCAGGTCCCACAGCTTGAACACTGCTCTTCCAGCTGACTGGCACTGGCTGCTTTTAGGTGTTTTGCCTCATTGCAAATCAACAAGAAATTCTTTGAACACTAACTGTTTTTCATACTCACCAAACACCAGCTTTTAACTGTAACTATTTTTAACATGTCATTCTCATTTAGAAACAAGACCCCATTAAGGTGAGTGAAAAAAAAATCACATTGTTCCATTTTGGAGATGTAGAAACCAAGCCACAGAGGAATTTGCTCAAGGCCTGAGCTCCCTCCTCAGCTATCTGACACAAAAATCTGCTTTGTGCTCAGGTTTGAGTATTGCAGATTTTGAAGATGTTACCACAACAGATTCACAGCTCTAGAATAACATCAACTTCAGCTGTTCCAGTTCTTAAAATGTCCAGAGAAAAAACTACAAATTATTATTGCAGGACATGCTCTAAGGCAGCAGCCCAATAGGTCAGACAACATGACCTTAACTAGTTCTGGAAAGGGAAAAATAAACAAGCACATGTGACTGCCAGTGATCATTTTGCTAAATTTTTCATTATCTTCATGGAACACACCTGCAAGTGCATGAAGAGCCACGATTTCTTACCTGTATACCCCTTCAATGCTATTCAGTGCTGTAATTCCTGCTACAAGAGAATCTGCTACATGGTATCTGCCATCGTTCATGGCTCGCTCAAACTGTATTTTCTGATCAAACAGCATCCAAAGCTAAACAAAGAACATCCAGAATTAAGTTTTAGAAGTTGTGCCTGCTCATTTTCTAATCCCAAATTAGAATTTACTTTTTATTTTCCCCTGGGGGTATTTATGTCTAGACACACTAACTCCACTCTCCAGTTATTGAATTTACTGAATTACTGTCCTCAACAGAAATGCTCAGGTCTGGATTAATGTTTCAATATCTAAGCTCACCTACTCGACTGCATTTTAAGTGAAAAGGTTCTTTTAAATCATTACTAATGATTTGAGACTTGTAGACAAGTAGACTTACTCTGTAGTGAAAAAAAGAAGGCTCCCACTATATTTAGTGGGATCTCAAACACTTCAATGTAAATACTGTCTTATAGACTCCTGTAGTAATGTTTCCCAGAGTCACACAAAAGTCAGGCTATTAGCCTATTATCTCAGTTATTTCTGGATTGTAATATATCAAAATAACCAGCACTAATTAAACAGAACTTTGAAGCTTCAAATCAATACAGAGCATTTAATTGCTCTATGTGCCCGTGAAGCAGATGTATATTTCTCTGTTAATGAAATTTCTACTTGGACAGCTTCATCTTAGGAGGCTGTGATGAGGGAAATGTCTCACCAGTCTGAAAACAACACAGGCAGCTTTTCCATGCTTTTGTAAGAAAGTTGATGCTGTAGAGCTTCCCATGAGGATGAGCCAAGGGAATTGAGAAAATGTATAGCCCAAGGCACCCAGAGGAACATTCAGGAGCAGTGGGATTCAGATCCTACTCTAGAACAGTTACATAACTTACAGGCTGAATGCTAAGTACTCCACCTGTGCATGCTGACTGTTGGGAGGGAATCTCTCCTTTAGGTGTTTCAGTATTTCAGAAGCAGCTGCAAAGTACCCCTGGAACAGAAGGACACTGATTAATGCTCCAGGACAGGCCCTGCTCCCCTCCCTTTGTCTCTGCACAGTCTCTGCCCCCAGAGCAAGCTTTAAAGGCAGAAAAAACCACAAGTCAAGTCTTGCACCCTCTGTCAGTAACACCCACAGTCCTCTCAGCAAATGGAATTTTATGCAGTAGCCCTAAGCTCACCTGCTCGGCGTGCAGCTCTGCCAGGTGACACAGCACCACGGCGAAGGACTCGGTGTTGTTCTGCTGAACGCCCACGTTCACAGCCTCCAGACTGTTCATGCTCAGCAAGGTCTGGGCTTGTTGAAGTGCCATGGTGCTTATGCAAGAAAAACATAACTTTTAGTTTTCAAGCAGCAAACAACAACTCTTTTTAATCTATGGTTTTGTTGTGACAATAGTCCACATTGTCTGGTTAAGCCAAGGGCCTGGGGAGAAGGAAAACTTGTAACAACTGAACAACTAAAAACTAAACTGCTGTCCAAGGCCTCTGGACTGTGCAGGCACAGCAAGTACTACAGACTGAAAGCTGCATGCAGCCAAAGCACAGAGATGCTGAAGGTGGGGGCACAGGAACAATTTATGGTCTTTTTGCCACTACTAAATGGAAACTCTATCTCTTCTTCAGTATGAGTTCTAAAGGAACACAAGAGAATGGAATAATTGCACTCAGCCTGTACTGAATCACAGTCTGATTGCTTTATTTTAGTGCACTGGAGAGACACAGTCACTTGTTACACCTATATAAATGCATTATGTTCTAACAAGTGCAGCAGCTAATCCAGGAGTTCCAAACCAAACAAATACCTGCGGCCGTATAATCTCCAAATGGCTGTTTTTTGTGCTATGCTGATGTCAATGAGCTCTGACAGGCTGTGCTTCCAATGCAACAGATCAGAATCTTTTAAGGCATCCATTAGTTTGTTGGCAGCCTTTCCTGCAAAAGCTCTTTGCTGAACCAAGGACTGTATTCCCAAAGAAGCAAGATACTGGGAAGAAGGAAAAAAAACATAGCTACAGTGTTGGAAGACAACAGAGTACCCCAGGCTTGCAAATTACACTGCAGCAGAGTTCTAAACTACTGAAAAAGAATCCCAAAAAGACAGCACATACAAAGGAACACTGCTCCAGGCATTTCTTTAAATACTCACTTATGCACACCCACACATATGTGAATGTCATTTTGTTGGATATGAAAGGTAATTTCCACTCCCCCACACAGAAATCTTATGGAGGAGGACAGGACCAGTACCTGGATTTCTCCAGAACTGCTGTGAAAACACAGCCTTTGCTTTTCTTCCCTTCCCCACAAAGAGGCCATGTCTGCTGCTATCTCCCAACAGCAGCAGTTTAGTCTCTTAATAAAGGAATAACAGATTTGGGGAAGACAGAACTAAACATTAACAGACAACAGATCTACCAGGGCATGAACCACCAAAGTGGAGGGCTGCCCTGCAAGATTTTACAGAGCTGTATAAGTAAACATGTGTTCAAAGCTCTACCAGAGGCATCAGCACTGAGCTTCAGGGAAGGTGGAGGCCTAAGAACCTCCCCTGAGCATCAGATTGTAACAAAATGGTGCCTGGGCCAGTAGCCACAGAGATTTTCTGCCTGAAAATCAAACAAGTTAGAAGGAAAACCAGTAAGCCTTGCAATAATGCTCTAGCATTAAAGCAACTTAACTCTGGCTTGTTAATATGAAGAATAAAAGTCACAGAAACAGCTAGATTTTGGATGTTAAAGCATGTTTGTTTAAATCCAGTCACATATTTTGAACAGACAAGCTGCAAAACCCCAAACTCTGATCACACACACGCCCATCACCACATGGGTTTGTCCCAGAATAAAGGTAAGGACTGATGAAATGGACTCACTGGCAATCCAAAATGTAAGGATTTGTTCACAGAGTGCTCCAGCAGAACACAGCTGTCAAATATCTTCTGCTCCAGGATGTACAACCAACTCTAGCAAGGAAAAAGATCAAAATCTCATTGCAAATAACTGGTGGCTGTAGCACTTTTAACTTGGCTTGCTGGTACAGAATGCACAAAAACTCACTGGAAATACAAACACTTGAGCATTGATTCCAAGGAAACTTCTACTAAATGCTGCACAGCAAAACATATCAGAAGTACAGCTAGGCTGGGATGTTGGTGTGGCACCAGCCAGTGTTGGAGGTTCAGTGATGCACAAAAAATAGTGAACTGTGGAATGCAGCACCTCAGGAGTTTGACATCATTGATGTCAATTCATTATAATGTTAATTACAGGGAAAAAAACAGAAATCCAAGTCCTTCTCTTCCACTTTGCTTGCTCTAAAGGTGGCTGGTTACTCTGAGAATTCAACACACAGGAAGAAGGAAGCTTCTGAAATACTTCTTTTTACAACATCTAAGACTCTACTTACTACTGAGATCTCTGGGATAACAATTCCTGCTTAAGAAATTAACCCTGAGCTGCAACAAAACATCCTGGCCCTGTGTGCCAGGAGAGATGTCACCCCACTGCTGGGCAGTCAAATTCCCTGGGGGAGATGCTGCTGTGAGAAGTTCAGCAACAGTTCAGTGAGCAGAAGGACTCGAGCCCCATCTGAACAGAGCTCTTACCAGGCAGTGCTGCAGGCAGACGTGGTCATTGGACTCCTGGGCAATCCTGATGGCTTCCTGAAGTGCCAGTTCAGCCTGCTGGCTATCAGAGACAGAGGGAGAACAATCAGTATTCCTACAGGGCTTAAGATACAGCATCCTGATCCAGAGGAATATTGATCTGAATTATGCATAGTGCACTCAGATCTCTGATTTAACAGCCTGTGTTTTCCTCCCAGCACTCAGCAGTGCATTCTGGATTTCAGGACAGTAAGTCTAACAGCATCTGCAAACCAAAATGCAGCTGTAAAGCTCTAACCCCTACATGGGCTTTTAAACCCTGTACAGGCCATGGTGCCAAGTTACTGTTTGAACAGGGGCAACACTGAGAATCTGCTTGTGTAGAAACTGTTGCTCCCAACTTTGTAGTGTCCTTCCCCTCTCCAGTCCTTCATGCCTTCAGGCAGCAATCAATAAATGCAAACCATAAATGAAGATGGGTAGGCCAGCTTTATCAACAAAATAAATCCCACTCATATGGCATTTTAAATTTTAAAAGCTTGGATGGCTTTTTATGTTTAATTATTCTTTTGCCAGATCGTCAGCTCTATGTGGACTTGCAGAAAACCAACCACACTTTGTTGAAAATATGGATGAAAATAGGCATTCATGCCCACTGACCCTTCTGAGGTCATGGAAATGCAATTGAACACTTAAAATACCAGGACACAGACAAATGTCAACTCCTAGATTGCTCAGTTATTATGGAAACCAAATAAACACCAAAACAAAAACGAACCCAAACAAATCAAGATCGCAAGAGGATCCCAACCCAACGGCAGCTGCTGTCAAGTGAGAGAAAGCCCCAGAAGGGATTTCAAGGAGGAAGGGGAGGTCTCTGAGATGCCCCAGGTGAATTCCTTACTAGTGGCCGAAGCGGCAGTGCAGGGCCGCCAGGTTGAGCGCGGCGTAGCGCAGGCTCCGCCCGTAGCCCTCGTCCCCGTTGCTTTTGCTCTCTGCCCCCGTGAGGATCAGCCGGTCGAAGTAATGCAGGAGGCTGTGTGTGGAACTGAAGACATCTTGAACTCTGAGGTTGTTTAAGTAGCTTAAATAATGCTGGAAATGGAAACAAAATCAGCTTTAATTGTACAGATACTAAACCTGAGGTTTTGTTTATTTTTGTCCAAAACATGTAACTATGAAATACTTTTCAGAAGTTGCAATACTGGCACTACCTGGGCAGAATTTCTGGATCAAACTGGGTAATTTCATGGACAATATTGGCTGTCTATCCTAACAGGATCTGCCAAATGTGAAGATGACAAGATCTGGCTGTAGGAACGATCACAGAGAGTCTGAGATCTCTACAGAGGTGGAATCTCTGTATTTATGTGTGAAGTGAGAGTGGGAATGGAGGCACAACTCCCACAGTGTCTGTCTAAGAAACATCAGCACTGCTTCCAAATGCTGTGCAGATAAAAAGGAGATGCTAAAATTATGTATTTTCATTTTGGCATTGAGACCTGGGCAGGATAATCCTTTATGCTGTGAAGTCCAGCCAGGGACTATGGCAGCCCCTTCAAGGATGCCCTTCCAAACAGCAGCAAGGAAAATCCTGCCTGCTCAGCCCAGGGCTGCTGGGAGGAAGAGGCAGAAAGCAAGGCAGGAAAGAGTTGAACTTATGGAAGCAGCTGTTGAGGGACAAAGCAAAAGTTCAAACCACAGGCCTGGAAATGCCCCTCAGCATGAGTTGTCTGTGGCTTTCAGTATAAATTGCTTTTAAGGATCAGAAGCAAAGTGAACAACAACCAGCAAAATTAACAGATATTGCACTTAATGATTTTTAAACAACAGGAGCAGGAGGCCTGAAATTCCTTAGGAAAATGTGGCTAAAAGAAGTAAGTTTCAGATTTAGCTGAACAAGAATGCACTCAGTCCCACCAGAATTAGGAGGCTTATATGTGTGCACAAAGGGGAAGTACTTTGCTTCATTAAGGTTTCTGTGGCTTCAGGAGTTTTAGTCTGAATTACTAAACGTTTACATGCAACTTGCTCACACTTTTATCATCTACTTATATTTCAATGGAGAATAAATTACTCCCAAATAATCCTATCCTAGAGATAAGAAATCCTTTTACAACCATTCTGGATGAAGAAAAATATACTTACTGCTTCAGCAAAGTCTGGATTAAATTTTAACAAGTTGTTCAATTCCTTTTGTAAAGATGCTGGAGCAAGAGCCTTTGTCTCATCATTCTTTAGTAAAGAAGCCTGGAATAAAATTTGAACAGTACAAGTAAGATATGTAACTCCATCAGGAGGGTTATAAAAATATATTGTGGTACAGGATTGTCATGTTGTTATCTGCTTGGAAAGGACATTAAAGAAGGTTTTGTAGCAGCTCTATTATGACAGTGGCAGTTTGATTCTATACTATATTATAGTGTTCACTTTGCAGAGATCAGAAAGACAAAGTCAAATAAAACCTTATTCAAAGGACTTTTAAAGGCACTTAAAGAATTCTGGTAAAGTTTCTCTCTGAAGAACTATTGCCACACATTGCTCACTGGAATTACATGTATCTTCTCATGCAAAAAAAAAAAAAAACAACAAAACCTCAGGAAAACAAATTGACAAATCTACAGCTTGCTTTGGCAAGCAGTTCAATTAATAAAAAATTACAAAAATGTAGTTACTAAAATTAGCATTACTGACTATTGACTTGCTGACATTTGTGTCCATGTGTATTTCTGTTCCCTTTTTTTATTTACCAGCTGGAATAACCAACAAAACTGCACATTTCACAGAAATGTGAGGCAATCAGAGCAGAAGGACCTTCTGAGAACCAAGTATCAGCATATGGTGACATGTCTGGATAAAACACTCATAGCCCCAAGTGCTCATACTGAGCAACAACATGTGAGATACCAGACCAGAGAAAACATCACAGCTGACACTGTGGATAAAATTCAAGGTGAAATTCATGTTATGGAACATTTCCTCCACTTTAATGAGAATTAACATACCTGCTGAGAAAGAAAATACTCTGCTTGTTTCTGGGAAAGAGGCCCACTGCAAGCTATCTCTTCTTCCCTGGTAAGAAACGGGCAAGGAAAGAGAACACATTTCATCAGACACCCCACACTTTTGCTTTATAAAGTTCTCTGAGGTATTACAGCTCAAAGCATGAAGGAACACTGAGAAAACTTAATAAAGAAGAAAATTTACTCCATCAAAGTCAGCAATCCAAATGATTTCCCACAGTTTGGCTTCAAGCTGCAGAAACTGTAGTTGAGAGCAACGTTACCCTAAATGCACCCTCAAAAAACCTAAAGGAAAACAGCAGAGAGGAGATTTAGGGCTGACATATTCAAATGGCTCTGTTCTGTTTTTTCTGTCTTCTGAAGACAGCCCCAAGGAGATGAACTGGTACTCTGGCCACATCCATCACAGCTGGAAACAGCTGTTCTGCAAGACATGCACTCTGGAAAGCCAGCAAGTCCAGCACACAGCCAGACCCCAAAAACTGCTGTGTGACTCATGATGCAGCAACTCCTGCACAAGTTTATACAAATACACTCTGCAAAGCACATTTTAAATATATGGACACATCAAATACTTCCAGGATTATTCTTACAATGGAGAAAACTCTCAGTATCTGCTTCTCCTTTTTGAGGTAAATAGACACGAGTTCTTTTATGGAGAGGGGTGAAAAGCAAAACAAAACCGTTCAACTTCTCCTTATTGAGCAATCTTTCCTTGCTGGAAGCAGAAGTGACCTCCCCAACAGTTTTAGCATGTGACAACCACAGGGAGTTACTCAGCAGTGGGAAATTGTGGGCAGCAGCAGCCTTTGGGCTGTGCTTGCCAAAGTGAGGATGGGGCAGTGCCACCTTCCCCAGGCACTGACAAATGCTACCACACGGTGGCACCAAGGAAACGAGCGGCCACAAACCTCAGCCCGGCTGCAAGACACTTTAAAAAAAAAAAAAAAAAAAAAAAAAAAAAGATTAATTTTCTTAAAAGGTAGGAAAGGCTTTAACACGAATTTATCACCTTAAAGGTCCATCAAGTTCTTCTTTCTCCATTTTCCCATCCAGCTCCTCTGGATTTGTCAGCTCCATCTCATTCTCGTCGGCTCCATCTTTTTTCTCATCTTTTTGGAAGTACTGCTGGAGTGCTGTGTAAAGTTTATAGACCTGGCTGAAGGAAAGTTTGTTGTATGCCAGGATCATGTGGCGCAGGAACAGACCTGGAGAGGGAAAGGCCTGCTGTGAGCAGGGGCTGGCAGGTGACACTGAAATCACAGCCAGCAGCTTCAACAACACCATTTATTCCTCATTAAACAGAAATGAATGAGAAACGGAATAGAAATTAGTGAGTCCCATCTCAATGATACAACTCAGTGTTGTAGAGTGTATCTGGTCTTAATTTAGCAGCAAATCTCACTAAAGATAAGTGATAAATTATTTAAAACATTAACAACCTCACAATATGCAAAACTATTGCTCAATATACAACATCCCAGCAAGAGAAAATGACATTCTGCAATTTTACACCTCCTCAGAAAACCAGAGCTGTGTCTGAGGGAATCACATCAGTGACAGACATCACATCAAAAACAGCTCATGGGTAACAATTATTTACCTACTACACTTGTTTTATGAACTTCTGGCTCTGTCCCTGAGAATGAATCTGAAAGGTCATCAAAAAATTGTTCCATGTCTTTCAGTTCTCCTTCTGCCATAAGCTTTAACCTAAACAGGGGAAGAAAATGACATTTTTTGGGTATTAATATAGACAACAGGGGGAGAAATTTACATTTTTCAGGGTATTAATACAGACATCAAATAAAATATTGCCCTGCTTCCTGCATAAATAAGCAAACACAAACAAGTGATAACTAATTTCTTGGACCCAGGAGGTTTTGATGCTGAGATAAATAAGATCATATTAAATATTGGTAAACCAAATAATAATTTGGTTTGGGCTTTTTTTTTTTTTTTCTTTAATAGGTCTTTATTAAAAGAGAATAATTAGATAGATGAGATGGTTATTCTTAAAACAATTAAGAACTATTTCTTTAGGTTTTATTTTTTAAATTTAAAATTCTTGACTGATTACATTTTTGGAACTGCTGCTGTTTAGTGAGTTATCTGATATGACAACAGATTTTCTGTCCCACAGAAACTTTAAATCTGATGACTTCGATGTCGGTGCCTTTCAGAAACTTAGTTATGACACGAAATCTGCCGAAGTAGAGCTTTGGCCCAAATGTGTGCTTTTAAAACCTGACATTTCCACATTTCAGAGCTCAGAGCGGACACGAACAGCGCAGAGGATTCGGTGGCGCTTCCCCCGCCCCGCCCGCACGGACCCCGCACCTGATGTGGACGGAGCCGGCCAGCTGCGGGCAGCACTCCTCGATGGCCTTGCGCAGCCGCGACAGCGCCATATCCGGACCCTGCGGAGGACAGCGACATGTCGCGACAGGCCACGACACAACGGGGCCACCCTTCCCCCCGCTCTAGGCCGGGCTCCGACCTGCAGCAGCGGCAGCAGCAGCCGGTTGAGCCGCCGCCGCTCCAGCAGGCCGAGCTGCGGGCCGGCGCGGCCCAGCTCGCTGAGCAGCACCAGCAGGGCCATCTTGTGCGGGGTGACCCAGTCGCGGACGCCGAACACGTTCGCGTGCACGACGCCGTTCGTGAGCATCGGGTTGAAGTAAAGGCTGTCGTGCACGCTCGCCATGGCGGCGCCGTCCTCCCGTCACCCGGGAAACCGCGCGCGCCGCCCCGCCGGCCAATCACCGCCCCCGCCGCCGGCGCGCGCACCGCGCCGCGACCAATCAGAGGAGGGGATGTGCGGCGCCACCGCGGGGCCGCCGGAACGGGACGGGCGCGAGAGAGACGTTCCGGGCAGAGAAGGGTCCCCCCGTGAAGGGGCTGCTCCCCCGAACTGCCCCGCATCGCAGCCAGGCCGCGGCTGGGGACAGCGATGGACAGGCCGGGGACAGCGAGGGGATGGGCTGCGATTGGGCCCCTGCAGCCCTGAGGAGTTATCTGCTAGATAAAGGAACAGACATTTCCCCTCAGTGCTGGCACCGCTGAGGTACCGCAGTTCTGGGGTCAGTTCTGGGCCCCTCACGTCAGGCAAGACCTTGAGGGGCTGGAGCGTGTCCAGGGACGGGAATGGAGCTGGGAAGGCCCTGGAGAATTCCTGAGGGAGCTGGGAAAGGGGCTCAGCCTGGAGAAAAGGAGGCTCAGGGCCTTTCTGGCTTTGCCCAGCTCCCTGACAGGAGGGGACAGGCGGGGTTCGGGCTCTGGGAAAGGGAACAGGGACAGGAGGAGAGGGAGCGGCCTCAGGCTGGGCCGGGGAGGACATGGCTGGACATGAAGTAAAATTTCTTCACTGAAAGAGCGGTAAAGCATTGGAAGGGGCTGACCAGGGAGGTGATGGAGTCATCATGCCTGGAAGTGTCCAAAAATCAAGTAGACATGGCACTTTGAATAGGCTTTGGTGATTGATCACAGGTTGGAATTGGTCTTGGAAGTCTTTTCCAACTTTAATGATCCTGTGATTAATGGAGATGGCCACGTTTGTACCAGGTGAGGTGCAGGTGACCTTGGTGACGTTATTTATTTTGGGAGCTCTCTAAACAGACACAGAGTCTGGTTTAAAAAGATGTTTATTCTGCACAGGCTACAAGGTGGAGTTTTCTGCTAGTCAAACACCCCAAGGGGTAAAAAGTTACATCTTTTATACAGTAAAATTTAGATGAACTCACCTATCTAATACATTTTCTCTGTGTTCTGACACAAGCATTTCCGTGTTACAGAGAACACCACAGAGTGATTTCACTCCCCCCTGGATTTCCTGCGAGTTAATTGTGATGCCATAAAGATGTTTCCATATGTAAGTTTTTATTTTCTCGATAACTTGTTAAAGTACTTCATTAAGGCATCATATTCCCAAAGAAAATACTCCAATTATTATAATAGTTCTAATTTTTGTAAGTGAGAGCAAAACAAAACTCAATGTTATTATACATCTGCATGTCCCCGGGGATTTCCGTTGCGCTGCTCCTGATTCATGCCTGGGGGTGGTGAGAGGAGGAGGAGGAGGCAAATCAAGCGGGGAGTAATTTTCTAGGATACATTTACATTTAAGAAACTTAACATTGTAGCTTGCTGCTGCTGCTGGTGTAATTAATGATCGTTTCCTCGCCCTCAATGAACTCATTGAGCTGTGTCTGAATACAGAACGCAGGAAGTAACAGCAGCTATTATGTTATAAAGGTCAATGTGCTGACATTTCCTGAAAATAAAGCCCGATGGCCTGGGTGGAAACACGGAACTGGTGGCGTGGCAGGGCAGGGAGGGGAGGGGGATGAGATAAAGGCCCGGCTGCAGCCGGCCTGTGCAAGGACTGGGAGGGAAAAGGAAATGACAAACATCTGTTTCTGATGTTTCTGTGCAACGCTCTGAAACCAAAGTGTGAACTCTGCTGAAATTCCTTCAGTGCGTGGTGCACAGAGAACATTTAGAATACACTTTAAAAGTATATTTAAATCAGCTCTCACGCCTGAAAACCAGCAGGGAGAGATGACTTTGATTGTATTACACCCAAGATTAGGTAACACAGTTGAACAAGTCATCTTTTATCTTACCTAGAATAGGCTGTGCCCAGCAGCGAGGCCAGAGCGGGCACCAGGATGATCTGAGGGATGGAGCACTTCTGTGAGGAAAGGCTGAGAGAATTGGGGTTCTTCAGCCTGGAAAAAAGAAATTTTGGGGTGATCTATTTGTGGCCTTCCAGTCCTTGAAGGGGCTGACAAGAAAGAGAGAGACTGTTTATAAGAGCCTGGAGTGACAGGACACAGGGAATGGCTTCCCACTGGCAGAGGGCAGAGGGTTAGATGGGATTTTGGGAAGAAATTCCTCCCTGTGAAGGTGGGGAGGCCCTGGTACAGAGAAACTGTGGCTGCTCCTGGATCCCTGGAACTGTCCAAGGCCAGGTTGGACATTGGGGCTTGGAATAATCTGGAATAGAG
Organism: Catharus ustulatus; assembly: GCF_009819885.2. Taxonomy (NCBI): domain Eukaryota; kingdom Metazoa; phylum Chordata; class Aves; order Passeriformes; family Turdidae; genus Catharus; species Catharus ustulatus. The sequence goes on from NC_046238.1 coordinate 2,819,824, forward strand.
GAAGGTGTCCCTGCCATGGCAGAGGGTTGGAAATAAATGATTTTTAGGATTCCTTCCAAACCAAACCATTCTGATTCTGTGATTCCCTGACTCTTCCCACAGCCATTAATATCCAACCTGAAATCCCCAGATACAGCCCAGTGATTAAATTTGTCTTTTTAAACTCCACTATTAAATTTTGCAGATTGTTAAATTAAAACCAAATTAATATTCCTGGGAAGAATCACTTCCCTACCTCTGTCTCTGGTGCTGTGCAAAACCTTGGGGGATTACAGAGCTGCAGTGATTTGTTGTCACTTGTTATTTGGTGGCAGAAGGAAATGGGACATCTCACAGTAATAGATTTAAATCTTTTAATGCTGCTTTGGCACAATCCAGGAGGCTCAGTGAGGGCAAGTCTTTTATTAATAGAACCTCTTGAAATGCTCCTTTTCACCCACGGAGTAGCTGGCACAGTTAAAGCTCCTCGTTTAAAACCCCCGGCGTGGTTACAGTCTGGGCACACTAATGCAGTAAAAGTCATCTCAAATCACATGTTAAGGACATGATTCATCCAGATCTGCCCAAATTAAGGCAGGAGTGGCAAGTGCAGCTGCCAGCACTGTCACCAGATCTCAGCTCTGTCAGGCCCACGTTACTCCCTAAAACATCTGTGTTTGGGAGGATTTCTTGTTAGCTAATCCTCAGCAGAGATAAAGGGAAAATGTTGGGGTTTGCTTGGTTTGGGACAGCTTTTTGGGGACTTCTCATCTTTTAATTTAATATTATTTAAAAAAATGTGTGTAACTTGGTACTTCAAGGGTGACTGAATTGGCAGAGTTTAGATGACATAGAACTTCTTAAAAAACAAACTGTACTGATATTTTTAAGGTGTCTTAAAGCAATCCCTTGCATGAGAAATGTGAGGAATGTGCCATTGCAAGCTCAAAAATTGTATTCACAAGGATTTTCTATTTTTTCTGTCTCTTTGACTAAAATGGCAAGCTATTATTGGGGAAAATGACGTTTTTTATTGTCGTGTACAAGTTCAGAACATATCTTAAGCTTGCCAAGGAGCACAAGCATTTCTGAAGAAGGGTGACCTGATTTTGAGTTAAAATATGGTGTCAATGCAAATCCAGAAGTTGGGCTGTGTGCAGTATCTGCTCTCACTCCTGAAGCTGCCAGGACTGTGCCATTCACGTGGCAATTACACACAATTTTATTTTTATTTTTTACCCACTTCTTGTACCTCATTTGCTTCAAAAATAGATCCTTCCTGCAGAAATTATTAGATTGCAGCCAACCCTTTGTAGGGGTAAATTTGATTTGTGCTCCATGTTTATTTTCAGCCACTTTTGTCTGTTCCTCTTTTTGGCAAAGGCCTTCCTGGTTCTTGGCCCTGTGTGCTCTTACATAAAGCTTTCCTGAAGCCTTGGTCAGGTTTGTACTGCTGGGCTTTCTTTAATGTAATCTTCTGGTTAAAAGCTTTCAGTTCTTGCAACCTACAATTATTGTTTTATGTATATATCCCACTCACAGCCTAGAGAAAATAATAATGGCATCTAGGAGCTCGCTGGAAGTGGATTTTTAAATAATAATATTTTCTCAAGTTTAATGGTTCTCACCAAAGAGCTTGGTAGAATAAAACTGAAAGAGGGAGGATTTGGGTTAGGTGTTAGGGGGAAATACTTTCTCAGAAGGTGAGGAGTCCCTGCACAGGGTGCCCAGAGCAGCTGTGGCTGCCCCTGGATCCCTGGAAGTGCCCAAGGCCAGGCTGGTTGGGACTTGGAACAACCTGGGACAGTGGAAGGTGTCCCTGCCATGGCAGGGATGGCACTGGATGGGCTCCACAGAGGGAGAATCCATCACCTCCCGGGCAGTTCCAATCCCTCCATGGAAAGAGACTCTTCCTCATGTTGAGGTGAAACTTCTTGTGTTTTAGTTTATGGCCATTCCTCTTCATCCTGTCACTGGGCACCACCAAAAACACTCTGGCACCAACCTCCTGGCATCCCTTGGAGATCTTTGTATGGATTGCTGAGATCCCCTCTCAGCCTCCTCTTCTGCAGACAGCTCCCACAGTCTCTCCTCGTAAGAGAGATGCTCCAGAGCCTTCTCTGTGTCCGTGCCTTCCGCTGGACTCTGCAGGAGCTGCTTCCCTCCTGTCCCGAGGGGCTGCACACAGCACTCCCCATGTGCCAGGGCTGAGGGGAGGGGCAGCATCGCCTCGGAGCCAGCACCGGTGCCGCTATCAGTGTCCGCATGGGTGCCACTGTCAGTGACTGCATGGGTGCCACCATCGGTCACCCACCGGTGCCACCCTCGGTGCCACCCTCGGTGTCCCCCGCGTGCCCGACCCCGCTCGGGGCATTTCCGCGCCCCCTCGGCCCCGCCGTGTCCTCTGCTCCCATTGGTCGCTCCCTCTCGCCGTCGGGACTCAGCAGCCAATGGGAGCTCGGCGCGGTGTCCCGGCAGCCAATGGCGCGCGGCGCTGCGGCAGGGCCCGCCCTCCGAGCCGCGGCCCGGCGGGGTCGGCGCGGGGCGGGGGCGACGCGGCGCTGGAGCGGCGGGAGCGGCCATGAAGGTGAGGGGGGAAACCGTGCAGGCGAGGGGTTCAGCCAGCCGGGAAAACGCTTCTCCCTCGCCGAGGAAGGAAGGGAGGAGGAGGAGGGAGCGAACCTGGAGGGTAACGGGGCCGGGAGCCCGGCGGGATGTCCGGGCCGGGCCGCCCCTCCCGGCTCGCCTCAGGCCGCGGCCGCCGTCCCGCCCGGCTCTGAGGGCGCCGGGGCCGGCAGCGCCGCTGAGGGGCCCGCGCTGAGTCAGCGCCGGGCCTGTGAGGGGCGCTCCGGGGGGCCGAGCCGCGGTCGCTCCCCTGAGGCGCCCGGGGCTGCTGTGCCGTCCCGGAAAAGCGCTGCGTGCTCCGAGGTTGGGTGTAAAGAGGAAGTTTCTGTTAAAGTGATTGAAAAGAAATCCCTCCCGCCGCTGTCCTATCGTTCTGCGGCTTTGGGAGCACACCCAGCTTGCATAGGTGTGTCAGGAGCAGCAGGTGAAATCCTCGTCGGGTAACTGAACACTCTTAGAGATAAAAACAGCAGCGGAGGAGTTGGAACGCAGGGTTTTGCTCCTAGGATGCACGTAAGGTATGGAGAGGGAAGATACCGATGGCAGCTTGTCCATGGAAGTGGAGATTGATGGTTTTGGTGCAGAAATTGGAAATGTTTTGATTAATTCTCAAGGGAGGGTTTATTTTGTTTTAGCTAATTTATATGTTGTGTTGGTGCTTTTCAGCAATTTCTTTTACAGAGCAATGTGGAGAGTCTAGACACTGTAATTCAATTATCAATTAATGACGTGAGGGCACAGAAGGAGTCCAGAGGTGACGTAGGTGAAGGGGAAACTGGGTACCTGTGGCCCTACCTTTCACCTTAAGTGAGTGGTTGGCCGCAAGATAAAGAGATTTTCTCCTGTGCGTCTGAAATGACTAACAAAAAGTTCCTAAAAATATATGTTTGGTGTTGACAGTGATGCCTGAACAGTTGTTACAGGCTCTGGAATAAAATAAGTCTAAGAAGCAGGTGTTGCACGCTCAGGCCAGGGTTGTGCTATCAAATGTCTCGTGTCCTGTTAGTCATTGTGTGTCCTGCTGCTGCTGGACAGGCCGTAGTTGTGGAAAAAAGGAAGTTGAATTTTGACAGATCTTTTTGGTTCATTATTTTATTTTTCTGTTATTTATATGTGCCTGCTTTGAAATATTTTAGATACATACTCGGTTTTGAAGGTGATGAATGAGAGGAATGGTTGTGTTACAACTTTCCCTGAAGATGAGAGAGGAGGTATTTTTCAGAAGTTCCAAGTTTTAAAACTCAGAGCTCTGCTGGACTGCCATTGGTTTTCAGGATGTATTTCTGGCAAGTTAATTCCTCTTGCCTAATAAACCAGGATAATTATGTTTTGTCCAGGGAAAATTAATATTAATGTATTTCCACAGTGCTTATAGTGGAGAAGTATAAAACAAGCTTTAGTTTGAGGCTGGAGTGAGCTGTGAGAGCTCCCTGGAGGTCAGGGAAGGGCTGCTGGAGTTCATCCCCCTGGAGGAAGCTGAGGAATCATCCCCAGGGCACGGAGGGTTCTTGTTTCACCAGCATGAATTCTGCTGTTGAAATGCCCATAATGATGGGAGGATTTAATTAGAATGTATACTCGGTGTTGTAACTGAAGATCTTGTTCTTACCTTTGTGCTCTGTGGTTTGAAAGGAGACGTTCTGGCCTAGCCTCTGTCATTGTGGCGTAAAGTTCCCACAAATGTGAGAGGATTGTGTTCAGTTCAGGGCAGATGTGCAGCTTCATCTAGAAATGAGTGTAGTTACTGCAGGAATTAAAGCACCACATTACAGAGCTGAAGTGCATGTTCTGGTTGGTTGGGGTTTTACAGCAAGAATTAAAAGTCTCAAAAGCAATTACTTTCTGTCTTGGTGCTTTGGGGAAAAAAAAAAAGAAAAGATGCTGCCCTAGAATGAAAAAGAGAATGGCTGTTAAAGAAAAAAATTATGAAAAAATAATTGTGTTTAAAGGAAGTTGTGCCCCTCTGCTTCCTTTCTGAATCTGTTTGCCCCTTGTGTTTTTTCTGGCAGGTCTCAGGGAGCCGCCTGACAGTGATTAAACTTGTGACCTGCCCAACGTGGAGTCCAAATTCCACCTTTTAGTAGAATATGAGCTTTTGATAAAGAATCCAGTGCTAAAGGCTTCCAGGGATAAAAAGTAGCACTTTGTTTATGTGTTCAGAATTTCCAGTGTTTTAAGATTGTGCAACTCAAAACTGAGATACAATCAATAGAAAATCAGTTTATTTAGATTTATTTTGACTTTTGTTAGACATTTTGTAAGACAACAAAACGAGGAGGTTCAGGGAGATCTTGAAAAATGTTTTTTTCTCAGTGAAACCAGACTGTAATTATCTTCTAACAAAGGTTGGTTTCAAGTTTGAAAACCAGGAATGTTATTTGAGAGAGAGTTTTGTTGTGATTCATGCAAGAGCTGGATGAGTTGTGGAGCAGCTCTGCAGGGACAGTTCTGCATTAGTCAGAAGTTGCTGTTTCTGCTGTCACCGTTCTGGGCTTTGCCCCTCACTACAATGGGCTGTCAGTCTCTCCTTCCTTGCTCTGCTCTTGCATCACTCAAATCCCTGACTCTTTGTGTGGGGAATTCTCTAGATGAGGAGTTGTGAGTGTGAGCTCCCTGTGCCTGCCTTGGTTCCCTGGAGGGAAATCTCTCCCCCTGGGGATTTCAGCTGGGAGTGGAGCTGCTCTGTCACAGCGTGCTGGGATCCTGGAGCTCAGGAGCTGGCACCCCACCCTCCTGGGATGGTGGCAGATGGAGTGAAGGGGCTCCTCAGCACAAGTCACATCTGATGTGGGATTTCAGAGACTGAATTTCTGTTTGCTCTGTGATGTTTTCAGGCGGGAGCTACTTCCATGTGGGCTTCCTGCTGCGGGTTGCTGAATGAAGTCATGGGGACGGGAGCAGTGCGTGGCCAGCAGGCTGCCTTTGGGGGAGGGGCTGGTCCCTTCAGGTTCACACCAAGCACGGGATTCTCAGCATATCCAGCTCCTGCTGCAGCCAGCACCAACATCGTCTGCAAAGCCTGTGGACTCTCCTTCTCAGTTTTCAGGAAAAAAGTGAGTGTATTTCCTATTGCGCTGCATTTTTACCCCTCTGAACTCATCTGGGGCTTACGGGGAGATGAGTGTGTATTTCTCAGAAACCTGAGGCAGATCTAAGGAGGGAGGAAGTGCCTCTTTCTGAGGTCACAGGAAATTACTGTCAGGATTAGAAGTCACTAAGTCTGATGGTCATTACTCAGTGACACGTTGGATCTGGGCTGGCCTGAAAATGGACTCTGATTTGTAAGGTGCATGTGTTAGCTTCAGAATCTTAAACAGTAAAGCACATCTGGTTTGGAAGATGGCACCAAATAGTGGCTGAGTACTGGAGTGAACAAACTGGGTGATGGAAGAGTTAAAAACTCACCATTAGGTATTAGAGCTTCTTTCTGGAAGTTCTTATGCAGTTCTGGTTGTTTGCTGACCAACTCTAGTTCTGCTCAATGCTGTTGGGCTCCAACAACCTCTTCCTTCTTTGGGAGGCAGCTTGGTGGGTAAATGCAGATAAATAAAGCTGATATTTATATTAGTTTATTATTTCTCTATACCACAACTGTCCAGGATTTTGTCCCTCAGTGATCTAATCCTCTGCAGCTCTTTCAGATAATCATGAAACCTCTTCCCTCAGTTTTTGTGTTGTTTTCCCCCCGTGTGTCCTGTTCACATGGCAAGGCTTTGGTGAATAAAGTGTTGTGTAGGGACATGTCTGAAGCCAATACTAATTTCCTCTAATCCTGAAAACCTTGAGTTTGGGTTTGTTCACAGCAGCTGGAATGCTGACAGTCTTGTCTATTCCAGATTTTGTGTATTTTGAGTCCTTTGAACAAAGCTCTCTTGAGCAGTGACATCTGGGCTGTTGGGAGTATTTCCCTCCCATGTGATTCATCACATGCAAGGCTTACTTTGAGTTCTTGGAATCAGTTGAGGAAGCAGTAGGTTCTCTAAAGTTTGAAAGGAGCAGTGACAGTATATTCAGAAGTATTTTAACAGACCATAGCATTGGTTTTAGTTTCATTTGTTGTCTAAACTACAACTTGAGTACTTGATTCATAACATTTTTCACTGAAACCTCAGATCAGCTTCAGTAGTGCCAAAAGGTGAGAGACTCCCTTGGAACACTTGCATAACTGACAGGGCAGTTTTCTGTATTTAAATCTTAAAAATTATGTCTGTCACAGCTGACAGAGCTGTGGAAGAGCCAATAGTAAATTCTGCAGCCTGGAGAAGGAGGGAACAGGGCCTGGATTTGTTTCCTGTGACCCAGAGCTGAATGGTTCCCTCCTTTCCCCTCAGCACGTGTGCTGTGACTGCAAGAAGGATTTTTGCTCAGTTTGTTCCGTCTTACAAGAGAACCTGCGAAGATGTTCCACCTGTCACTTGCTGCAAGAAACGGCCTTCCAGCGCCCTCAGCTAATGAGATTGAAAGTGAAGGATCTGCGTCAGTACCTGATCCTCAGGAACATCCCCACGGACACCTGCAGGGAGAAGGAAGACCTGGTGGACCTGGTGCTGTGCCACCATGGCCTGGGCTCGGAGCAGGACATGGACGCTGGCAGCTTGCGCTCGTCGCGCTCCCAGAGCTCGGGCTTTTTCACCCATCCCTTCTCCACGTCTGTGCCTGTGCCAAACCCAGAACCTGGCAGCAGGAGGGGAAGCACAGGGAGTGGAACACCTTCACGGGTACAGTGATTAACATCTTTCATGCAATGGCATTGCTTTATTTTATTTTATTTTTAATAGTTATGTATCAAAATAAACCACCAAGTGATGCAGTTTGGAGGGGCAGGAAGAATGCCTTTTGTACCCTGCACCTGAAAGCTGGAGATAATTAACAAAGATTGCTAATTTGTGTCAGAAGTGACTTAAACCTGGAATGATTAGTAGCAATTGGAACTTCAAAATGTCATTTCATTGTCACCTGTGATCACCTTGGTAGGAAGGAAAATGTTTTATAAGGGAGTAACATGGGTTTTTATCCTGATGGGTTTCATTTTGTACACAGGGACAAACGGAAACATCTATAAATAATGAAGAAGAAGAAAGTGCAGAAGAGCAGGTGAGATATGAACTATCCAAAGAATAGATTTTTGGCATGTGACACCATAAAGTGTTTTAGATCTCTGCCAACATTTGGCCTCATGTGTGACACCATAAAGTGTTTTAGATCTCTGGTTCTTCCAGAGTTTGCTGTGTCTAGCAATGAATGTCTGCACACACTGCCTTCAAAAAGAATTAAACTTTAGCCAAGTTGAGCTTCATGGGCTCCAGCTCTGGGGCTCTGAAGTAACCAGAGCAGTTAAAACCACACCACTGCTGTGTTTCAGACACCGGGACTGACCAGGAAGAGAGCCAGGGCCTCCCTGTCCGATATCTCCAGCCTGGAAGACATCGAAGGGTTGAGTGTTCGGCAGCTGAAGGAAATCCTCGCCTGCAATTTTGTCAACTACTCAGGATGCTGTGAAAAATGGGAACTTGTGGAAAAAGTGAGCAGACTATACAGAGAGAATGAGGAGAACCACAAGACACGTAGGTTTATTCTTTATTTCTGCTTTCTTAAGACTACTGAGGTTTCTGATTTCCAGTTTCTGGTTTGGTTCTGCCAGCGGAAGAACCTTGGTATCTGAACTTGGTGTGCTCTGCTGGAGCACCTGAAAAATGTGTTTTAACAATCTGGGTGCCTCTAGAGTAGCTGAATGTAGCTGTGGTGATGAAACAAAGTTTTCCAGGACTGTGCTGGTTTTTTGAGACTTTCTTCCAAAGCTTGGAGAGCTCAGCTTTCATGGTGAAGGTAAAATTGCACAACCGAGAACTGGTTCCTCAGAGAAGTGAAACTTGGCACCTCCATGTGCTTTGCTGGGTTTCACAGGGCATTAGCCAGAGCAGTGCTGCAGCCATGCAGATCAGGGCACTTCAGCTCTGTTACTGCAGAATTAAAATCTACAGTGAAAACAGTCCAAGTGCTTTGGTCTCAGTTCACATTTTTGTGATAAATCTTGTGGTTCAGGAGCTGCAGCTCAGTGGCTGCTGTTCTACCCTCTGCTCCACACAGCAGTTGGAGTCTTTCACTTGTGTAATTTGTTCTCAGACCAATTCCTGCTCACACAAAACTTGAGAAAAAAACTTTAAACTTAAGATTTATTTTTTTCCACCATGATCTGATGGAATGTTCAGTTATTGATGAGGATGGTGAGTATTTGCAAGGAAACTTGACAGGTTCTGTTCACTTCTGCCACCTTTATGGCCTACTTAAGGCTTCCCCTTCTTAGTCTGCTTTATTATTATTGTGTTTAATCTTCTGAGGAAAGTGTTCTGCCAAACACTGAGCTCTGAGATGGAAAACCAACATGCTCTGAATTTTAATCCAGCATGTTATTTCACAGTCATTACATTCTGAATAGAAAATAGTTTCTTGAGTTTAAGGAATGAAGCCAAATATTGGATGTTCACTCAAGGGACTCTCTAGTTCTTGTTTCTTTGCTTATTTTTTGGAGGAAAAATTTGTAGCTGGGGGTTAAAAAAGTTCATGTGAGGCAATGGAGTCTGCCTAGGCTGGAGCTACCTTGGCTCTGCAGGGCCCAGAGCCGTGACCTCCCTCTCTGTTGGTTTGCAGAGGGGGAGAGGATGCAGCTGAACGAGGACGACGACAGCCTGTGCCGGATCTGCATGGACGCCGTGATCGACTGCGTGCTGCTGGAGTGCGGCCACATGGTCACCTGCACCAAGTGCGGCAAGAGGATGAGCGAGTGCCCCATCTGCCGCCAGTACGTGGTACGGGCTGTGCACGTGTTCAAATCCTAACCCAGGGGGGATTCCTGGCCCCAGCACTCCTGTGGGCAGGACAGCTCGCCCTGGGGCACACGGCAGCGTTGGTGTGTTGGTTAAACTCACTCGGCCTTTTCAACATCAAGATGTAGAAGGTGGTGAAAGGTTTTTCAAGCAGTTCCTGCAGGGCTGGGCAGGCCCAGGCCCTGCCCCACTGACCTTACAGCCCCACAGATTGTTGGAGTCAAACTGTTTACAGCAGTTCTTGCTCTCTTCTGAAGAATCTCACCTGTCCTTGCGCATTCAGCACTTGGCAAGTGGTCAGCAAACACCTCTGCTTGAGCCTGTTAGCCTGTGGTGTTCTCTAGTGCATTAGAAGCAATGGATATATCAGTCGATTATTCAGCTTTTCCCTATGGATAGAATGTATCTGTTCCAGCAGCCCGGCTGGTGCTGGTGTCAGACACAGTTTAGGAAGCACTGCCATGAACTGTTCCTGCACAGAAGCCCTTAAGCAGTCTTGCTTTATGCTGATTGCTCCCTCTGAATGTCTGTCATGACACGTGTGCTGTCTTGGCTGTTCTCTGTCAGTGTACAAAACACTCCATCACTTTGCAGGGCTCAGGGCCTACACCAGGCTCTGCCTGGTGGGCTCCAAAAGCAGTTACTGAGTGATATTTAGTTTAGGAATAAACTATTTTTTTAAGAAGGGGTACTGTAGGTACCTTAATCTGCTCATGCCTGTTGTAACTATTAATCTGTGATGATTGATTGTACTCCATGTGCCGACAGCCTGATGTTACTGTGAATCCTGAGCAGGGGCACCACCTCCTTGCTGCTAAGGTGGAATGTACAGCATTTACTAACCTTAACTGGGGAGGGGGAAGCAGGAGCAGGGACAGGCTTTGTTTAAAGTCTCCTGTTCACAGACTTTGGTCACCCAAAGACAAGTCACCCAAACCAGCTGCCCAGGGGCTGCTGAGGGCTCTGGATTGCTGCCAGCTCTTGGACCAAGGGCAGGTTCTGTGCCCTGAGCTGGGGTTCAGGTCCTCTCAGAGCAGGAAGGGTAAGGTCCTGCCCTGGAGATGTCTGTGAGCAGTGACCTGAGGAAGGGAGCAGCAAGAGGAGCTCAGGCTGGGGCTGAGAACAGGAGCCCTGTGCCCAAGAACAGCCACGACTGGGACTGCTGAAGTTCACTGTAAAAAAGAGGTGAGGAAGGACCATGTGTGTCCAGTTATTCTTTAAGCAGAGTTGATTAAAGGTGCAGTGTCTCCTTTGATTCCCCCTGTGGCAGCAAAGTTCCAGAGCCAAGGCTCTGCTTGGCTGAGGGTGGAGCACCTGAGACCCAGACCTGTGCTGCACTGGCACCTGCTCTTACCTTCATGAAGGGTTGGAAGAGAAAGCAGCTCCTCCTCACACCAAACACAACTCCAAGCTCTACTGAGTATTTTTCAGAAGGGAGCAAACCTCTCAATGGCTTTATTTTTTAGAAGTAACTTTTTAATGGTACTTAATTCCTGGAGTCTGTCCAGAGGGGAGGCTAATGAAGACAGACGTGCCCTCGGTGTTATTTCCATGCTGCTCATTAGCCACTCGAGCTTAATAAAGATCGGTGATGGGCTCTCTCAGCCTCTGTCTCTTCTCTTACCCAGCCCTGGCAGTGCTGGGGGTTGCTCAGCTCCAGTTTTCATGTTCTCAAGCTGTCAGGCTCCTGGAGCCTGCCCTGGGCAGATCCCTGCTGGAGGAATGGAGCTGTGGATGTAACAATGCCCTGGAAAATGCTCAGAGCCCTGGGCAGAGCTCCCTGCAGCCACTCCCCCCCTGCCCCGACAGAAACGTGCAGAGCCAGCGCCTGTTTTTGTACAATTGTTTATACAAATTCAACAAAGGTAAAACTGCATCAGGAAGGTCTACGAAAACAACACCGTACAACAATGGCACTTATGAATGCAGAATTTTACAATCAGGAAATAACCATGTTATAAACCTTAAATGAGAACTCAACTCACACTTCAAAGAAAGAGAGACTACGTTTGACCATTTATTCTACTGCTGGACTCACTGTATAAATTAATTTTATATTGAGTACAAGAGCTCATGCTACAGAGTGAAACCCTCCTATGTGCAAAAGCTGAAATTGGAATTTTTTTAAAATTTTGAGAAAAAGGTGATTTCTATACAGATAAAAGTGTTTTACTTCAACTATAATTTACACCTTATTTCCACAACATGCTTATGTCACTTCTGAAGTATACAAAGCAGGATATAAACTTCCATTAAAACATGCTTTAAGTTGAAAGTATGAACCTACTTTTCCTGACCTGGGCACGTTTGTAGATAGATACTGCCTACGAAGTATAGGTTAAGTTCTCGCCTACCATAAGTAAAGATAAAAATTGGCAATCAAAACCGAAACACTGGTAATGCATTCAAACATTGCATAAATAATTTTTAAACAATTTTTGTACAAAAATAGTTCTGCATAATGTAAGATGTAACAAAACAAAACGTGTTAAGAAGGCAGAAATGCAGTGCGTGGTCCACTTAAATGACACCAACTTTTTTTTTTTCTTGTTTTAAGAAATGAAAAGCAGAAATCAAATTTACACTACCAAGCACATGCTGTGGTACTTTAAATAACAGTATTTCTTGGAGCTCAGTCCTCTTCCAGGGTGTGAACAATTATCATCGGTAACAGTCGCCTTATGAATTTGCATAAGAGCCAGTGCAGGACATCCCAGGTGGACTGAATTAGTGGCACAAGTTGAAATTCTTAACATGGGTAGTTTCACGTTGTTCTCTCCTCAACAAGAGTTGTAAAATCCAATTGTGGCATTTTCTGATATTCCAAGTTCCCAATTGAAAATAAAATCCCTACGTGTTCTTAGTCCCTTCCCCCCCTCGCCCCAGTATTTACACAAGTCCTTTAACTAACTCAGTTTTTGCAGAAGTTTTTCTTCCACCTGCCCGAACTGGACACTTACGGACATCTCCGCTATGAACTGCTCACAGCCCTCCTTCGTCACTTGCTTGCAGTACCTCAGGTCGATCTGGCAGATGTTCCCACAACGTTTGAAGTAAGACAGGCACTGGTCAGTGACCTTATTGCAGTCTGGGGAGAGCAGAGGGGAGCAGATCAGCATTGGTTTATTTCCCCACAGCTCCATCCCCCTCCCCAGCAGAGGAATCCCTGCCCAGTGCCCATCCCCATCCCCAGCTGTTGTGTAACCCATGGGATCAGGCCAGGCCGCCCAGATGTGCAGAGCAGCAGCACTGGAAAATCCCCCGGGAGGATGAGTGTGGATACAACAGCTGCAGGTCATTTCCACCAGAGCACACCCGGGAGTTAGAGCAGGGCAGGGCAGAAACCAAACCCCCCCCACAGCTCTGCTGCCCTGGCAGCTCCCCACAGCCCTCACCTGATAAATTAATTTCCGTTAGCGAATCGCGCGTGGTGGTGCCCACGGCGGTCAGCAGGTTGATAGACTGATCTGTCACGTGGTTACAGTAACTGAGGTTGAGTTTGGAGAGCAGGGGCATGTGCCTGATGATGAGGCGCAGCGAAGCGTCCGTGATGTCCAGCCCGGCCAGGCGCAGCTCCACGATGTTCCGTAGCTTGCTCCGGTTGTCGATCTGACCTGCGAGGCAGAGGCAGCACCAGGTCACTCCCACAGCCCAGCCCACGCTGCCAACATCCGCAGCCTCCATGAAACGCACCGTGACACACAACACTGCTGCCCTGGTCAACTGCAGACACTTTTGCCTGACCTGCTTTGGAGGGAATATCAGCAGGAACACTTGTCTATTTTTGGAACAGGCATGTGGACAAAGCCACCTCCTGATTTCAAAACAAAAGGGATGAAAGTAACTGCAGGGGCCCAGCGGAATTACAAGTCGGGAATAAGCAGTAGGCTGTGCAGTGCATGCCAGAAAGCAGATCTGATTTGCTCAAAATTTCACCTGAGCTGAAATCCGGGCGAATGTGGCATGACCCACAGAACTGCTCCTTCCCTGAACTGGAAGAAAGTGTTTCCATACTCTCTAAAGTACACCCGTTGCAGCCTGAAGAGAAGAAAGTCAGACAGAAAACCAGCACAGTGGCTCAGATGATGGCTCAGCAGCCAGAGAACATCCCTGTCTCCCCAGGGCTCCAACCAGGAGTGTTCCAAGTCACTTCCTCGAATTCCCCGAGGGCAGCACTGCCCCAGCCCTGCGTTTGCTCCAAGGGGACTCAGCACAGAACAGGCCCCGGGGTGGGACGGGGCTCCCGGCTCCTCTCGCCCTTACCTGGCCGGTTGTCCGTGGGCGGGGACAGGAGGTCTCTCATTTGTGCGTCTTTCAGTCCTTCTGCCCACTGCACGTCCAGAGTTCGCAGCAAGGGACAACTGGAGCTACAAAGTGCCGACACTGCTATCCATGAGCACCCTGATAACAGCAGGTCCCGCAGACCTGCGGGTACAGAACAGGTTGGAGCACTGTGACCATCCCAGACACATCCCCGTGACCCCCACGGCACCCCCAGGCTGCTCTGACCACGGCCCCTCCTGCCCAGCTCTCCATTCACTCCTTCCCCTGTCCCCTCAGCCCTTTCCACAGCAGCATTCAGCACTTGCTGGGCAAGGCCTCAGTTTATTTTACCTCAAAATTATTTATTTATTTTATTATTTATTTATTTTACCTCAAATTATTTTACCTGAACATGTCGAGTAGTCACAAAAAATAATTTTGGTTTATTTTACTGACCCAAAACTGACCCAGAAGTTTTAACCCACTGAAGCTTCACGTTCACACATCTCCAGCCTTCTTAGTAGAGTCTACCCCTCTTCTAGGCCACCCCAGTCCCTGGAGCCTTTCCCCAGAGGTTGCAGTTTAGATACAGAGTGGTTTGGGATTTGGTGATGAAAACACATCACTTACCTGGCAGTCTGTTGATAAGCCAACTCAGCTGCTTTTTAGATATATTTGTCCAGCTAAGATCAAGGGTTACAGGCTGTCTCCTAATAATGCCACTAAGCATAAGTGGAGTGATGGATTTACAATGGTTTAAATCTATTTTGGTCCATAATCTTTTGTCACAGCACCTACCCAAAAAGAAAAAAAGCCAACAGCACTTAATTTGGCACTTGTTTGGATTTTGGTAAGGCTTTAAAAGGTGTCATTAAATAGTAGGAAAAACTACAGCATTGAACTGATAATTGCAAAAGTAAGGCCAAGTATTGCAAAGATAAACACAACCCCACACAATGTTACATAAGTCAAGTTTCTCCATCAAATATATCCTGCAATAAAGCATGGAATTATTTCTACAGAATTACAAGTATCTTTGGATCCCATTTTAAGTCATCCCAGCACTTACTAAAATCCATTTTATAGCCTGAAGACAAGTCACCACTCCTTCCTTATATTTTGATCATGAAATCTGATTTAAATAACATGCCCATTTCCTCTGTTTTTCTTACTTAAAACCAATTGATTTGGGAAAACAGATCCTCCCTCTCCTGTTGTGTGTTTGTGTTATCCCCATCCATGTGGATTATGTGTATTTTTGCTCTTTATGGTTCTCTAAGGACAACATCAAGTCCTGATGAGTGTGCAGGAGTCTGCATTCTGATTTTTTTTTTTTTAATTAGCAAATACTGTATTTAAGTAGAAAATGCATTTAGCAGGTTTCAGTGACACCAAGAGACACTCCACACACATCACCTCACTAAATTATCAGCCTCTCCACTCTGTGCATGTTTTGTTAGCAGGCTGAGCTGGGAAGGAGCCTGTTCAGTCTGTCTGTCCTTGTGCACAGCAGGACCCAGGAACAGGAGCCACCAGAGCCACAAGGCTTCACTGAGGGGTCACTGGAACCTGTAAATCTGCACTAAAGTTCTGCTGCTGTGCAGCCACAGCTGTGTCAGGGCCACGCAGCACCCGAGCACAAGGGACACGCTGTGAGCAAACATCACCAAAGGACTCCTGCAGAACGTGCTCTGCTGGCACAGGGAGCAGGGAACAGGCTGGCTCTCCACGTTCCCTCCACAGGGAGACAATCAGCACAGCCCTTGTGAGGAGCACACGGTGGGATCCTCACTATCTCAGGAGGTGTTTAATAGCTGAACTGCACAAATGCTGCCAGTCAGGAAGTCCTGGGGCAGAATGACACCACAGCTGAGCCAGCCTGGCTGTTCCAGCAGCAGGAACACCGCGGTGTCTGACTCCAGCACAGGCTGCTCCAGAGCTGGCACGCTGAGCCTGACACACAGAGCTCCATCAGAAATGCTGGGAACTGCTGTTTGTGAGCCCTGCCACTTGTGCTGGTCACCCCTTCTGCCTGGGCTCCCCAGAGCTGCAGGGACAGCCCACACCCCTCTCACCCTTCCGTGCCCATCCCACCACACCTCATGTCCCGCCCTCCTTACCATCTGTTCCAGGTCTTGCAAACTCTCATACAGATGCACAAGTCTCTATGACTGAGGTAGCTAAAGACAGCCATCCAGACTTCCCTCTGCATCACGTGGGCTGCCCCGTCATCCAGGGGCAGCGAGTCCGGAGGGGGGCTGATGGGAGGAGGCCGGATGACGTGCCGCTCCATCTGGATGCACTTGGGGGGCGACAGCGAGGGCGGGGGCCGGGCAATTCCCCGGGGGGTGCTGCGCAGGCTGGGCATGAGCTGGTGGTGCCTCAGCTCCCGGGGAGTCCCGTTCAACCCTTTGCTGAACCTATGGAGTCTCTCGCTGTTGTTCAACGCACGCTTGGGTTCCTCGTTCTCGCTCTCCGGTTCAGATTTGATGGGTTGGTGGTTCTCATTGGCAAGGCTGTTCTCGGTTTTTTGGATCTCCTGGTTAAGCTCTTTGCTGAGCTCCTTGCTCAGTTCCTTATTGGGAAGCCGCCTTTTCCTCCTCATCTTGAACTTCTTCTTGTCCCTGGGCTCGGCGCCCTCCGTGCTGGGCCCTGCTGTGGGCGAGCTGGACCGAGACTGGTCACTATCCTTGGACCTGGGGGGGGCTTCTGGCAGCTCATCCTCGGGCTCCTGCTTGAGGCGCCGCAGGGGTTTGATCATGGCAGTTCTGTCATCCGGGGCCTTCCACGATCGCCGCTGCAGGGGGAGACAAGGCAGGGCTGACTGTGGGAGCCAGGCCGCGCTCGGCAGCTCCAGCAGCGCTTCCCATGCGATGCTCGGCACAGGAGCCCTGCCCGGGGCTGGGCCCCCTGCCAGCGCCGGGCCCCACCCATCCAGCACCATCCAGCACCAGCCCAGCACCAGGGCGCAGCCACCGGCCAAAGGTATCGAGTCCAAGAGGCAGCAGGGATGAGGAGTCCAGCTATTGGCTCACTGGACTCCAGGAGTGATAAATGGACTGATTCACCCTGCAGAGTCCTGCACATTCCAGGGCCTTGCCCATCTCCGAGTGGATCATTTACACACAAGATCAGCAGCACACCATGGACAGCTTTGTCCCCAGCAGGCCACAAGAACCCGGGCTTGGGCCACACCCGCTGGGAGCCCAATTAACACTCACCCATGGCCACAAGGGCCATTCCCAAAACCTCTGGAGTCACAGCTGCTGGACACCCTCAGCCTCCTTTAGACACTCCTTTACACCCAACCAAACCCCGGCCATCCCCTCCCATGCCTGCAGAACAGGGAATGTGACACCCCAGGACTGCTGAGCCCTCGCAGGGCACCTTCCCCCTGCATCAGTCCCAGCTCCCAATAAACTGCTCTGCACTTGCTCCCACTCATCCAGGCCCCTCAGATTGACCAGGCTGTGAGACGCAAACTGAGGCCCAGGAAGGCTTCAAGCTAATCTGATCACCACAAGCAAGAAAGAAGTCACCAGCTGTTAAAATGAAACAGCTCTAATAAGGAGATCTGGACTGGCAAGGAGCGTGTGCTGTGAGCACACTTGTTGTGTCACAGGGCCCGTGCTTTTCTCTTTCCCAATAAACTAATTGGATCAAGGCAGTGGCTGCATTCCCAAGTTTCAGCCTGCACTGCATGGTGGAGAAAGATCACCCTGCCTTTAAATTAACATATTATATATAAAGGGAGAAGTCACAGGAAGTTAATGACAGAATAAAAACACTACTACACCAGCCCAGTGCAGCTCCCACCCCTCACACAGGGCACTGATGGGTGCTCTGCTCACAGGCACTGGAATTCTGTGACCATGCCAGGCTGAGAGAGGGCAGCAGTGTGCCAGGACATCCCTGGGGGGAGCAGGGACTCCAGGATGTGCTGTGGCACAGCCTCGTGAGGGACTGTGTGCCATGGGCAATGTTCAACCACACAGGGAGGGCCAAACATCAGTATAGGAACAGATTTTTATTCCCTGGGTCATCAAAACACAACTGGCTGCTGTATTTTAATACAGGACACCAGAAGAGAAAATATAAACCCAGACAGTGCAGCTGAACTACCCTGGAGTTAAATGTTTCTACAGGAAAGAGAAATTCTGTAATTTCAAGATGTAATTGGGATAAAGTTTGTTTTCTTTCTCCATGTTTTAGCTGTTGAAACAAAGTAAAAAAAACCAAACACATTTGTTGTTGTTGTAACATGGTATCCACAGTGCCTTCCTCAGTGGGGGGAGTCCAAAGGGATGGGAAAAGGAAAGCATGGCCAGCAAGCAGGTATTCATGAACTGCTGCTGTGAATTCTGCTCTCTCCACCAAACCAGCCCAAATCCCTACATTTGCCATCCTGTAACACTCCCCTGTCCAGCCTTGCAGGACTGACTCCCACCCCTGGCAGCTCCACAGGCAACACCAGTCCAGCCACTGATCCTGATTTTACAGCCACCCTTTAGAATCTGCATGAAAATTCAGTGTCCCTGCCCAGCCTGAGAGTCCTGAATGTCATGTTCAGGGCTGAGTTGTCTCCACAGCTGCTGGGAGCTGCTCCTGCTCTCTGCAGGCACCCCAAGGTGTCCTTCCAGAGCCTTCCCAGGGTGGCACAGCCCCAAACCAGCCCCAGAGCAGCGGCCAGGCGCCACCACGTGGAGAGACATGAGAAGGCTGCCATGAAAAATTGATTTCCACCTTGTTCCCACTCTGAGCACCCTGTAAAGACTTTTCAGTTAAAGTGAGTTTTCCAGTATCTTGAATAAAACAACAGCCAGAGCCCAGTGGTTTTGGCCTCTGAACATCACCCTGAGTGTCCCTCTTCAAGCCCCTGTCCTGTCAGACCAGCAGCTTTTACCAGCAGGGTAAAACATGGCAGTTTCTTTGGGAACAATCTGGGATTTGGGGATGAGCTCTAAGGCAGGAGAGCAGAGTGAGCAGCCCCAGGCAGCCCAGAGCCATGAGCAGGGCTTGTGCCTTACCCGTTTTCTCATCGTGGGTTCCTGGGACTTCTCGAATTTCCGTTTCCTCCACAGATGCACTTCGTCAGACTTTCTCCTCAGGATGGAGTCAACTGGAGCCTTTTTGGAATGTTCCTCTGATTTCCTCCTGGGAGTCTCCTCGCAGTCCCCTTTCCTTTTGGCAGCATCTGGCACTTCCTTGTTGTCTCTGTTAATTTTCTGCTCCTTCAGCAGCGAGCCCGGGAGATTTGACGCGTATTTAAATCCTGGTCCGCGCTTTTGCTTGTACGCCAGAGAGACACAAAACACAAACCAACTTTATACCTCCTGCATCTCCCAGCTCTTCGTGTTGCCACCAGCACTCCCAACGCTGGTGGGTTGGTCACTTTCTAACTCACAAAATGATTAGTGAGGAGTTAAAAGTTTTAATTTTCCTGAGGTTATTTTTCTAACTACACACTTGCAAGTGTCTGTCTCGGTCTGCAAAGAAATAATGTTGCACTAATTCCAACAGACACTCCACGTTTTGCATAATTGCTTGTGAATTTTTAATTTCAGGAATTTTCATTGTCAAAATTAACGTGCAGCAGTGCACAGAACTAACCTAAATATTCCCCAGGTGCTGGGTGAAGTGTTGGTACAAGTATACAAAAATGACTGAAGATCACAAAGCTGTGAGCTCGTCTCCAACTCACAGAATCATCATGGACTGAACCACACAGCCCTGGAATGGCTGGGGTTGGTAGGGACCCTGAAGATCACCTCATTCCAACCCCTCACCATGGGCAAATAAGGAACAAAACCCAAATTAAGTACAAAACCAAAAGCCAAGGTATTGGGCTAAAGTCTATCTACAAGCCAGAGGGAATGGTAAAGATTCTGTATCTCATTCCAGCACCACTTATTCCCATTAAACTCACTTTTCCAGTTTTCCCTGCGTGGTTGCACTTTGGACACTCCCAGCAGTTCGGCAGCTCATCGTTAACCACACCATCCGATTCCTTCACCTGGGGGGAGACACAGCCATTGACACCTGTGCTGCACACGCAGGAAGGTGATGATCATCCCAAGGAACACTGCACAGCTCCCTGTTGGCTGGGATGGACTGCAGCCCTCCCAGGGCAGCAGAGGGACAGGGCTGGGCAGGCCCTGGGTGCTGCACAGCCACCCCTGGATGATGCAGGAGGAAGGGACACTGGCCAAACCCATCTGACAAAGGGCTCAGCCCTGGGTTTCCATAAGGTCAGTGACAATCCCAATTCACACACTCTGCTCTTAGAATAACAACAGAGAGCACCCCAAGAGCCCAAGCACCCCCCAAACCCAGGGCTGTGATTGCACCATCCCCAAACACCCCCCACAGCTCAGGTTTGCAAAGTCAGTCCTGTGTCCCCCAGAGAGGCAGAGCCTGATCCCTGCAGGGCAGGGCTCTCCCATCCTTGTGCTCACACACATTCATCCCATGGGCATTTTTAGCAGCACAGCACCCTGCACTGTAATCAAGTGTTCCTTAAAATACTTTTCTTTCAGGATCAGAACCAGCAGTCCCAGGCTGCAGCCCTCCAGCCCATGTGCCAGTGGGGATGGTGCTGCCAAGGCAGCTCAGAACAGACACAATTGCTCACAGGACTGGACACACACAGAGACATTTCCAGGGTTTCTCACACCCCAGATCCTCAGCCAGTGTAAGGGACAGAAAGGCTGACAACTTCACTATCTGCAACACTGACATTCTGCTTTCTGAAAGAAACTTATGCTTAGTGTTGTTACACTCCAGCAAAAGCGCAATCCTGCCCTACACAGCTGGAATGCTCCTCATTTCTGGGTTTTCACACAGGAGCCTGAAGTGCTTTCTAAACAGAAACAGTCATTTCAGAAAAGGCATTTCTGTAAATGAAAAGCAGAGCTAAGATACACCCTCCACACAAACACACTCACTGAAGGCACATTCCCACTTAAAGGTTTCATTATATATTCAGAAATAAAAAACTTGGGGGAAAAAAAAGAAAAATATTGATTTATTACTACTGAAGACAACAAAAACCATGCTGCTGTCCAGACTAACAGCTGGGCACTGGCAGCAGCAGTGTGGCTGCAGGAGACAGAAACAAGCACAGGCAGGAATCTGCAGATTTTTCATGTTTCTGAAACATTTCCTCCTCTCCTCCCAGCACAGGGAAAAGGCACTGGCTGTGCAGGAGCAAGCCCTTGGATTTAGGAACTGCTTCCTCAAGTCCCTGAGCCAGACAGCAGCCATTCTAGTTTCACCATCCAGTGAGAGTGATGACATGTCAGTCTCTCAGCAAGACTCCTGGAGTTAATAAATAAGTAAATGAAGTGGGCAGAATTTAAATACTGGTTTTATCACAACTGTGTGCCTTTGAACCTTCTTTCCCATGGTAGGTGTAAGATACTTCAGGAGTTGTTGTATACATCTCTGCCTCAGGGGAACAATTCCTGGCCCAAGCCCAAGTTGGGAACAAGTTATTTCCCGCACTGAATATAGAACAAGTGCTGCTGAAGGGAAAGCATTGCAGCTCTGTCCCCTCTGTGAAGTTTAAGGAACTGAACAGATGTGAGGAACTGTAAGCAAACTAATTAGACACACACAAACCTGCCACTGAATCTGTCCCAAGCCTTTCAGGCTGGGTGGGAGCCAGTTCTGAGTGTTTGCTGCAAACAGCAGGTGGGTGTCTGAGGCACAGCGTGGGGCGTCACAGAAACCTCCCTGCAGCACCAGGTCAGCAATTCAGATCTGAACACCAGACCTCGTGCTGGGGACTCCACTTGGAAGGGATATGGAGACCCCAGGATGCTGATCAGGCAGCCCTGGGGAAGAGCTACAAATTGTGGCAGTGCCCAGACTGAAACAGGCAGTGAGACACACCTGGGCTGAAGCTGTGCTGGAAAAGGCCTTTGCATCCCTGCTGCTCTGACAAGGCACCCAAACATTCACTTCAGTTGTTATCACTACATTCTGCTGAGATGGAGAAGAACTCCTAGAGGAGAAAGGAACCCCTTCTCCCTCACCAAAAGGCCTCAGATGCTGCACTCACACATGCTAGCCAGCAATACCAGCAATTTGAGATGAAGCAAGAAAAATTCACCACTCTTGGTTCAACTCAAACTCTGTAACAATGAAAGGCAGTGTTCATCCCAAAATCTCATCAGCTCCCTCTGGAAGCAGCGCTGTGCTTGCGAAACTCTCCCCAAGATCATTTTCATAAGAAACCCGTTCAGCAAAACAAGCATTTGTGTTGGTGTGGTATTTTCAAGGAAAGAAGGATGTCAGGAAGCTCCTGTGACACTTCTGAGCACATGGAACACCCTGGGAACATCCTGGCTGTCCCCAGCACAGCTCCAACAGCAGCACTGCAGGTGCTCTGGTGCCCAGGGCCCCCACAGAAGCCCCTCAAGGCTCAGTGTGCCAGGGCACAGATACACCTGAGCCATCCTCAATCCAATCCTCTGAGGTCCTCTGGCACTGCTGCTTCATGGAGAAAACCCCCAGAATATGTAAAACCTAATCAGGGAGCTGGAAAAGGACCTCAAACCAGTTAACCTGCTCTGGAGAATAAATCACCCCCTGCACACACCAAACTACCCCACAAGCTCTGGGAAATGCATCCTGGAGGGAATCCACTCCACAGGGGAATAAGCCAGAAAAGGACATCTGCCCTTCACTGATCCAGTTTATTCCAGCCTCCCCAACAGTGATTTGCCAGACACTGAGCTGGAGATGACCAGCAGTTCACATGTGCTGTTTCCCAGGTGGGACAGGAAGGGACTTTCCCTCGTGGGCAGCAGCAGCAGCTGCCCTGGGGCTGGGCTGCATCAAAGGCTATTTATGGGCTCCATGCTCAGGGCTCAAGGGCTCCAGCAACACGTAAACATGGCAAGAGATTTCTGTCTTGCAGGAAATCGTGGAACCCAGGAATAAAAAGCAAGGAAGGATCCAAGCAAGAGGCTCCATTTTCCTTTTGCTGTTCCACTGAGCAGTCTCATCTCACTTTCCAAGATTATTCTGAAATTCTACCAGTGCTCTTTTGCCTCAGGAAATAAACAGCACCAGTTACCAGTTACTCACCATTTCAGCTCAGCAGAAGCACTGAGAAATCAAAATACAAGACACACAAGGCACACAGTGAATCTCCCAGTGCTTAATTGTCAGGAACACCCAAAGCAACGCTGCTCCTAGTTACCAAAAGAACACTCAGAACACCAGGCACGTGTAAGAGAACAAACAGCACTTGCCTGACTTCACAGATCTGACCCACATCCTGTACTAGTCCCAGATGCAGTATGGGGAGAGGAAATCATACCTGAGCTGCCACTAGACAACAACTGTCCTCTGAACTCAGCCCTGAGGTGCCAGTGACACTGCAAAGGCAGAGATGGGGTGCACAGGGCACCTACAGCAAGGGCTGCAACAGCAAAGCAGCCAAAACTAAGGTACCTCTGAAAATGAGCAGCTCCTTCCTCTGCTTCATCAGCCCCCAAAGTTTTGTTTTAAGCAGAGCCAAACAAGCAAAGCTCCTTTTCAGAGCCCATCTGTGGCAGGAACTGAGCACCAGCTCCATGAATCAGGGAGAAGGCACAGCTCTGGTCTGCCAGCTCCCCACGTTCTGCTCTAATAAATGACAGCACAGAGCTTGGTGCAGCACCACACACAGCTCAGGAGAAATGAAGCCAGGAGAGCTTCACCCCAGGCCTGCATAAGGAACACACACACACCTCCCCTCCCAGACACCCCAGAAGGGGCCAAGTGCTGCTTTCTGGGGCACGGTGTGCAAGAACACATTTGCTTTGGCAAATCACTTTAACCATAAACAAATCAGCAACAGGAAATGGCTGATCAGCTGAAAGAAACAAGCTCTGGAGAAAGGCAGCTTCTAAATGCTAATGCAGGAAGATATGCCCAAAATGACACTTTTGTTACCAGCAAAGAATACAGCTGCTCACAGGACTCAAGTCAGCCAAGGGTGAGCACTCCTGCAGCCTGACACTCGCTCAGGCTGCTCTCCAGAGCTGCACTCCTGCTCCAACATTTGCTCCTAACATCTTTAAAGCCAGCTGCCACCCTAAGGCACATCTGTGCCTGGACCTCTGTGAGCAGCCTGTAATTGCTCTGTACTTTGTGGGACTCAGGAAGAAGCTACAGACATGGACTTGGGAAAATCTCACCCTGCAGCACAGGCAGCTTGCTCTGCCTTCCCCATCCCAGCTGAAACGCCTCACCTCCTGAAACAAGGGGCAAAAAGAAAGAACCAAACCCACAAGACCTTCCCATGCACACACACACTCAGGGGATGTCCACAGCCAGGTCCCTGCTCCCAGGGAATGCTGTTACAGCAAGGACCCTCCTGCTGCTCAGGGCTGTGTGTGCCACAGACCTCACCCTGCTCCTCACACCAGCTCTCTGCTCACTTACTCATCTGTCCAAAGATAAAAACCTAAAAGCTTCCCAATTTCTGTGCACCACTTTTACATTAAGGTGATAACTAATTCAGCTTTTGTTTCCAACATGTATCACATCCTTGTACTCACCTTAAGGCATCCTGGGTGTATGATTTCATTACAAATGGAGCATTCCATTAGCATGAGATTAAACTTGCTCTCCTCCTCTTCCACAGTGTCCTCTTTCCCAGCTTCTCCACACACCAGACACACAGCAGTATGAGGCAGCACCGGCTGTTTATGTATCAGAAAGAACTGATCAAGACATGGCAGACATGGAAACACATGAGCTCAATGTGCATTCACAGCATCCTCATTTCAAAGAGGAGATAAATAGGGATTAATTGTGCAAAATGACATGAAGGCAAAAAAAAACCTAGTAACAAATTAGGGCTGGGTACCAGACCAAGCTCCACAGGATACATTTCACCAAAGGGCCCTCCCTGCAGCAATACAGGTTCAGGGAACATTACTGGGATGGATGAAAATGCATTTTTGGTGGGTTCCTTGAATCTGTGAGCTGACACAGATATTGGCATGCAAGTCACTTCACCAGTGCACAATGGGAGGGGAAAGAAGCAACCTAGAACATCACAATTCACATCCATTAGGCTTCACAATCCAAGTAGCAATTTGGCAGCTCCCCTATTTTAGAGGCAGGGCAGACAGATGTTATGGGACCTGGTCCAGGTCTCACAGCAAGCCCACAACAGAACCAAGAACAGTCCTTTTCCTGACTGCCAGTCCATTATCCAGGGCCCTGCTCCCAACCTGAGCACTGCAAAAAGCTTTGCTCACTTAGAGGATTCTCTCCTGCAAGTGTCACAAGTGAGATCACACAGATTTTTTTCTTTCACCGAGGCAGAAAAGGAACTGCAGCATCTCTCACATCTGTCACCCATGTCAAAGCACTGAATGCCACTCTAATTAAAAAGCCACCTTTTTGCTAATGATTAACAAAATTCTGGTTTGCAGCAATAAGGTATAAACCTCATTACAAAGAAGAAAAGGAAGATCCTAAGCTGCCCACAAAGGGAAGTGCAATCGATTAGGCTGCCAGTCCTTAACTATTACACAGCCAGAGACAGATGGGGCTTTTCCCAGCAAGGATCTCTTGTGGATGGAGTGAATAAATCCCCAAGAGAATACCTGCACACCAACCCAAATTTCAGCATCAACAGTGCACCCTGCAGCAAGTTCCAGGCAGGGGGAAGCCCAGCTGTAGTGAGCCATTAGAGCACAGAGCATTTTGCAAAGGCAGCACAATTCTTGGTGGGAGCAAGGCAATCTCCTCTGTGCCACCACTGCTCTGTCCCACGATGGGCTGGGACAGCAGCTGTGCTGTCACAAGGTGTCCTCCCAGCCCCAAGCTCCCCTCAGACCCATTCCATGCAGCAGTGTCCCAGGCACTCCTGCTTGTCTTCCTGATGGAACTGGTGATGCAGAGGAGGTTCCTGCTCTCTGAACAGCACTACCAAGAGCCTCTGAAGGCTTTTGAGCTTAATGAAAGTCTGTCTAGTTAATATTGTCAATGTTATTAACCAGGGCAAGCACAATCCCAGAACTGTAGGGATCATTACTTCCACACAGCTTCAGCATCTTGCAGGGTTTTTTTTGGCTGGAAGCTGCTGGATAGGTAACACAATATGTTACTGCTGAATTGTTAAGAGAGCAAGGGCAGAGCCAACAGGATTGCTTATAGAAATGTAAAGTATCTTGAAAGTTACAACACTTCAATGCTGTAATTTTCTGGGCCTTTGCTACTTTAAGAATTTGCACCAACCCAGAAAGTGCAGGGAAGTCACTGTCAGTGTGTGTGAGGGTCGGACAAGCAATCAGAGACCCCTGGTACCTCTGTCCTAACTGAAATGAAAACTCTAGGCACCAAGAAGATAAATAAATCTCCATTGGAAGAAAGAGGATGACTACACTCAGCTAGAAAAGAACCCAGATCATCTCCAAAATGCTCAGCCTGTGTTACTGAGAGTGAAACAGCTTAGTCTGAAAGTTTCCTTCATCAGTGAGGATGAGAAGGCACACTGCAGCCCTAATTTAATCCTTCCACTAAAAAGGCAGCATGATTTCACTATTTCTTGCCCTTGGAGAATAATAAATTCTTCATCCATGCTGTTCAATTCATGCCACACTCCAGGAAATCAAGTGCTCAAAGAAAAGACACTTGAGCTGCAAAAGCACTCTGCAGAAAGGTGGATATTCCACGTACTTTACAGAAAGATCCAGCAGTGCTGAACCCAATCCTCAGTGTCAGGAACAGTGCAGAGCCTGGTACAGGACATGGAGTGAGCTACCAGGAGCAACTACTGGAAACCTTAAGTGCTTATTAGTTTTATATCAATGTCAGGTGAAATCATTTAATCCCTCCACTTTGTTCATCTCCTAAGAACTAAAAGAAAAACCCCCAAATATTAAGTGAAGGGAACTGCAATGAGAGAAATCAGTATAGATAGGGTGATATTTCAGTTATGAATAAACAGCATTCCTTTCCTTAAAAAAACAACAACAAAAGAAAACCAAACCCATAACAACAGCACAAACAAGACCTTCTAAAGAATTAAAATAAAAACTAAAGCTGATTTTTAGCCTTGAACAGAGTCACTGCAGACATGAGACCTGAGAAGAAGCTCCACAAGTCAGCATGGCAACTGGAGATTCAAAAGCTGCTTGAACAACTTAATGGAAGATTAATCTGTCAATATTTGTTAAATAGAAAGCTAATGCTTGTGACTCAAGGAGCTCCTCAGTAATGTATCACAGGAGCCCAGGAAAGCGACTCCTGCTCACCCTGTTCTGATGCTCTTTCCCTGACAGCCATTTCCAGTCCCTGAGGAAGACAAGACCCTGGATTGATGGCTCACTGCCTCATCCAGACCAGACCCTCTGCTCTATGCCTAAGTAACAGCAAACAAATTGAAATTCAGATCTCGGGGAGCCTGGGGCTGGGGTCATCAACACCAAGATCTTGGAGGCTGCCAGTCAAGGATTTCTCAGATCCTAATTTACGTGGGTAACATGGCAAAGACAATGGCAGGGTAGCTTTTCTCAGGAAATTCCAACATCCAAACCAAACACTCTTCACCCTTTGAATCAGAACTTCCCACTCTTCCCCTTTTCCCCAGATCCCAGAGTCTGAGGGTGATTTGAGCACTGATTTTTCATGTACTGACATTCTCCACTTATATACTGCTAAAAGGAAAGCTGTCCTGTTAAGTTTTAATGGCATTCTGGTTTAAGATATGGGGAGGACTAGAAGCACTGGGAAAGAAGGGATCTGAGCTGGGAGGGCAGGGATTACACATTTTTATCTGATGAACTTTAGAGATTCCTCAAAGCAGAGCCCACAGTCCCACACCTGGTCACCAGGAGACAGGGTTGCAGGCCCAGGCACACTTACAGCTATGCACTGCCTCATGATGCAGGACTGCTTCATCCTGCCAGGCCCCCCGAACTTCTTCATGTCCTTGCAGAAGTGGCACTCTCCGCACTCTGTCCGCAGACACGCCTCGCACTTGCGGCATCGCGTCCTCCGCCGCCGCGCTCCCGCCGTGCTCCGGTTGGCCGCGAGCTTCACCGCAGAGGCAGGGCCCAGCTTCCCCTTGGGCCGCCCCACTGCCCTGTTCTGGAAGAGACACACACACACACAGGGTCAGCTGCATGTCCCAGGTCCCTGCTGAGCTCTGGGAGAGCTGAGCGGCGTTAGCGGAATCGCGCACACACGGTAACGCTCAGCGGAGATGTGTGATCACTCTCAGACATAGAGGAGCTCCATCCCTTCCCAAGGGAGGATGTGCTGTAAAAAGACACAGATGCCAGGACACAAATGAGAGATCCCAAAGCCAGAGCAAGCCCATTTCAACAGGAGGGCAGGGAGAAGGCATTTAGGTACAGCTCAACACAACATCAAGTCCCAAACGAGGTGCTTGGCTTAGGATAACAGATGATCTGTGCCAGTGCTGAGCTCTGGGCTAGAGATATCTTAGATTTGTGCTCAGGTTAAGCCAGGACTTCCTCTGCTGAATCCAAGCAGCAGCAAAAGTGATTTGGTGGTTAGGCACAGCAGAGAAACACTCAGCCAATGACTCAAGCCCCCAGTTATATCCCTAAAAAAATCAGGAGAGTATGAACTACTGCCAAGCAATAAAGTAAGAAATAAAACAAAAATGCTTCCAAACCCTTCCAAGGTAGCTCCCCTCCTATTCAACACTAGCAAGTGCTCAAAAATAGAACACCAACTGATGATGTGCAAAGGCTAAAAAGGGCATCCCAGGTCTAGATTTCAATGACCTTTAAGACAGAAACTAAAGGAGCATGAAAAGATTTGAAATGATTAGGTTAACTGCAACACATCCACTCTGGACATCCAAATTTCGTGTTCTCATCAGAAACTACACACAAGAACTTACTGCTCAAGCCAAACATCACTAAATACCATGTAATTGTACAGGGCTAATTATGCAAGAATTGGCTCATACTGACCCCTGACAGCTTCCTCCATAAAGATGATAATAACAGGACTGCAAAGTTCATCTGGTTTAGCATTTCTCCAACTCTTCCATTTTCTGCACATCTCAGCATATGACCAACAGACCACCCAGTTTCACTTTCTGTTCCTGTTGAATTCTGGGCAATCACTAAAGCAGGGGCAGCTTGGCTATAAGGAGCCATGCAGAAATTCCACCAGTTTTTAAAAGAAAATATATGGAAATACTGCACTTGGTTGTACAAAAGCTTCCCCAAGTGTCCTGCTCTACAACCCTGAGGAGTAGCCACACTGCAGTGTATTTATCTTTCTCCCAGCTGACTTAGCAAAGCCCCAGTGACTTTCTCTAAAGCTGCAGAGAAGTGCTGATATTTTACCAGCCTCCATCCCAGGAATCTCAGTGCTGGGACAGCACAGAAGTCAGGAGCTAGACCCCTTAAGCTTTCTCTCCTACAGACAGACTATCCTTACTGAGGTGGGAGAAAACACTACTTAGTCCATGATGCTGCAGAGATTTCTGCAAAGTTTTCGATTCCACTCCTCCAGACCAGATTTTGTTCCGTGTGCAGGTTGAATCTCACCGTGCTGTGTGAACACGGACGAGCTCAGCTTCCTTCCCATCGGCAACCGCAGCAGCCGCCTGGATTTCAGATCAATGTCAGACACTCTAAAGAATAAATATTTACCTCCTAGACCAACTTTCCAGCCTCTCAAGGATAAAGTCGGCTCTGGCAGGACTGGCTTAGAAGCAACCTAGATAAGAGATAATTTTCTTCCTCAGCATGAATCACTCCTCCATTCTATTAGAGTCTCCTTCAGCTAGGAAGGGAGGCGAGACACGAACCAAAGGCTGGATATCAGTGGGAACAAGTTAAACCAAAACATGCACAACAACCTTGGCAGCTCCCCTTGGACAACAGCACATGGAAGATTCTGTGTGAGCACCTGACTCCTTCCTACTGGGAAACAACATGATTATATTTGAGGCAAACAACAGCTATGACACTGTGAGAATGCTGTTTTTAAATGCTTTCAAGGAAAAATCAAACTCTGTACTTTTCCAGCTGAAAGACAACTCCCGCTTCTGCCACAGCAATACGAGCCAAGTCCTAATTCTGAGGACAACAGTTTAAGTGCAGGACACTGCAAAGACGCCAAGTGATAAAAAGGCATCACTTGAACACAGAATCTGAGAATCCTAAAAAACCCACAAAAGCAGGAAGGTGAAAGTACAAGAACAAGCCTGAAGTCAGACCACACCACACAACTCAGATTTTCTTCCAGACATTACCAGAACACAGCAGAGGTGCAGACCTGCATCTCACTGTATGGAACATTTCTTGCCTACCCAAACCTCTTCACTGCTCGTTAGCAAATTGTACTAGCTGGGTTTGTACTAATTTACCAACCAACCAATCCTCAATCCAAGCCACGTTTTCACTCCAGGATGTCGCAGCCAGCAAGGCTAAAGAGGCCTTGCAGGAATTCCCATTCGTATCTAGTTTCAAGGGGCTCCAAAAGTGGTCGCTTAAAAACCTCCACAGAAGAAAATCTGGCCTGTGGGTTCCTCCCAGAAAGGGGCTGGGATTCAAGGGGGTAGAAGGAGCCTCCAACATGGCTTGGGGTTTATTTAGCACATGGCAGACAGCCAGATAAATTCCAGGTCGATGTTAGTGAGGAGATGCTGCAGGATTTCCAGCTCAAACTGCAGTTTTACAACATAGCAGCCCTAGTAACCAGACTGGGTAAAATCTCCTTCACAGCTCCTGTCCCCACCTCTGTGCTGCCACTTGTGACCCTCCCAGCACAACTCCATGGATTTGTCTTGCAAATACCGAGCACATGGTAGGGGATGGCAGCACTCCTCACCCTGGGTTTACCACAGGGGCAGCAAACAGCAGCTCCACAGCCTGAGCCTCAGGACTGGGTGCCACACCAAGCCCTGCTCCAGGTTCTAGGCTGACACAATCTCACTCCTGTGGAGGGGACCCCACCATCTCCTTTCCCAAGGAGATGCAGCCCTCAAGCACAGCCTGGGCCTGGTGACTCTGTAGCCCCCCACAGCCACCTCTGAGAACCATCAAGGAAACAAAGATTGTACCAAACTTGAAGATTCTTCTCCCCCTTAAACCTTTCAACAGACCTGAAACAGAGCCTGCCTGGAACACCATCACCAGCCACCCACTACATTCTCCAGCATCTCCACAAAAACTGTGCTCACAACTTCTATGGCCACAGCAAGTCTTCAAAAGAGAGGCAGGAGGATGCTGAAGTGGTGACAGCCACTCTGCCAAGCTCTCAACAAAGGCAGAGCAGGCAGCTGCTGAAATGTATTAGGATTAATATCTTAAATCCATATCTCTATTACACTGAAACCTAGAAAGCTGGTGGACTTGCATTGCTTTCCAGACATGTGAACAGAACACCCTGCTTGTTTGTTTTTTTGATTTTGTGGGATTTTTAAAAATTTTTTTTGTGCTCTCCATATTACTGCTATGACACACAAAGGTAACTTGTTTGCTCCTGTTCCCAAAGCAGACACAGCACCTGAGCACTGGGGGTAAACGTGGGCCATCACATGTATTATCCTGTGCACTACAAAACCATTTACAAGTCATCAAGTTGGGCTCACCCTCCCACTCCACAGTGCTTAAACATGCTCACTCCTCCAAAAGGAACCAGACTGCAGTGATTTTCTGAAGTGCTGGCCTCCTACCGACCCCACCAAACTCACCAATTCAAATGCTGCTGTTGGACAGCAATTAAGGAACTGGGTGGGGTGGTCACCAGTAATTAACAGTCTCTCAACAGGGCTGTGCAGATCTGGGAATAAGCTCTGGTACAACACTCAGTTCTAAACCAGCCCTAGGAAATGAGCTACCTGGAAGCCTCTGCTCAGAACATGAGTTTATCCTGGTTATGGACAAACATTTGGCTGCTGGGCATTTCCACTGCCTACTTACAGGCACCTCAGCACACTTTCACATGTCCCAACCCTGCTCAGCTGCCACTAGAAAACCACCAACCAGGGTCAGGAGGACCAGAGGCACTAAAGAAGGGCCTCTGCCCTGAGCACAACCCTTACTGCAACAGAAACATAACCCTGATGTTTACAGCAGCACATTGCTAACCTTCACAATTACAAAGAACAACTGAAAAGACCTCGGGCAAACAAAAAATGCCATGAACATCAAGCTTTGGAGAAAACACCCAAAGAGCCATCAGCCATTAAATGCTTCATTAAATAGGTGCTGATGTTCCCCAGCTGCTGTCCCCACACCAACCGGGATCTGCTGGAGATGTCACCAGGCCACTTCACACACAGACTCCTCCACCCTGGAGAGGAAGATCAGCTGGCCCTGTGACCAAGTCCAGAAGAGGGGAGGTCCTGGTCCTCAAAGCAAGGCTGACTAAGTCTGTAGCTAGAAACAAGTGGTTTTACCTGGGCACGCTCTTATTGCACCACTCAGCTTCAGTGACCTGCTTAAACTGCTGCCAGCAGCACCAAACCATTATTTCAGACTCAACATCTCCAAGAAAAACCCAGATACGTGAGGGGCTGTTCTGAAGGGCTTCTCAGGGGAGCGGGTCAGAGAGACCCTGAAGCACTTCACTTCAACCAAGTACAATCTGAACAGCTCATGTAGCATCCACTGTGTTCATCTCCCCTAGACAAGATCCTTTATGTGTGCAGTGCTCACTGCTTCAAGGTGCTGTGCCACACAGATTTATCCCTTGCATTTGCAAGGCAGCAGTGATTTCCCTCTGTAACACATGGACAAATTCTGATTATTCTCATTTACTGTAGGTTTGACCATATCCACACAAAGATGAGAATCCAGGACTTGGCCAGGTGCCAGTCCTGAGCTTAGAGCTTTATGTGGCAATGCATCCCAATGCAATTGTTTTAACAGAATTAGGATAGTGGATAAATACCACTTGTTTCTTTAGATTATCTGATAAATAAACACTAGGGGAAAATAATTTTTTACAGAAGCCACATGCATTAACCCACAATTCAAAACACCACCCTAGAGGGGCTGGGTCATGGCCAACACTGGGCACTGGAGACACCCACAAGTGGCACAGCAAAGGCTTCAGGTCAGTTATGTCTTTGTCCTTTCCCACTGCACCAGAGGTGCATTTTTGCATCCAAACAGGGTGCAAGTTCTGGAGGACAAGACTCCTGCATGCTGCCCAGAGCAGTGAGCAGCACTGTCCCCTCCTGCTCCAGCACCACATCCCTCTCCCACCCTCCTCAGAGAGTTTTGGTGTTTCTGCCATCAACCCAGCCAAACAGAGTTCCCAGCAGTGGTGCAGACCAGGTAGCTCTGCATTAACCCAAAATACAGGGACTGGCCTTGGCTGTCTGGCAGGGTCAGCCTGTCACACTCACACTGCCAGGCACTACACAACCACAGAAACTGTTAAGGTTGGAAAGACCTCGAAGATGGTCCAACCATTAAACACAGCACTGCCATGTTCACCACTAAACCATGTCCCCAAGTATTTTTAACTCTTCCACAGACCATCACTCCACCACTCCCCCAGGAGCCTGGGAATAATCACAACCAAGTGAACATTTCTGTATTAAACCCTTATGTCTGTTTAGCAATTAACAGAAACCCTTCTGAAAGGAAGAACTCAGAGGAAGAAGGAAGGACAGGATGATGTAACTGCAGGAATGCAGTGGGGCCAAGGAAGAAGCTACAGTAAGAAGGCAAAAAATCCCACTGATGCCAATAACATCCTTAAAAGTTGTATTAACCAAAGAGCACATGCCAATGCCACAGATCACCTCTGACTAAAGCCTATCTGCCCAAAAATCTGCACATGCAAACTCCAGGAGAGCTGTTTTCCTCTGGCAGTGAGTGTTTACAGTTACATCACCCTCCTTCAGAATAAGGAGGTGGAGGTGTCCTGCAAATCCAAGGTCCCTCATTAAACAGCAGCATCAGAGGGAAAGGGAAGGCACTGGAACTTTTTCAATCCCAGCCATCCCAAATGAGCATTAATCCTCTCCAGATGTTCACTGCCACCATCTCCTCCAGTTCATACCTACAAAATCCTCTTCTACCACAACCAAAGTAGCTCCTAGTGACCTTTCCAGGTGACCACACAGAGCTCCGCTACTGAATCAGACTCATTTCCCACAAGAAAATAGAAAGACAATTTAAAAGTTTATACTTTGCAGGTTCATCTGGGTGTTAATGACACCCCAGCAGCTTTTCTGCCAACATAGCAATGTTGTTTAGGGTGTGATAAACTGGCACATCAGTGCCAAGGTCAGTGCCCCTGTTTGTTTTCCTCTGGTGGTGAGGAGGCAGAAGTTAGGCCTGGAGGGTGGAATAAGATATATTGGCAAAAATATGCTTTGGGAGATAAGTGGGAGCTTTTAAAAACAAAGACACCACAGACCAGGGGCACAATGCAGTTTTTTCTACTGCTGTTTGCACACAGTCAGAAATCGAATTTCTTCACACCAGGAGCAGCACAACAACCTGGTGGGCTGGGGCAGGTGCTGCTCAGGACACAGCCCCAGCACCCACACAATTCCAAGCCCCCAGTGCTGCTGGCAACTACAAGTGCAGCAAATCCCGTGTGCTCTGTGCTATGAAACCCCAGAGTCCTTTTGCTTCTTAGTTTAGACACAGACCAGGGGAATCAAAGTCAGAATGAAAAGGGACAAAACCTGCAGCTTCTACCCCAGCATTGAAATTGTGCTGCTCAACTGCACCTTTAGAGGTGAAGCACCTGTTACATACAAGGGCTGTCGCAGTAGAAAAAGAAATGTAATATTGATTTGACATGTCCAGTGTAGAAAAACAGCGTAAGCAGACATTAAAGCAGGCCTGTATGAAAATACAGCTGGAGCTACATGAGGTGTTTTACCACTGGAACAGTTCTGAACAAAAAGGAAAACATTCCACAGGTCTTTGGTACATAGGTCACTGCGTTATAGTTTAGGATCACACCAAGACTCTTAAGAAACTCAAAAATAAAGACTTCCCGTCTTGCATTAATTTTTGTTTTAAACGCCTAAGATACAAAAATGCTATGAAAGCCCCAGGTTTTAGAAGAGTTGAAGAATCCCAGAACATAACCAACTTTCCAGATTCATCCAGCAAGAACCAGTACCTCCAAGCAGTAGCAATTTCACAGCTGGTACAATACAGCTGAGACCAATCTGCTCTCCCAACCATTAGCTCTTTTTAAAAAGTGTGCAGTGATTGCACCAAGACACAGACACAAATGGAAAAGGCCTGGCATGAGAAAAAATTTAAGAAAAGAAGAGGACTGGGACATTTTAACTACTATGTCTGGGAGCACAGCAGTGAACTCAGAAGCAGCACAGGCCTGCACATTCACAATCCTCAGAATTAGGTAAAGGCTTAATAAAGTTACTGATCCAAACCTCAGCTCAGGTTCTTGGACTGACAGTGCAGCAGGTCAGCAGAGCTCATTGTGTCCCCCAAGGTTCCTGCAGCAGATCTCTCACCCCAGGCACAACCACCACCCCCAACTCTTTTCTGGCCCTGTTTTCTATGCACAATTCTGAACCAAAACAAGGTAAAGTTGTTCAAAACAAGATGGCTTTTGGAAGACAGTCTCAACACCTGGGCTAAGTAGAAACTTGTCTCTAAAAACAAAATATTAGGCTATTTTAAAGAGCGCAACACCTCGAGTTATGAACAAAACTATCAAGTTTACGTTTAAATTACATACACATGTTTAATACTATTCCTGGTGCATTTTTAATTGCTTAGGCAGTTCTTAGAGAGTAAAATACGCAATCTAGAACATATGTTCTGGATTATTTTTCACAGATTACTTCATAAATTCAAAAAGTTTATTCTCCTTCCCCCACAGGGAAAAAAAAAAAAAGCCTTCAGAGAATAAACCCTGCAAGTATTAATAAAAGTTCTCTCTTCAATTCGGCACACATCCTTCTCTTTCTTCTACATCCCTCGTCCCTGGGAATGGAAAGGAGGCTTTGGCTATAAATCAAACCAAGACAAGGTAGCCAGGCTCAGCATCAGACTCTCCCCCAAGTCCCGCAGCCCTCTCAGCTATTTGAGGAATCTTAATAGGAAAAAAAATAACAATTCTGCCGCGGACAGGGCAGCCCCCGAGAGGCAACAACCACCCGCTGGCGGCGCGTTCGGGGCCCTGGGAGGTGCCGAACTCGCGGTGCCCGGGGCGCCCGCGGCGGGCGAGGCCGAGCGCCCCGGGCCGGCCCCGCGGAGGCTCCGCGGCCCCGCCCGGCGCGGCCCCTCGGCGGGCGGCGCTGCCCCGGGGCCGCTCCCGACCCCACATTGTTCCCGTCCCCGCGGCCGGCGCAGCGCTGCCCGGCCCGGCCTCCTCCCCTCCCTTCCCGCTGCAAACTTCGCCGCCCGCCCCGGACCTGCTCCGGCCCCAGCTCGGGCCCCGGCCCCGGCTCGGGCTCCGGCTCCGACTCGTAGTCCTCCTCGTCGGCGCTCGCAGACATGGCCATGGCTCATGGTGGGCCCAGGCGGAGCCGAGCTGACATGGCTGGAGCGGCGCTGCTGGCGGAGCCCCGCTCCCCGCACACACACACACACATGCAGGAGGAGGAGGAGGAGGAAGGGGGGCCGTGCATATTCATGCCAGGCAGCCAGGAAGGGGCTGGCCCTGCCGGCACGGCCAATCGCGGGCCGCTTCCACACCACCGGCCTGCGGGGACAGCGGGCACCGCGCGGCCGGGGCACCGCGGCCGCCCCCCGCACACTGCACGGCCGGCGACGGGGGCTCGGCCGCCCGGCCGGCGATTAGCCCCCCGCCGGTAACGAGCCCCGCGATGTGCCGAGGGCCGGCGGGGGCGGGCCGAGGCTCGGGTGTGCCGAGCGGCGCTGGGCGGGGAGGATGCGCGGCCGCCCGCGGGGCGCTCGGCGCTGCTCGGGCTGCTCAGACAAAGGAGACGCGCACAGACACACACACACACACACACACACAGAGACACACACTCACACTCACACACCCGATACCTGCCCGCTCCCCTCCCGCGGCGCGGCGCGGGCCGGCGCCGGGGAACCTCCATCCCTCGGCGGGAGGAAGGCACCGAGCAAACTTCCAGATTGCAAGCGGCAGAACCAGCGCTGGGATGAGACGAGGGGACCCGGCTGGTGGAGCTGCTCGCATCTGGCCTCACGCTGCTCCTTGTGCAGGCAGCCCCTCGTTACTTGCTCCCAAGGAACCATTTCTAGCCGTGCTCTGATCATCCTGCCCCGCTGCTGGGGTTTCACAATGAAATACCCTCCCTCGGTGTCACACATGGGTCAGTTGGGGACCTGTTCTGGATCCGAAGGGTCCAGGGCCAGCACCTCCACATGGCCACTGCCCTCGCCCTCCAGAACCTGAGGGTCACCGGCCTGGATTTGAGTGCCGGAGATTTAAATTTCCCATTGGATTTATGGGCCTGCTTTCAGGGGAAATCCCGATTCCACTCAAGTTGTTAGGATTTTGCCTCCGGCTCCTACGCCCACAACACAGAATTAAACATGAGATTAAATATTTGCATGTGCTGAGCAACCAAGAAGCCATAAAGAAGCACATCTAATGGTCCTTGCATCAGGATTTTTGCCAAACTAGTTTCAGCTCGGTTCCCTTGTCTGAATTACCACATGGCACAACCACTTTGGGTAGCTCAGAAGAAGCAGCAACAGGCAAGAGCTGGCATGGGAGAAAGCAGCAACACAGCCCTTGTGACACCAGGATCCACCAGGGACCGAGCCTGGACCCTCAAGTTTAAGTAACAAAACACAGTCAAACTTCAAACACAAATTTACAGCCAACTGCTGATAAAGCCACGTGAATTGTGTAATTATCCCCCTTCCTTATTTTCCGTACATTAAATATCCACTGTGTGTTTTTCTCCTGTCCTCTTGGCAACTCAAACTCAAGTGATGGGTGGTGATGGTGCTCTCCCCATCCTGCTCATCCACCATGCTGGGAGCAGAGCCTTTACTCACAGCGCATGGTGGGGCTCCCAGAAGGCGATGGGATGTGTTCAGCCTGTCTCCTCAGGTTTCTCTCTTCCTCCTTTGTGTTCCTGCACAACCAGGAGCAGGAGCAGACGAAAGCTGAGGCACGAAAGGCATGTGCCTAAGGCCTTGGCTTTCAGAATCACAAGGTAGTATCAGAATCCAATGTTTTCTGGAGGAGAGAGGAAGGGGAGGGGGGATGCAGCTCATGACAGGCCTACAATGTTCTAAACCAGAGCAAGGATGTGGCTGCAGCCGTGTTTGTGGTGCCGTAATACACCTGGCCTGCAGCAGCAGGAGGACAGATGACATTTGGAAGGAAAATGCCTGGTCCCACACCTGCCTGTGGGCAGACCAAGTCCCCAGTAGCCCAGTTCCCTGCAAGGCTCCCTTTAACCTGGCTCACACTTTGTCCCTCCGGCCTTTTGGCTCCATAATCCAGACAGGAGAAAAAAAAAAAACTTGTGACATCCCCCAAGGACAATCCACCAGTCACACCACGGCGCAATGTCATTCGCAGCAAATTAAATCATGACAGAGATCATCCTACTCCTCTCAATCTGCAATGCATTCCAGCACTCCTGATGTTGGCATTGGCTGCAGCAGGTTCCTTCCCAACGAAAGCCACACCACCTCAGCCCACAGCCAGCCCTGCCACCGAGAGCGTGGCCACGCTGCCCTTGCAACAGCACCACAAGTGACAAGTGAGCTCTAATTACTGAGCCTGAGTTGGGACAGAAGGCTCACACATGCCAAGATCTTGGAATGATTTCCAAACGCTAGGTGAACTTCGCTGAGATGCTGTTTAAAATAACAGGATAGGGGTATGATAAAAAATAGCAAATTGGGAATCAGCAAGGGGGAAACAACACAATAAAATAATTTTTTCTGATTATAATTGCTCTCAGAAAACCTCATCCTGTACAAGAGCAGCTAACCATTCAAAGGAATATTTAATACACAGAAGGAACTATTAAGAGAGCATTTTTCAGCTCAATTCTTTCAGCTTGTCTACACTAGAGAACACTAAATCACAACAAATAGTGAGCAACCCTTGTGTGAACAGCATCTAGTTGCCCAGCCTGGAGTGGAGTTTACAACAGTTTAGAACACAAAATAAGCAGCAGTGACCCCAGTCCTGCCTGCAGTGGCAGAACTGTGTCCATACTTCAGCTTAGTGTGATACAGTTCAGTAATAAATAACATCCTTAATTACACTGCTGAATGAGCCATAGTGAAAACTGCATGAAAACAGACAGCACCTTCTATTTTGAACTGTTGCTTTGATTGCACCTCACCTGAAGTCATATATAAGTCTCATCAATATCATAATCTTCTCCACAGAAACCAATTATGTTGTCACAAACTGAGACAATAACCTCAAGCGAAGAATAAACAGCAGGAGCAGATGAGTGCCAAAGAACCAGATTTTATTCTCATGCAAATATCCTTAAGTAGTAAAACCAAGCTGGGGGAGGACGACTACAACCCCTGTGTTGTACTCACTCCTGAGCATCTCCTGTACCAACAGATTGCAGCTGCTGCTGCCAGCTCTGAACAGGATCTGTGTTTTCCTATTACACACTAGAGTTTATGATGCTCAATAATGAACTGGAATAAAGTTTTTTATGTGGCACAAACACACTTTTGATTTAACCTTCCCTTGAAACTTTTTATGTGCCTTTACAGAGTATTATATTTAGCTGGAATTAGAAAGAAATATTTACACAGAAACAATTAGACCTCAAGCTGGTTGATATGCAAGTCCTAGAAAAAAGATGTTGTGATTTGAGCTGCTGCTGCTTTCTGTAGGCCAGCACGAATGTTTTTGAAAAGGAAACCCATTGAGATGTTTATGAATCACAATTATTGACCTGTATCAGAATAAGAGAGTTACCTAGTAGCTTTCTAGGTTCATTGTTTTGGTGTAAGTGTCCATTCACATGAAATACAATCTTAACTGTTGGGCCTGGGCAAATTTCATGACACTTTTCTCAAGAGTTTTAACCAATATTTCAGTTGTATTCTCAACAATAGCAGTGACAGTCTGACAGCCTAAATATCCA
This sequence comes from Catharus ustulatus, assembly GCF_009819885.2. Taxonomy (NCBI): domain Eukaryota; kingdom Metazoa; phylum Chordata; class Aves; order Passeriformes; family Turdidae; genus Catharus; species Catharus ustulatus. The sequence continues at coordinate 2,859,544 of NC_046238.1, forward strand.
CAATCTTCCTACTTCCCATCTACTTCATCTGAACTATGACATAAGAGTTGTCATCAGATGCACTGAGTATCTGTCACAATCTTTTCAATAAAGTCAGATTGATCAACCTTAGATCAAATAAAATAACTCAAGATGAAATCATATTGACTGCTCCCTCCGTGCTACTGCTCATACTACCCTAACCAGTGCCCAGCACTGCCCCAGGAGAACCAAAGGCAGCAAGGGCTGTACAAAAACCTCCTGGAGGACACAGCTGTGGGCTCCAAACAGGAGCCCAGACAGAACCTGCAGACAGGAACTCACTCACTCATAAGCCTTAAAACCCAAACAACCCCCCCAAACCCCAACACCCTGTCATCTTAAAAAAGCAATAAATAAGACTGCAGAATGGTGAAACATGGACTTCATCCATCACACAAGACAGACTCTTCTCTGCAGGAAGAGCCATGACAGGACTGGGACTATCCACTGGAAAATGAAGGAAATCCTGCCATGCTTCCTTCTTCCACAGAGCCTTATGGCACAAAGTGTTTCCACAGCACAGTTTGTGTCTCCAAGAGCAATGTTCTGGCAGTAAATGCAAAAACTAGTGAAGGAGGTTCCTAAGAAGATAAGCAGTGAGTGCCATGCTGTGGAGGAACATGCAAATAGATGTGGCTGAAAGAGTGGATTAACCGGAATAGGAAACCTGCTTTCCTGCAAGAGGCTCAGTGTGCTCTGACACACAGCACAGAATGCTGGGAGACATCAGCTGTGTCCAACGTGTGGGCAGCAGCCTGAAAATCCAGAGACCAAACCAAGCACGTGGTAAGCAAAGGAAAAGCTCAAGTGCCGTTTGCCTAGGAGGGCTCATTGCTCATTGTTGTCACCTACAAACTTGGATTTGTGGAGAAAATCCAGGACTAACAACTAAACCACTCTAGGCTAAGACTCACAGCTTCTTGCTTTTATTGGAATTTACCCATATATACCCATATATTTTGCTATATTTGTTATTTTCAAAAAGGAGAGCACTGCTGTCCCTCTTCTATCTCGTCCACTGGTGCCTGCAGGAAAGTCCTGAAATTGAAGCAAGTCCTCATTTATATTCTCAGCAGACTTTAATTTCAATGTGCTGTGGAACTAAGAGGAAGCCATCTTCTTGGGGACAGAACATACAATTCAGTTTTGCTCTGAAAAGTGTGGGATTAATGTCCATAATTGCACGGCCTGTACTGTGGAATGACAAACGCCCTTCCCACTGCTCTGCCAATGTGCTTCATTCCAGAAACAAAACTATTAACTTCCAGATATGTAACTCAAAGCCTGAATTGTTTTGATGTCAAGGTGGTGGAGAGCAAAAGGATGCTGGAAGTCTTAAACCAGGTTCAAACCTTAGCCTCTGTTGGCCAGCTCAGCAATAAACATAGGCCAGGCTCCTGTGATAAAATCTGAGATCTGTTAACTCATTTCACACTATCAGACTATCTAAGGAAAAGGTCTTAACACTACTGTAGTTTTCATCAGCACTTTTGCTGTCATGGAATAAAGAGAAAGCTTCTATCTTGAAAAATGGTAGTCAAGGTGTTGTTGGGAAAAATTCCTATTGCTGAATATTCGTGTCTGGAGGAACACATAAATCTTCTTGTGTGATACCTGGAGCACAACAGTTGGAAAACAGAGATGTCTGTTCATTTTTTTTCCAATCCATTTAGATTTCTAGTCAGAGTCAAAATGGCTCTAATTTACCTGTTTGATGTATTAATCACATAAAGGCATTGGTCAGATTTCAAAGCAAGTGGCTGAGAGTTGATAAGAAGTGAAAATATTAAGTCAAAGATGGAAGATTAAGAAGGTGCTCATTCAAGTCCTTGCTATTTATAATTACTCCCTGAAGGGACACAATATTTCAAGCACAGCCTCTTGAGGTGAGAAATAATCTGTCAAGTCATGAGGCAAAGGTTTTAGAAAAATACTGAGGCAACAGGCAGTGAAGCTCTTTTGTATCATGCAGTGGGCTGGGTTGGAAGGGACCTTCCAGCCCATCTTGTTGCAGCCCCCCATGGTTTGTTATGGATGATGCACATCCACCAAACCCTGCAACTCCTCGGGTCTGCAGCCAGTTACTGCACAAATGAATTTGTCTGGAGGACTAATGTGTGTAAGAGACTGAAACAGCTCAGAAAAACAAACAGGTCAGGCAAGGAGCTGCCTTCCTGGGAAAGCAGAGGCTTGACAGGAACTCCCAGTAGCTCCAGCAGCTTTCACTCCTTTGCACATACCCCAAGAAACCTTTGGCTCTGGTGCATCAGGTTTTTTTCCTGCCTCCAAGTGTACTTAGCAGGGGAAGGCCTTAGTTTTGTGTGTGTACAGCTACTGTGGGAAGTCCCCTAAAAAAAATATCCCCCCAACCTCAATTATGTGGTTTTGTGTCTTGATAGATTTGTTAGGAGCCAGAACTGGGGTATTTTTCTTGAATACTTTTCAGCTCTCTCCTACCACATGGCATCAACTATCCTACAGTGTAAAAGAACACGAATTATTCAAAATTATTTAAATCACTGATTCCAATCACAATTTAAATCAGTAAAGAGAAAAACAAATTTCAATTGATTTAAATCCTCGTTTTCTTTTATACTTGTGTTATTTTCTGGAATAAAAGTAATTATTAGCATCTGATAACTATGAAGAAATGCCTGATTTGCAGTAGATTATGAACTTTATAATCAGGACTTTTTATCAACAAAAAGGATTCACAATACACACATATTTGTATATGCAAATCTCCTTGCAGACTACTGGCATTTAAAATTGTTGTTGACACCAAACAGAGTTCAGGCTCTGCTGTGTGGGATCACTTCAAACACCTTTAAGCTGGTGCCTGGCAAGAATGAAATGTGACAGTTTAAATCTCCTTTTTGCTCCTGCGCCACTTGGAATGACTGATGGAAAACTTATTTGAATCTCAAGCAGAAAAATCCACCACACAACAACTTACCCAGAATCTCAACCAGAAAATACATCATACAACAATTCACACAGGATTCTTTTGCTGTCTTATCTACCTTTATCTTTTTTATCCTTTCCAAGTTTTTTCTAACACCAGATTGACTCAATTTTTACTTTAATTCTTAAGTGCTTGTTTTTAATTGTCAATATGTGCTTTCTAGCACATTTGTATTCCCACAGGAAGTTCCCTGAGCAGATCTCCAAGGAGCTGGCCTGTCTTAGGGAATCTGGCAGAGTTTTCCCACTGCTGCTCCATGGAATGTTGCTTTCCTGGTGGTAGCCCCAGGCAGGCTCCTGAAGCTGATGCTGGTTTGATGTTGTGCCATTTCTACGTGCTCAGATCTGTTTCAGCCACCACTCTGGTTAAAACACTAATTGCTGTAACGAGTCCCTCACTGCTCCTGCTTCTCTGGGTGGAGCTGGCCCAGCGATAGCTATGGTAGGAATTCTTAGTAAGCAACAAGTAAAAACTGGAAGCACTTATTCAAAGGTTTTCAGGAATGTTCTTTGTCCACCTCACACCTCTCCCCCTGAACTGAAAGAAAACCTGATATTAAACAATGCTCAACGTTTCTGAAAAATCACATTGGTTTCAAGTTAATCAAAACACTCCATTTTATGCTTTACCCCCTAATTTTTGCATGCAATCAAATTTCTTAGGTTTGATCCAATGCATAATATCACATAAAATTGAATCCATAAATAAAGGAGCTCTGTTATTAAAAACTTTCCCAGCACTTTTAAGGTGAAACACCAAAGAGAGTAAAAGTTTCCTTGCTGGAAATGGCAGCAGACATATGAAAGTAATGGGGACATCTATGGGGTCCAGGTCTGGAGATGGTGGCTAATTCTGCTGACTTTTATTATTTAAGATACAGGTTCATTCTAAAAATCTACAACCCTTTTCACCACAGCTGTCTACTATTCTTCTTGTGTGCTCTTTGATTCAGACTGTGAACAATGATCTGAAATCTTATTTCCAGCCTCAATCTATTTATGGGATGTTTATATTCACTTCTTCCCATGCCAACATTGTCCATTAGCTTCAATAACTCTTTTCCTGCCCCGATGATTACACTCCCTAAAGTACTTACACAACAATCATCTCCCCTTCAACTCTGCTGGGCTGTGCTGAACCAGCCATGTCCTGCCAGTCCCTGCTCTCCAACATCACATCACATTCACCCTCACCTCAAAACTACCTACAATGGAACCAGAATAGAGTGGGGAAAAAAAAAAAAAAACCAACTCAAATGTATGGTTTTTGTACCAGAAAAGACTGAACTGATTTGTGATTTTCAGCTTGGGAATAGGGGAAAAAACACTGAAACACAGTGATGGGGACATAAAAAAATCCTTGACAGCACAGAGATGAACAGATACCTCATTCAAATTTCTCAGAATGCATGGCACAGAGGGCATGAAGTGTATTTATGATATTAAAGACATAAACAACATAAGGAAGTACTTATCTACACAGAGCTTTATTAAACCGCAGGGGACACTGGCACAGGATGCTGAGGAGATCAAAAAGATCAACAGGTTCCACAAATTATTAGGTAAATTCACTGAGAGAAAAAAATTCTACCAGGGGACACTAAGCAGAAAAGATGAAGATATAATCTTCCATCTTAACAGAGAAGATAAGCAGAGGGAATCTCTGGATTTCTGCTTTGTTCCTACAACTCCTTTACCAGCTGTGATGGCACCACCAGAACAGGACAGTGCTACAAGGACTGTGGGCTGCTGGAACATGGCTTTCCTCAGCCACAGCAATCAGCCTTTTGCTCTGCCTCTCACAGATTAGCTCCTAGGAGTTAATCCTTCTTTTTCAGATCCATGGATGTATCTGGAGAATTTTGCAAAAAAAGATTTCTAGTGAAAAGAATGGGGTAGAAACTGAAGTGCTGTAGGACAGAACTCACTAATGACAGAAATCAGATGTTGCCATCCCAGAAGGCCCCATACCCACCCCAACCCAAAAAACCAGCCTGAGGGATGCCTTCCTTTTTGTTTTTAATGATCACTTCTTCTTCCTGGTTCTCATGCCCTGGTACAGAGCTGTGAACATTATTTGCATTGGCAATTATAGGAAAACTGGTGTTTAAAAAAACAATAATCCAATCAAAGTTTCAGTTTATGGCCTTTACTAATTAATAGTATTCCATTAAATAGGAATATTACTACTTCCTTATTATACTTCTCAGCTATCTTTTTTTAAAAATCAACAGGTAAAAATTTCATGGAGAAAGAGAAACAGCCACATATTGCAGCACTGTTAACCAGCTACTGAAAATTACAGCTCCATCTCCTGCTCACAGCCAGACCTAAATGTATTTGGACACTCACTCTCATTGCAAATGCAGTGGCTTTAGTTTTGTGCCAGGTAAGAGAGATGAAAATCCAGCTCCCAGTCTGCATTTCTAATTCTTCACAGAACAGGAGAGTCCAAACATATTTTAGTTCTTTATAGCTGCTCTTCATAGACAACTAAAGATCTTTATCATGATAAAAACAGAAGGCACTGCCACAGAGTGTAATTACATGCTGCTGGAGTTGACTGTTTTCTTCCAGAAATAGGAAATGGTTTGAAAAACGTGGTTTCTGCTTGAACCATATTCTGAGTTCCTTAAATAAAATACTATCCCTAATTCCTGTGCAGATAAATGGGAGCTCTGGTTCTGTAGGGCTGAGTAACTCATGGGAATGGGTTTGAGACTGGGCTTGGCAGTCACCAGCTCTGCACCAGTGACCAGCTGTGAGTAGCCACAGTGGAAAATCAGGTTTAGGCTCTGTTCACACCAGAAGTTCATGTCCCAGGGATGGGGCAGATGTTAGCTGGGATGACTTCTTGCTCCTCTTTAGTTGCTGAAGAACTCAGCACTTGAAGGCAGCGTGCTTATGGAGCTCTTCCCTTTGGACATCACACAGCGGGATTTGGTCAAAGGGTGGACTTGATGATCCACAAACTTAATCCATGATTGCAGCCCCCCAGATAACACTGAGCCCTGCACCAAGTGAGGACAGCCCACTGCTGCACAGCCCCCAGCACAGGAACAGGATGGGGTTGCACATCCACAGCTGCATCCGCGCCGGCAGCCAGTGGGAAATGTCCTGCCTGGAGGTACATGGACTGTCACTCAGCCACCAGGACAAGCAGGTTTCAAATATCCACTCAGTCCCACATTCCTAAATTAGGATTGTTGTACATATCCTGAGATCCCTGGCACTGGACTGTTTTCTCCTACTGTACAGCTAAAAGAAAAAGATAGATTCTTACTTCTTCTGAAATAGAGTTTCCAAAGGTGAAAAAAAAAGTGCCTAAAGGAGAGTAATTATTGTGCTAAATAATATCAATAAATTATAAGAAGTACAAGCAACTCAAAATAGCTCCATAAAGATGAGTAAATATAATCTGAAGAGGTGTCTATGAATCACACTCCATCTCTCTTATTACCACAAAATAATAATGGTTCGTACATTTTACTACAGAACTTTCCACTGAAGATGCCAGAGATCTTTACAAACATTAATTTCACCTCCCAGCCTCCCAGGTGGGAAGCCCCATCTCCACCTCTCCATCTCCTGCTCAGGGAGCAGGAATGTGCCATTCACCTCACACGACACAAGGTGCTGCAGCAGAGCTGGGAACAGGCGCAGACCCCGGCCTCCCATTTTGTGCACTAACCACAAGATCATCAAATGTCACCCAGCTATTCCATCTCCTCACTGAACCACTGCTGATTATTACTTCTGTTTCTTTTCCCAGAGAATCATTCTCTTTGTCAGGGAGCTGCAGTGTGACTGGCAGCCCCAAATGCCTTTGAAAAAGGTGGACAGAGCAAGGCACCACTGCAGGGCCATGACACAGGATGGGTCTTCCCTGTACTTGGGTAAATGTCCTGCCCACTACACCTCATCCTCTCTGAAGTGAGATTTCAGGTGAATGAACATATTTCCTCCTTAAACCCCAGCATGTCACAGGCTTCAAGCAGCTGCTCTGCAGCTCTGTGCACGCTGCTCACGTCACACTCACAACACGTGAAAAAAACTGACTCTGTTTTAAAGGGAAATATTATTTGCTGCTTTGAAAATCATTCAGGTTATATCAAGGGCACATTCTTTCAAAAGCAAGTCAGTGTAACCATCTCGACCTTCCCCAGCTTGGGTTACTTTCACAGACACTCCCTGCCCTATTCCAGGATCTCTGACTTCAGTCAGGGTTCTCTCCCTCTGCTCTCTGCTTTCCTCACTCCATCCCTTTTCAGTGCTTGCTTCTCTCTAATCCTGCTCTCTCGCCATTTCTAGTCTCTTCCCCTCCTTTCTTTACAGTAATTTCCATCTTCTTTGAAATGTTTTGGCATTTAATGCTGGCTTTATTCTTCCTTCTCCATCTGCTGCTCTTGTCTTTCTAAATCTCTTCTGGAGCCTTCTCTTGAGAGAAAGCAAGAGAGATGTACTCAGCTCCATGTACTGCTTCATCTTTCTGGATTTCAGTTCCCTTCTTTTCCTTCATGGCTTGGAATCAGCCATCCTCCTGTCCCTGGAAGCTGACACCAACTCAAATGTGTCCTTGCAGCCCCACAGTAGTGGGTGCTGTGCTGTACTGCATCTCCTGCTCCCTCTGAACACAAGGACCTCAGGAAGACACTGGAAATATCTGCCATTGCTCCTGGAAATACTACTGCAGCAAGACTGCAGAAAGCAAAATTATTGGTAGATTTTACCACCCTGCCTTGTGCTCAACATTTGTGGGATCTTCTGGCCATGGAGACTTGCTCCACCAGCTACAATCCATTTTCCAAGGGAGTTTCCCCCTCCCTAAGGGTTTTTCTTCTCTGCAAAATCTTCTATTTCATTATCAGGGCTTACAGGGAACAAAGGAGAAATAACCAAGCTTAACTACTAAAACTGCTTTTAGACAAATCTCCCCTATATTGTCTTTCCCACAGATTTTAATTTGGGACTCAAAGGCTCAGCTCTAAAACGTCTCTTCCCAGCCTGTTCACTTGGCCTCTGTTCCCAGGAAGGGAAATAGCTGGAACATGGAAGATGACAAGGACATTTGCCAATTAGAAGCACAACAACAAATTTCTCTTGGGAAATGTGCAGCCCTATCTGCATGTGTACCTTTGAACTAAAACAGAAGACATAACACAAACTGATCACAGATTAAACAAAGCAAATATGAAGAGAATGGTGAAAGGATTTTTCCTGCTGTCAATTTTTGTTTATTTCCACACTTCAACCTAAAGTCTGACTTTCTGTAAAACTTTTCCTTGAATTTGTTATTAACTGGTATGTTTGCTATTGTCATACAAGTGGGAATGATGCCTCCTAAAAATTTTTGCTTTCAGTAAGGCAGAAGGAAAATAAACACCTGAAAAAAATCCCCTTGCAGCCAGCAAGATGGATTTTGCAAAAAAGGGTAAGATTTGAGTCACAAAAATTACAAATCCTTTACAGTTGCAGTTATGTTGCCAATACACAGAAATAAAATAGAAGAAATGAAGCATTTATCAAGGTTCCAAAATAAAGTGAACAAGAACATTAACAAATGCCAAAGCTTATAAAAGCCTCAAAGCACTCAGATCCTCCCTTCTCTCACAAGCTCAAAAGGGAGTCAGTTGTTCCTTAGTTTTATCTGTTTCCCACACCACCTTTTCTCTGGTCACAGAGATTTTGCTTTATTCAATGCCTAAAATACACCTGACCATGGAATGAGCAGTAGCCATAAAACCAGAGTGGAGAATCCCACACCTATTTCTCAAGGTTTTCCACTGTTGTTTCTAAACCAATGTTTTAAACACAGAGCACATTCTCATGGATTTATTACAAGCTAAAAGGGTGAATATATATTTAACAGGACACAATTCCTCTGAAATGTGCTGAGCTAAAACCCAGAAAGAGACCAAAAAGGAACGTGGTGTGCTCGTCCTGCCCCACTCTCCTCTGGCAGTTCCATGTTTATGGTCTCCTGCTTCCCACCTGCAAACAGCAAATTCTCCTGGCTACACGTGCCATAACAAGTTCCCCAGCACAAAAAGTGAGAACTGAGTGAATTATCTTCCCTGGTAATTATTTTAAAGATATCTACAATGATAACAAGGACAGATTTTCAGATCAAAGCCTGATGTAAGCTGACCGATCCCTTCAGCGTTTCTGAAGAAATAATGGATTATAAAACTAATTCAGTGAAAAATGAAAGTAAAAATAGAAGCGATGAGACATCTTCTAAATAAGCAAAGCTGCTTTTGCAGCATGCTGAATAACTGGAGTGTGGTAAACATACCACTGATATAAATAACAACCAGCCTTTTGACATTGTTCTTTCGTTAATTATTTCAAATTTTTTATCAGCCTTAACGATGCAAACCTCGTGGTTCTCCTGCAAAGTGAAAAGAATTACTCCCATGTACTGGAGGAAAAATTAGGATGTAAGGGCAGAAAACAATGCTTCAAAGTTACAGAGGCACATTGTACAGAGAACTCAGGAAGTCTCGTAGTGTAAGAGAAAAACCATCCTCTCGTTCAGACCAGATGCTCCCTAAGTGATTGATTTGTAGCATTTACACATCGTTTAATTTTACACAAAATGCATCAAAAGTTTTAGAATTAACCATAATTATAAATGATCAAGACATATCAAAGTTTTATACTGATAAGTAAGGCCCAAACAAATTCTTTTTAAATGGAAACTCTGATTTCTCCCTGCTAAGGCACTTTCAAGTCTTAATCATAAAACCATTAAAAGTGACATTTTGTGTTAAAAATGCTAGCAGCTGCCAACAGATAATACACAGCACTTTGTCAGATTATAGATAAATAAACACCAGACCAGGCACAACAATGATTGGTAAGTAATTGTGTCTCATTACCTTTGTGGTCTTCTTGGGCCAGCTGACCACAGGGACCCCCGAAATGGCAAGGTTTTGGTCATCATCAGCATGCTCCTTCAGTATGTTCTGTAGCAAATGAAAAGGCCTTTATTAACCAGAGAAACATTTCTCCAACTCAAGAGTGCAGAGCCCTACAGAAGAGGCACATTGATAAAATCTCTGCAAGTTACTTTTGCTTCCAAACTTCCAATTCCCACTGAAACTCTCACACTTGTCATTAACATCCAAGATGTAAAAATCCTTTCAAAACAGGCAGCAAAATCAGCCCTCAATCACCTCAAGTGTTACAGAATTCTTTAATATTGATGTGTCCAAGACCAGTGTCTTACCACTATAACCTCTCCCCTCAAAGTCCAGGTCATTAAATCCCAACTGACCCCAGAATTGACCCCTTCTCTCCTAATCAAGGCTGCAAGCAGCGAGACTCTGCCCCTGTTATTTCAGCCATCACAGGTGTGTATCTGGAGCTATCCTCAGATTCCTGGTCATTCAGGTAAGCCAAGAACAAAAATGTACTCTGGAACCTTTCATTTTTTTGCACAAGGCAGTCCAAAAGCACCATCCTTCCCCCTGCCCTTCCTGCCCCCATGATGGGCAGGACAGAGCTGCTGGAATCCAGTTTCCTTTATGTGACCAGCTGGGGCATTCAGGTTCCTGAGTGTTTACTAGGAAAGGATCTGACTATGGACAGCATTAAGGGAAAAAGATTGGTCTCCCCTCCCTTCCACCCCCACCAAACCCTTTTCTTTGATGCTCTGTTCTAGAAATTTCGTGAGTGGGTTGCACAGGCTGACACAGCTTCCACCACTGTGAATCACTCCCATGACCAGTAACTCAACACAGAGGTGGTAAAACACTCAGTGGTGCAGCTGGGAACAGTCCACGCTCGCCTCCCATGACTCCCTACATGCTCACTAATTTAGCTACAAAGCTCTTCATTTTAGAGTTCAGGTGGCTGAAAAGGGAGAAATGAAAACAAAAAAAGGAGTCAGAAGGAGGATTCTGCCGTGCTGCTGAAAACTGAAGGCCAAATCAACATTAACAGGTTAAAGACCAAAAAAGAAAAGCTCCAATAGAACAAAGGAGAATGGCAGGTTGGAAATTACCTCAACAGAATTTTTAGGAGATGACCCCAGACAATGAAGTTCAGCACTGCTGTTCCCAAGTATATGAAAAAAGCTTAATTAGCCAACAACAGGCAGCAGGCTCTGTCAGTCCCCAGTGCAGCACTCTAGTAATTAGTAATTTCACACACTATACAAAAAGAGCTTAAAATACAGTAATTGTTTTAATAGGGAGTGCACTTGGAATTCATCTGTAATCATCCAACTAAAGCCCAGAGTGTGATGCCATGTTCCAGTCCCCAGGAGCCTGAGTTTGGATGAGTGTCCCTGGGGCTGACTTTCTCCCTGGAGCTCAGACAACCTGTCACACTCAGCCCAATTCCCCAGGCTGTGCTTCAATGAGAGCTGTGCTGCCAGCAGAGAGCACAGCCCCAGCACAGCCCTGCTCCTGCAGACACCAGCACAGCCCTGCTCCTGCAGACACCAGCACGGCTGCTGGTGATACTGGTTGGGCTGAAAGCAGCGCCAGTGACCAAAAGAAGCGATACCAGTACAAGCCCAGTTTCATCAGCCCGGCCCTGTGGCTGCACTCAGGGCTCTGCAAAGGTGAGGAGTAAAACCCAGCTTGCCCCAACCTGGCTGTGATGCAGAGTCTGTATTGTACCTGCTCTTCAGTGCAACACACAACAACTTTTACACAGGGAGCAATCAGTGGTGAATTAACTCTTGGCCAAGCTGAGGTGCAGTGAGCACCTCTTTTCTCATGTCCCTTTTATTTGGAGAGAGATCACTGCATTAACTGAGCTGTGACCACATTCTGAAAGTTCAATCCTAAAACTGAGAGCTCTTTTGTATTCTCGTTGCAAAGCCAAAATTCTCCAGAACAAGGAGGCAGCTTGAGAGCCATAAACAAAGGACAAATTAATCCCTTTTTACTTTGCTACTCTTAGGTTTGAAAGGCTGTAAGACAGAAAACCTTAACATTTCCACTAACGACTGTCAGAGACTCGGAGTTCAATGGAAAGCACAGTATATTCCAAGAACTTGGCAAGGTAATGAAGGTTTCTTGTTATCATATGTATCACGTGAAAATATTATCCAAGGAGAAATGTAAAACTATGGCAGCTTATCATCTGAGGCAGCTGAAAACAACGGCTGTCTGCACTCAGAGCCACAGCTCAGCCACGGCTGCGCTGACTGGAGCGTCAAGTGTCAGCTCACAACAGGCTGGGGGAGGCAGGGTTTTGTTCACCTGCTTAAAAACAACAAAAAAGGAGATAAAGAAAAGCCATGGGGCTCCAGTTAGAGGAACAACGTGATGCTCTTCCAGCACAAGGTGGTCAGATTCATTACACTTAAGGGCTGTGGTGACAACAGCAGGTATGAAGGGAAGATGCTGATTAACTGTGCAAGAATTCAGCTTAGCCATTAATTTCAAAAGCACAGCAAGGAACGACTCCCCTGAAATGCATTCAGTAGAGGGAGGTTTTTTTCTGTCATCAGAATGAGAAGGGGGTAAGATTTCTTGGCAAGAAAAAGTAAGAACATATTTCAGTAGATATCATCTGTCTTGCACAAGAATCTTCTCCTGCTGCCAAGGAGTTGCAGATATTTGACAACCTCTGTTCTTCAAACTGAGTTTCTTCTGCTCTAATGGACTTCCACAGGCCCCTCTGAAGAAGGGAAGAGTTTTTATTTTGAAGTGGGCAAGGTCTGTGGCATTAGTGAGGCAGATCTCACCATCCTGTTCCCCAACAGCAGCAGAGGAGTCACCATCCTGCTGCTAACACACAGAAATGTTATGTGCAGAAATCAGAGGCTGCACACAGGTGAGTATCCCTGGCAGTGGGTTTAATGTGTGCCACAATCAAAGGTCTGCTCAGCTTTACCTGTCCTGTGACCTGGAGTGCAAACTACACCAAGGAGTATGATGGTGACCTCTTCCTCATGCATTAGCCCACCCCAGCACTGCTGCAGCCAGCAGGGATTTAATTCCCTCTTTGGGCTGAGGGAAGAACTGACCTGCTCTCCAAGTGAAGCCTGTTCCACACTGCAAATAAGCCTCCCTTGTGCTGCTGCACTCCATCGATCATGGTGATAAATGGGTGCTCAATCTGCAGAGGCAGCAGTTGGCACTTCTGGATTGCTGTGTCCCCACCAGACAGGCACACTTAGTTTGGAGCCCAGATGATGTGTAAGGAATTTACACAGGCTTAGTTTAGTTTTCAGTCTCTCTTCTCATAAGGAAAATAAATTACTTTACTTCAGAAAGTCTCACCTACTTGACATTAAATAGCTGTATACAGCTGTGGTTGTGTTTACTACTAAGAGCAGTAATCCAGTCCCCCATCCTTTACTGTGCTCTTGCTCAGCTGGGAAAGCAAGGATTCTTTGTGAGCTACCCCGGTTAGTTCTGTGAAACTTCACATCACTGAATAAAATGGTTTCCTTTCTCCAGTTTAACTATCCATATCCTGTTTTCTGAAAACATTAATTATCTTCCTGAAGCACAAAGACAGACTTGAATGTCATACAAAAAAAGTTCCCGAGTATATTTCATTAAGAAATAAAAGTGCTACAATAAACACTGATTTATTTGCTTCAGGAAGAAACTTGTTTAAGACTTTCCAAGCAGAGCAAGAGCTTTCAGACTTTGTCAGAGCATGTTCTTGCTATGCATTTGTTAAAAATAACTCTCAAATGAGTGCATTAAAAGGGTCCTTCTAATAGGAAGCATTATTAATACATCACATGCCTGAAAGTTGGGTTGCCCATGAAATAAACCTTGTTAATACAGCCAAATACAGTCACAGCATGGGTCATTTGCACAGCTCCTGCAGGATTCCTGCCTCCATTCAGTCACACAGCTGACTGCTGCTCTGGGAATTCATCAGGGTGAGGAAAAGGGGCCAGGCCTCTGCTCACTCCACTGCTGATGCTATCAGCAAACCCCCCACGTTATTTTCTGTACAGGCTGGAAAATTAGTAGCAAAGTAAGAGAGAACATGATTCAGTGATCAAGGAGATAAATACCATTCTGGAAAATTGACTGTTTTTCTTCCTTTGCCATTATATCTCTGTGTGGTACAGGGCAAACCTTTTAAGTCAAGTTTCCACAGGGTGTCATGAATTGTGCTCCTGCTCTTCCTCACACCTGGCTTGGGATCTGGAAGCTAAAGATCAGAACTCCTGCTCTGCAGAAATGTTAAGCCACTACTGTTTCAATATAGCTAAAATCATCTTTTGCACAGATCATTGTTAAATACACTACCTGTCTTGTGGCACATAAAGCCACTATCCAAAATTACTTTTATCTTCATCTCTTTGCACCCCAGCCACCTATGATAACAGCTCACCCATTATGTGTGGAGGCAAGGGTGAGGATCCCTGGGAAGCCCAAGGCAACATTCCCTCACCCTGTCCAGCTGAGGGGCTGAACATCAGCACCTGATGGATGGAACAGCAAGGATGGAACAGCTGCATCCTCACACCAAGGGATCCCTCAAGGACCATTTTGCTGGATGCATGCTCAGAGGACTCAAATCTGTCACTGGGCAACTCCTCCCCTCAGCATGCTCCATCCTTTGAAGGTAAAAGCTCTAAACACACTCACACACTTGGGTTTGATTATCTTTTTTTGAAGTGAATAAACTGAATAAAACAAACCTCATGCTCTGAGGAGATCAGATGCTTTGGCTCCACTGCACTGCTCTCCACCACATCAACGAGCACAGGGGCAGAAAGGAGTGAGGGGCTGCTGCATCCAGGGTCCCAGAAGTAGATGGGAATGGGTCACACCTTGTCAGTGCCTGTGACAATTTGCTGATGAGCAAAGAGAAGGCCTGTGCTGGGAATCCTGGTCTCCCCTCCTGAGCTGGGAGGAAATGTGTTCAACTGCCCCTAAGTGCCCCCATTCCTTCAGAGCACCTGGGAAGTGGATTGTGCAACCACAGGGAGTTTTGGAGGAAGCTGAATGTATAGGCTTTCATTAATTTAGTCTGGCAGACTGACTCCCAATCTCTGAAAACTGAGGGCTGGCTTATATGTGGTCAATACTGTAAAAAAGATGGGTGAGAAAGTTCTTTAGACACTTCTCAAGAAGATGTTTGAGTTAACATGGTTTTAAAAAAGTCTCACTCTGACTAATCAGTCACAGACTGGCCAAACACCCAGAGGTGATTCCAGGGGAAACAATCCTGCAGCATGTCTGATGTTTAGATGTGGTCATGGGCTCTTTAACCAGCAGGGAACCATCAGTATCCAGATGTTGGGCTACATCCTGATGGTTGCAGTGTGTGCTGGCAAGGACAGAAAGTTTAGAAGCAGGCAGTTATCAAAGGAGATGGAACAGCAAGCTGTACACAATAAACTGGCAGGTGCTCACTTAAGACCAGTTACAGCACAGTATCACCAAAAAGGTGATATTGGCTTTTTTTTTTACATGTCCATTTGTAGTTCTCCATCTCTGTAGTCAGTGAATCCACTGCTCTGGGGAGAGTAGGAAAACAGATACTCCCACACAGAGCTTTAAGCCAGATTCACATATGGCACCTTGCTGTGTTCTAGGGAGATGTCTCACAGCACTCTGGAGTCTGTCATCCAAAGAGGGAGCAGGATCCCACTCGCAACATCTGCACCAGCCATTACATGTTGCACCCCTTTCTGGGCTTTTAAGTGAAAATTATTCTGTGCATCAAGTTTGGAGAAATAACATGACCATTCTTTCTGCTTCACCACAAATTCAACTTCTGGTCTTCATTTTGATTTCTGATTAAAAGATGACTGATCCCAGACAAGCTCATGAATCTACATCTGCAACTTGGAGCAGGTGTGTCCACTTTTCATGTACAAAGTGGCTGATTTTGCAAGAAGAGAATTTCTGAGCTCTTGTGGTTTACCAGAACCAGAGTAGTGTATCACACTTCCAGCTCCAAGATCAGGGAATATGGTTCCACTGCACACTGCACATGTTCAGCCTTCTCTATCTGGCTTTGAAGCCTTTCTAAGCAGCTGTTACACCACTTGCACTAAAAAAGTACAGGCTCCCTCCCCTTTTACCACACAAACACATATTTTTCTCCTCAGATTGTGCTTTACAGAGCTCTTGTGTATAGAAAATATGTAACTGAAGACCCATACTGTTTACAGACTGAAAATGTACAGAGAAGTTGTGTCACTAGTGAGCACTCACTCCTCACACCAGCTCCAAAACCAATATAGTGTACCAGTTACAGTGCATATTTGTACCAGAGGAGAATAATTATCAACCTATAGAGGGCAATGGAGGAAAGGAAAATGAAAAAGGTGAAAGAAAAAAAAGTAACTGGAAGTGTTAGACAATCTATCTTCTGAGCTGCAATCAAGTATTTACATTTTGTATGTGTCAGCTAATGAGGTGTACACCAGGGAGACACGAGACCAAAAAGGGCTCATTAAGACTATAAATATAAACAGACTTTTTGAGGTATAATATTTACATGTAGAACATAACAAGTGCTGAATTATGAGAGGATAGAAACTTTTGGCCACTACTGTGACAGTCAGAAAGGAGTGTGTCACTTAAGTCTGGCTGCAAAAAGGAGCCAGAGACGGAGCCAAACCAGAACTTTGGTTCAAGAAATCATTTCCCTGTCTGAGGCAGAGCAGCCTGACGTGAGCTGGTCACCATATACAAGCTGCCACCCCTCAGCAGCAGAACTTTGCCTTCTGCTCTCCTGCTGTCCCCACAGAGCAGAGTTTGTGTGGATCACCAAGTTATCACACCCACCTTCATGTCCTCCAGGAGAGCCTGCGGGTCTTCAATGCCTTCTGGAACACACTTCTTGTTCTCTGGGAGAGATTCAAGCTTTTCCACCAGGGCTTTTAAACCCTTCAGTTCAAATTCTGTGAGGTGAGTCCATTTGGTTGAAACTTCTGTAGCTGGAGACCCCGTGGGTGTTTTGGGATAGTCCGTGGGGGTCGTTGATTTTACGCTGTCATCTGACTCATTAGACAAAGTTCTTTTCAGGTACCTCATCACTGTGGCTTTTTGTTTCCTCCCTGCAGCCTCCTTCCCTTCTGAGTGTGTGCTGTTGGGTGAGGAGGAGCCATCCACCAAGGATTTAGAGTTCTTATCCAAGCTGTCATCCTTCTCCTCCTGGAGATGGGCATCACAAGATTCTTCATCCATGTCTAACCACGAATCTGAGGAGTAGCTGTCTGTGCTGCGTTTTCTTTTTGCATCTGAAAGTTAGAAAAAGAATGCTGATTTTTTAGCCACTGTAACCCCACAACTGAAGCACTCCTGTACCACTGGGGCCAGGTGCTGCCTATTTCAAAGGGCACTGGAGAATGGTTTAGTGAGTATGTGACAGGAATGGGCTTTATTCAGCTGATTTTAAATTTTTTTTTCTTTGAGGGGGGCGCTTGTTTGTCTGTTTTAATGCTGGTTTTCATTAACATCTACTCAGTTCAAATGACTGGGAAACATTTAGGGAAAAATTATGCTTTCTTCAAAGCTTCAGTCCTCTATGCCTTCAATTAGGAGTAGGCAGAGCTCTTAAGTCACACACAATTAATTTTCCCACAAATCCGAAAAAGACCAGATTCGGCAGCTTTACAGCTTTAAGAGGAGAGTTAGCACAGAAGGAGGAGGGGGAAATGATGGGAGAAAGCACGTTAAAATGCTGTACATCATCATTCTTCCAGGAACCCTGCACAGCACAAAATCAACTCCTCACTACTTTTCCTCTCTGCAAGCAACTAACTGTTGATAAAACAAGAGCCCCCAGTTGTTAGGGCATGAATACTCATTGCTCTTCCGAGACAGAGGATTTCAACTGTGCTTATTTTATGACAACAAGACAAAACACACTGAGAAACACAGGGACTGTCACAGCTACATGCTACTGGTTTTCTTAATGCCATTCCTGATGCATTTTAGGTACATCTCAGGAAAATTTAAAGGCAAGTCTGAGTCTAAAGAGCTATTAATCCTAATTTCCCCCTAAGAGCCCAAATTGTTACCTGACTCTGTGCAATCAAGCAGTGAAAGCAATGTAGGAAACCAGTGGCCACGGTTCCCTCAAGCACACATCTTTTCTTATTTATTAGACACAATTTCCCTTACTAAGTGAACATTGAATGCAGGCTAGCAACAGCAGGAATTTCTGTGGAAAATACAGTTAACACTGGCAACACCCAGTTAAGTCAATGTGAATTTTATTACTGGCTGAAATGGGTATGAGATCAAGCTGCAAACAAAAACACACTGCAAAGGAAACAGAAGTCACACAGAAAAAGTGAGAGAACAATTAATGAAAAGTTCCTTTCACAGCTTCCATGCTTTGCAGTGCAGTAGCTTTGGATTAGGACAATGTGAACCATGCTTAAGGAAGGATTAAATGGACATTAATGAGAAAGCTCTGCATCCGGCTGTTTAACAGTGAGGCTCAAAACAAATGCTGGAGCCCAGCTCCAAGCTGGAGGATTCCTCCTGATCACAGAGACACTCCTTGTCTGTGCACAGTTTGTGCCATCTTGTCACAAACACACTGGTCAGAGATGCCACAGGCAGTGGCAGTGTCTGAGGGCAGCTGGCTCAGCCTGCCTGGCTGCTCAGCTCTGCAGTTCCCAATAAAAACCCTGCAAGGCCAGCTCAGCTCTGTGTGTTACTGCCCCAGAGATTCAAGTTGGTCCCCTCATACTTCTCAGGGCAAATGTGCTGCTGCCATAGGGTCTGCAAAAATCCAGCAACTCTGTCCAGTCTGCTCCTTCAGACAAGGCTTGCATTATCCTCAAAACCAAAATGGCCATAAAATGACTCCTGAAAGGCAAGTTTAAGCTGAAATGCCTGTGAAAAGATGGTAGCCACAGATAATATCAGCTATCAGCAAGGCAGGGTGCAGCCAAATCCAGCTCCATCCCCAGGGCAGGGTAACTTCCTCCCTGCAGCCCTCCAAAAAAGCCTCACTGATTATTTTGTGTGCTGAGGTGGTGGCATCAGCACTCCAAAGCAGCTCCTCCTCGCTGCTCTGTGCTAATACACCCCCATGCTTCTCTCAGAAAAATAAACAGGATTAGAAAATATCTTAACCAGAACATTTAAAACCCACTCAGTTATCCAACTTTTATTTCACACTGTTTTTTCCTTTGTCCACAGTAGCAAGCACACGTACCCACCTCAAAGGCTACATAATCAGCTTATGTCATTCTCCCACTTTACAACTGAGGAAACAGATGCTTGGGAGAAAGCACGATTTGCTCATTGTCACACATCAAATCTAGGGAAAAACCAGGAATCAGAATCCAGGCTCTTGGATCCAGGGCTGGAGCCCCCTTCTCTGAGGCACACAGCCTCGGTGAGCTGTTTTACAACTGACTCAGCCACAAAGCCCAGCCTCGATGGCGGGAAATGCCGGTGCTGTGGCATCACACAGGAGAGGGTGAAAGCACATCCACATCCCCACGCTCCAGGACGGTGTCATTAACAGAAACTGGTATAAATCTGCACAAAGAAAATCGTGTTTCTGTCCTCCTGTGCTGTAGCTCTGCTGAACAGGAACTAATGGCTGTAACTGGGGCAAAGCACAAGCGTAAATAAGGCCTAAAGAAAAGGAGGGAGATCACGTTCTGCAGGTGTGAATTATTTAGTCCAAGTAAAGCTCTGGTGCGAGCAGAAAAAGCTTCCAAGAGAGATCTCCACTTTTTGTGTCTTGCTCTAATCTGTGGAAACAAAAGGCAGGAGAGGAGTGGAGCACCAGAGCATAGTGGGGGTCTGTTCCCAGGAGAAGGCAGCCCAGGAGGGGGGTCAGCAGTTCCGTTCTGCCAGCTGCCACCGCGTCCCTGCCACCGGCTGGCGGCACGGGCAGCCCTGCAGTGCCAGCCACACCTGGCCATGGCAGGGACCAGCTCACATCTAACCCAAACAAACCAAAGCACTGCCCTGTTCTCTGCATGCCTGCCTGTCACTTCATGCCTTGCCTCACTTTCCCAATGGGCACAGGGCTTGCTGCTAAGCTGGAGTGTACCAGGCTATTCTGGAGCACCAGGGGATTACAGGCGTGCTGCACCACAGGATTAAGAGCAGGCTGCTCTCAAAACACAACAACTATCTGCTACTGCTGCTAATCTAAAAAAAAAAGCACTGAGGGAATCAATAATGGAAGGATAACGTCAAGGTGAGGGAGATTCAATTTTGTGTTTTCAAGTGTTTTGTTGTAATGCAACATGCTATGATTTTTATTTATTCATTTCAATGAAAACACTGTCTGACAGAGTTACTGTGCTGTGAGCTGAGGCCCTACATAAGCATAATCTGTGTTTACTTTGTTGAGAAGTGCATTTTAAGCACTGTATTATCAGAGCTCCACTGACTTGGAGGTTTCTGGTTTATAAAGTCTCTGTGTGGGAAACAGTACCTGCTCAGCTCCACTGCTTCTTCTTCTGAGTCAATGCACCTGGGTCTGAACCCAGGTCTGAACCCCAGTTTCAGAGGGGTTATCCAGTCTGGGCTCCCACACAACTTAGTGCAAAAAGACCTTCACCCCCCTCATCTCAAAGCAAATAAAACCAGCTCATACAGAGCAGTCTGTGATCTAGCCCAGTGAAGACATGGAGCAGCACAGGACAGAACATTAGAAATCTGTATTTCTATATTTTCTATAGCAGTTCACTTCCCTGTGGCTCTGGGCAGACCACTTAACTTTCCTCACAGTTATCCACTTGTACAAGAATAATTATACACTGTTTCTTTCCTTGCTGAAAAGCAACTTCCTGTATTACAGAACTTAAAAGAAAGGGATGGGGGTCAGGCATAATTATGAAACCTTTCTGAACTCTTTACAGCAGTCCAGTGTGTAGTGTCTACCTTGCCATTCCCAGCTCCAAACCCTGCCACTGTGACTTGGGAGCAGCAGTTGCTATCAGTCTGTTTAAGACAGCAATGACATTTTCATTAGCAGAAAAACCCTGAGCATGCTGGAAATGTATCACTGCATGGAGCACCCCACACAGGAACACTCAATATACTCAGGTACCTGTCTATCATAAGCAAATCTGTTCTATCCCCTGAAGAAGAAGGGGGGGAAAAAGAGACTTGGCTCCTTCACTGTGCCAGAGGGCATATTTTCTATATCCATCAGGCTTAACATACAGTTAGAGCCATCCTGTTAAAATTTTAGCAATGGGAATCTTCAAAGCTGCAGGCTACAGAGAAAGCACATCTGTGATAGCCCAGGATCTTCTCCCAATTACTCTTTGTCAGCTCACTCTCAACATCCATATCTCACTGAAGGTCAACTGTGGTTGAAAACATCCAGTACAGACTCATTCATGAGAAGAGTAAAAATAATGAAGACATATCCACCCTGAAAAACAGCACACGCTCAAATCTAGCAGGAAACCCAAACAGGCTCCCTTCTGATTTCAGCTGGCAGGACAAATGTCCCAGTTGAGAGAGACAAGCAAAAGAAAAGAGAAAAAGAGACTGTGTGCTTTTACAGCAGCCTGTGATTGCTGTCATGTCGTCATTCCCCTGAGTGTTTGCCCTCCTGGGAGAGATCTGAGAAAGAACAGCCTCACACACTGCCTGGGGGACACGGCCTGCAAATTCATGCTGGGGCTGAGCAATGGGGGAGGAAGCCACAGCCATCATCTTCCACCTCATTTAGAGCTGCACTCACGTTATTTAGGGAGGGGGAAGACTCCAGGTTTCAGCCATGCCTGCACAGAGGTGGGGTTTTTTCCCGTCTGAAGTTTTGTGAGTGGAGACATTTAGAAAACAGAAATACAAAGAACAATATAAATTGCTGCAGCAGCACACAAGTATCAGGATAGAGGTATCACAACACAATCACACAAATACACTTTATGAACAGACACTGTCTTGAAAGTCACTCTGAATTTAACAACCTTCACATCAAAGCAAATAAATACTATGTTATAAAAACACAGTATGAGAAGTCTAAAGATATCCTTAAAATCCAACTGCTGATGAACTCAGTTTTCTGTGTACTCCACTGAACTTCTTTATCAACACAGTAGGTTTTTTTTTCCTTTATGCAGGAGAATAGAATCTCTATGAATTTTATGAAAACAACTCCCTTGTGAATCCCAGAGACTGTGGGCAGTGTCCTGCACTCTCTCTGGTCGATGCCTCCTCTACTGATAATCACTTTGTAACTTCAGAGATCCACTACAACCACTCGAAAGAAAGCAGCACAACTGGAGGGTGAAAAATAAACAGTTCTAGCACCCAAAAGGAAAGGTAGAAATTCAGAACAAATTATGTCAAGGAAATTATTTTTTTAAAGTAGAGGAAGCATTTAGATTATTCAAAAGAAATTTCTGAAAATGAGTACAAGGATGTAAAGAGTTCTTAAACCAAGAAGGACAGAAGACAATTAAATCTACTGAGGGGTCTGAGGAGAAGTTAAGTACTTTGCTTCATTACTCTTTAAGGAGAATAATGGGAAATTCTTTGTCAAGGGATACTCCCTCATGGGAAATCAAGAAATTGCTTGCAGATAGAGAAGTCCCTAAGGAAGAGAAAATTTAAGGACCTTTGCAGCTCTGAAGAAAAGCTTAAAAATGAAGAGGGAGGGTTTGGAACACCGATGTCTTCAGGATATCCCATCCCTCAGCAAGTGAATGATATCAAGATCCAGACTCCACAGATCAAATCAGTTTAACTCAAATATTACAGTTCACAGAGATTCAAGTCAAGAGGCTGCACACAGACCAGTTAAAAGAAAAGCAAAGTAAGTACTGGAAACAGTATTACTGACACAGAACAAAGCAATGCAGCTTTGTAAACATAAATAATGTACCTTTATACTTTGAATTTGGCAAATGTCAAAGTGAAAGATCCAGCAGTATGGCAGATCTGGTCTTTTGAACCATAACCCCCACTAAAATAATTATTTTAAGGTTAGCTTCTGCCAAGAAATAAAACAAAACCCCAAGTTTCTGACAAAACAAAAGTATACATCTCTCTCTCTCTGCCACCAACTGAAGCCACCATGGGTCACAAGACCCTGACCAAGTCACTACTAAACCCTTTTCCAACTAGCCAGGTTCCTTTTCCTGAAGCCTTTGCAGTGGCACTCTTTGGTCATGCAAAACAATCCTGTTCCCTCTAGACAGTGGACATCTGTAGTTCCCAGAGAGCTTTTATGACTGGAATATCTCCCAGCTAACTGGACTGAGGCACATTTTGTGGGGATCACCAAACCATTATCAGTAATTACACAGCTGGGCTGGAATTCACACTGGTGATTTAGCTGGGAAAGGTCCCACCTCAATATCCTGAACTGTCCACTCTCCACATTTAATTTGCTCTGAAATTACACATCACTGGTCTGGCACCTCTGCCCTGCCTGCAGGACCAGCCTCTTTCCATGCCAGTGGTTTAGACAATAGGAGATTGTTCCTTATCATTCTTTTCCAAAGAATGCAGTTATCAGTTTTGTCATTGCTTTCTGAAGAGCTGATCCAAAGGGCTAATTCATCCTTTCCTCCTCTAGGATAATCTTATGAGAAAAATTTCTCTGGACACAGAATTTCTGCTTAACTAACCTTTCTGACCAGGGTGTCAGAGCTGAAATGTGAAGAACCCAAATGCCCAGTGACCCCAGGAATTCCCCCTGGCCTATCTACACAGATTATTAGCTCCCTTAAATTATTCTTGGTCAGTAAAACTCACTGAAGAGTGACAACTTCTTCAATCCCTTCTACTAAGAATTTTGCTCGTAGGTGAACATTTCCCTCCTCTGTCCAGAGCCTGGGCCAGTGCCAACCATGCCAGGTTCACTCCAAGTGGCACCTCAGGGAGCAGGAGGTACAGAAATACTTTATCCTCCTCCACACTTACCCTGTATCAGTTAAGATTTAGCTGGTGCTTGTGCTATTTTCAGCTATTTTGTATTTAAAAGCAGAAGGAACATATCCCACCATGGTGTTCCATCAAAAGGACGAAAAAGAGGGCAGCCCAGCACAATAACAACTGGATTGTCACACCAGTGACAAAGCTCACACCAGTGCCAAGGCAATGCCTCCAGGCACATCTGTCTGTCTCTCCTCTGGTCCATTTTCAGCTCTTGTAAAAGTTTCTTTGACCTCCCTGTACCTGGGTTACAGATCACGGAGACTGGTGTAGATGTTTTCTCAGGTTTGTTTTTCTGCAGAACTACAACTCAGCCACCAGACAATTACAGGAGAATTTAAGGAAAAGAGAAGAGAAAGAAGGAAGGTTTAGTGACCACAATGTGTTCTGTAGCAGAGCTGCTCCACAAAAGGACAAACCATCCTCCCCACCAGAGCACATCTGCAATACACACATTTCTGCCTACTGAGATACTGTGCTGAACATGACAGTAAATCCTCTACTGTTTGGCAGATCATCCCAACACAAACATTACTGAAACCAAGGAACAAACACAAAAATTATTTTTCTGGGATCCACTTGCTAAGGGAATGTTCAATAAATATACTTCAAAGTCAGTTGGTGTTTCATGGAAACGCTTAAGAGTCAAAAATCTTCCCCACCCCAAAATCAAGAACCAGTTCATTAGAATTTCTCCAGTTCTCCAATTCCATTTATAATCTGCTTTGCAGAAACCAAAGCAGCAGCTAGCCTGAGGTGCCAGCATCAGTTCTGAATGTGCACTCAAAGGATTCACTCACCAATTAACATTGATTCTTTCTGGTACTCTTTGCTGAGGTGGCAGCGCTGGGTCACACAGGACACGTATCTCTCCAGAACATACCAGCACATTTCATAGTAGAAAGGATACCGGAATTTGGCGTGCACCTGGAAGCAAGATCAACGCTGTCAGTCCATGGGGAAGGGAGAGAAGTTTGCAGCACAAGGGCCAGTCATCATTCCCATCGTGTTATCAAGAGCACAAACAGTGTGAGAGGGGGAGGGGAGAGGGTGGGAGCAGGGAGCTGAATGCCTCCAGCATACGGAATGAGGAGCCAGCCTGCCTGCCACGACAGCATCATTTCTTGGTTCACTAATTTGTATCCTCTTGGGGTGGTGGGAGAGGAGAGGGTTTGTGTTCTTGTGAAATCATGAAACTGATGGATGGCCCCTACAGAATTATTTACCTGCTGTATAAACATAGGGTGGTCACATACAGATGTTAGTCACTAAAACTTAAAATAAAGGTGTGAGTTTTCATCTCCTAAACACTATCACAGGATTTTTATCAAAATGGCAGCATTACCTAAGATGAGTCAAGCAGGAAATCCATCTTTTTCATTTGTGGTTGTCTCAACAATTTGATTAAAGAAATGAACACACAAATTCTTGATAACTACTCATTAAAGTAAAAATCCCTTATGTGGTTTTACCTTTTGGTAGCAAGTCAGCTTTTGCCACAAACAGAGTAAGAATAGAAGAGCAGGATTTTGACAAAAGATCTTGTCAAGCTGTGTACTTTTTCTTACATCTCAGACCTGTTGTTCTCACACAAAAAGCTGAATTCTCCAACACTAGTTATTTGTGACAGTATTTCAGATACAAAAGAAAACAAAGAGGGTTTCCTTCCTTTCCAACATAGTTTTCTATCTGCAGAAGGTCACTGTAACACAGAAGGATCTGGGAAGCTCCTAAAATGCAGGAAGAGATGTGTATTTGTTGTGATTTGTTAAAAATGGATGCCATGCATCTTGCATGCACTTGTACTTACACTGCACACCTCTCTCTCCTGGTGGCACAGAAATCTGCATTTTGCAGGCTCACATGCATGCACTGCACTGGGATTACAGGAGCTGCTTTAAAACACTCTCATATTCACTGCTCCCTAAGCCCAGAGCTGGGCACCCACCTCTACTGAAAAGCTGGACTGCACCAGAAAGGAGCATTACCTCAGAATTATCTCACCCACCACAAACCAGCCAAGAGCCCAAAGTCTAAACAGAACCACTAACCCAGCACCTGCAAACTCAGACTCAGCTCTGCAAAGCAGGCACTGCCCAAACACCTGCACAGTGATCAAAGCATCCACTTGAGCAGATCAGTGACTTACTGGAATGCCCAGATTTCCAAACTGTCCCCAAGGTGGACAGCCAAAGAACTTGCCTCTGTTCCCAGGGCACAGGAAATGCAAACACTCTCAGCAGTAAAACAAAATGTAACAAAGGGAAAATATACTGGATTGTCACACTAGATGTATCACTGTGTAGGATTAAACACTCCATGGCAATTCCCAGAAGTTAAAATCCCTTAAATTCAACACAAATACAGCTGGCAAATCTGAACTGCTTGTTGCTACAGGTCATGCATCCAGCACTGCTGCACCTTCCCAAATGTTTCCCTGTGTGGTTTGTTACAAAGCACACATACCAAAAAAAGAAGGGAAAAATGAAAAGGATAAAAAAAACAACCAGCCAAACAACAACCCCCTAAGTGTGAGAACATTTAACCCCAGGGCCTTTTTGCATTGAAGAAAATTTTTCCTTTAGTTTAGTTATTTGTCATAGAGAAGAGATCAAGTCACTTATGACTATTAGGGAACACAGGGGAAATTATCCATGCTAAAATATATGCTCATAAAGGAACTCAAATTTTTCCAAGAGAGCACTGCAGGAAACAAAATTTGCAAAGAATTGACTTACAAACAGGAAGCCGCCTTCCACCCCTCAGCCTTCAAAAGGTTTTCAGCCACATGCCTGGGAATATTAAAGACATCATTGCTCAACATTTGTTGACAGATTCTGAGCTTCACCAAATTTAGTTGTTACCAATGTTAATTCAATGTGAAAGACAAGGCAGTAATGCATGCAGTGCTCCCATTATGTATATCAATCTTTAATATTCAATTTGAGTTCCTAATTGCCTCGCTATCAATGTTCCAACCCACAGCAAATCCCTCCATGCCTCTGTAATCCACTGTTTGCCCAAGAAGGCTTTGCTTTTACAAACCTTCAGAAGGAAGAGCACTCTCTACCATCTGTAGACAGAGATACTGTGCAGAGAACTACAGGGCCTTCTGCCAGCAAAGAGACTCAAACAATGCTTTAAAAACTTTTAGAGTTTGCCTTATGGAAAAGTATAGAGGGATGTGCTCTTTATGATATCCCTGAACATTTATTAATTATAATGGATGTGAACTGCATTATGTGCACATCCATACTCTTTCCATTGTACACTCACAGGCAAATGAACTCTTATGGACAGGGGAAGAGGAATAAGAGAAAGAAGGAAAAAAATTAAAAATCTTATGTGATGAGTTGTAAGTGTAATATCTGATACAGACACTGCCAGAGGACTAAATTCCCCACCAGCAGGGAAATACACTGGATCATCTAATAGGCATTTCCAGCTCTAACTTCTGTGATTAATAATTTACAATCCACTGGAAAAAAAAATTAATTATTCCTGTACAGCAAGAAAAAAATCCTCTCTGGAATATGATCCATTTCTTCAGTTCAAAGTGAAATTATTTTAGAGATTTATATACCCCTTCAGAAACAAAACAAAAACCCTAAGCAAGTAAGACCCATGTTTTCCTGAGAAAAGTAATCATCACTTCTACAATGCCCATTAAAATCATTACAAACTGCACTTGTGTTTAATCAATTTAATCACAATATTGAAAAGCAATTTATGATTATTTACAAAATAAATAATCTAGCCACTTAATACATTATCTTACATTGCAGAAAACCAAGTGAATAGCAAACACCATCATCTGTGAGTGACCACCTTACGTATATAGAGTGCCCTTGTTCCCACCACGTTCAAGATTTTAAAGCAATTAAATTTAGATTAATTGGGGGTAAATTTGGCACTTTCTTCCTCTTCAGTACTAGAGAGCTGTATCACCCCTATGCCAAATGATGAATCCCTGCATGGCATCCTGCTCTGCAGTTCCTCAAGCTGGGTTTGCAGAGAGCTAAACAGCTTGGCCTGTTTGACTGGCTGTTAATTGGCCTCCAGGAAAGCCAGGCTGCAAAATGAGAGTCTCTACAAACTGTAAGGCTGGAGAATATTTGTTTACCTCAATTGCACATTAGGAGCTGTTTCCAACAATAGACATGTTTTTTATTACTCCTTAAAACTATTTTTAAATGGCTACAACCCTCTTAAAAAGTCTCCCAGGGGTATGAGGAATTAAGCCAGAATAAGCATGACAAGTATATAAACTAGGCAATTTTATCAGGCTGTAAATCAGCATTACCATTTCAACCCTGTATTTATTCTTGTCTGAGCTAAGACAATAACAACTACACCTAGCATAAAAATGACTTTGAATATCAGCAATCAAAGATGATTAAACATTACACAGCAGGTTTAAACACAGTGAAACCTCCATAAAATTGCTCTGTGCAAAATGAAGAGGGGAAGCACACCTGTATTACACTTTGATTTGAGTGTGGTAAATTACTTTGTCAATCACATCATGTAATTTGCTTCTGTGCCATACACAATGGAAAGATCAATACTGATGAGAAACTCATTTGCAGAATGCTCACACTGGCAAATTTGGGTGAACTACATACACTGTACTGAATCTGCCAGACCAGCCAGTGCATGAATGGAATTATTTCAACAAAGAAATGACAAAATTTGATTGACAAAGCAAATAATGTAGTACACACCAGAATCCTGTTTTGAGACCATTTCCCCTTCAAGATTCCTGCATGATATTTTTAGTTGGGGGAAGGGGGGAGTGTTATTATTTCTAAATCACAGTATTGATTTTCCTGCCTTTTATGAAACTTCTGTATGCCTTAGCTGCACAGCTTCTAATTTGTTTCTGTCCAGAAATTCTTGCTATTCTTCAACTGTTCACACAGTTCTGATGTTATACATCTGCCCACGAGCACAAGTTTGTGAGCACAGGTACAGCCTGTGCATAACACACTGCCAGCACACAGCAACATCCAATGCTGAAATTGTTCTGTGAAGTCCTGGATATTCTGGGCTGTTTGTTTTCATTGGTCTTTTTTAAAGCACTCCAGCATTTTTGTAAAGGAAAATGATAAAGAACTTCACAGACTTCAAAGAAAATTTAAACAAAAATGACAAGAACAAAGGTCTGATTTGGGATTTCCGAATGTTGTGGTATCTTTTTCCCAATTAATGGTGACAGGACATTTTTCAAGATGCAGATACCCAAACCCCAGAACGTCCTCACAGGATCAGGGTGCCAGTAAATTTTAAAAGGCATTTCAGTGTAACTGGCTGGTTAGTTCCTAGAAGTTACCAAATATTTGACTGTTATAAGGAGTTTTGCCTGCTGGTATAAAAAGCTCAGAAAATCAAAGGTGCACCCAGCTTCCCAAGGAGAAAGGCCTGACATGAAGCACAACTGAGCAGCTACAACCAAGGTTTGTGATCTTGGGTAGCTCAAGTTCTGTGTGAACAAAATGTCAGTTTTTATACAACTTAAGGAAGCAAAGAGTGTTTTTGCCCATCTTCCCAAAGACTTCAATGGAAATCACTCATTTCTGGCATTGATCCTCCCTCCCAGTCTCCCCTTCTCTGTTCTCCATGTGAGCTGCCTGTGCAAACATCCTCCCCAGCAACAACACACAACAACAACTGCACACCTGCAGTGTACTCCAGCATGCACTGCTGGTTCTTATTTACCGTCACTCTGGAAACCTTGCTGTGCCCAGCACCTCTGCCAGGCCCTGGGGAGCCCTTTCCTGCTCCTGTCACTGTAATTTTGCTGTCCAAGTCCCTCTGCACTTTCTCAAGACACTTGACACTCTCACCTGTTCAAAGCCAGGCTGAATCCACTCTGGTCTCTGCCTCTGCTTCTGCTCTCTGTCACACTCCTCTGCTCTAATTCCCCCTAAATTTCAGCTTTTTGTGCTCATCACTAAGAACTCATTTTGCTGCTTCTCTTCATTAAAGTCACTCCAGGAAACCAACTGCTCTCACCACTGTTTGGCAATGTGAAGATTACCAGGCCTTGTACCCACTGGGCAGCCAGGCAGGCTGGGGGGAGGACACC
This sequence comes from Catharus ustulatus, assembly GCF_009819885.2. Classification (NCBI taxonomy): domain Eukaryota; kingdom Metazoa; phylum Chordata; class Aves; order Passeriformes; family Turdidae; genus Catharus; species Catharus ustulatus. The sequence goes on from NC_046238.1 coordinate 2,889,445, forward strand.
TCACTTCCACTGAGTCAGAGATGTACTTCAAAACCATTTGTATTTGCTTCAGGCCTATGCACTCTCACTGCAAAGAAAGCAATTTGGGGTAAAAGCCAACTTGGAGCAAGATCTGTGCCCTCTTGTAGGGGTGAACAACAGTGAACTGCACTGATGTCCACAACACACCATTTTAAGACTTTTTAATGAAGAAGAATTGCAACTTCCTGGCGTTTTGCCAGCCCAAATCTCCATTAACACCAGAGCTGGCACCTGTGTCAGTGGTTTGTCAGCACTGTCTCAGAGTGAGGCCTTTAAAATAGTCCCCATCTGGATTGCACATCCCTCTGGTCCATTTTTATACCAGAATGCCACAACAGCCTTGCTCAGGTTTTACTAAACTGAGTCACCTCCTTCAGGTCCTGCTACTTTTTGAAACTCAAAGGATATGATGAGTAGGTGCCCTGTTTATTAAACAAGGATAAAACAACAAAGAGGTGGCACAGTAACTTCCCCCAGCCTTTCCCTCAGGTAGGTCCTACAGCCAGATGAACATCACAATGTTCAATATGAACATCACAATGTTCAGATCAATGTCCCACCCCAAATCCTCCATTCCCAGAAATTCTTGCAGGGTATCGAGTCACTGTAGTGACTGCCAATTACAGATGTCATTTCATACACAACTTCTGCACAGCTCTGTCAATTCAGCTGTGGGCAGCAGACCCAGCCCAGTGCCATCAGCTCTCCAGGATCAGGCATCCACCCCAGGTGTGCACAGACAGGTGATAAAGCAGAGGGTTACCAGAAATGCTGGTACAAATGTCTGTAAAGTGCAATATGTTTTTGTGCAAAAGGCAAGGTGTTTTATGAAAGTTTAACAGGCAGACAAAAGACACAGAAGGGACACATCTGTGGGAAGCACATGAGTAAATCCCACTAAAAATAACCAACATTTGAAAGTCTCATTGCTTCATGTTTACCTCTTGTTTCAACGGCTCTGACACGGAGATCCCGTCAGTCGTTGTTTGTCAGCAGGGAATACGAGGGAGAGACTATGACAGATCATAGTCACAAAGAACTGCTCAGTTAAAAAGAGAATCAAGAATCCTTACCCTTGTTCTGTCCTCAATTTCATAGATGCGAAGCTGCATGGGAACATTAAAGCTATGCAGGATATTTCCACCAAACACCAGAGAATCTACCGGAGTGTAAACCGCGTGTATCCACCCTGGAGAGGGAAAGCAAAGAACTGAGAATGCCTCGTGCTATGTAACGTTACAGAGCAATTCATCATCAAATTTTAACAACCCCCCGAGTCCCACTGTGCTGGGGATGAGGTTAAAGCAGTGAAAGGTTAAATGGGATGCTCACAGCCACACTTCAGGACTAGTCACAGCAGAAGGGCACCTTGTGACGTGCAGTCTTACAGCCCTCGTAAATCAGTTCTTTATTTATTCACCCAACACTTACAGTGTTTACTGAGCGCACGCAAGTTTATGACTCAACCACGTCCATGACTAAGTAAATTCAGTCTGTTCCATGCACTTGGCTCTCAGACTGGCACCATGCTGCAAACCATGTCAGCAGTGACATGGGCCAAGGGCTGTGGAACTGGACTGAGGCACACTGAGCTTCCAACACTCCTTCAGATGTAAATGATTTCAAATTATTACCAGCCCTCCTTCAGAGGTGAAAGTTTCATTAGCTATGATCAACTTCCTGAAGTAACCCAGAAATGGTTTTTACTGCAAGCCTCAAGTTAAGGGATTTAACATTCTGGTACTGGAGCTGATGAGACTGTTCTGACCCAATCCTGCAAGGGACTGAATTCATTTCACAGGCTCCAAAGAATCTTCTATCACAATGAAAATCCAGGCACAGACATTCAGGCAGCCACACACCAGCTCTTCTGCCTCTGCATTGTTTGCTTGGTCTGTCAGGAGCTGAAGCTCTGGCTATGCAAGACTGTAGCCTCTGATCTCTGCAGTGAAAAAGGAATTGATCCTGCTAATGATCTGGGACCCACAGAGACCTGACACTTTTTTTCCTCTTCTTTTTTAATGAAAAGCATTACAATTTATAAACCAGCAGACAGCAAAGCAACATGGGGGGCAGTCAATTTTCTCCTGACTGTGCAGTACTTTCCATTAAAGCTGTGGCAGCTTTCCCTCACTTCCAGATCAGTGAGGGAGCAGGAAAACGCCATTCAGCCCAGAGGGTTTTCCAGCCAGCAGCCACAAAAGTGCTCCTCCACAACAATTTTTCAACCATAAAGGCCTGCAAAGCTCTATCTGGGAAGTCCTTGAGCCACAGCAGATGGCAGGACTGGGGCTTTCATTTAAGGGCATGTTGGTAGGAGAGTGATAGGAAGGAAAAGAAATCAGCACTAGAATTTTCTGCCTGGAAACACAAGCCTATCACTTCAGATACATTTTCCTGAATTTCAGAGTCACAGAATGATTCTCTGGGCAGTATAATTTCAGTTACAGTCATCCAGCCTGTTTATTACTTCCAAATCAAGATCAACTGGAAAGGAATTTTTTATTTTTTTCATGTAAGAGTAGGGTGGCGACTACACACACCAACACTATACACACTTCACAGCTGAAGTAGTTCAGCACCTCAGATGAAATACATCAGTCTGTACTAAGAGCAAACTAATAGAAAAATAAATTATTCTCATCTTAGTCTTTGGGAAGGAAAACAGATCCAAAATCAAGGAAGTTGAAGCCAACTGCTTCCATTGGGTAAACAAAGATTTCTGTGGTTGGGGGAAGAATGGAAACCATGCACTGAGGCAAATCTGGGTCCTCAAAGCCAATCTACTGGCTGGGTGCTGAAACACAGGTTGGTTTGTGTGACAATGTACCTTAATTGTCATGTTTAGAGATGAACAAATTGAAACTTGAAAAAGTGAAATTACTTTCATTACTTTCATTTTACTAAAATCATCAACATCATTCAGAATACAATTTATCAAATATTTACAACTTAATTAAAAAGGAGTAACTGAGCTGATTCTTGTCCTATTTGAAAGGTTAAAGGGAGATATCTCTTCATTTATTAATCAATAAAATTAAATCCCATCAATGTTGTTGTTCTTTGAGGGGGTACTTCCACTGAAACCACACAGTAGCCTTTTCCTACAAACTGATTTCCTCAATGAACATTTCACACTGGAGTGCAGCTGGTTCCATTGTTTCCTGGTCTTTGGGTCTCTCATCACACCTTCCCTGACTTCTCAACTCTATCCTCACCAGATGCCAAAGGTTTTTGTGTTAATTAACTGCTAGACTTTCTTCGTAGTAGTCCCGATATTTTTGGGAGAAATGTGGAAGGATCCATCACTGGCTTCAGCCAATGCTCCAACAAATGGTGTTCCAGACATGACAAACCCTCAACAGAAAGAATAATGAATACAAATATAGTTTCAAACATCTGTGCTTGCAGAGCTGGTACAGTGCAAACTGAAAATCTTCTGTGAAGTATCTGAAACAACCTCTGGTACTGTGGAGAAGGTCTCTTAATTCTCTACTTGCATTTATAAGCCAGAACTAAACATCTTAGAAGCAATTAGTACCTTCAGCTCCCAGCTGCTGAATTAACTGAACACTAGGTCCTTCAAGATGCAAGTATTTCTAATAACAAGACTGAAAATATTGCTGTTAATGACACAGTTGTCAGTAGCAAAACCCTTTAATAACACAGCACTGAAATCCATCAGGATTGGGAAAACAAAAAATAAATGAGAGACCAAGCAAGAAAGTCATCAACTATAAAGTCCTGGGAAGTCAAATCCCTATCCCAGCCAAGGCAGGGATGATTTCCAGGCATAGCTCTGAGACAAACACAGATGTGCCTGTGGCTGCCATCCCCTCACTGCCCAAGTGCTGAGCTGGGCACACAGCTCAGTCCTGGGGAATCCCAGATTCCCTGCAGTTCATGTGCTCCCACAGGCAGCATCCAGCTCAGCCCCTCTGCAGGACACAGCCCTGTCAGAGGAGTCACCTGCACATAAAACAGATTTTGGCCACTCAGCTGTGCAGGATTTCAGTCACACTGCATCCCAAAATAGCTTCCACTTGCCTGAGGAACGTCTGTGCATAATTGAAACTGCAGAGACACCAGCACCAAGAGGTGGATTCCAGGGACACAGGACAGAATGGGCAAGGTTGGACAAAAAAGATGGGAAAACTGACAAGGTACAAAATCCCAGCAAGATTGGCACAGATTTTACAGAGGGAATAAAACCCAATGTGAAAATCTCTTGTTCTAATATTAACCAGGCTGTGTATGGAGAAAAGTAGAAAAGTAGCAGAAAAGTAGAAGTAGCAGGAAAGAGAGATGAGCAGAAAACAGGAAACAGTTTCCATCAGGGTAATATATTGTGGAAATGAGCTCTGAGAAAAGAGAAGCTTGGATGGCACATTCAATCCATTCCCACAGCTTAGCTACAGCACGACTCAGAAATAAACTGAGGAGGATGAATGTTCATTGTGACCATTTGCAAACAAAAACACCCATCTTGTCAGCTCCCCAATTACCACCCTTTTTAAAGGGGAAGACAAAGCTCCAGAACAGGAGGTGCTGCACGTATGGTTGAGACAAAAGGACAGCCAAGGGATTTGCTTTCATGTCATCCCCCACACCCCAGCCTCACCTTCACCTGTGCTGTTATGTTTTGCAGGATGAACTGAAGGTCTGTTGACATTTCAGATCATGTCACCTATGCTGAACAGCCTGTTCTGTATGTCTGTCATGTCTGTTCTGTGTGTCTGACTTCCAGCTCTCACAGCACAAACTTGCCCCGCTGCCTCCCATACCAACACCTCTGGAGTGAGTTCATCAGTTCTCAGGGACTGTTTTGTGCTGTTCACACAAACCCTGCTGCTGCTGCACAACCCTCATGTTCCATGGCTTTGTGTGAGACAGGAGACAACATCTCACCTCTTGGTAATTGTCTCAAAACAGAGAAAAATGCCAACAATTTAATTTTATCCTTAATGTTAAAAAAGCACTGGAATAATATCAGAACAACTGGAATAAGGACTGAAAAGGTGAAAGCTCAGTGGAACAAGAAATCATTAATTTTTGTCTGAAAGCAACAGACAAAAGCACCTGCTAAATACTACCTAAAGCTACAATTAAATCCAACAGATGAGAGAAGGACATGGACTGTGTGGCTTTGGGGAGCAGTCATGAATTAGGAAGATTCTTCCCTGTGGGTGACCATTTCCCAAGCAGTCACTGCCAGCAGCGGTGACACCCTGAGGATGGAACCAGCCCAGCCTCAGGCACTGCCCAGTCCTGCCCAGGACAGGCTCAGCCACGTGGGATAAATGGGTTTGGGAGAACAGACACTGCACTGTCACTGCTCACAGCCCTCATGTCAAGCCTCAATAAGAAGACCTTCCACTTAGGGTTTTTCTGAAGTTGATGGTTTTTATTTCAGCTCCTGGCGATCAATAAGTGCTTTTTCCTTCCCAAAACAATCCCAGTGTATGAAGCCAAGCCAACACTGAGCAGGAATTCTATTCAGGAGACTCAGAAATGCTCTCAGCTGATTTACAGTTATGAATTATTTCACCACTCCTAAGATACACTTGAATATTTAGATGTTATCATCTCTAGTAAATCAAGAAGGTAAAATTAACAGTAACAAACGTTTTTTCTGAACAGTTAAAAGAAAGATATGATCTCATTATCTTTTGAATTTTATAAAACAAGTATTATTAAACATTGCAAACTTGTTAGAAGATTTCAGTGGGCTGCAAATTCCTACTCAAGGATGCAATCATCCATCTGAGAATAATGAAAAAGAATATTAACTTATAAAGCTATGGGGCAAACAGCCTACAAGCTCCAAGCCAAAACCATGGTGCATCTGTTTCCATTAGTAACTGAACTGATATTTTGCCTTGTGATACAGAAGTCACCACACATTTTCCTGCAATTCTACAGCAACTTGGGGTGAAAAAGATGAAATACATGTCTCAAAAAGTGACTACAGAGATAACCTGAGAGTGGGCACTGCCAGGAAATCCCAAAAGAAAAATGACTGCATCATAACAGTGCCTACAACCAAATCTATCAAGGAAAGATCATGTTTACATTTTTAAAGTTAAAAATTTACTAATTCTGCCCCAGTAATAAAAGTAATACAGCAATTCTCAATCTTAAAACGTTTTTAAGAATGAGGCAGAGCTCAGCATTAGGTACAGAACCAAAAATCCAACATCATGCTGTCACCTTCCATCTGAAAGCAGACACTCAAGGCAAAAAGCCTCTCTGATCCTCTCCACCAATCTTCTTCATGTGGTCCCTGAGGTTCCAGGTACAGAGATTCCATTAATGTCAGTGGATGCTCACAGAATAGGAAAAGCTAAACAGCAACCAAAAATAGCCAGGCAGCTCTGCAGCCCTAGCACAACACCCTGCAAAAAATGTACCAGCCAGATTTTAATAGGCTGTCATTCTCCCTGCTGTAAGGGCTATGTGCCACCTTCTGGCCCCATCACACAATAATCCATCAAACTCTCACTGGCACAGCAGAGGTGACCTAGGACCACACACTCCTAATAGGCAAAATCCCACTGATAACCACTGAGACAGCATCTGAATCCCTGCAAATAGCTGCCTGCAGTCCACACAGAACATCCCTTTCTGTTCACTCTCCTTCCCAAAAACATTCATCTGAGAAAGGTCATTATTTCTGCATTTGACTGGAGACAAGAACTCTGGAGCACTCTCAGGTTACCACAATAATTAAGAGAGACTCTAACAGCATGTTTCCATGCCAAAGGCCCTGAAGTGCAGTACAGGGAACATAAGAAAAATAAAGTAAAACAAACAGCTTACTCCTCAGTGGAACACTGCCAGCTCCCAGGTGAAACACAACTGTTATAAAATTGCATGCAGCAACATGAGAAGTTTGAAGAAGAACCAGAAAGGAACATCATTCAGTTGACAGCAGGTTACCCTGTCTGGGTTTTGACTGAAGGAATGTTGATTGCAGAAGTATTCTGCAATATCTGCTGGCAGCCCAACATCTCACCTCTTCCATGGACACACATTAAAGCCACAGATCTGAAAAGCCTGCAGAAAGATCAGAAGATCAACCCAAGCCCACAGCTGCTCATGAGCCCATGGCCTCTGACCAGTGAGAGAGGCTCAGAAAAAAGCTGCAAGAAAGAGAGGATGATGGAGCAGCCTTGGCAGCACCAGCCATCTCCTCCCAAAGGAACCAAACCCAGGATGTTTGCAAATGTTCTGAGACCCTGGAATCACTTTGTATCCACAGCAAGTGTGGCAACTAGCTCAGAGGCCAGCAAAACTGGTACAAGTGTCTGCACCAAAGGTATATACACATGCAGGAAAGAAAAGGCAATTTTTTGAAAGAAAGAAACTGAGAGAAAAGCAAAAAAGTTTAACATGTTTCAAATTATTGCAAAAATCTTGCTTGTCAAGGACAAAAAGCAGGAGGAGAAAGACAATATTCATGTCAGAGGTCCATCACTCACAATCAAAATTACATATTGAGCAAGACTAAAAAGAGTAAGTGGATTGAAAAAAAGATTAATTTTTGTGTGTGCTTAGTTTTGAGCTTGGGTTTAGTTAACAACAGAGATGTTTAGGAGGACATGAGAGGAACTAATGTGGTGTCCAGAGACCAAGAGGAGAGAGAAATCAATGAATGCACCACTTGAGAAAGCAAGTGCAAGGAGAGAAGTGGAAGAGTTTACAGAGAATTAAGACTGGAGTGGAGGGTGAAGGGCAAGGGAAGGAGAAAGAAAGGTTCCAGTGAAGTTATGCAGTGATGTAAAAGGAGAAAATACTTACAAAGGGAGAAACACTGAAAATAAAAAACCTGGTTAACTGGCATTAACTTAGTGAGCAGTATTTCAAAAAGGCTGTGGAGGAACAGTCACACAGTGACAGAGCAATTGGCCTGTAGCAGCCAAAAACACATGGCCACAGAAATCCTGAGCTGTAGAAACCTGAGGGATGCTGCCCAAACACTGATTCTGGGTGTCCCAGTGATGAGAGATACCTTAATTACTACTCCATAACCACAACAGACTCCAAACACTTCACACTTCCCCCCTGAAAAGTCATCACATGATGCAGAAGAAAACTACAACAAAAATAGTGCTGGACAAGCTCTAGATGGACTGTGACTGATAAAATTGTGTTGTTTCCCTGCTGAGACAATAACTGAGCACTGAAATGGGGCTTTTTCTCTTCTGGATCATCACAGTTTCCACCTGAAGCACACTTTATAAAGAATTTCTCTTTTATTCAGCATGTGATACAGACAGGCAGCATCCCCTGTCCACTATCCCAGAGTGAGCAGTGTTACCTTGACCAGGTTTCTTCTGTGCGAATGTTTACCACACGAAAACTTTACATATTAAACTCTGCCCATGGTAACACACACAGAGTAAATCTCCTAGGGCTGCAGCACTTTTCCTGTGTAAGGAAAAGTTTGCTCCCATCCTGGTAAATCAACAGTTTGAGTTCTATAGAAAAAAAAATCTTAAAATCATTCCCTGACACTGGTAGCAGTTCTGGCCTCCTCCCCTCTTGAACCTTCAGCTGGTCAAACATCTTGAATCTAAGCTGGCCATAAACCTCAGAATGGCACAACGTGTGTATTTCTCAATCAACAGTTACACTGACACTTGTTTCATTAATGAAAAAGGCCAAGTTCCTACTTGATTTTATCACTTTACCACAGACTTTACCAGAGTTATCTTGACTCAGCAGTGGCAATCAGTAAAGTGGAAGATAAGAATTTGTAACGGTGCTTGGCTCGTGTGGAGCAGCCCTGTGGGGCCACCAGGGTACAGCTGGGCTCCTACAAGAGCATCCCCTGGAATCCCAGCTCACTCTCCTCCTCCCCATGTTTAGGAGGAACTCCTGAAATGCTGAAAAAGGAACCTTGGCCCATAACAACTCACTGTGTTGACAATACTGGGCTCAATTCCTGCTTGATACCACAGCTGGGATCGTGCTCTCAGTGCTCTGCAGGGTTACAAACACCAGTAGATATCCACTGGTTTAAACTTAATCCTGAAAGGATGATGGCAGTGATGGAGAGGAAAACACCCTGAGGCCCTGGTGAGCACTGTAATTATGCCTTCCCTAAGAATGATCCCCATTCTTGTCCAAGTGGTTTGTACTTCTGGGGATTTACTGGATCTACTGCTGATCCCAGATTCTCAGACAAACCTCCCATTTCCCAGCAGTCTGTGATTTCACTCCCTCACCTGTCTCCTTACAGTCTTCTCTGCCTACTTCACCCTCACAGTGCTATGGTATAACAGCACTTCTAGGACTATTCCCAGAAATTACTTGAAAGCAGGAGCAGAGCAGGATATTTTATGGGAAAGGTCCCTTGCTGAAATGCTCCCCATTCACAGCCCAGCTGAGCACTAATTCCCCTACACTTTCTGTGACCAAACCTGTAATTAGAAGGTATTTCCTCATGGATGAGTTGAGGCTGGTCAAGGGTTTATCAGGCTCAATTGAAAATACAGGACACGCTGGTTTTACAGACACCCATAAACAGAATCTAAACACTAAGAACACTTCTAAAGCACATAAAAACCACTTTCAAACATTAACTAACATGATATGTGCACAAACCAGAGCAAAGAGGTCACAGGAATTGACCTGTTTTACACAGCTGTGCTCAATTCACTGACCTGGAACAGCCTTTAATTAGGCATTTCCATACTATTAAAACAAAGGCAGAAATAATGCCCTTTCACACAAATAAGAGATTTGCAAATAAGTTTTCCAAACAAAATACAGCAGAGCAAAAACCCTTGAATCTATGAGGTGCTTACAGAGAAATTATTCATAAATGCCTTTCAAATCTGGCAGGAAGCCTAAAATGTCTGAGGTATTGGCATTTCTGTACTTGGAGCTTTCCTAAGAAAACAGAAACCACAGTCAAAAACCCATTTGGAATCACTTTGTGTCAGCCACCATGTTACAGCTGTGTCCTGTCCAAGCTCCCACAACCTGCAGTGTTCCAGCTGCTCAACATGACTAAACTGACACACAGAAAGTCTTACTTGTAGGAGGCTTTTCACAGGAGGATGGAGATAAATAGAAGATGCAGTAATGGGATCTAAGCAAACAGCACAGCCACACTCAAACACCCAGTTCAAACAGTAACGGCCCATTCTGACCTGCTTCAAGGCAAGATCTAATTCCTTTAACAGATTAACTCTTCCACCTTCAAAGTCATTTTGCCTGTCATTTCCCAGGCTGATTCTTACCAAATACTTACAAATGTGCATTTGTGGCCTTCAACTGATCCTAACAACACTTCCCAGATGAGAACATTGTCCCTGTCTCTGCATGACCTGCATTCTCTCTGTCTCTAGGGTTAAAAAAAAATTCCTATCTTCACAGAGTAATTAATTCCAGAGCTGAAAAACTACCAGCCTGCCTTTCTGTCATGTAGAAAGTCTACCTATTTATTTCCCTGGTAAGATCCAATAGACAGAGGCAATGTGTTAAATTATTATAAACAAACTTACAGTCCCATCATAGTCACAGAAAGCAAAGCCTGATATCATCTTAAATGAGGGCTGTCACACATTCCACCATCCTTAATCCAATTTAGGCAGGAGCAGAAAGGGCTGAAGCATCAGCCTTCAAAGCAACAACTATTTGGTGGCTTTGCAAGATGAGCCTGGATCATGCAACACAGATGCTGAGGTGGGCAGTGTAAAATTGAGTGTGGCTGGGCTGCTGGAAGATGCCCACATTCAGCACCATCTCCATCAGCAGAAATTCTGAGGAGCTATAACAATGAAGCTGTTTCCCCAAGAATGAACCCAAGGGAGCACAGCACCTGCTCTCCCATGAACTGGAATCTCTCAAGTTCCACCACAGAATCAAAACCCACCCCTGGCTACAGATAGAGGCAGAGAAACAAGTTACTGAACTGCAGGTGAAACCTGCCAGAAGAGATCACAAAAAGAGAAAACTGTCTTTCCCAGAAAGCTAACAGCAGCAGTCAGTACAGCTCTGATGAGAAGTGGTGAACTGACAGCTCCAGAGGCCCAGCTCCTCTCTCTCCCAGCACACACACGTGATCACTGCACACACTCACAGCACATTTTCCATCAGTCCTAATTTCTGGAAAACGAAGCATGTTTAGTCCCTGGCCCTTCTTCTGCCACAGCAAATAAACAGGTCAGTCTGGGCTTTAGGTGTGAAGAATTGTTTTACAGAGAGCTGTTACTAAACACAATCCCAGCCATTCCAGGTTAGCCAACAGGAATACCTGAAGGAATGAAGAACGTGTAGCCTTGTTTCAGCTCAATTCTTTGGCACCGTTCCACCCTGTCTCCCAGAAAGATATCACTTTGCTTTCCTGAGAGAACCCATTCTTCATAAAGTTCCAGATTCTGCAGAGTAGGTGGAATCAGCCAGAAGATCTAAAAACAAAATAAAGATTTAACTATTACCAACAGTCAACAAAAAAAAATAAAAAAAAAATAAAACAGCTGAGAGACTCCAGGCTACCATGTGTTAGGGAAATGAGCTGCTTTCTGCATGGAACACTTGTTTTCCAGGTGTTGTACACCGAGGCACACACACACAGACAGCAGCAGCAATTAGCCCACGTGCTGGAAGTGGCTGGGTAACTGTCACTTGTCATCTCCCTTCCAGAAATATCTTACTCAGAGCTGCCTGTGTTTTACCTGCAGTCAGAACAGCATTGGTACAGCAGAGCTGTGCTGAGCTACAGAGAGGAACAGGATCTGTACCACTGACTTCAGTGCCCACTGTCCACACTACAGCTGGGAAAAACATCCTCAGCCAGGAAAGATGGTAATATAGCTGTACATGCTGTGCATTTTAAGGCTCCTGTATCCTTTAATGTTTCAGTTCTGGCTTATTGTGCCTGTTCACACCAAAGGAACACGGAATCTCGAAAAGGAACAGAAGCTTTAGCTACAGGAGACGTGTGAGGGCACTCTGACCCTACAAGGGTGCACACAGCCACATCTCACTGCAACACACTTCTGGACCACACAGCAACAGCGAGCCTGAAAGCACCACCACCAGCAAATAACACATTTGGTATTTCAAATACATCACTTGTTTGTTTCATAACGGTGAGTGTTGTCCTTCTAGTTCAGTAAACTCTGTGTGTATCAACAAAGCTGCTGAAACACTCTGATCACTGGCTGAGCTCCTCAAAGGAAAAGAGATAGAAAGGGGAAAAAAAAAAAAAAGAAAACAACCCCTCCCCTCTGCAAGAGGCACAGAGAAATAAAACCAAATATCAAAAAAGGTTCACCTACCTTCCCCCCACGGAAAACGTGATACCACACTGAAGTGCCACCAAAATCAATATGAAAATCAGTGAAGCATCCTTTCACACTCATCAAACAGTACCTGCAAGCAGAGTGAAGGACAAAAATGAATCAGTCTGAAACAGTATTTTTCACATCTTAATTTGCAGAGGTTAACTGCCTGTGCAATGCTGCTTCCACCAATTAAGTTTCTGCATTTACAGTACAGGAATTTGTCTCATGAAGGTAACGAGGTTTCTGCTGAAAAATGTGTATCTCCATATCTGAGTTTGCTGTTCATACAAGAGGAATTAAAGCTTTCAGAGTTAGGGAATAGAAAAATATTAAAAGTTAGGCTGTTCAGAAATATTTCTTATGCCACTGCCAGTCCCTGGGGTGATCTGTTTAATGCTCTCCTTCATCACTTCAGAGACACAACCTTCACCAAAAGTTGTACACAAATTACTTCAAAGTTTTGAAAAATCTAATTTGCTTATAAATCCTCCTGAATGTTCTTTACCTACTTGCCACTTATGCCATTTTTGCAAGGATTAGGGGACAGAAACCTCATTTGGCAAACTAACTCCTTTTTGTTCACATTTCTAGGCATTCTGCATCAAAATACATAAAGGACCCAGCTGGCAGCCACTCTAAGGATCAAATCCACTATTTTTTTACGCCGTCTTGATACAGGATTTGAGCAGTTTGAAGTCTGCATTGCTGGAAAAGACACAAGAGCTGTGGTCTGGCTGTAGGAATCTCCAGCCTGCAGCCACCATCTGTAACTAATGGCCGAATCACAGCCGCCCTCCTCACTGTAGGCACCTTTGCAAACGCAGGAAACACACACCACTTAACCCACTAACCTCTTTTCCTTGTTCCGGTCTCCGTTTCATGCCCTTTTTTTTTTTTTTTTTTTTTTTTTTTAATGGTTTGGTTTTTAAGGGGAGTTATGGAAACACTACCGGAAGGGGATTTGTTTAAAAAAAAAAAAAAAAAAAAAAAAAAAAAAAGGAAAGGAGGGGGGAAAGAAAAAAATAAATAATAAAAAAAAAGGTTTGATTTAAGTGTGCCTTTTTCTGCTCACATTCAGGTAGGAGAAGCTCAGCAGTATGCAGCCGGCGTGCAGAAGTCCCTGTAGATGATAGGCTGGGAAGGACCTTACCATGTGTCTGCAGAAGGCTGGCAAATCACAGCCACTCTGGGTCCATAAGAGCCGCTGCCTAGCAACCACATCCCGAGCCGGAGTTGACAGAATGATACGCAATGCTGTCATGAAGACAGTCAATTTGTGGGCTTCAAAAAAGGTCCTGTGCCTTCATCTCACAATTAAAACCTCTCCTTGTGCAATTACACGTCTCTCCTCTTGCCCACTCTGGAATTTTTTAATTTTTTTTTTTAATCCTTCAGAAGCAGGAAGAAGCTTTTGCTGCCCCTGGGGTATTTCAGATGCTTCAAAAATCACAGCTAGCCAAGAAGCTGTCTACACTCTCAATATGCTCCATTTCAAAATATGAGTCCTTCCCTCCCAAACACTTTTTTTTTTTAATTTCTCCTTTTATGTTTTCTCTACCAAGATGTTGTTGATTACAAGTCAGATAGAATTTAAAAACAATAAAAGAAGCCCAGAAAGGAAGTTGCCTTTCTTCCAGCCAAACTGCAAAAAGTCACAGATTGAATAATTATTGCTCATTAGGATTAAAAAAAAAATCAGCATGGAAATTCTCAGCTTGTAAGCAGTGCTGAGTACTTAGAGGTTCATGTTGTTTTAAAGTAAAAAATTCAAATCCTTATGGAGTCAATTATTTTCAGATTCCAAAAGGTCAGATATAAAATAAATCACACTAACAACAAAAATTCTCTAGACAGTGCTACCTACCAACAATCACCCACTGAATTAAGATACTCTGGAAGAGCAAACACAGCCTGGGCATTAGCTGGTTTTAGCTGTTCCTCACTAGTCAATAATCTAAACCTGAAGCACTCAAACTGTTTATGTTCAGAGAGGAAATAACAGGATTGAATCCTGACAAATCAAACCACTTAAAATTTAGTTTTGTGAGAAAACATCAGAGCAGGTATAACTGTGAACATGCAACTCTTGATTTTTCTTGCTTTTCCTCATTTTCCCCTCTGTTTTCTTGAAACTCCTCTAAACACAATTTCCACTCCAATAGAGGTGCTTTTAGTGAAAGAGTCACATATGGCAATTAATAAAAACCTGCAAAGCATTTGGAAAATAAACTGTTTTTCTTTCCATCCACAAACAAGCCATGCCTTAATTTATGCTGTTAATCTCCCAGGCCTGCTTTTGTCCAAGCCCAAGAGCTCCCGGGCGGCTCAGGAGCCTGCGGGAGGATCTTCCGCCATCCAGCTCTCTCCCTGGTTGCCAGAGTCTGGCACAATGCCTTTGCATTGACCTCTACAGCTTCCTCTTCCAATGTACACCGCAGTCACATGGTCCCAGCACACTCCATGCCACAGCTAATCTCACAGCTCGGCTCCAGCTCAGCCAGCGGCTTCTCATCACCAACAGCTGCTAATTTGGGGAACCGCTCAACTTTTAAGGGTTTTCCATAATAACAGTGGGGGAAAAAAAAAAAAAGGAAAAGAGAGAGAAAAAAAAAAGCCATAACACAGCATCCATGTTGGAAGAAATCTAGGAACTCCATCCCACTGTGTGCTGTGGTCACAGCGCTCTGGGCCAGGGCAGGTACGGTGGTCACAGGAACACAATCCCATGGGGAGACAACCTGGCCACAGTTACACCCTGAAAACACAAGCGACGCAAAAGATGCCCCAAGTTGAATATTTTCACAACTGCTACCACATCCAAGCCCTGCACACTCCACTTTATCTCCCTGCACAGACTCAGTCAGGGTTTTAAAACACGTAGCTGCTTGTAATCTGTTGGGGGGGAGCTTCCCTTCCTGATTGAAGAGTTTGGTTTGTGTTCTCCACAAGCCTGAAATTTGTTCAGTTAATGTATTGTTATTTTTGAGGAAGGATTTGTGATGTGGAGAAAAGGGGAACTTCCCCCTCCCACCACCCCCCCCAAAAAACCCCAAAACAAAAAAACCAAACACGCAAACATCTGGGGAAATTTGTTAGAGAAATGATGCGAAGAAATATGGAGTAACCTGCAAACTCACGAGGAAGAACAAACACAGAGATCCAAAAAAAGAGAGGGAGATGATACAAATGAAGCTAAAGCACTAAGCAAACACAGCGAGCTGGGAACACAGGAACAACACAGCCACCGCTCCATAACCCAGCGCGGAGCCCACACTCCCAGGCAAACCCACAATGCACTCGCCACGCATCGCTACAAACCCGCAAGCAAACACAGAAACAAAGACAGCGAGAGCCGCGCCGGGATGCGAAGGCAGCGGCGGGCAGGGCAGGGCAGGGCAGGGCAGGCAGCGTTCATGCACATGGGCCGGGAGACGCGAGCGGACGCACAGGCAGCGGCAGCGGCATTACCCTGAGCTCAGCTCCTTCTCTCCCGCAATAGGCACCGCGCACCATACGGCTCTATTCCCTCTGGCATTGCGAGGGCTCCCCTGCCACTGAGCTCAGCCCATAAACCACTCCCAAACCCCAGCAGAGGCTTCTGTTTTTTGTTCGGGCCAATGAGAAAAGTATAGCTCACTCTTCCTTCCTCCCAGGAGCAGCGCCGGCTGGTTGAAATCCCTGAGCCTGAAACCGAATACCACAGACCCATGAGCCAACTGCAAGTGCCGGCGCGGGGAAAGGCGCGGGCCTCGCTGCCCATCCCCGGGCGCTCCGGGTGCGGGGCACAGCGGCCCCCGGGGCACAGCGGCCCCCGGCAGCATCCCGGCACGGCGGGGGCCGGGCAGCCGGGCCTCGAGCGGGGCTGCAGGGGCTGCACGAACAAAGGCGACCTCGGGGCGCCTCGGCCCGCACCGACAGCGCTCCCACACTGGGGCCCTGCAACTGGAAGGCAGGAATTGCGCCGCAAGACAAAAGAAAGCATTGTCACCCGGGAGGCACCGGCCCGGCTGCCGCTCCCACCCCCGCCTCACCGGGCGGCACCGGCTGCCCCGCGGGGATGAGCCTCAGCATCTCCTCACGGAGGGCCCCGGCTTCCCTAGGGGTGAGCCCTGGCTCCTGGTGGGGGGATGAACCCGGCTCCCCCGTTGGGGATGACGAGCCCTGGCTCCCCCGTTAGGGATGACGAGCCCCGGCTCCCCGCGCTCGCCAGGCCCCCAGTACCAGCTGTACCCGTGCAAGGCCGCTCAGACGCTGTGCCCGTGCCCAGCCGGGACCAACCTTCGCCCCAGCCCCTCGTGGGGAGCGGTACCGAGCGCTCCCAGCCCCAGGGAACAAACCAAATCATCCACACCGTGCTCACCGCACCCCGCGCGCTTCAAACGCACATGAAAGGCCCGGCTGTGCCCCGAGGGGGTTACGGTCCGAGTCAGTCACACACACCCGAGATAAGGGAAGCCAGTTTTGTGCCTTGCACCGGAGAGTTTGTGAAGTGCCTGCAAATCTCACTGTCAGACCACACTGGCACCAAAGCAAGCGACAACACTTCCCTTGTCGCGCAGGGATGCGCGGGGTGCGCTCCCATCCGAGCGGGGACACACACCAACCCCTGGTTGACATTCCAGGCTGTGGCACCCAACAGCACACAAGCGCAGCAACCTCTGAACTTTAAGAATAAAGAGGCCTGATTTCTTTCTTTTTGGGCTTTTTTTTTTTCTTTTTTTGATTGGAAGCCTAAATTTCTGAAGAGATACCCATCACCCAAGCTGCCAGCTCACTGCGAGCCAGACCTGTCTGCCCCTGGGACAGCAGTTTGGTGTCTGTGAGAGCACAACTCGTTTCTTCATCCTGTGACAAGGCTGTTCAGCTCCAGGGTCACCACAAACTGTTGTAAACACTGATGGTTATTTGAGTTACGTGTGTCATGCTGCTCCTCCAAGATCTACCTGAAGGAGGATTTGAGCCTCATGCACTGATCTGAAGACATCACATTTTATTTACTTTGCTAGCTTGGAAAGTGTTAACGAGCACACACTCATTGGTGTAATTTTTTTGCTGAATTGTATTATAGAGGTTTTGTATCAAAAGCAATCCACAAATGGCATACAAAGTGCAGACAAGTCTCTCACATGCATAAACCAGTGCCAGGTTGCCTTGTGGGACCCGCAGCTCCTTCGATTCCCTGTCTCCAGAGGCACCCTCAGCTTCTAATTAGACCACAGCTCAGCAGAGCATTTTAGCATCTGTTTAAATCCATCCCTACTTAGTAAAGGAATGAATAGAAAGGAATGGATGGCTGAACAACAGCCTGGGAGAGGGTGAATAGGGCTGAGGACATGCTAACAGCAGTATTCTTTTGTGAACAGGTAGATGTTTCACACAACACACCCCATCCTTAAGTGAAGGCCAGCATCATTACAGAGACTATTACAGCAGTGCTTAGATATTTCAAACAATAGGAAGAATTTTGAAGGTAAGAAGGATGTTGCAGTGACTAAAATCTTCCTTTTCATTTGTTCCACAGCACAAACATTACCAAGTTCTTAGAAATTCCTGTTACTGTTTCATGTGCTACAGTAGTTATTTACTGCCACTGTATTACTAATAATCTTGCATGGCTACAAACGCAAAACCTAATAAAGAGGATAATAATTTCAGCAGGGCTATCTCTTATGATAAATGAAAAATCAAATTCATACTTTTTTTTTTGTTGTTGAGTCAGCTGTATCCAGATTGCTTCAGTTCTGGGTGAATTTAAACAGAAAAAAAATCTGAGCTTGTTTTGAGCTACCTGAAAATGGTTATGGTGATGCAACGAGCTTCTGCCCCTAAAAACTGATGTTACAACAGCACTGCTTTTTTTAAACAGCATCTTCCCACTCTCATCCAGGATCCCATGTCTGTGAGGCTTTTTTCAGGAACTTGCACCCTGGGATGTGAAAAAGGGGCATAAACTACTGCCTCACTTAATTCAGTCCTCTAAGGCTCCTGTGAGGTAAGCAGCCATTTACCTACAGAGTGAAAAATAACTTCATTCCCCAGAATTTTGGAAGAAGTTAATGGTGCAAGTCCAAGAGCGGGCAGGGTGGTCTCCAGCGCGCGCGGTGCTCCTGGTAACCGAAGCAGCAGATGGAGCGTTCTCTAACTTCACTCCCAGCACGGAACTCGACGTGCAGGAGCCAAGACAGACATTTGTGTCTGGTAATGCCATCTGTGTCTGCAAAACTGCAGCGCTCTCGCTGGAGTGCTTTTTGTTTGTAGGGAACACGTTAATGGTGGGGATGGCATACTGCAAACTCTCAGAATTATGGGAATGCTCAGAACAGGAATGGAATGAATCGATCCCATTTCTGAGCAGCAACAGTCATTAATAAAGCATATGAATATGGATGATTCACATTAAAAAATGGGCAGTGTGAAGCAAGTGCCTCCACAACTTAACATGATCTCCTTAATAAGGGCTCAAATCCTCAGGATACTCACAGCAATAGCTGGGACCAGTATCTCTACAGGAAAGGCTCAAGTTGAATTCCCAGAGATGGAGGAAGCCAATCTCTTGAGTTCATCTTTAAACCAGACGAGTTCATTGAAGAGCAATCTCTTAAGAGAGTCACTGAGCACACAGAAACCACTTCTGCCTCAAGACAGCCCCTGCCTGGACTGCAGACAGTCGAAGTTCAGAAGACAATTTTTAGGAGTGGCATCATTTTACACTCATACCATTGTTACAGTCCTGCCAGGGCATCAATGCCAGCACCCAATAGCAGACAGGTTACTGAGAGCCACAAGATCTTCATCCTGATCTGGTACAGCTTCTCTGGTGCTCACAGACTGTCACTGTTTGTTACTGGTTTTATCTTTGTGGCTTCTTCAGACTGATGAGGGGTTTGTGCCAGCAGTGCTGTAAATCATCCTTCTCTAGTCTTTCTGTGAGATGACACTCAGTAGCAACATCCTCATCACTCCAGCTGCATCACCCTCGCCTTTAACACTCACGCCTGGTAACTCCTTTTCCCAACATCAAACTCCATTGTCACATTTCAGGCGTTCACAGCCTTTCAGTGTTTAGCTTCCCTGTACCTATCACATCTACGAGTTTATCAAGCTGTCAACCTCCACCTTCCCTTTGCCAGTGACAGCAACCTCCACGGCTCTGTGTCTGCTTCTTCATCAGGCATCTCCTGCCTTTCTACCAGGCCACCCTCCACAAATGGGAAAAACTCCATGTCAAAATCTGTTGAATTGGTATTTCTCTGAAATCCGTTTGAAACCTACCATCTGGCATTTCATGATGAACTGCAAGCCCATATTCTGCTTTTTCTGTTAAATTCTGTTAGTCATGTTGCTACCTTATCCTTCAAACCATCTCTGCCTTGCTGTGTTTACTTGCTACATCTTTTTCAGCATCTGGAGTGTGCCTGCTCTAAGAAAGGAATCGTTTCCTTTACTTCTCACCTTGTACCATCCATGAATCCTTAGGCCCTGAATTATGATTCAATTTCTTAGCTCTGGCAAATTATAAATAATGTTATTTAGCTTACCAACCACTTGGGAAGCAAGTGCTGCTTTGCTGCTGGTTTATTGTGTGACCTCAGGCAAGTCACTTAGGACATTTCCAAATGCATGGGGCACTCCAGTCCACATCCAGTTACACTAATGAGCAGTTTGAGCCTTTCAAAATGTAGGAGTATCTTTAACTTCCACTGAAATCAGTGGTGCTGAGCATAATCCCTAATGTTTATCACAGAGCCTCCTCTTTTATGGAGACCTTTACCTTTCAAAATGTTTATTTTTACAAAACAAGAGTAAAAGCTACATATCACTTCCTGAGTGCACACTCCTTTGTATCTGTTAGTACCAATCTATTTTACAGTTTGGAAGGAGTTCTGAGTGATTTGCAGAACACCAGAGGTCAGTTCAACAGCAGAGCCTGGGATGCTGCCAGCACTCAGTCTAGCCAATAAAACAGAAACAGCAGTGAAGGGCTTCCAGGATTACCTGGTGTTCATCAGCCATACAGGTCATTACATCATTAAAGGAACCCCTATCTCAGCTGTACTCATTCCCATGAAACTTGCAGTGCACATTTTGAGGCCCCCAAATCGTTCCTTTTTCCAATCACCACATAAAAATTTCAAGGAAGACATTAAAGCAGAAGAAAAAGCAAGGTGAGCCTATGCTTGCCCAAAACCTAGAGCTGAGATAGGCAGAACCAGGGACAAACTCTTGTGATCAGTCTCAAACCTGCCCTGAGCGGGTCCTGAGCCTGGACACTTAATCCAGTCTTTGACCTTGCTCTTGAAAAAGTGAATAGAAAAGCAAACTGGCAGGAAGGGCAGTGGCAGAATTTCTACTAAGTCACACACACCATCAAAAATGGCTCTTTTCACAAAACATTTCTCAGCTAATAACGTCTGTCATTAGCAGTTTAGAACCTGGGCAGGATCTGAGCCCAGCCTAAAGCAGGACTCTGACTATACTGTAAAGTATCTGTGTGATGTGATTTCTTTGGGCAGCACTTTCAGAGAATTTACTACTTAAGGTCAATCTGCCACTTTCAAAACAGAGTTGCTCAAAACTGAAAAATAAAAATGCACTTTCCAAAAAGACTTGATTAAAGACTGTATTCAAACAAAGTTAAAATTATTGAAGGCAATCAAGAGCAGAGCTTTTTAAAGACTTACTTTTTCACTTTGGGGTATTTCATCTCTGAAATAGCATTGGTAGCATCCGTCTGTCTCTCCTTCAAGTGCTGTGGCCACATATTATCCACCCAGTCGACCAAGTCCACCTGAAACGCCACCAGAATGAACTGTTAGCTCCTGAACACATGGTAGGACATATTCTTGTTGGCTAAAACTCCTCCAGTGACAGCAGCAGATGCTCACAGAGAGAACCTCGCTGTTCAGCAAAAGTCCAGTGCACCCAACTTGTTAAGGTGCAGCATTTCATCACCACAACTCAGCCCCTTAAAACACAGGGGAAGGAGAGTTTTACACTCAATTTACCTGGGTGCAAATTCTGCACCTTGACCACCTTCTCTTGTACTGTCTGTGACATTTTTGTAGCCAACAGCCCAGATATTGCATTTATGAAGATTAAAATGCAAACATAAAAGGGATTATACGATGCTAATATCTTCCATTTCAAGGAGGAAATAGGACTGATTCCATCGACATCACAGCTGTATGTGAAAACAAAACTTGCTTACTGCCCTGATCTGAAATAATTCCCACATTCTGGTGTTGCAACCCAGAGTTTGCACAGCAGGGAACCTAAATCAGGGATTTCTGCCTCACACGGGCTCAAAACTCTGCAGGATTCAAGGCAACATCTTACACAAATATATGGGAGCTGACTTTACTGGACTTGCACAACACCCTCTCTTCTACTCCCAAGGGAATGCAAATCTCTCAGTGCGATCTGAATATTCCTGGTTTTACAAACAACTGTGCACTCAGGCCATTTTAAACAGCTATGAAATAACCATTTACACGTGATAACAGGTACCTAACTGCCTGTTTCATTTCTAAGCACCCAGGAAATTTGCACAGATGTTTTAAAAGCTCGCTGAACACAATGTGTTTGGGAAAAACCGGGATCAATTGAACACAAGAAACTCCCCAGAGCACCTTCAAATTGCCCGCTAAGTGTCTGAATGACAGCAAAAATCTGAATGAACTTCTAAATATGTGTTTAGTATTCAATTTGCGATTTGTGTGTAAAAGAACAAAGGAGTCTAGTTAAGAATTCCTTCAACAAATCAGCAATTAGAACTGCCATCTATTTGTGACCTGTTCAGGCAGGGGTGTGGTGTTTGTATTGTCTTCTTGGGTAAGAGATGTCCCCAGCAGAAAAAACTGCTGCTGCAACTAGGAAACGACTTAGAAGTCAGGTGAAAAGTGTCTGAAAACAAAACATCATAGAGCTGTAGTTTTACACCCAGCTACATGCTAGCACAGCACACATGGCTACATTTCAGAGATAAATGAAATCATCTTTACTAATAAGGTCACAGTTTCATGCCAGTGACTCCAGCAGAAATAAAATCACAAAAGCCTTCTAACTTTAAAATGTATGTACAAATCTACCCCCTTCCACCACTGCCAATTCTGATAGAGCAGCGATTATGCTGATTTAATTATGTAAATATTTCTACATTTAACAATTGTGTTTCCAACTTTTTTGCTTTGGAGCCCCCTGGGTTTTTTCAGGTAAAAGGAGTGTTCATATATAATGGATCCAAGCATCCTGGTTGTTTAAGTTCCTTAGAGGAGGAAAAATACTAGATAGATATTTAATTTTGGATGAAGTTTCCCCTAAATACCTTGAGAGGAACTGTGTATCAGTGCAAATTGCATGATTAACAGCTCATCAGGTACCTAATTCCTGTAAATTAAGTTCCACTGTCAAGGAGACCAGCTTTCTACTTGGCTGGAAATGAGATCCTGACACTAAACGAGCAGGAGTTCCGGGCACTCCCCATTACCTTGTTGAAACTCGCTGATTTATTTCTGGGAAGAAGCTGAAACAAAGCCCATCCCCACGGGCTCCCTTACCACGTTGGGACGCTTGACAATGTTCTCCAGTTTGGTGTGACTGAACTCCAGGCTGATGACGTTGTAGAGCTTCTCCCGCTGCGCCTCGGGGGTCTCGTAGTACCTGACAAACTGAGACATGCTCATCTCAACTCCTCTCTGGGTGTTCACATCCATCACATCCACGATCCGGCGGCTTCCTGCAAACACAGCAGCAGCTCAAAACATCTGCCTTGCCTTCATTTATGTATATATACACATATGTATGTTATTTTATACATATATCAGTTCTCAGTGACTGCAGGGAAACGGCAGGAAAAGAGGATGAGAGCAGTACCAGCCTTCCATGGCTCCTAAGAAACTCAAACAGTGAGTAAGGAACTAACTTGGAACTGGGCTTTTTGCCCAATATGCTGCTGAACAGGTCACCTGGTGCTTCACAGAGATGGAGAGAGCAGTTTCCTCCTTTATGTGAATTGATGTGAGCAGGAGTACATTAAAAACTATGAAGAAGTGATACAATATGGTAGCAGGGGGCAGGCAAGACAAATTGCTCTCCAAATCATACTGCAATTTTCTAAACATCCATATGTCTCTCAAGATGCTTTTACTCATGTACAAAAACTATCCACGAAGAGCAAAAACTGCCTTGCATCACTGGGTACTGTAAACTGCTGAACATTCCCAATTCCAGCCAGCAGCAGTGGGGATGAAAGCACTAAATGCCATAGAGGAGTGAGCTCCCACTTTGGATCTCTCCACAAAAACTACAGGCCATACTTTCAGCTCCTCAGTGGCAGACATACAAGTCTCATTAGCACCAGAATGTTGAGCAGCAGTTTTAGTCGAGCCTTTAGCTTTACACAGATTAATCCACAATCTTCTCTTCGGCCAACTGGAAGGTTTCACCTCTCCCAGCAATTTCATCATCCTAATTAGCAGTTCATTTGTGTGTGAGTGAACAGGAGCCCATGAGAGACATGCCTCATTTCCAGGAGAGGATTCCAGCAAACAAACTCCCAACGCTTCCAGAAAATCTCTCCAAAACAATTTTCACCAATGAAGAAATAACTCAAAATAAATTGCATTAATACAAAATGTTGGGCTGATATGCACCATCAGAGGGAATTATTAATAATTACAGCACCTGGCCTATCATGTGCTTGGGAGCAGTATTTCAGCAAGAGTGATAGCTTGGATTGCTGCTCTCCATTACAACATCCTTAGCCCCTGATAGCAATGACAGTGACAGATGTGATAATGATTCTGCAAAGGAACTCAAGACCATAAAGCCTTGAAATCAAAAAGAAAAATTTATATAGTGTAATTCTGGAATAGTCCCACCAGCCTGTCAGTCAAACTCCTCATTCCAAGGCCAGGGAACAGGAGTCCATCCTTGGGCTGGGCTTGGGACTGTCTGGAGTGTTGCCACCTTGAGGCAGGATGGGGAAAGTTTAGTTATGTGTGAAAAACACAAGAGTCCTTGAATTTGGTGTCTGCATGTTTGAAACAACATACATAAAACCTAGTTATGGATTGGAGGTTTTGTTGTGGTTTTTTAACTGTAAGATTTACTATCTGGGTGAATGGTCTTTTTTCAATTCCGCAGGTTAGCAGCTTGGGGTGGAGTGCTGTTAAACAGGCCCCTAATGAAATCCATCCTGATCTCTGCTTCCAGAACCTGGATCAAAGCAGTGGCTACAGCCCAGAAGGGTTAAGGAAACAGATACTGCAAAATTGTATTTGAAGGGCTGTGTGGCTGAACCTGGGATCTGCCATATTTTAGTCTAGATTTGATCTCAGCTTTGCTGGAAGCAACCTTGTAGAGCCTCTCAATTATCCTTTCCAAAAGAAAATTCAGTAGTTACCTGATGAATTAAGAGTATGAGGAGCAGTTCAATAGCAGGTTTGTTAAATTAACACGATTATCAATTACAGGCAGAAGAGCTTAAGATTTGAATTGATAATCTCTTGACTTCCAAATTAAAGAGTAATTTGAGGGGATGTTTTTCTCTTAAGCCACACTACTGTCAAACAAGCCCATACATAATGATCCTTGGAGTACTGCTCACAGAATCTGAGATGTATAATTACAGGTTCACATCCTGGTGTTCACTGCCCACTGCACAGTGGCTCTGGCTCACTGCCAGCTTTATCTCTTCTGTTCTGAAAAGATTCAGCTCTTTTTTCTATCTTCTGTTCCTAGTACAAGGTGAAAAAATATCATCTAGGAGAGTAAAGAACAAGGGAAAGAAGCACACAGAGGCTCCAAAAGTGATGGCAGGCTGTGAGATCTCAGGTCAGGCTGGATTTCTGAGCAGCTCCACACACATTTTACCATGATCCATTTCTGTTAACCAATTCCTGGACATCCCCTAACCACACTCTTACCATGTTCTCAAAGAATGGAGCCCACTCAACCAAGCCTAGGGCAGCCCAGCAGGATCCCAGTGATCCTGGCAGCCTCTCACTCTCGTTCCCACCAGTCCCTCACTTCAGCTCTTCACCCACTGGACATGGATGAACAGACACCTGGAGCCCTGGCAAAGTCTCTTACTGCAGGGGAAGCTGCAGTGCACTGTGCCCCACTTCACCTTTGACTCCCCTGGGTGTTTTTCCAACAGAGCTCTGCACTGGGCAGTGTGGGATTAAGAGGCACTGCTTCATCTCTGGCAGCAGATGTGACTCAGAGGTGGAGTGCTGGTGCTGGGGGATTTTACAGCCTAAAGAAACATCTTCCTCTCCTGCTGCCTGCTCATGGAGCACAGGTGAATCCCCAAAGGATCACAAAGACAGTAACTAAGAAACAAGCTAGTGCCATCTCTGACAAGGGGAACAGACAACAGCAAGAAAGAGACAGAAGAATCAATTGCAGGGATGTAAGTTGGAAAAAAAATCCATCAGGATGAGCTACAGAAGAACTATGCCTTACTTAAAACCTTAAAAATGTTTAAAGTTACTCCAGCCCATGTATTAGTAAAATCTCCATTAAAATTAAGGGGACAGTAGCATATATAATATCAGTTCCCTTTATTTAGAGGCCTAATGACCAAGACACTGTAGAGAGTCTAATAGATTGAATTGTACAACATTTCTATAAGATGTAATTTTTATTTTTTTTTTCCACATAGAAGTGAACATCTGGAGGAAAAACTACTTTGTATGGGGTCCCTGGACAAGTTGGCTTGGTACAGACTTGGTCCTTTCTGTTCTGGGCTTCTTGGTAAAACAAGAGCAACAGGGAAACAAACCTTGTCCCCTTGTCAGAGAGAGAACTGCCCTTCAGGAATGCAGGCTACACAGGCACCCTCCCTGCACCAGCAAATGGTTTCCCAAATCACCAAGCCCACCCCAGATCCTTTGGGAATGATGGGCTCCAGCCCCAGAGTAATTCAGCAACGCTCTTGTTGATCTCCCCTGCAGAGTTTGCACCCACACTTCCCTCCAGGTATAGAATATTGTAAGAATTTTCCAGAGAGGGAACAGAGAATGGAAAATGCTGAAACTATGGTCATCTCCTCTGTTGTCCAACAGCTGTCATTTTTTATTTCTAACAAATGAAGCTCTGCCTTCCCCTGCCCTGAGCTTCAGGTTATCCAAGCTGCCAGACTCCAGCCTTCAGCATGGCCCATCCTTTTGCATGACATGGATTTAGCATGGATATTTGGAGCAGTGCAAGCAAGGCAAACATAAACCACACAGCAGAGTATGAGAAATGCACAGGAGGTGTGAATCAGAGCTGCAAATGACACCAGAGTTTTCTAGGCTGTGGTCTCTTCTCCAGCACAGCACCAGCAGGAAAAGGTGCAACTCCCCCACAGCAGAGGAAAGAGGAAATGTCCTTTCTGTAAGAATGATTATCAAGCCTGTCCATTAAGAGGATAAAGCTACCTTGGGGAATTATTTTAACCCTCTGTGGCTGAATTGAGATCTGTGCTGAAGGTACAATATAGTGTTGACAACCAGAAACCAACCTCCAATGCCGAGGGACCGGCCCACTGCCCCCGCCTAATCTTTATGCTTCTTATGAGGAAAAAAATCCTCGGTTTGTAAAGCAGGATTTTTGGCAGAGCCTCAGGAAATCTGCCAGCCTCGCTAGCGGGTTAATTGTACCTAAAGACTGAGGCTTTGACTTGCATCCCAGTTAATCCCCCCGGAGCTCCCGGAGCTGGAAGCACGTATTCTTCTGATGCCCACGGGAGACTATTATGATATCCCCTGCTAACTGGGAGGGATGTGAATCCGAGCAGAAAGTCCTTGCTCAAGTGGAGCTGTTCCCGACATCCCCTGCATCTCAGAGCGAGGGTACGAACAAATTAAGAGACGCGTCCGGATCCCATCGCTCCCGGTGCCACCAGAGGGCACAGAAGAACAAAGGGAAAGGAGCGGGGACCTCGCACGGAGCTCTCCGCGACACCTCCTCTCCCAGCCCCGCAGGGCCCCGGAACCCCAAAGGCATCCCCTGGGCAGGGCTGCTGTCCCTCCTCTCCCGGCCAGCTCCGTGTCCCCAGCGCCAGCCGAGCCCTCCAGCGGGGTCACAGCATCCCTGTGGAACTGTGCCTGACACGAGCCTGGGCCCCTCTGCAGCTTTATCATTTGATATCAAAGTGCCCAGGTGCGATCAGCAGCGGGAGGAGCTGTTTGCACCCAGCAAAAGGTGTGCAGAGCACGGCCACAGGAACCCTCTGCGGCCACAGGAACCCTCTGCAGCCACAGGAACCCTCTGCAGCCACAGGAGCGGGCTGGGGAAAGGGCTCAGGCAAATCATGTTTTAGTGGCATTATATGGAATTAATCAGTATCCTTACACCCACCCAAAACATGGTTTCTAGTGATTCTTAGAAGCTTCAGTCAGTGAAAAGCACATAGAAAAAATTCCTTATACAAAGAAGCATTTTACGTCTAATTTTTGTACAGCATCCCAACGCATTAACCTGTAGCATAAGCATACTCTAGGTGGCTGAAAACCACAAATAACAATTGCATAAAAAAAATAATACAAGGTCCAGGAAAAGTGTGATGGGATATAACTTTGGGGAAAATCTTATGGTTTATTTATCTATCAAAAATTTTTAAGACCATTAATAATTTCCTAAAATGTCTCAACATAAAATATATCTAACAGTAACAACATAGAAAAATGTTGTAAAAATTATAACCTTTCTAACACCTCTGAAACCTCATCATCAACCCATAACGAGGAAAACTTGATTTCCCTCATACTTTGCAATTAGGAAATGGGAGATGTTCAACTGCACTCACATTACCAATCAACATGTGCACTATGCCAGCAATCCTGCAGCTCCCCTTTATCTGGAAGGGTATTTGAAGGTGTCAAAGGGTTCAACACCCCCACACATCTTGTACCCACACTTATGAGAACATCTGAAGAAATACATAATTACATCAAACCTACAAAACACGCTGGTATTAATATATATTTTTTTTAGGTAAAGGCACTACACTTGAAGGTATTTTGAACTAAGGTATATTGTGACACTAAAGCACCACAACTACCATTTAATATTTAGGATTTTGAGTGGGGTCACTCCAAAATAAACAGCTCATTTCTAGTCTGGATGAGATAAAGCAGAGGATGCTTATTGCAGTGTGACTCTGGGGAGTTTTTCTAAAACAGCTGTTCTGCTTGCTTTTCCCACATGGACAATTCATCTTTAAATCCACCTGTAGACAGAGGCTTTGAGATGCCTGTGACCACAACAACACATCACTTCAATCTCACTTCCATGTCCTGATGTCATGGAACTACATTCTCTTGAGAGCTTGTATTTTTGTTGTAATGTTCATCCAAAGCAGATTTATTGCTGTTTATATCTGGACATGAACATGACTGTTTTAAGCAAAATTGTCCCAGTTTAACTAGGATCTTTTTTTAAGAGTTTGCCTGTGTTAGGCAAAGGACAAACTTAAAGACAGCTCAAACAGGAAGTTCAGCTCTAAAAATAGAACTGGTTCTACTTCCAAAATGGCAAGTCAGCGGACGTGCTAAACATAGGCAAGTCAGTGTTATAATATTTCATTTTAACTTCTAGGAGAAAAAAAACAAAAACAAAAGGCATAATGAGAGAGCATCAAAGGCCTTCTTTTTATTTCTTTTATTACACAGAAACCCTAATCATGGCTCAAAGCTCACTCACCAGGCACTTCTGATGCACAGAGTCCCAGTGGAAAGTTATGTCAGAGGTGGAAGGGTAAATCCATCACAGCTTAGCCCAGCACTGGTTAGTGCTGAGAGCAAAAGAAGCCTCAAAAATGATAAAAACAATAAATGTATATATATTCCTCCACCTTTCTGTGAGGGTGAAAGACAGTGTGAGTTTTTTGCTGGTTCAACTTCCTGAGGCACCCCACTAGAAGAAAGAGGAAAGCCTGTGCCAGCACACAGGAGGGGAGGAGAGAGCAGTGCCAGAAGTGAGGAGAGAAGGAAGAGAATGAGCAGGATGCCAATTTAGAGTTGCTTAATTGGTATGGCAAAAAAACCAAATTGTTGGATGCAATAGGGAGCACAAGGAACAGAGACACTTCCCCATAACAGGCAGCAGCAGCAAAACCAGGGGCTAGTTTAGGTGACAAAGGGATGGTCTGGCACCAGAGCCTGGTGCTGGTACTAGAGGAGATGTTTCTATTTCCAGTCTATCAGGAACACTGGGGAAGTTTTAACCTCTATCTGCCCCAGGTCCTGGTTTCATGATACAAACTGTTCACCAATACTCAAGGAACTGATGAGGCTTAAATAATTTTTTTTTAAATGGGGTCAGCTCCCTGCCTGCTTCCCAGCACAGTTCCACAAACATCAGGGCAGGATGTGCAGGCAGCACTGGCACTGTGGGAAATCCCACAGTGACACCAGCCACAGCCCCAGCTCCCTCCTGCTATTACACACTGCAGCTTTTCTTCTTAAACAATAAACTGGTTAAGAGGCACAAAACCAGTAAGTGTTAAATGAAGCAAAAATGCTCTGAAAGTCTGCAATACAACACTTTAATAGACAGAGATTTCCACTTTATTCATGCACTTCTCCACCTTAACACTGGTGGATGCCTAAGTCCCAAAGGGTTCCTTCAGAGCTGCTACAAACCACTTCAATTTTCAACAAATTAGAGCCCTCAGACTGCAGGAAAATCACTAATGGAACCTTCACTTGAAAAAAATCCATTCAGAAACTTCACTGTCTAGTTACTAATTTTAATTCTGCCCAGGAGAAAACACAGTGCAGCTCCACAATTTTGTCATTCTTCCTAGCCCTGAGCTAACATGGAGGAGGTCAAAAACCACATTAGGCTGTCTGATTGACATATGGGACTGCTGGTGTCCCACAAAAAAGGGATAGATTCCATAGAAAATAAAAAACCCCACCTGTCCAGTCCTACTGGTCCAGTTCACAGCAAAGTGTGTTGATCTCTCACTAAAGGTCCATGGTTGGCAGCAGTATCCTAAGAGCACTTCCTTGAGGCTTTATCTGGAAGGATTTATCTGTACTTCCTCACAAACTTCTATGGAATTAGGGAGTAAAACAAGTTCTGTACAGTACAGCAGCATCCCCAAGGAAAGAGGGATACAGAGAAAACAGGAGAGGTCGCTCAAGGGAAAAGAAAGAAAAAATTATAAAGACAAAAGGATGAGCCAGTAAACCTCCAGTGCTGTACTTTGGAAAGAGAAACCTGCTAAACAGACTTGGAATCAATCATTTCAATGAAATAGCACATTATATTCTATTTTATTTTACTTTTATTGGCCAGATGTTTCCTCTTTGCAGTACTCAAATTTAAAAATAAATGCAGCAGCTAGGATTCTGTCCAGCTCATACCAACACTACTTATAAACCCCTTTGTTGACAGACCATTGGTTTGACTCCATCTGAGCTTACAGGCACTGAGAAATTATCATTTTCACTGGCAATATTTATTTGCTGATTTTAAGCCTGCCTTAGCACATTTCCCAGTTTAGAGTATGAAACATGTTGACAGGCCCAATAGCATGGCCATGAGCAATCTGGGACTTGACTTTAAAAACAAAGCATTTTTTAAATACTTCACCTTTTTAAAACAAGCTTTGGTCACAAAACAACATGACAGAGGAAACAATTTATTTTTATGGACTGGATCTCAAACACATGTTTGTGAATAACATCTGAGACAAATCAGTGGGGCCCTGATGAAAGCTGCTTTCTGATTCTCCATTTTTCCCTTGGAAAGTTTGCAGGCAGGTACATAACCCAGCTCCCTGAAAACACAGGTTTGGGGTTTGGAGCCTCAGATCAATGGGAATAGCAGTGACATGTAATTATTTTACAGTCACTTGTGAGGAACATCCAAGTGCAGCCTCCTCCTGCAGGGAGCCATCCTTATCTCCTGCCTCAAGGTGCTCTTGGATCCCCTGCTCCAGGGCTCCTGTGGGTCTGAGTCCCTTGATGAAGTCAGGGTGTGACCTGCAGGCTCCAGAGGCTGAGGTATCCTCAGTCAGAATTCTTACAGCCCGAGGAACACGTTCACAAGTTGGTATAAAACTACACAGACATTAGCCTTCCAAACTATGGATGTTTCATTAACTCAGTTTTCTTAATATCCCAACAGTCCCACTTAGATGAAAAGAAAAAAAGCAGAACCCAGAGAGCAGGGCACAGATCACACAGTGAGGCACAAAAACCCTGTGAGAAATGAGGAGAAATCTTACAATGGATGGAAATATTTCATCCAAGTACCTCCCCTCCCATGAGATCAGTGATGACTCCTCTCCCCAGAAGAGCCAGGTCCAGTGTGTTTTGAAAAATGCATTATTTGGGTCCCAGGAGCAGAGCACAGACCTCACTGCTTCCTCCTTGTCCCTCCACACAAGACTCCTGGAGGCACAGCAGTTAATGACTCCTGACTCAGCTCTTCTGCTCTTCCCAAAGTGGCATTCTCATTCACAGGACAAATCCCCACACCAGGGGAGAACCATACATCTTAATCAAGACTTAGATGCAAGTCTGGGGGCAGACTTTTGCACTTCCTTTGAGCAGCCAGTTTAATTTTGGGAAGTGCTCCTTACAACAGAGCCTCTCTAATGAGCCTCCCTCCTAACTCCTCTCAGTCTCCAATTTCACAACTTCCTTGAAACAAATGGAGCATTGCTCTATAGAAAAAGCAACACTGGGTCCCTATTCAGCAGAAATGATGGAAAGTTTTCTGAGCTGCAGTGTGTGGCTGCTTTGTCCTTCTTTTGTATCTACACAGCTAATTTTCTTTCACAGGATGGAGAACTGTACATTGATTAAGACAAAATTTCCCCTACTTGCCTGCAGACCACACTACGAGCCTCTCGACTTGCTTTGTAGTTGGATGTGAATTCAACCATGATACAATTTTCAGAACAGATCAATTTGAGAGGAGCAGCAAACACGCTGGAGGAATGAACCAAAAAATCACTAGGAAGCAGCTACTCAGGGACACTTCTCTGATTTGCTTGCAGCTTTTTTGAGTAGCTGCTAACAAAAAGTTGAACATTTGCACAGCCAGCTCGGGGACCATTGTGCTGTGACACCACAAGAAATGTGTGCTAATGTAAAAGGAGTTTTACACAGTCCCTGCCCTCCCTCCTGCCTTTACCCACCTGACCTGCAGTCACCACCAGCACCACAATTTTCTCTTCCATGGAAACACAGCTTATGATTCTTGATTCAGTACTGAATGAAATTTATATTTATGTATGTCTATAATAGACATCTATAAACGTGTGTACAGTTTTTAATAGATATATAAAACATTTTATAAAGCCAGAATAATTATTATATACAATGTTTATATCTTTTTCTATTCCTTTTCCAGTATCACCTGCTTCCAGAAGCATGGATTAGGGGGTTCTTGTCTCTTTGTGAAATTCCTGGCATGTATATTCTCATTTTAGCTGGAATTCCTGGGGACTACAGCAGTGTGTGTATTTAAGAGAACAAAAATGGCTGGATGAAAGATGCAGAGCCTCACATAACTTATGGCTGTTAGCTACATTTGATGGGCAGTAATCCTTTCTGTCCCAGCTGAATTTAAATTATTTACATCAGTCTGCTGACATTAACTAGTCAGGGAATTTGTTCCTCCCCACCACAGTCCCTGCACAAAGAGGTCATGTCTTGCTACATTCACTACATCATTTACAGTTTACAGGAAAACTAGAAACTGAGACTCCCCAAATTCTGACTTTAGCAGATCATTCCAGCTAAAATCAGCCTGGTTCCCACCTGGGAAAACAAGGCCACATGTTTTACTGTGTACTACTGTGCTGCAGAATTGTAGCTCCTCCTAGAATGAGCTAAATGCTGCAACACCAAACTTCACAAACCTTGCTAAGGGCTTTCCCCTGTGGGAAAAAAAAAATTAAATTAAACAGCCAGGGAAATACTCCTTGGCAGGTCTGATTTCATCCAGTGATGTTAATGAAAGCTCAGATCCTCACTTCAGTGCACTATGATGCACTTAGTGAATAAAGCATGAGCAGATGTGTAACAGCACACAGCATCTCCTCCAGAACTTGTCAGCAGCACGAGGGGAGGCTGACCTGCACTTGCAGTGCCAAACCCCCCCTACTTATAGGACTTTCCCTTGAAAACATCAGGGATATAATGATGTAATTTATTCTATTATCTTGCTCCACTGACACCATGATTATAAACTCATAGTTGAGGCACAGACCTTCACACATATTTCTTTAAACAGTCAATTTGCAACTGAAATTTTTGGCTCTGCTCCTATTCTTTTGGTGTTTCTAATGAGAAGGCAAATCCCAGCAATAATCAAGTATTTCTTCAGCTACTCCCACCAAAGAAAGCAACAGGATATGTAGAGCCTTGGTTTTCCTTTCACCCTTTGTCTTGAGATCAAAGCCTGCTGCCAGATCTTTGGGGATTTGACAGAATCACAGGAATCAAGTATTGAAATGATCTATTAGGTCCCATCTTGTGCATCATCTCCGTGGGCAGATGAAGATTGGTCTTTACAGCAGTTACTGGAGCTTGCTTACATTTGCTCTTTACTGCCATACCTCAATGCACAAATTGTATCACAATTAAAAGCTTTGCTGCTTTCAACTTTTCTTGGATTCTTTATACAAGATGAAAACACCAAAGCCTTTCAATGCAGTTTGTGAACACAGCAACCAAACATTTCCTATGCTTGTGAGCATCAGGGCCCAGTCTACAGCATCAGATTTTAACAGCAAATTGCATGACTGATGACACATCCTCTGCTGCTCCTACACTTTTTTTTCCTTTAAATTCTATAAATAAACCCATAGTGAGTTAGTTAAATAAAATCAATCAGTGAGTTGATGTCAGTTGTTAGACCACCCCATGAATAGTCTAAGTCCTGTACGTGCACTGTTCCCACTGATACAATGCCTGGCTGGGCACGGTGAATTCCACAGGACAATGCTGCTGATCCTACAGAAGTGACCGCTGTGGTCACAACTTTAACCTCTTCAGCCCAGAGATCACAATAACCCAAAGTCTCTTTTCTTTCCTACAATCCTCAGCATGTTTGAAATGTCCCCTTTTGCCACTTGCTGGGATTGCAAGCTCTGCTTTGGGGGTGCACAACAAATACCTACCCTGGCACACAAAGCTGCAGCAGCCCAGAGAGGGAGGAGCTGATGCACATCACAGACCCAGCACCACCTTCATTCATTTAGGTTTTTATTTACTTTATTTAGGTGCAAGTGTAAAAGCTGAGATTCAATAGTCTTAGGTTGTGGGCCTGTGGCAAGCAAACTGAAAATAGGTCAGCTAAAAATTAGAAATAAAAGCAAATACATCCAGACTGGCCTCTACTGTTCAGAGAGAAACACTGTGCTCGTGCAGGGCCTGCACACCTACCCAGGGAGACAAAGGCAGTGCAGAGTCACAGAAAAGCAGATACTCCTCTAAATTCAACCAGTGGTGACCCAAGAAAACCTCTTAAAAAAACCCAATAAAAAGAAGTAATCAGAGAAAGAGCAAGGAGCTCAGAGTCTGAGGCACACATCCATGAGCACTTCCTCTTTCTCTCCCCCTTCCATGGTTCACAGCCTCCAAAAGTATTCAGGGCTGCCAGCTTCAGACTGTGTGATGTCCATGAAGGACAATATAAAGACAAAATTCAAACAAATGACAAAATGGAATGCTTTGGTTTCCTGACATCAAAGACTAAAACAAATTACTGCATTCAGTTCTTGAATCCAGGAGTGGCTGGAGAGGGTCCACAGCAACCAGGGAATCCCTGGCTTTCAGCAGCTTGCTGAGCAACACAGTCACATTCCTCCTTGCTCAGCCCAGGCAAGGGATTCCCCTTGTTTTGCAGAGCATTTGGCATAAAACTCTCACAGGTACTTATGTGCACAGAGTGGAGCTGACAATCTGGGAAAACACACTTTTGCTTTTCTGCCCATCTATGACAGGCACCCCTGCAGAAATAACACCAAAGTTTTTGTGCAGATGTTTAAGAGCACTCTAAGAGGGTCAATGACCCTCAATCAAATTTTAAATCAGCTTATGAAGAGATGACAGTGACATTATGCCCTTCAGAATTAGAATCAAATCTACCTTATGCAATGAAATTACAAAGCTTAAGAGTTATTAAATTACCACAGAGCTTTACATCTTTCAAGAGTTGTCTCAAGTTCCTGAGCAGGCCAGGAATTCCTTTCTACTTCTTCATTTGTATTCTTGGCTCACAGCCATTTCAGAGATGAGACATTTCCAGCTACTGAAATTAATCCATCAGCTCAGGTTTTACAGAGCATCCAGGATATGGTTCATATGGAGGTGGGAGTCTGGTTGTAGCCATGGGATGGTAAAGCTGCTGTAGGGCAGAGAGTTTCAGGCACACAGGGTGCACAATCAGGCACTCATGTCAGAAACAGGGGGTCATGAACATCACCAAATTAAATTACAGCTGGTTGCTGCATTTTTTAAGCCAGGAAATCAGAAAAATGCATCAAGAAATGGCAATGTTTCTTTGGAGGTTTGACAGAAGACTGAAAAATAGACATATCCAAGCTCAAGTAAACAAAAACAATCAAAAAACCCATCCTCTTTTTATTCTCCTTATTATTGCCACAGAGCAGAGTTTTCAAGGGGAGATTTAAAAGCTTGTTGTTATTTCCCTGTAACTTTTAGGTTCTCCTCTGTGAAGATGGTACAAGAGCCACATTAGAAATAGTAAGTAAGATTTCTTAGAGAGAGAGTTTGGGACCAAAGGCTCATTAAGTTCCCATGGAATTGATGTGCTTTGGAAAAAGGCAGCACTGTGTCCTTAAAGGGTTCTGTAACAAATGTGCTTCCCCTGATTTAAAGGAGAAAAGAAAAGAAATGAGAAGTTTAAAAAGCACCAGCAAACTGTGATGATGAACACTTAAAAAGCCAACAAGTTTACACAGAACACGACATTTTTCAGACTGTGTTCTCTCTCTGCTGACTCCCACACACAATCAGATGCAGAGAGTTATGATCATTCCATTTCACATTCACCAAACATCCTTCCCTCCCCAGGTTCAGCAAGGGATTGAATAAGTTTTGAAAACACCACGTGTTGGAAATGCAAATCTGGAGGTTCAGGAAGATCTGAGGGATCTGCTAAAAAATGCAGATTTTTTTGTTTTTATCCTCCAGTGAAAGGAGATGTTAATAAAACAAGACTTTTATGTCCTTTATTTGAACATCAGATAGTGAGTGTAGCACATGTAACCTACAACTAGAAAAAAATATCAGCAATGACATGCTATAGGAAGATGCTTGCCAGAAATAATGAGTAGATAATTTTAAAATCTGGCATGGAGACAGGAATTCCCCCATGTGCTCTCAGGGTCAATGTGGCTGTTCCACCCAGCACAAATACCACAGCAAGAAAAACAATTTGCCACAAGAACTGTGATTTTTCAGATGCAGCTTACAGTCCCTTTCCCAAATATTTTAGCTCTTTTGAATCAAAGTTTCCACCTGTGATGCCAAAAGTCATCAACTGTATTATAAACAGGGCAGGTGACAATGCTCTGGACCACATTTTGGGCTCAAACAATGACTCTAAAGGGAGTTTGCTCAAACATGATACAAAAGGATGCATGATGTGGTATCTGGCCAAGAGCAGGTACAGGGATGGCTGATCCAGCTGTGAGCAGGCAGGCTCTTACATTAAACTTAATGTCAAAGTTAATTACAAATGTTATTTCTGCTCCATTGTTTCATAAATGCAATTTTATTTATAAATATCCTCCCCCATGTGCACAGGAATCTCCACCCCCTACTACTTCAAAGGACATCAATCTTGAGGAAATGCAACTCCCACACTTTGACTGTTATACAGGAAAAGCACTGTTGTTATGCAACACTACACTGTTCCAAAACATCTCAACGTCAGACCCTCAGCTCCAGCAGCCTCAGAGGCAGAAATGGCAGTTTCTCAGCCATGGAACAAGTTCACAGAAACCTGCACCAGGGTCCAGAAAATTACAGGGTTTATGCACAAAGCTCCTCCAGAGCAAAAAGGGTTTTTTTCTGTACCTGCAAATGTGCGCATGCAGGTATTTAGGAAATCCATAAATTTTAGGAGTTCATTTTCTAATTTAATGCAGATTGACCACCGAATAGCACTTCCCACACTACTTCCCAAACATTTTCTGCAGATATTTGGGTTTTTTTTCCTGAGCTTATAAATGGTCATAAATTAAGCAACATTGCTGAGTTGTTTGTGAAGAAAGGTTATCAGAGATAACCCCTCTCTCACTGATAACCCCAAGTGAGCAGAAATGAGGCACAAGTTCCTCTCCTTTGTTTTTCTTAGTTACATCTTTTCCAGACTTGATATTCCTATTGACTATAAAACTTAAAGAGTAATTTTTTAAAAAACTGGTCTTTCAGAATGCAGCATTTGAGCTAATTTTAAAGATTAACTGCTGCCACAAGACAGGTAAATAAACCCAGTAGATTGTAACTAGCAGGAATGCAGTTAAAAATCTCCAGGAAGGACTGCAGCCAACACATCCAACCTCCAGCTTGCTCCACAGCGACGACTTCATGGAGTGCAGGATCACTACTGAGTAACAATTTCAGATAACAAGAAGTAACACACCTATCTGAAGTAACAACAGATTTCAAAGAAACACACAGTATCATCTCCTACTCAAAATGTAGCTTTTCTTAGAATTAAAAAAACACATTTATTTTGCAAAGATTGCTAGGAAACATTTGATGACAGTCACCACTTCTCTGGTTTGTGTCTCATCAAAAGCCAGGCAGTTTGCAAGGCTTTGTGCTCAGCCTCTTTTCACAACCTTCCCTCAAAGCACCGACCTGGCCTGACACTGATAAATACTGGGGGGAGAGCACAGGCAAAAGGTGATACAGCTCCAGTCACACCTTTTACAAATAGATGCTCTACAACAGATTTAAAAAAAATAAGAAAAATAGGAACTCGATCAATAGAGCTGCTGCTTTCCAGGATCACAAAAGTGTTTGTAGGACACCTGTTAAGAGCAAAAGCATTCCCTCCCCTCCAAATGCCAATTATCCAGCATGAGATCCGAGTCTGGTCAGCACAACTACTAATTAGGGTTCTCCCAGCCTTTTTAATTTACAAATTGCTTCTCCATGCCTTCTCCCAGATTCTGAGAGTTATCACAAATGTCTACAAACACAACTGGACAAGTATTTAAAAGCAATTCTGTTCTGTATAGAGTTAATCCAGTGCATTCAAAATAACTCACCCACTAATAGCTTCACATCTCTGACGGTGAAATCCGGGTCAGGCATTCTGTAATTAGCAAAGAAAGCAATGTTAAATACTGTCAAGATAAGTATGGGTACACTCTTGTTACCATAATAAAGGAGAAATAAATGTATAGTGCTCTTTGTCCCTAGTGCAGGAGGTGGAATCAAGCAAGGCCTCTCTGAAGTGTGGACAGTGCAAGTTTTAATGACACACACGACATCTCTGCATTGGTAAGTGTACAACAGCTTCTCTGCTCACAAGGAAAAAGAAGAGTTGTCTGTTAGAGCACTTTTTATCAGCACCAGAGTGGGAGAGAAGGGAAGGAGCTGGGAGTAATTTCAATATAATCCTAAATCTTTATAGCCTGTTAAGCAACTGGTGGTGGTTTGAAACTCGTGGTGCCTCATGCCTGTTCCCCAAGGTGAGCATTATCACTCATCACTCAGCCAAACTGAGGCACAGAGCAGTGAAACAACAGCAAAACAGGCTGGAATCATGGCTTGGAAATAAAATATATATTAAATAATAATAATAATAATTAAAACTCCTCTGCTTTAATGACTGTTCCAAACCTTCTCATCTGGCAGAAGACATCCTGGCTGTATTTGGTAGGTTGGGAAATTGTTCAATTCAATTTGGGCTAATTCAGAGACAAATTAAATGGTAGCATAATTGGTTCAGGGATGTTGTTGCATTTACAGGATCACTTCTAACACAGGCAATGTTTTAGGGCATAATATTATTAGAGAGTAGCCTGGTCCAGCAAGTGAGTTCTACATGTCAGGGAGAGAGTAAAACTCTGCAGCACAGAAACTGCATGGAAAAAGAAAACAAAAACAGTAGTGAGGTTTTAAGGGTGATTGATTTCATTTTACTGACAATATTTCACACTTCACATTGCACAAAAGCTGACTAAGGAATTGTAATGAAAAACAGCCCAGTGGGACCTGCCAGCTCAGTGCTCTGCCCCCCTTATACTGCCCCAGACTGAAGACAAACAATTTTCTTCTGGACTTTCGACATTATTTAGTTGAAAATTAGAACAGTCCAGCCCATGGGCAAACATACAGAACAACAATTTTTACTGTTAGGAAAACATTGAAAGGTAAAGTTAAAAACTGCATTTACTGGCATACACATATCTTGAGAACTATTTGCCAAATTCTCCTTGTCCACTTTCTTTTACCCTTATCACCTTCCTCTGGTGGGATGCAGAGGCTGGACAGTATCTTTTATTAGTTCTCTGCCAACTCTCACATCTTTGCATTTGGTGTGAGGGCCTCACAGCTTTGGAATTCACTCCCTCTCCGGAATGAAACAGCCTGAATCTACTGACCTTCAGGGTTCATTCAGAGCTCATCTTTTCTTTCCAAGCACTAGAAAGTCAGAAGTAGAGGAAAAAGGAACCATTTGTGGGCAACAAGAACATGCCAGGCTTGTCTGCAAATGACACAGCTTGCTTGCCTTTGGTGTCAGAAAAGTCCAACAATTAGATAGGCAATCTTTTTCCATATTTATATAAATCAAAATAGAAATCAGGCACAAAGATGAAGAACAACCTTAGCCCAGATGGATTTGAGCAATTCCATTCTTTCTGAGAGCTTCAGCAGCAGTGAAAAATAAACATTACTGATACTTGAAGAATGCAATCCTTTCAAACAAGTAAATATGTTTAGCTCTTTGGAGAGTACACCTGGCAGATTCTTGATTTTTTTTTCTCTGCAGTCTAAGGACGTGTGTGTGATACATTTTAAAAAAAGGAGAACACTAAGTGAAAAAAAAAACCAGGCCTGAAAACAGCAGGTTTCAAGAACTGATTTTGTAGTTGGGTAGTATTGGGAAGTCCAGGTTTGATTCCAACCCTTTCTGCTGCCACAGGTGACCGTACTTCTTCAGCTCCAGCCTCACCAGCATTGCTGCCACATTCCCTCTTACACAATTAAGTCTGGTTTGCTACAAAAGTATGATAGCAAAAAACCCAAAAGCAACTGTTTTCTTGAATGTCACCAGTTATTCAGTTTTCTGTTTATAAATCCAGAATAGCAGCAATGTGAGAACTGCACAGAAATGTTTTTCTCTTGATGTTGTGCAATTTTCAGACAAATGTGTCTTGTGTAAAACCACCAAGAATGCTTCTGAAGGCTCCAAATATCATATAAGAATAGTACAGCAGGGTGACTTAATTCCAAAATGTGACTGACTACATTCAGATGTCCAGCAGCCTGTAATAAACAAATTGTGTTGCTAGTTTCCTCAGCCAGAAGAGAAATGCAAACACCTCAGCCTGCCCTGTGTGCGTTTTAGCAAATGTTTAAAGATTTGCTAGAGAACCTATTCAAATCCTAATGAGGATGAGCTCTGGCCAGCACAGGTATGTGATTTACCAGGAAACAATGCAAGATGACTGCTGCTCAGATAAGAGATAACACCTCTCCAAAGAGCATTCTCTCCCTGAGTTACAATCCTGGAAACAGTCCTCCAAGAAAAACAGCTTCTCCTCTGTTAAGAGATCACAGGAGAGCTTTGCAGCTTTCAGACATACAAGTAGCAGCTCGTGATGGTCAGAAGTAGAGAGGAAAGCAATTTTCAGAGTTTCATTGTAAGGATTTTTCATCATTCCTCTCATTCCTTGCCATTTCAGAGTACTTCCAAGCACAGTAACCAAACTGTTCAGCTCTGTACATCTGCCAGGCACAGAGATGCAGGCTGACTGCTCAGCACAAGCAGAAGTGGAAGCTTATATCAGCAGATACTCAAAACATCAGAAGTGGAAAAACCATCTTATATCATGTATTTTGTAGACCATTGTATCTCAGAAGTCACCCTACATATATCTGGATCACCCAATCCACCACATGATGATGTTCACAGACTCCTGAGATCTGAGGCCTAGGAATGTTTGTGTCTGCAGGATGAGCTCTCAGTTCCACACTTCTTCACTCTGAGCTGAAATGGTACTATTGGGACAGTGGGAGCTGAAACATCTTCCCAGTTTTCTTCTTCAACTGAGGGGAATTTTGTGAGAATTTCCTCAAACACAGAAGGAGGAACTGGCTGCTGGGAAGGTGCTGCAGTATCTCTGTCTCTTAAACACTCCCCAGCCTCACTGAACAGCTCATGGCTTCTTCAGCAAGAAATCCTGAAGTTTTTACCACTTGCCCCTTAGGAGCAGAAGTTTAAAACCAACGTGTACAGAGAGAGCCTGCTGAGCACTTTTTGTTCAGAGCTCAACATGTAAAACTATTGTACAACATCACAGCAGCTCCTGTTTGCTCCTATAGTAAAAGGACACATGGTTGTCAAATACCCCAAACTCTGCTTTGTCTCTTTCTCTCTTTAAATTACAAGCCACTGGAGTGGTTTGATTCCTTTTAATTAATAATTGGGACTCCTTGGTCCCCTAAACTGGGAGGTGTTCCACAGCTGGAAACTGAGGCGAAGCTGAGCAAAGTAATGATGCTTTCAAAAAATTATTTTTCTTTCTTTCAGCAATAGTCAGTTACATTATTCTAATTTCCAAAAGTGGCAAGGAACATTCATCTAAACTATGGATTAAATACTGACAAAGTTAATGCTTTTAATACTTCTCTTTTAGACAATGTCACTTTCACAAAGTTACAAGATTCTCTTATTAAAATACCAACTCCTTGATACTGGATATTAACAAAATGCAACCTCAAAAAGGCTCCACTAATCCCGTATTTAACTAGACATTATTAAATATTTACAAAGCTGTAACATTCTGAAGAGACATAATTATAATGGAAAATGACAGGCATCATTAGGATTCCACCTGCAATGAAGGAAAGAATTGAGAAGGCAAAAATTGAAGAGAGTTTGTTCAATCATTACAGTGTGGATTGGGTGCAGAAACCTTTGGATTTCATTCCTAAGTTTCACTGCTGACTTATTTTTGAATGTGTAGTACCATGCTGTATGCACTTAACTTTTATAGACTTCATTATCTCCTTGTTTATAAGCGGAAAATAATCATTCCTCCTCTCAAGGGTGCTGACAGTCTTACTAATTGCAATCCATTTTGAGATCATCAAAAGAAATATCAGATACAAGTAGAAAGCATAATGGTTATTTTATAAAAGCATTTATTAATCACCAAAATTTGGTTGTAACTTACTTAATTCCCAGTCCATCCTTATTTCTGAAGATGAGGGGAACTCTGAGAGCTTCTCTTTGCACATACTCAAAAGTAAAATCTGTGAAAATGAATAAGAACAACATCCAAAAGCAATTACAATGGTGTTGGCACCTCATGTTACATTTTCTCAGACTCTCCCCATTTCCCTTTTCTCACCAAAGAACTCCCTATCACCTAAAGAGAAGTAGAAAGAGAATGCATATTTTAGATCCAAACCGGAAACCCAATGACAGACAATGCTCTCCCAGCTGCTCCCTATTTTTCCTGTTCACTGATGCACATAAAATAGAAGCCAGTCAGTTTGTCAATTAAGGTCTGTGTTGAAACACCCAGGCTGTAATGAAATACTAAATTAACAGTTGAAAGATAATCCTGACCAAATACTGCAAATCAGTCTGGTATTTTTGGGGCAAATGTGTAGTTTAAAATGTATGTGTAAGTTTAGATATCCTAAGTTACACTTTTCTATTTAGATGAATAGATGCTTTCTTGTGAGTATTTTGTGGTTCTAGCAGAGAGCCCTGATTCTATGAACACATAATTCTTTTTATGTGGGGGTTACCGTTGGTTTCAACACAGCAACTTTTCTTTTAATTAATCAGCAATGTAACTCCAGGAGCTGATAGATTTTATACAGTGAAAATCTGGCTGTGAAAAATGAATTGTGAGGAGTCACAGTATAATACTCAATCAAAGTGAAAATTAAACAGAAATTTGTTATGTTAACACTGGCCAGCATTACCTTGCTGCCCCTCTCTGAGGATTACACAGGACTGGCCTTTCCTGG
Organism: Catharus ustulatus; assembly: GCF_009819885.2. Lineage (NCBI taxonomy): Eukaryota > Metazoa > Chordata > Aves > Passeriformes > Turdidae > Catharus > Catharus ustulatus. The sequence continues at coordinate 2,932,976 of NC_046238.1, forward strand.
GGATCTCTCTATGCAAGGTCTGACACAATAGCAGTGATTTGGGGATTAGAGAGGAAGTTACAAGGCAGCAATTTGGGTGAGCCATGGCTACAAAACCCCAGGCTCAGTTTGGAGCCTTCTGCCACAGAGAGCAGAGGAATTCCTGCAGCTGCCATGGACTGTTTCTATGGCTCTGCTATTCCCCCTTTTTTCAGGAAAAAATGACTTTTATAAAGCGTCCATACAGTGCCTTGAAATGGAAAGCATTGCTCGACTGTTCAGCACTACAGAATGCCCTGCAGTGGCAAGCCCAGGGCTCACTCCCCGCAGTTTATTCAGGTACACAGCAGCAGTTTAACTCCAGCCTTCATCCAGCTCTCCACACTGCCTAGGCCAGCACAGCACCTCAGCCTGGGCTTCTGCTCCTGATGTTTCTCTGCTCTGAAACCCACACTGGAAGTAAGAGGGGACCCAGAGGCCAAGATCTCATGCCTGCACATGTACTGCCCTCTATTTTTACAACTTTTCCTTTGCTGCATTCAGTTAGTAATTATGACAAGTAGGGATATAATGTTTCTACTTAAGAGTTACCAAATCAGAGCGCTGTAATTATCCATTTACAGAGACAGGAAAACTACAGAAACTTTATTGCCACTAGTCTCAGAGTAAGTGTAATGAACACTTCGCTTAACTAAGGTTACCAAGTAAATATTTCTGTGCTAAAGAAGGCATCCTTCCCCATAGGCATCCCCATTAAAGCTATTGCCTTTTGGTAAGCAAATAAATAAACCACAGAGACTTTTACAGACACTGATCCAAGCCAGAAAGTCAACAAACATCAGGAATAATACTGGTGGAAGAAGCAGAGCCTTGCAAACTAGAGAACAAATAGCTATGACAAACTGCATTCAAACCAAAAATCACACCAATGCAAGATGAGTTATCATTAAAAATAAAAATAAGGACATGGGAAAGAAAAAAAATATATTGCTCAACTAATTCCATGTGTTCATAGAAATTATTTTATTCTTACACTACTGTCATTGTTTTGCCCAGATTCAATTCAACTCTTAGGTTTAGAGAAAAAAAGTAAACCAATAGTAAAAATAAAACCAGAGCAAATAGCAAGGCAGATCCTTTCTTCCTAATGCCCCAACAAAGCATTTAAATCCCTTGTGGGGTTGAACAAAGCCCACACAGACCACAACAAAATAACAAAAGACACTCATTTATTTTCAAGTTCCCTAGAAAGGAGGGAGCTGCCCAAAGATTTTGGAGCTGCCAAGCCAGGGAAGATGTGGATTGTACTATCCTTAGCATGGAGCAGTGGCAGCCACTGGAGTGTTTGAAAGCTGAGGGTAGAATGCAATCTTTTTCTGGAAAATTAATTAACATTTTCCAGCTAAAAAATAGTTGCTTGTGTTTTGTTTGGAGGAAGAGGGGTCAGGGTTGAGCTTATCTCCTAAACAAACACCTTCCTAAGCAAGATAGGTATTTGATTTCTCCACCACACATCAACTTTTCTAAAGGATCTTAAAATGCTCATGCAAAACTAAGCCTAGGGGAGAAAAGGAAATTTTCTAAACTCGATTAGTGGCTCCACACAGTTAGAGCAATCTCAGGAGGATTACAGCCAAAACTTCTCTTTCTTGAGAAAGCCATCCTAAACAGGCATCCCCAGTGAGGCCGAGTTTTGGTGATAGCCATCTGGGATTAGGGATCCGTGTCAACAGCACAGCGGGAAATAAAGGTGACCTGCAAACCCCCCGGCCCGTTTCATTCCGGGCAAACCTCTCCCATCTCCCTTCCTGCCAGCAGCGTGCGGCAGAGTTGGGCTGTCTGGCTCTGCTTACCGCTCCGGAATTCACCTAAGCAAAGCAAGTAGCTTTGCGGAGGGGAGCGCTGTAATTTAATATATGATAGACACACAAAGAAGTTATTGACTTTAAAGTCTCCGAGCCTGGCTCATCAATCGCATCCTTTCGCAAAAGGGGTCCTGGATTCAAGAGGGGGCGGAGGGGGAGCAGGAATCACCTCTGGCTAAGTGGGGGCTGGGGTTTCGGCCTCTCCCGTGCCAGGACCTAATTCCTGAGCAGCCCGGTGCTGCGCTGGGGTCACGGTGGCGGGGCACGGCGGGGGGAGCGCTGGGCGCTGCCATGGATCACCGCGCTCATCCCAGCACCGCGCCGGGGCAAAAGCCGCCCTCCGGGAGCGGGGGGACGGGCAGGGGCACCCCCCGGGGCGGGACGGGCTGCAGGGCCCCAGCAGCAGCCGCCCCCCGGCTCCCCTGGGCCGGCGGCGTCACCGGATCCCGGGCAGGGGCGCGGGCGCGAAATCCGAAGCCGGAGCGGAGCCGCACGTGGAGGCGGCGGCGAGCGCGGCCGGACAGCCCCGGGCCGGCAGGGTTACCTTTGCCGTCCATGGCATGCACGAAATCCCCGTGGTACATTTTACTCTTTAATTTCTCTTCCAAATTGAAACTCCTGATGCTGACAATTTCCTCCACGTCTGAGAGGTCCTCGTTCTCATCGTACCGTCTTCGGCCGATGCAGCGCTAGAAAAGACACAAAAACCAAAATAAAACACATTGTCCGGAAAAGAAAAAATCGAGGAAAGCACAACGGTTTGATAAACACATTCTGGGGGAAATAATTAAGATGGCAAGGCACAAACTGAACAAAACCTGAACCCAAACAAGCTCCAACCCCGCTGCATGCACCTTTTCCATCCCGTGACACGGAACTCGGCAGGAATAACAGGTGCTTGGCTTCAGGAAAACTCAAACTTGGGCTGCTGAGCAGGGGCTGGCGCTGGAAGGCGAGCGGGGGACACGTAACTCGCCGACAATTCACAAGCTACAGCACCGATGCGTTTTGCAATCCCGTAAAAACCCGTGAGCGGTCAACGCTCGTTAACGACCGGATCATTTTTTAAATTATTATTCTTATAATTATTATTATTTTTGTACGTGAACACGAGCTAATTCCCCGGGGAAGGGAAGGGGGGCGAATCTTCGCATCTGATGCCCAGCATCCAGGTTTCGGTATTTACATAATCCGAGTGTTTCCATAGTCACACCGGAAGCGGCGATTTAAAAACCAGATCGCTTTATGTAACGCCGCGATGGATGCGCAGCCCCCGCGCGCTCCCCCCGCCGCCCCGCACGCTCGACAGCGCCGAAAGCGCGGGGGTCCGCGGCCGAGGGGCAGCAACGAGTTCAATGCCGGGGGATGTGGGGTAGGCCCGGCGGAGGCCGGTGCCGCTGCCCCGGGGAAGCTGCGGCGGGCGCGGAGAGACGGGGCTGGAGGCGGCGGGGACCGGCCGCGCACAAGGTAGGTCCCCGGAGGAGCGGGGGGAGCCCGGTGCACCGGTTGCCGCCGGCGGCTCTGCCCCTCTCCCGGCAGCTCTCGCCCTGCGAACCCGCCCCGCAGCCCCGCGGACACGCGCGGTGGATCAGCGCAATCCCGCACGCACCGGAAAAAATAATGATCCATGATCGTCCCACCCTGCCCGTCCCTCCGCTCCATTCCGCCCCTTCCCCGCTGCCTCAGCCGCGCTCTTGCAAACTAAGTCGCTCGGCTGCCTACGTCCCACATGCATTTCTCCCTTTGCAAACAATTAAGCAAAATCAATTAAAAGGCACGAATAGGAAAGAGACCGAAGCCAGCTACACACCAATCTTCTTCCAGAGTCTTTCTTTGCCTCCATTTTTTTGGAGAGTTTCATCACTTATTTGTCAACAGTTCTTGTCCTGCATATTTGGCCCAAATGGGGAGGAGGCAAAACAAAAGCCATCCAGGGCTCGCTAAAGTTTTGCAATTTTGCACCAGGACTTTTTTTTTTTTGGGGGGGGGGGGAGAAAGGGGGAGGGAAGGGGAGGGGGGCGGCGGCGATGCCTTTTGCAAAGTCCTAAGGAACCATGTTCAGGCGCTGCGTGCGGAGCGGGGCGCAGGCGTCGCAGTGCCCGGAACGTAAACAGCGGCGGGGCCGGGGGGGTGGCGGGGGGGCGGACCGGGGACACTGCGCGGTACCGGCGCTGGGCTGGCCGGGGCGGGCGGGGTTGATGTCCGGTGGTACGGCACAGGACCGGCGCTGGGCTGGCCGGGATGGGGGGCTGGGTGAGATACCGGGGCGGTACCGGCGCTGTGCTGGTCGGGATGGGGGGGTTCGCCGGGGTACCGGGGCGGTACCGGCGCAGGGCTGGCCGGGATGGGGGGCTGGGTGGGATACCGGAGCGGTACCGGCGCTCTGCTGGCCGGGGTACCGGGGCGGTACCGGCGCTGTGCTGGCCGCCGGCCCCGCCGTGCGGTGTTCGGTCACGAGTGCGCGGCACGCAGGCGCTGAGCGGCAGCGGGGGGACGGGGACGGGGCCCCACAAAGGCGCGGACGGTCCCTGGGTTGGTACCGCAGCCCCCGGGATGTGCCCGAAGAGTTGAGCCGTTCTGCTTAACCGGGGGGAATTTGAGCTCCGCGAGTGTGCCCGACCCCAACGGCGTAAAGACGGGGTAGAGTGCGGCGAATTATTGTAGCAAACACTTGAAAATAATGTTATAGTATACGGACTTGGGGTTAATTGTGGTGGTGGCTTCGCTCCGTGCCTCTGCCACACGTGCGGTGCAGCTCGGCGCGGAACGCGCACCCCGGCTGGTGCCGGCACCGCTCCCGGCACTGCACCCACGTGTCTTGTGAGAACCGGTCATAAAATCTAGAATGTATTGTAAATGGTGTTAAACAGGTGTTAAATAAACCAGAACTGCGTTCGCAATGTGCATGTACAACAGGTAGTTAGAAATTGCATGAAAAAGTAGGTTAAAACGCTATAAAGTAGCTGCTGATACAAAAAATCTGCAGGATGGAGATCGTGCAGTTCCTAAAACTATCGGCGGGTCTCATTTCTACAACACCCACTAACATCTACTCTAAATTGATGCTGAGCAAGTACTGGGACCATCTGATAGCAATAGCAGGGTCAGAGTGCAGGTTTTGAACAGCCCCCAGGTTCCACAGCGTGGCTCCTCTCTGAAGTGACATCCTTTCCTTCCCCCACACACCCCCAAGAAAGGGAACATCAAAGGATACCCAAACCCAGGGTCGGAGCTGATGGCTTTGGCAGTGCTCCTCTGGTTTGCTTTTTGCAATCAGTTAAGCATCCTAGGTATTAAAGGAAATATATTAAGTGTTAATGCAAAATGTAAAACACATTCAAATTCAACTCTGCAGGCCTTGCCGCTGATCCCTTTGGAACGATCCCTGTTTTAATGATCCATGACGTGGGTAAAGGCAGGAAAGGACAGAGTTCTAACAGGATTTAAGGCAGCGAGCTTCTCCTTCTGATTCTGCCAAGAACTGTTTGCAGAATCTTGAAAAATCATGTAATCTTTCTCTAACATCTCCCTACTTGCAGATGATTGAACTTTATTATGGTATGGAAGTGTTTTATAGGCTATATATTGAAGTGTGGATTCCAGATGTCTGTTGGAGCAAGTGCATTATTAATCTATAATCCTGAGGAGATATATACATATCTCGACCTTTCAGCCAAGATTACTCAATTTTAAAATTAAATACATGTGTACATCTGTAGGATTGAGGTCAGAATACAAGATAAATGGATGTTACTAGAGAATCATCAGACAAAAAACACATCATCCATCCATGCTGCAAAAGTCTACCAAAAGAGACAGAACAGAGACATAAAAGAAAATCAACTCATTTTTCTAAATATTTTTTTTGGACATGGACAATCTGAGAGTCTTGGTGTATCAAGCAAACCCACCAAGGACTGCATCCATCACATACACCTGGAAACACCAGAGCACATTATGGAAGTGTGGAAGTAAATGTTTCAGAAACAACACAGTTTCTATCTATAGATCTCCAAAAATAGGAAACACTTTTTAGATCTTGTTTTAAGACATGATACCTATTCAACTACAGTTCATTAGACCATGGAAATAATCTGTGTGTCAATAACACAAAACCTATCCTGAACTTAAAAGAACTGGGGGAAAAAAAGAGGAGGGGGAATATGTAGGTTGTGGATGATGAGAATATCCATATCCACAGCTGCTTTAGACAGGATAAAAACATTTAGAAGCAATATTAAATTCCACACTTAGTGCTGGCTGATGAGGGTTGGGTCTGGTTTCCCCTCTCAGCAGATCATGGCAGAGTTTTCCAGCAGTGCCCAGAGCTGAGCCCCATCAGGCAGGGCTTGGATGGGACAGCCCAGGGCTGACACAAGGCTGGCCTTCCTCACTTCAAAAACATGGGAAAAACACATCGACACTGTGATACAGTGTTAAAACCACAGTGCCGACTGTGGAAAGGGAGTGGTGGTTATTGGGAAAGGGACTGGGCTGAACTCCTTGAAAAAAAAACACTAAAACTTTTTTTTTTTGGCTAGATGTTAAAGCAGCTTAAATTATTGAAGATCTAATCATGCCAAGGCGCTGGATCCTGACCTCGTTAGCTTGGAACTGGGAGCTGTCATTTAATTAATGTTGTACTGCAGGGCTCATGCTGAAACCAGAGCTGAAGTGCTCTGCTGGGGAAGGCTCTGTGAAGACATGGGATCATTTCACCCCACTGAGCTTTTAAAACAGTTACTTCCCATTGCACAGAATGGACTGGACTAATCTTAAAACATTTTTGAAAATATTGTTTATCCTGTAAGATCTACAATTCTTGGGTCAAGATGGAAGATGAGATATTTAAGTATTTCACTGTTTCATGAAGGAAGCTGTAATACAATTTTTCTAGACATGGCAGACAAAAATCTTTCATCTGCAGAAACTCCATCAACTAAATGTCAAGCTCTACTTCAGATGAGATTTGCAAAGGTGTTTCCCTTAACCTCCCTGGGACTGCTGGCAAACCTGTGTTTGCCTTTTGCAAGTTCAGATGTGTTGTTTTTAACGCAGATCTCCCGTGACTTCCACTTTGTGGTGGCTTGGTTGGGGTTGGGTGCAGTAACAGGAACAAATAGAAGTGCTGATTTGCATGTGAGGCTGGAGATCCGTTTTAGCAAAGCTGCTCTGCCGAGGGCAGCACCTCGGTGTGCTCAGCACCGGATCACATTAATCACAGGGTACTCAGAGAACCTATTCAGCCTCCTACAGAAAATACAGAAGTACATTTTTAGCAGAAAAAAAGAACTGTGAGTATCCTTGTGACAGTGTACAGATTTCTCGGGGCTTTCTGGAAAGAAACTTGGACTTCTGCCACCTGCTCTGATTGTGTTCATGCATAAATGATCCAGAGAACGGGTTGACATTACCTCTAATTAGGGGTAATAACAGCCTGCTGCTGAAAGGGCCCGTTCCCTTCTCTTGCACGTACATCCCTCACTTTTCCTGCATTAGGTCTGGTGTGGGTGCAGCCACGGGGCCAGTCAGTTCAGTGACCTGATCCGGCAGAAAACTCAGCCATTAAGGAAAAAAAAATCTATTTATTTCATGAGGTCAATCCACTGAAGCTCTGTGGCCATTTGATCGGTGTGATGCACAGGCTGGAGAGGGCTGAGATGAAGGCAGAGGGCAGGATACACCCTTTTGGTGGCCTTCCGCAATTGCACGGGTCACAGGTGACAGCAAACCCGGGCTCTGAGCCCCAGCGTGACTTCAGAAGAACTCCCTGAAGCATTTCTAAGAGTTAATTAAGCATGGCTGACTCTCTTAGTTTCAGCTCACTCCAGAGTGGCAGTGTAGAGGTGTGTCATAATGAGTAATAGAGTTGGAAATAATTTATCCTGTTTAGTTTGTACCTCAGAGCTGTAAAATGGGATAGAAAGGGAAAAGGGGGCACTGCTGTGCTCCTCATGTCGATCCTTAATGTACATTTTTCTGTTTAACAAACCGATTTTTCTTTTCTTTCTTACAGGAAAGGAATGTTTATATCAAAGCTACAACACTGGGGCTTGGAATTTCAAAATGACATATGGGCCTGGTTTGGAAAAGGACATGAGATGAAATGCCTTTACTGATTCTGCAGCTCCTTTTTCATATTGTTTCTCTGAATGAAATACAAACTCAGCAGTACATCAGTGTTTAATTCAAAGCCCTTTCCAATAAACAGGAGTAAGAGTGATGGACAGGAGAAGAGAGGAACAGTGAGTTCAAAGAGCCTATTTTAATACAATTAATTAGAAAGACACTTGAAGTCCTTGTCAGATGTAAGTTTCTTGTAAGTGTTTTCTATTGGGTTTTTTTTGAGAAATCTGATTTTAGGGAACAGGTCAAGACCTAGTGCAGTAGCACTCCCTCATGATGTTGCAGTTCAACCATAATTTTGCACATGAACAAGAAGAAATCATGAACAATCCACGTTGGTTATGTACATGTACATAAACATTTGTCATAGCTTATGAGCAATGTTGTAAAATATTTTTAAGTATGTAATTCCACAGAACAGAGACTTAAATGTTTGTCTGAGATGCAGAAGTTCTAGTTACACTGGTTTTTGATGGCTATTGTATCTCCCAAGAAAAAGTGATAAATCACAATTGGTTTATTCTTAGCCTCAGGCAGCAGTGGGAGACAGAGAATGTTCATTTTTAGGGTGGTCTTCTGATCTGTATTTTGGGGGGGCAGGGGTTAATAATTAAAGCACACCAGAGAAAGGGACGGTGTTTTATAATCACAGACTCACTTAAGTTGTGAAAAACCTTTAGAATCATCAAGTCTAACCACAAACCTAACAGTGCCAAATCCACCTCTAAATTTTAACTTATGCTGGACTTCCACTCAAATGGATCCTACACAGCAGTACTGTCACCCAAAAAAGAGAAGGAAGGTGGCCAAAATTCCATGGAGTCAGTGATAGAACAGCAAAGGCTTTTATGGAAAGGCTAAGTCAAACTCATTCTTCTACTGAGGTGTTTTAATGCCCCTGTAGATAAAAATCTCACCCAAAGCTGTTTATAACTAGAGGACTGTGTTTATTTCCCATGAAGGGAATGAGATCAGATCTCTATAGCACAGGGAATGCCTCTGAAGACTTCAAATCCTTAAGATTACTTTTCTTGGATGTTTTCACTACATCTTTTTTAAAAGAATGCCTTGTACATGAAAAGCATCAAATGACTTTGTTGGTATCAATTGCCATTCCCTTTGTTGTGCTTAAGGAAGTGAAGGACCTTGCAAATCAGAAAGGTGTGAAGAACAAAGCAAAAATGTTAAAGACAATCTGCTGTGATTTTCCTACTTGTAAATACAGTGGAAAATGTCAAAACAACACAAACTAAGATGCTTTTTATTGCTAATGGAACTAGCACGGATTCATCTCCTAGGTGACCATCCATGTGCCTGTTAATAGTAAAAGTATCCTTATGGAGTATTATTTGTGTTGTTAAAATCCTATTTTTCTTAACTACAAATTGATAGCAACAGGTTTGTTTCTTACACATCCCTTAAGTCTCCAGATGCACAAATTTGATGTGGCACAAGCAGTGTATTGCCTCACCTTTTCAGAAATCACCTTCACAGCTGTTCCAAGTATCACTAGGGAGTTCTGCTCTACGCCTCACTTTTCCCTCTGTAAAACACAGTAAAAAATGAGTTATGGTTTAAAGGGTTTATGTGAACCTGGCAATAAAAAGTCTTTCAACACTGGCATGTGTAGATGTTGAAATGTTCTGCTTAATCAACCTTATCAAGTGCTTGCTGATAAAGGCGGGTTTATCAAGAGCTCCGGGCCTACGAAATGTTGTGAAAACCATGAACTACGTGACAAAGGGTTAGGTGGGGCAGTTTTAACTGGAAGTGAGGGTGGATGCTCTGGCCGGTCTGGACCCGTGGACAGGTGTAAGTTAAACATTTAAGTATTTTAGAACGGGTGGCTACAGAAGGAAGATGTTGAAGCACGGCTTTGTGTTTTGTTCTGAGGGAGATGTTGCAGGGGGATGCCGCATCCTGCGCGCCCTGGGGATCGCATGGGCTCCTGTTTTGGGCTGAGGGGCATAAACCCACCGGAAAGTACCGATTCCCGTCAGCTGCACTCCAGCTGAGCTGCTCACCGGGGGAAGGCGGCGGGGGCTCAGGGCTCGGGGCTCGGGGCTCAGCGCTCGGGGCGCCCTCAGGGCTCGCGGCTCTCCCGGCGCAGCGCCCCCTGGCGGCGGGCGGTGCCCCCGGGGAGGCTCGAGGCTGCCGGGAAGCGGCGGCGCGCGGGGCGGGGCGGGGCGGGGCCGGGAGCGGGGCGGGGCCTGGCGGCGCGGGCCAATGGGGCGCGGCGGGGCGGGCCCGGGGCGGGGCGCGCAGGCTCGCGGGGCGCGCGGCGGGCGCGGCCCGGGGCCGGCAGAGCCGCGCTGCCGCCATGGGGTGTTAGCGCGGCCGGGCCCGCTGTGCCGGAAAGAGCCGCCGCCGCCCGCCGGCCCCGCTCCGCCTCGCTCCGCTCCGCTCCTCCGCCCCGAGCCCATGAGCCTGAACGAGCACTCGATGCAGGCGCTGTCCTGGCGGAAGCTCTACCTGAGCCGAGCCAAGCTGAAAGCCTCCAGCCGCACCTCCGCGCTGCTCTCCGGCTTCGCCATGGTGAGCGCCCGGCCTGGCCCGGCGGGCGGGGGGTGGCGCGGGGCCGGGAGCGCTGCCGCCGCTTCTGCTTCTCCCGCCGGAGCTCGCTGCGGTCAGGACGGGGGGGCCGGGCCCTGCTCCCGGCGCGGCGTGCGGCACCGGGGGCGGCGGGGAGCGAGCGGGCGCTGCTGCCGCCGCCGCGGAGCGCCCGGCCCGCCCCGGGCAGCGGGGACAGCGCTCCCGGCAGCTCGCTTAGGTAGCTCGTTTGTTTTGGAGCTCTTCGTGGCACGAGTTCAGAGCTGTCTCTCGACTTCTGTCTCCGCCAAATAATGCAAGAGTTGTTGGATCGTTCCGTGTTTCCCCCGCGGAAGATGCTCGGGAGCGCAGAACCGCGGCTGCGGGGTCCCCGTGGGGCGCTCCGGGAGCGGAGGGGCCGCGCACGGAGCCCGCAGCGCTGCCCGGGTCCGGGTTCGGGTTCATCCCGCTCCTCTCACACCGCACGCTTTGCACAGCGAGGGCAGGGGCAGCTGCTGCGCTGAAGCTGCTTTTAAATAAACCAAGAAATACAACTGGTTAAAGTTGGTTGTGCAGCTCAGTCTCACCCATCATCAATCCTTTGCAATTGCGAAGTTTCTTGGTTTTGTTTAAGGAAAACTTGAATGTTACTTGGTTTGGAGTTCCGTGCGTGGTTTAGAAACGTTTTTTTGTTCGTGTGTATTTTCTTTCGGGTTTGATGTGAAGCGCAGTCTAGTAGCCCGAATTATCTCGTATGGAAGTTCCATATAATTTGAAATACAGTAACTCACAGAGTTCCTCATCTGCCCAGACATCTGACATGCAAAGCTGAGCCCCTTTACGCAGCTGTTAAAAACGCTTCACGGTTTATAAATTCGTAATTTCACTCCTCTGACTTCCTTTATTTTGATTTTTTTCCCCCTGCTTTTAACAAACTGAGTATTTCCACCCGTTGAATGCGCTCCTTTCCAGAGCTATTGTTCCAATGATGCTGTTGGAAAACACAGCAGCCTCCTGACGGTCAAATAAATGTCACTGTCCTCCTTCAATGGCTAAAAACAGAGCACAGCTCTTGGGAGGTGGTGGAGCGCTGCTCGTTTGAGTGACAGGGGCTGTGTGCTTCGTTTGAGTCGCTTCTCCTTGGGTAACGCATCCGGCTGGGAGCTGCACGCCGCTTCTGCTCGAGTTCTCCTTGCTGGACACCCCTTCTGCCGTCCCACAGCGGTGTGTGGCTGCTGGAGTCGGGTCTTTTACTTGAGAGAAACGTGGGGAGAAATGGAGTTTGTTGGTGTTTATAAATTTTCTTTCTGAGGTTTACATCTCAATGTAAACGCTGTTGTTTTAAGGTCATACTTAAGGTCTTGAATTCTTTGGTTTTTCTCTAAAGATATGGTGTGTTGGCTCTCAAAATCCACCTTCCAGAAGGTGAAGCTTGTGCTTATTTCATAATTCTCTATAATTTTAGGGGTTCAGTTTCCTGCTGTTGAAAACTATTGCTTTTCAATTTGTTGCTTAGGTTATTTCAGGAAAAAGCCACTTCGTTCCAATTAACAAAATCTCTAATTGCCAGGAATGTTATTTGTGAGCATTCATATTTCAGTTTTTCCAAAGTGCACTGACAGAACTGGTCCTAATCTTTTAACTAAGACTTCCTAATGTTGTTTCAGAAGAGCTGAGGTAACTTTCGAGTATTTTTCGATTTCTTTTAAAAGCTTTTAGAGTTGTGCCTCTGCCTTGAAAAAAGCTGGGCTGTTCTGCTTGTGCGTTGTTTACTGACTGCAGTTCTTTGGCACCTGATACTTGAACAAAATGCTGCTAAAGTACATTCTAGTCTTGGATCAAAGCTGCCAGCAGCAATGAAGGGTCATTGTTCCTCTCTTTTCCTTATCAGGCAAGGAAGAAAGAGCTTAAGTGACACATCCAGGACCACCCAATGAATTGATGGGAAGTGTCAGGAGTGGAGCTGCTGGTTTCCATGCCAGCCCCATTGATCCTTGCTCTTTGATAAAGAGCAGTGTCCTCTAGGAGAAGCGAAGTTTATCCCCGTTGAAGTGTTCAATTTTTCTGGACTATTTTTGTGTCTAACTGCAGCCATTTTGCAGAGTTTTTTTCCCTCAGGGTTGGTGATTATACCCTGGTGGAATGAGGCACGCCAAAGGCAAGGCATTGCTCAGGGCAGTGAGGTAGAGAATGAAACGCTCGGCCAGGATTCGAAGCCTGAAGTGTTGTGTTTCCTCAGAGAAGATTAAAAACCTGTTCTACAGTTAGTTTTGTTTTAGAGCTCCACATCAGGATTTGCCACTGTGTGTGAACTTGAGAAACAGTTGCAGGGGCTGGTGGTGGCCACTGATGTGGAGCTGAGCTTGCCCCAGTAAAACTGAACATTTCCTTCACTCAGGTTTCCATGGATGCTATCATCCAGTGCCATATGTCTAAGGGAAAATCTGTGAATTTTATAACCTCATTTAGTACACTTTTCCAATTTATTGAGCCAGCTAGTAGTATCAATTTCCCAAATTGTTAGAGGTAGATAAATAAATTGTAGATTGGAGGGGATATGTAGTGCATTAAAGAATGGAGGATTCATTCCATACACTGGTGGGGGCAATCAGGTATTTCTCACTTCTGTGTTATAGCCCAGATATTGTTGCATGATCTTCCCTCTCATGCTTGGCTTTGTCTGTTTTTATTTTTCACAGTGAATAGGCTGCTGACAGGTTATTTTTATTTAAACAATCATTCTGATTTGTTGGCATCATTTTGTCACCAGGGATGCATAACACAGTAGCATGACAGTGTTACAATATGGGAGTCAGAAGTTGTTAAATGCCACTAATCATAAAACCAGAAGACTCAACATCTTCTGCCACCAATTAACAGTTTTGTTAAAATAACTGAGTCAGAACTACAAGTCTGAATTATACACTATGGTAGATGGGATAGATATGTTTCAAATATTGAATATCATCAAAAAACTCAACTCTTGCCTTTGAAGTATGGCCAGTATGGTCTCCTGAAGACAGCTTCAGTCATGTTCTGCCCAAGCCTGACTGCAGTGATGAATATTTATTAAACTGATTTCTGTAATAGCAGTTGGTGCTGAGGTAAGGTTCAGTAGGACCTGGGGCTTCTGGTGTCAGAGCTGTACAGGTGCTCAAGACAGCATTGTCCTTGTCTAGTAAAGGTCACTAGACTAAATACTAGAACAGTCTCTAGAAGTTTTTAAGTGGTATTTACCTGGGTTGCTGGTAGAATAGCATGAAACAGTGGCACTTTGTAACCTGCAGGAAAGAGTTACAGGCCCAGTTTTGTGGCTTCTACTTCCACTTAGCCTTCTGTAATACTGCTGCACTTACAGGTTAGAGCTGTGCAAAAGGTTTCTGCTTTTCCAGTCACAAAAGGAAAGTTTTGTGCCTCCTTTGAACGTCCCTGTCTTGAGGTTATAGATGAGCATGACAGATGAGCAGTGTGGAGTGTTTGGGGCTCCTGCTGTTCTGTCACAGCAGCTGTGAGTGGCTGCTGTACTTTGGAGGATGTAAAGGAGCCTATGGATAATCTCAATTTGCACTGACTGAATAGATTTGCTGTATGTTACACTGTGTAGAGGGGTATTAGCTCCTCAAGATGCATTTGCTCCAATCACACAGGTATTGCCTTTTCATGTTTGCTAGCAAAATAAAATGAGATCCTGTATTGTACTCCAGTGTCAGCATCAGCAGATATTAATGTGTTTTGTCATTCTGCAGCATACAATAATCTGCAGAGTCAAGATCCTGGACTACTGGATGAATGATGCTTAGTTTCCCTTCTGTATGAAACCAGTAAATAAGATCATTATTTTGACTTATCTGTTTTTAATTTCCGGTGAGTTATTCTGGCTCATACAGAGCCTCTGTATGAGTTGTTTATAACTCTTTATGAATGGTGCAGACAGTCTGTGAGAGCCTGGCTCTGTGCCTCTGTCTCTGGAGTGAATTGTACTGTCAGGAAAGCAGGGAGCCAGCCAGAGAAGCTGAATCCCAGTGATGCTCTGACACTCAGCTCATTATTGAGTTTCCTCTGTGGTCCTACCCGTAGACAAGCAATGATGGATGGGCCCTAAAAAATGCAGTTGTGGTGTTTGATCAACACAGCTTTCTTTTAAGCCATTCCTGACGTGCTAGACTGTGTAAAAATGCAGTCCCAGTACAGGGTTATAGTCCCACCAACCTGAGCTCAGAGGCATCTTTGTGGGGAAGGGAAGAGAGGAAGTAAATAATAAGAAGCTCATAGATAATACAGATTTACTTGAGATAAGGCATTTTATGTCCTTTTCTATACAGCTATTTACTGATTCTGCAAAAGATGTAAGCCTGTGAATTTAATTTAAAAGCAGGGCTTTGTTTAAGTCCTTCAGGTCTAATAAGACATGGGAGCCTTATGAACAAGTAAATTAAATGAATTTGGTCAGTATACTGAACTCAAAAAGAAGTTGAAGTGCAGATTTTTCTAGGGGGAAGTTGTTAAATTTCCTGCAATATGACAGTAATCAGGCTGCTGTGAGTCTGAAATCCAGGACTGAGGAAGGCCTAACTCAGTTATGTGCCAGAATTCAGTTATCTTCTAAAAACATCTGAATGCCACCATTTTTAGGCTTATGAGAACTTCAGTCTTGTGTCCTAATGTCATGAGTCCTTTAGTTTTGTCAAGAAGCTGTACTTCAGATGCACAGCTTTGTCAAGAGCCGTAGTAAATCTGTCAGTCATATCTGTAGGATGATCTGAAGTTAAAGTTAGCTCTTCTTTGAACCAGGGATTAGCCCAGATGACCTCTTGAGGTGTCTTGCAGCCCATGTTACACTGTGATTACCCAGCAAGGCAGGGCACTTGCAGCAGGGCAGCTGCACAGTCAAATCACACAGCAAGTGTTCAGAGAAGCTTTCAAAGTGCAGGAGGATAAGGTGTAAAAGTGTTGTATAGGAAAGTGTGCAACCATTGACAACAGTTCCTGCCCTGAGCAGCTCTTCTGAACAAGCAGAGCAGGAATATATCCTGCCTAGAATGTATGAACCTGTGAGTTCAGGCTTTATATGAATTTGGATCGTGTCAGATGACCTCATCAGGGCCCTGTTCTTGCAGGTATTACTTTACAAGAGCAGTTGTGATCTGTTTCTTTTGAAATTGCAGCATGAGCAAAGGAGAGAAGAACTTCTGACACTTTTCATTGCTGTTAGAAAACAGGCACAGGCCCTCATGGTGAAAAATGAAGCTTTTTGGTTTAGGTGCCTGGCTCAAGCTTGGCCCAGGAAGTAAACTCTGAGTTGAAAAGAGTTGGCAGTTTTTCTGCTAGTTTACACTGAAAGAGTTCCCAAATTAGCTTTGCTGAGAGTGTGAGGAGACAGAAAACATGAGCTGTTTTCACTTGTGGGTCACACTGGGGTTACTCTGCCAGACATAAGCACAAGGAATTCAAAATCAGATGCTTGATATCATTGGTATGGAGGCATTGATAAATGGAAATATAAAATGTCTTCAGTGTTTGGCAAGCTAAATACCATCAGTTCTTAAAAGAAAATAAAGTCTTCATCTCATGAAGCTCTTTAGTGTCATGTTTGTTATCATACTAAGAGCTAGGATAAAAGATTAAAGTGTCTTGCCATGCTGGATAGCTTTGAGTCTAGGCACAGCAGAAGACTTACAAGAAAAATCAAGTCTGAAAATGAATCCTCAGTGGTGAAGGATTGCAATTGTTCTGTGTAAAACAGGAAGCCCAACATCCCACAAGTACATTATGACTTAACAAGCAATTCTGCAGAAGAGAGACCTGACAAGCAAATGTTTATCCTTTCAAACATGAAGTTTCCCACAGCTGAAAAATGGTATTTTTAAATCCTCGAGCAAGGACTGTATATGCATTAATATAATTTCTTGTTGAGTTTCTTGTACACTTGGAAACTGCTTGCTAGTTGGCTGGGTGGTTAGGCTTATAACAATAAAAGCCTTCAATAAAGGAATTTAAAAATTGGCAAATGGCCTTGAATGCCTGTTGAAACATGTCTGAGCAAAACCCTGGGTTGCCTTAATATGTTGGGTGCATTAGTGATTAAGAGTTCTGGTGTCCTGGAACATGAGTAAGATGGATCCAGACTAGGTTAGCTTGGCTCAGCTCTTGCAAAACAGTGAGGTTTGAATGTTCCTGCTGCTTTTGCAGCTGTCCTTGAGCCCTGGTTTCCATGCCTCCCTGCATCCATGTTACCCATGAATCTTTCTCCCTATCAGCTTGATGTGCTTACATTTCAGATTGCTGTCAGTTTTTTTCCTCTGCATTTTACCTGTATTTTGTCTGAGTTCCTCTTAATGAGTTTCTTGGAGAAAGAGCACTGAACGTAGAGAGCTTGGTGCATTATTCCCTCTTTGGAACTGTGCTTTGTCTGAAAGGCAAATTTATCAGCAAAGATCATTCCAGAAGAGCTGTTGGGATTAATGTCACTCATCAATTGCACATATGCACAAAACCACCTGGCAGTTTTAAGGCCAGTTAAAAGGCATTCCAGTTCATTTTATTTGTCAGAAATATCCCAGCTGGTTTTATGAGTTTCCTAGTGCTGTTATTTAATGCTGATTTTTTACTCCTTAGGCACAGGCATGCTTGGAGATCTAAGGTTACCAGAAGGGCATGGCTGCATATGGTAGTGGAGAGCTGGAACATCTTCATGAGTAGCCCATTTTTGGGGAAGCAGTGATGCCTGGGAGCACTGTCTTATCTTTTCTGGAGACATTGTCTTTTCTCAGCCTCTAACAGGCTTGTTTGGCTGCCATGGACAATGTAGAGACTCACATTTTGAATCTGTGTTCCAGAGTATGCTTAAATACTTGAGTGGAGGAATATAGCTGAGAGCCCCATGGAAAGGTGATCTTGCTTATAAAAGGTTTCTGTACTTTAGAACTTAAACCCAAATATCCAAGGAGGAAGGACCACCGAGGTTGTTTCAGGCAGTCCCCTGCCTTCACAGCCTTTCACAGATACTTCAAAAGACTTCATAAGTGAAAGATCAAAAGCTGTGTCTTCAATGTAACACAAAAGGAGAAGTATTTCACTTAAGGAGTCCAAATATGCTGTTCATAAGGGTCAGCTGTTTTGCTGGCATGAGCTGCAGGTGGCAAGGTGGTTGTGGGTTTGCTCTACAACAGAACAGTAAATGTGAAAACAGTGGCCTTTGCTTGATAGCTCAGACCTAAATTTGGACCAAATGAAGAGGGTGCAGATTGACATGAAGAGAAATGTAAATACACTGACTTTGTTTGGATCAGATAATCTAGAAACAGTGTAAACTTTGAATAACCTATAGTCAATATAAGATGTAGGTAACTGCATCTCTCTCCCCCTTCTTTTGCAGGTGGCTATGGTGGAAGTTCAGCTTGACGCAGACCACGACTATCCTCAGGGGCTCTTGATAGCCTTCAGTGCCTGCACTACTGTGCTTGTTGCAGTTCACCTTTTTGCACTCATGATAAGTACCTGCATTCTTCCAAACATAGAGGCTGTTAGCAATGTGCATAACCTCAACTCTGTCAAGGAATCTCCTCACGAGCGCATGCACCGGCACATTGAGCTCGCCTGGGCATTCTCCACTGTCATTGGGACTTTGCTCTTTCTTGCAGAAGTGGTGTTACTGTGCTGGGTGAAGTTCCTTCCTCTAAAGAAGCAAACTGACAACACCCCACAGAGCAACAGTTCTAGCATCACATCAGGACAGGCAGCAGCCATTGCATCCACGTCCATTATGGTGCCCTTTGGATTGATTTTCATTGTGTTTGCTGTCCACTTCTACCGGTCACTGGTGAGCCACAAAACAGACAGGCAATTCCAGGAACTCAATGAACTTGCTGAATTTGCACGGCTCCAGGACCAGCTGGATCACAGAGGTGATGCTGTCACTTCAGCTGTCACCAATTTTGCTTAAACCTGTGCTTAAGAAAACAAACCCACTGTTCTGCTTCTGCCTTACGGTGACTCCCTGTGGATGAACTGGTCGAACTGCTGATTACCATTTAAAGAATAATTATAAATATTCTAACCCTTTAGAGAGGGGACAAAATGTTCCTTTCATACAAGTTTTGCTGTCTGAAGGAATGGATGGTGGGGTGTGATTGCACTGTGTGAGCAGCCCTCCTCCTGTGAACACTGTCTCGCATCTTTCTCGTTAATGCTGAATGGTGGTTGTATAAATACATGGAAAATAACATTGTACATTTGGGTATTTGTTAGGAATGGATAGAGAAGTTGTGGATTTTTTTTTTTTCTCTGTTTATCTGATGTTGGCATTTACTAGAAGATACTGCTTGTCCTATCCATATTGCATGGCATGATACAAATTACTTGGGACATGCAGCAATTAGCACTCGGTTTCGGTGCTAGCGCTGCTCTCCCTGGAAAGCCTGACAGATGGTAGGAGTGAAAGCTTTCCCAGCACTTTCCCCAGTATGTTTTGCTGCCAAGTAATTATTACTTTGCTGATTTCTCCAGTGCCTTTTTCCCGTGGCACTTACACATTTTGTAACTTGCTAAACACCCAGGACTAGACTTACTGCGATGTGGTGTGGCCACAGGAGTAGGAATGAGACTCAACTCTTCTCTTCCATGGAAGAAAATAAAAGCAATAACTGTTTTAAAGTTCTCATGAGCTGGCACATATTATCTGGAGAGATAGATTTGCCTGTTTCTCATTTAAGAATCTTTTTTTAAAAAGAAGGAACTAGATGGAAATTATCACTGGATAATTCTTTTTTGCTTGAAAATCAGAACCACTGCTGTTTTTTTTCCAAGCCAAAGTAGTAATTATTTTATACTTTTATATTGAAAATATATTTTTAATAAATCCTCAGAAACAAGCAGCAAAAGGTGCTTTCTCTGTGTTGGATTCCCAAGTAATTAGCTATGCCTTTGTCTTCCTTGTTTAGAAAAGTGTTCTCTTTGCTGAAGTGTTGTATTTAATAACTCATTATACATTTTTTGCTTTCAAAGGATCTGGAAGACAACTTTTGTTGATGTGTATTTATTTATGAAAGTGCATTATTTGTAATTAGTATTGCTGCTTTCTTTCAGACACCTCTGTGACATGAAGGCTACTGTGTTGTTCATTTCCTCTAAGCAAAAACTTCCATTTGGTCTCCTAGATAAGAGGTTTGCCCAAGAAAGATTCTAGAAGTTGTCTTGGGCTGCTTCAGTAATTCTGGCTATGTCCAGGAGTTGAATTTTTTGGAACACAATTCTTCTATAGAGTGGTTTGGGCTTTAGTGGGTAAAAGCTGTTTTTTAAACACAAACTGAGACAAGTTTCAAGCCAAAGGGAAACAAAGAACAAAACCTAGCTGTCACTGTGGAATAGAAACCTGGGATTCTGCCATGAGACAGGAGGGACCATGACAGTCCAGTGGAGCTGTGCCTGACAGCCTGGGCTGAACGTGCTCTGTCACACCCACCTGCATCTCAGGTTATCCCAATGTCCTCACAACCTGTACCAAGTGCCTGTGGAGTTCAGGTGCAGAGTGTGGTTGCTGCTGAAGCAGATGGGGACTGATCTCTCCTGTCAGCAGCACCACAGTGCAGAGTGTTGACAAGGTCACCCATGGTGCCTTTGTATTCTGAAAACATAACTAGATAAAAAAACAAACTGCTGGGCTGTGTGTTTTTTTCAGCAGCAGTCATGGTTCACAAGCAGCAAGCAGCTTTCCACTTGGTGTTTTCACAAGTCCTGGCATAGAGGGCAAGCTGGATTTTCTCAGCTCTGCCATTACATTCAAATATATTCTATTCCTGATGTAAATCTGAGGGTGAGGATTGTAACTACAGACTCACAGGTGTTTGTTCATGGAAACATTGCTTTAGTGAAGGCAATAAGGAAGCAGCATTCCAAATCACAAAATCTTGGTAGTCAGCACAAAATGTATTTTCCTATTCTTCTCTAAACTTTACCACTTCTGTCTTAGGAAAACAGGCCCCTAAAATCCCCCACCAAAGGAAGAAAACCTGACATGGTATTCACACTAGAGCAACTGATTGGAAAGGTGTGGCCAGGTGTAAAAAATTTACTGTCTATAAAATTTACTGTCTGTAAATTTTGTACTTAGAAATTTCATGGTTCTGAATGGAAGTCCAGAAAATCAGTTTTCCAAGTTTATTTTGTAAAATTCCTTGCTGTTCTGGATAAGTAGCTGAATTTCTCTTTGATTTGTGGATCTTTTACAAAGTGACTGAGAAGTGTGGGGTTTTCTTGTTGTTTAAGACACAGAATTAGAAGCTAGTGGGACATGGTTATTTTTAGTTTTCTCAAGTTTAGGCTCTGAGCTAATGGCGCTGTTATTACAGCTAATTTTCTGACTATTTTCTGCACTTTAAGCCATGATAGCAAGTAAGTTTTTGTCATTTTCCACCTGTGGAAATGGAAATGAAAGTTACACCTTGGGTACCTTTGTCACTGTGTACCCAGGCAGTAACCAGACACAAACACGTGGATCTAAGCATTGAGTGCACTTAAATTTTTTTATCCCTTATTTATACTAACGGTGTTAGGCATTTACCTCAATCATTTTAAACATTGGTTATTGTGTATCACTTATTTGGGTATAAAATACTTTCATGAAATAAAATATACTCAATTGTTGTGGATTATTTGTTATCTAGAGGCCTAAAGTATACTTTAGTATACTTTAATTGAAGCATGTTCTGTTGTAACTTCAAAAGCCATTTTGGGTCACAGGTATGTATTGGGTTATGTTGGGGGGAGTAGGGGACACAATTTCTTGATTGTATTGTTCTATATGCTTTTAAAACACATACTAGAAACCCTCCTTCTCTAAAGGAGGCTTTGAACCAATAGGAGTGTGATTTCTTAGCAGGAGGAATAAGAGGAGCTGAGCAAAGAGTCACTCTGCTTGTCTTTGAGTGTTTTGGTGTTTGTCTTTTGGGTTTTTTCCCATCATTTTTTTTCCTTTCTTTTCCAAAATAATGGGAGGCTACTGAACAAAGCTACCTGCAGAAGGAACTTTACCTGAACAGCCTTGAGGGAAGGGTGAGGCAGACCACGACACGATAACCATGCTGTAGGTTTGAGACTCGAAGGAATAAATAACCCAGGATCATGTTCTTAAAACTTTTTTTTTCCCCTTCAACATCTGGTTATTAATTCTGGCTGTCATCAAACCTTGCCTGGGCCTCTGCTAAAACACCAGCTGGGTCATGAAGTCCAATCTGAATAAAAAGAATACAAATCAGTTATGCAGTGTAATTGAAGAAGCTTAAGGTTTTATAGATCTTGATTACTTGAGCATTATTGGAGAGGCTCCCACATATCAGGACTTCAGCTCATATTGCAGCCTTTCAATTATTGTTTTAGAAACAACTACACTCCCCTAATTTTATTAGTGTGAGTGACTTTAACAAAACACACTCTTGGGCAACAGTGGCTTTGATTTGTAATCTGGTGGGCCTCACCTATAGTTTAATAAAGGGGTGGTAGTGACAGAAGTTTATGAAAACCTGAGTTCAATTTTTCTCCTTTTATCTATTCATACTCTGAGATCAACAGATCTCTACCCACTAAAAGCACAATAACAGCAGTGAAAGCTGATGCTTTGTTTTTGCTTATAGAGCAGAAGTGATTTGGATCATCACTTGGTCTTCAGGGAGTTAAATAAACAGCCAGACTTGCACATCCTGCCTTAGTGTACCAGCAGTTCATCCCAGGCTGTTGGATTGTAGAGGCTCTTCTCAGTGACCTTTGACAAACCACATACAGTAAATATTTTTAGCTACAGAAGTGCTGCTCTTTTCACTCTTTTTGCAAAATAGATTGTTTTTCTCTGGTGGGTATTTGGGGTTTATTATTCTGCACTGCTGTGGGTGTGCCTGGTACTTACAGGATTAACTGTCTGGTCACAACTGTGCTCAAAGGGCCTTTGGCTATAGAAACCAGATTTGAAAATTCAGGGGCAGTGAAGATGTAAAAGCTGTGAGCTTTGCAAGGCTGCATGTGCCTGGTGTCACTTTGAACAGGCCTGTCCCTGGGCCAGAGGAAGGTGTGGCTTTACTGCCATGGGGCTGTGCTATTCCCTGTGTGACTGGAGCAGAGTGGTGAGCTGTGGTTATCCAGGCTGGTTCTGCTTGGCTCTAAGCGAGGGGGAGCTTCCCCAGCCCATCCTGCACTGACCCTTTTGTTTCACATCTGTGGTTTGCAGACCATGAGCATTCAAGCTGAGACTCTTAGGGCCAGCTCCCACTTGGAGTCACATCTGTTCACTGCTGATTCCCATTTCCTCTTCCTCCAAGGGCATGGAGCTGGGGACAGGCTCTCCTGTCCTCCAGGTCCTGCACCAAAGTGATGTGCAAGGAGCCAGTGGCTGCCAGGGTGGTGGCCCAGTGTGTCTTTGTGTCTCACAAAATCTTTGGGATTGGGATAGAGCCTGGCTCTTCCTCTGCAGTGTGTGTAAAGGGATCTGCTCAGCCTCAGCAGTTGGGCTTGGTGAAATCATTTGGTCTTGACGCAAATCCCACTATTGTCTCTGCCTCTATTGTCCCCATTTCCTTTGTGCTGCATCAGGTCTCTGAGCAGTTCTGGTGCATGAGAACTGCATTTTTTCAGATGTAGGCAATTGGGAGGCTCCAGCAGAGGCTGCATGAGCTGTTAGTCCCTATGGAGCCATTTAGGATGCTGCTGGCCAAAAGGCTGAGCACACACCCCATGGGGGAAATCTCCTGAGGAGTGAAATGCTACCTGGAGAGCTGACCCAAGCACTGATGAATGCAAACACCAAAATTTCCAAGCAATTACCTCTGGGAGTGGAGACTTAGTAGAGGCTGGAGCGTTGTCTCTGCCAAAGTCAACCAGAACTCCACACTTTGCTATATCTGCTACCCAGATGCCTTCTAACATCTGGCCCTTGCCTGGGTAGAAGTATTTCCCTGGGCCGTGCTTCTTGCCATCTTTCCAAGCTCCTTCGTACCGATTTCCATTTGCTGCAATTAAATACATGAACAGACCTTGAAATTTGCACCATTTTGTTAAGGGGTTACAAATGAAATCAGTCAATAGAGCAAATTATGTGTTTGTCTCCTCTTAGTAATTTCAAGGTGGCTGTGGCACTGTGTGTCATTTTGATTTTGCAGTGCTCCATTTGCTGTAGCACAGAGGGAGAAAATGCTGCAGAAGGAGCCCACGCTTGCTCACTTGGAACCTGCTCACTGTGCTCACCTGCTTTGTTCTCACAGTGATACTCATTTTTTGCTGACACAAGGAGCCAGTGTGCTCAGGGTAAGGGACTGGTCCCTGGGTCACTCTTCACAACATGAAAAATTACAAGACACAACTTTCAGATTTGTCACTGCAACAAATCACGAGGATCTCTGGCTTAAAGAGGTTTGCTTATCTGGGCAAGGAACAGAGCACTGATTGCTGTCCAGTCAAAATAATCTTGATTGCAAAGAATACTTTTAGTTAAGTTTTTCCTCAATGAATTACAGGGTGAGAATTGCTGCAAGAGTCTGAAGGGTTCAGGCAGTCAGTTACAGGCTGTTTTTCCAGCTGTACTGCTTCTCTTGGCATTTTTCTGCAAGTTGAGAGGCTTTTTTTGGGCTCTCTGCTGCTCTCCAGGAATCCACCCATCCATCACTAACAGGGAAAGCAGAGCTGCAAGGGGAAGAGAACAGCCTCATTCATGGATGCTGGTTGAGAAAGGACATGATACCCATGGTGATGCTGGGGCTGGGGTAGATCCAGACCACCCTGCTGTCACTAGGAGTGTCCTCTGCTCACCCTTTTCCCCATACACAGTGTCTCTAAGCCCAGACTCGTGGGGATTTCTGACCATGTTAGTGGAAATTCCTTTGAGTCTCAGCTGAACTCTGCCATTGTGCATCACAAGAAGTGACTAAAATACCAGGGCATCCCACACGGTGCTGCAGAGATAGCTGGGGCCAGCCAGGATACTGTAAGGGGAGAGGGGAAAACCAAAAATGCTTCTGGAGAATGTGACTGCTGGGCTGCTCAGGAAGGGTCTGGTTTACAGGCTGGAGCCGTGGTGGTGGTTATCTGCAACTTTGATCTGGTTTTGTGCTTATCTGAAACACCAAGCTGTTCTGCCCACAGGAGCAGCTTGGCTTCTACACTCCAGCCACCAACAAATGAGAAACCACCAAAATCACAGTCCTGGCTGCAAGGAGGGGGCAGTGAACACCCTGACTGCTCTGTGGTGCCTGGCTGCTCCCATCTGCTCTCCCCCCAGGGCACCTGAGGCTGTGTTGCTCACAGCCACGATCCCCGTGGATGTGAAGTGCTCTGGTACAAAGCTGTTGGGGAGTGGATGTAGCAGAGGCGGCAGATCAGCGCGGTGCTCTCAGCCAAGCTCACCCTCACCGGGCACGCTGCCACTACAAGCAATTTAATCTTGAGCTGCAGCTCATCGTGACCTCCACTGAAGAACTCCTTTTCTTTCACATGGCAAAGCTGCCGGCACGTGGGCGCACTTCCAGCAGCTGAGCTGAATGCATTAAGCTTGTGGGTATGAAATAATTGCTCCGGCTAATTTTAACCAAAAGGAATCCAGCTAACAATCAGTTGCAGGCTAGGCTGGAGGCAACTGGGCTCTGAAATGGTGCATCAGCCATGGCTCAGCCTGCAGGGGCTGTTAGTTTATAACTAACAGGGCCTTTGACAGCAGCACAGCAGATCAGTGCAGGATTCCCCCTGGAAGGAGGTGCTGATTTCATCCAGATGAGCCATCGGTGCAAAGCGACTTTACAGTCTGCAGAGAGAGCACAGTCATGCATGTGCTGTGCAGAAAAGGTCATGTTCATTCCTCCCAGCTGCTTTGCTTAGCTAATTATTAGCCTTGAGATCACTTTCAAGCAGAAAGAAAAAAAGATAGAATAGATGAATAATAATATGGAGATAATATTTCTTTCAGATGTTCTTGGAATGCCATGCCTGGTATTGCAGATTCTTGGGATTTCTTGGCTTTGGGGGAAAATGTGTTAGACTCCAAAGAAAATAAGGGGGAAAAAATTTAATTTCTGTATTTATGCTGAGATTGGCCCTAACATTCTCAATCCATGATGTGCTTGGTGTTATTTATGGAAAGGGATTGTGTACTAATGAAACCTCTGTGTTCACTCAACACGAGCCACTGTCGGAAGTAGACAGAGGGGATGGAGTGAACTCAAAAAGAAAACTATCTTGTTGTGGTTTTTTTTCCTGTGCTGGAAACTGAACTCTTCTTTGGTATGCAGAGCTAGAAAGCCTGTCTGGCAAAGTGCCTGGCTTGAAAAGAGAGATTTGCTCTTCTCTGACCCAACAGTATATTATCTCTAACCCGAACCATCCCAGTCATTTAAATGTAAATCACAGCAAAAGTAAGCTTTCATGCGTGTGGCCTTACGGGCTTGAGCTGTGCAGGGCCGGCCCTTGCTCAGCCTGTGCACCTCCCTCTCCAGCCCAGGAGAGGAGGAGGACAGGCGGCAGTCCTGCTGCAAGGCTGCAGGGTGGCACCCTCAAATGGGGATGGCGGAGACAGCTGGAGGGCAGTACCGAACAGCTCGGAGGGGACAGGCTGAGGGTGGGCAGCACTTACGGAGCCGCAGCACGCCCATCCCGTTGGGCTGATCCGAGAGCCACTGTCCCTCGTAGGTGGAGCCGTCCCTGTAGTGCATCTTTCCCCAGCCGCTCCGCACACCATTGCTCCACTCGCCATCGTAGTGCTCCCCGTTGGGGTAAAAGAACTGCCCCCGGCCCTGGACAGCAGCACAGAGACGGCTGGTTAGCAGTGCTCTGTTGAAAGGGGACAGTGTTCCATTTTGGGACATCACTTTGAGTTTATTACTCTTACACGTGGCTGCTGGCAGCCCAGCTCCGTGGCTGTTCTCATGCTGAAGGAAATGAGAAGTGGTAGTAGGGGATTTTCTTTTTGACAAACAGTTTTATTCCTCTGACAAAACCTTGGGTTTATATCTCAATGTGTTATTATTGGCATGATTGCTGCTAATATTTAGCTAAAAGCAGGTTTTACAAGTACATAAACCTGCCTGGGGATAGGCAGCATTAAAGGATGTGTCTCTCAACATGGGGATTTCATGTCTTTCAACCCTCTAGACATTTCCAGCTCAGTGTGTCCCAGGCTGGGCAGTTCCACTTGTTTGTTCTACATGTATGTTTGCCATTAAGAGAATCCAGAGGTACCCTCTAAGCCAGGTAGTGATACCAATAAGAAATATTTCCATATCACTAACACATTTTCCCATAGGAATAAAGTGTTCTTTTTTTTCTCTGAACAAATAATAAAACCAGTTCTGGAAACAACTGATTTTTCTGAGTATTAATTTTATTAAACTGTATGGATGTAAGAAAGAAACTTTTTTAGAAGAAAACTGTGATATTTGGATGTCATTATAAATCTTTCACCAAAGCTCAATTCTGGAAAATCTAACCTTAAAGAACAGGAAGGAAAGCTCCCCACAGGAGCCCTGGAACCACACACCCATTAAAAGCATTGGTGGAGATGAGTTTAATTTAAGAGCAGACACAAACACAAGGTTTCCATTGGCAGATCCAAAAACGTTCCTACAAGGATTTTGCACATTACATTGCAGTCACTTCTACCAGATGACTTTCTCATTATGTTCCTTTTAGGAAAAACAGTGATTTATGTGACAGGCTTAATTTCCAAAACAACTCAAGTTATTTGCCTGTTATGCTGTACAACTCCTAGGAGAAGGTGCATTTTCTAGCAGTGCTTATAATAAAGGTTCCTCTGACTTGTTCAAGGACAAGAGGAATGAAAGGGATGGGTGGGGAGGATTAAGAGACAGGATGTGAAACTTCCCATTGTGCTTGGCCGAGCTGCAGGTGAGTCTGAGCAGTAACCACTGCTCTGTAGCCTCGTAACCAGCAGATGCGTAGGGATGATTCCCTCTCCGGGAAGGAGATGGCACTCCCACAAAAATCTTGGATTTTTAGTCTTGACCACTCAATTCAGCCTCAGTATTGCAAAAGTTAGTATTTTAGGCAATCTTTTTGCACATATGCACCCATCTCTTGCCCGTGTTTTTGGCAGAAAATCTCACTTACACCTCTTCGGTCGTTCTCCCACCAGCCTGTGTACACCTTCTTGTACTCCTTGGTCACTGGGTCAAGGATGCTGTATGAGCCATAACCATCCCTCTTCCCAAACTTCCAGTCACCACTGTAAATAGCTCCAGTGCTTTTCCAAATCTGGGTGCCTTTACCTGTCCAACAAACAAGAGGAATGACAGGGAGACCATCATGGTTAGGAGAAGGGTGCACAGTGCTGCCCTTCCTGCTCCATCCCAGGCAGGGCAGCACTCCCTGCACAAAGTCAGCCTTAGGTCTGGGATTCAGTTTAGCTTCCCAAGTTGGAACCCTTGTTAATCTTGATCAGGGGCTTCCTGTGTGGCCTGTGCTGAATGCACTGAAATCTTTCCAAACCTCAGTTTACTGCTTGTAAACAAGTCTGTCCTGCTCTGGCTGCTCCTGGCTTGGACAGGGTCTCCTTCTCCTGCTCTGTCCCCTGCAGCCCCTGCCACATCTGGGGAACAAATTAAGATTCCTGGAGCCAAGTCAGGAGCTGAGAGAGCTCTGGGGACTGTGCAGCCAGGGCACATCCCAGTGCCTGGAGCTGACTTCAGTTTGCTGTATTTGGAAAGGATTTTTAAACATCTGTAATAGAGATATTTTGGGTAGTTGCCCCTGAGTGCATGCAAAAGCTCTTCAAGCTGCTTATTAGAAATGTTTCTGCATTTTTGCATTACATGTATCAAATATGTGTAATCAAATATATGTGTCAAATACATGTATCAAATATATGTGTGTGTGTACATATAGTCATACAAGAATGAATGCTCTTACAGGAGCATATAGAGCACATGGAACCATTGACCCTTCCTGCCCCTAAGAACCTTTGTAAGGACATCTAAGTTGCTATTTTTTCTCAAAATTATCTATCTTACCATGTTTCAAGTTGTTCAGCCATTCTCCAGTATACTGATCCCCATTTACAGCATAAACTGTGTGTCTTAATCCACATTTCTGGGCTTTCCTGTCCCATTCATAAAAGAGAGGGTCTCTGATCCTGGGGTACTTTATAACAGGCATATTGTTGGTATCTGGAGAATAAAACAAATTATTATCAGCACTACATTAGAAATTACTAAGGCAGGTACAGGCAGAACAGTATTTGTGAGCCATGCACAGAGATGCAACAAAAGGGAGGCAACTAAAGAGACTGAAGTACAAACCAGCACTATGTGAAAATGGGCTCACAGCAGAGCCCAGCCTGTTAGGAAATGTTAAATAAATCTCAGCAGGGTTTGTGGTGGGCATTGATCTCTGCACTGCCAGACATCTTGGGGAGTGCAGGGAAAGGCATCTCCTCCACACAGCTGATGGAATGGGTCAGGGAGTTGTGACCCATTATGACAGTCCAGTGTCCCTGAGGCCCACCTGGAGCTGGGACACTTCACACCCCAGCAGTAATGCAGCTCAGGCCTCTTTGCTGCTAAAAATATCAGCTGCCTTGTTAGAAGGAAAAAAACACAACTGTGGACTTGCCCAGGGCAGGCCAAGTGCTTGCAGCCCACCAAGCTGCCGAGGAGGTGATTCCTGAGGTGACTTCACAGGTGACATGGGTTTAAAGCAGGAACAACAGTGGGCATTGGAGACCTGGAGGGTCAGTGTGGGGGAAGAGGAGGGAAAAGATGTTTTGCCTTATAAATACAGAGGACAATGGTGGAGTGCAGCACAGTGGTGATTTCTGAGCACTGCCAATGGAACTGCTGCTGAGCACAGTGGGAATTCGGCACAGACTCGGAGGTGAGAGTGGTCTCCTATAAAGCACAAACAAAAGCCAAAAGGTGGCTGTAGAAACAAAAGCAAGTTTCTACAAACAACGTTAACATCCAGAGCTCGGCTGGAGCCCGGCGGGGTGGGATGCTCTCCGATTTTGTCTCCTGGGCTCCCCCTTCTGTCCTGATCAGCTGAACTGAGCCATTTCGAATGATTTTGCTGCATCTTTCCCTTCTCGACAGGATGCCGGAGAGCCCGGCAGGGGAGAAAACCTGGACCTTGGGAGGAGAGGGGAAAAGAAAAGTGCTTTAGGTCCTTGCTAGGAAATAAAAGCTAGAAATTCTAACTAAGAAAATACTGTTGGAGTTCAACACCGGTTTTGCATTTTCCAGCTGTGGGAAATGGTTATTCAACAGCTCTTTGGAAGGACAGCATTGCTAAATAAAATACTTCTGTGTCCAGAATGAGTCTTGGTTAGAGGACACGGAGGACAGGCTCTGTCCCTGATGGAGTCACAGCACACCCAATCCACAGAGGAGGTTTTCCCAGCAATGCAAGCACAGGATACACTCCAACTGCTGAGCTCCTCCCTCACTTTTGGGTGCTGCAGCTCCTGGAGAAGGGGATCTTGCCAATATTTGCCAAAGGCTGGGTTTTTTCAGGACACTGTCCACACTTTGTTGGCTTGAGCCTGTCCTGCCCTTGCTGGGGAAGCAGAAGAGCCGAGCTACAGCAACCTGTACCCGCTGTGACACTGGCCATGACCTCTGAGCAGCTCATGCCTGTGACACGTCTCTCCACTACCCCTGCCAGATGGGAGCATCGCTTTCACCACCACATCCCACCACTTCTTTAGCTCAAAGTTGAGGATTTCCAAACCCCAGGGAGGATTCCCAGCTGCGGGGGCAGCCCCATCTGCTCGCCCTGTCCTGCGAGGCACAGCCCGCGCAGAGTACTCGAGGTAATGCGGGCTGCCGGGAGCCGCCTTTATTTGCTGAATCCCCTTCGAAATTTACGTCAGCGATGCCAGGTTTGCGTAAGTGATAACGCAGCCGGTACTCGGCTCCCTGGATGTGTTTCAGCCGCCCACTAGCAGGGCGCGGGAGGCTGGCAGCGAGCGGCAGGCGGTGCGGAGCCGTGCTGCCTGCAGCTCTCGGGGTGCAGGGCGAGACGCT
Organism: Catharus ustulatus; assembly: GCF_009819885.2. Lineage (NCBI taxonomy): Eukaryota > Metazoa > Chordata > Aves > Passeriformes > Turdidae > Catharus > Catharus ustulatus. The sequence continues at coordinate 2,963,478 of NC_046238.1, forward strand.
GCTGCTGCCGTGCTCTGCCGAGGTGCCTGGGGATGAGGCTCGCACAGACCCCCGCGACTTTTGTCGGGTCTCTGGTAAAATGCAGCTTTAGTCTCCACGGCCCTAGAGGAAGCCCATTTTTTTTTTGCCCCTGGCTCTTTGCGGAACTTCAGAGCAATGCGGTGTAGCTACTTTTCCCCGTCTCACATCCTAACTTAATGAAGAACAAGGAGGGAAGAGCAGCAGAGAAGCGGCTGCTGACTGTCCTTGGCAGAACCCTGCCTGGCACCGCGCACCCTGCCTGATTCTCCCCCGATCCCGAGGATGCCCCGGCTGAGCTCAGCCCTTGCCGTGAGCCAGCACCGCGGCACTGCCCTGCAGCGGGGTCCCTTTGCCAGCACCCACCGGCGGAGCGGAGTCACCCCCTCTCCTGCCGCCCCCAGAGCGCTGCCTGTCGCTGCTCCTCCCCAGCGGAGCCGGGCGGGAGGGCAGCGCTGCGAGCTGGCCGGGAAAGCCCCGAGCGTGGCCGCCGCTCTCCCCTCCGCTCTCCCGCCGCCCCCGAGGCCGAGGGCCGAACCGCGCACACCGACCTGTGCTGGTGGCGGCCGGGTGCTGCCATAGCAACTTCCAAACTCAGCGCTGAAAGCAGCGCCCCGGGCGGGCAGGGATGTGCAGGGATGGGGCTTCACACGCTGCTCCCCTCCCGAGCACGGGGGATGCAGCCGGAGCCACCCGGACTCACAGCGCTGTGCAGCTGCGTGCCCTGAGCTCGGGGTGTTCAGAATATAAAGTGCTAATAAAGCAATAAAGCAACGAGTGTTTCACCTCTGGCTGGTTTTTCATACGCCCGGCAGCAGAAGGCTGGAAATGAAAGCACTGATTACAGCACCGATGAGTAACAAATAAATCAGCCTTGCAAATGTCAGGAGAAATATGAGAGAGCCCCTGAAAATGCACATCAGCGGTCTTAAAGGAGAAATCTGAATAAACCTGACACTAATTCCCTCATCCATTACATTTCTCCCACAGCCATGGTGAGCAGGGATTGCCACTCTGGCCTTGTGGGTGTCTGTAATCATCTTCCCTAATGGGTAATTGACTGAGTACATTTCTGGTATCACACCAAAGCTCTCGTATGGCTCCCATGAGCCAAATGCATTTGATTCTCATCCTTTTACCACATTTTTTTGTGCACAGCTCTGCAGGCTGTATGGTAAAAATGTTGAGGCAGGTGGGAAATCTTGTGATGAAACAAAGCAGCTGCCTCTGTGAAGGTGAGATACAGCTCAGCCTTCCCTGTGGGTGTCCTTTGCCATCTTCAATATCTGTGGCATTGAACGAGGATTAAATGTTGTGTCCATGCTCGGATAGGACAGAGAATGGATTCATTCCAAGTGTCAGTGTGACTAAAGGCAAATATTCCATTTCCCATGGCATGGGAGACAATGCCACTGCCTGGGAAATCAGGTGCAGGAAAATGAAGTGGAGGGAAGGAAGAGGTGCTGCACAGACATGAGCTGGTGTGGAAATGACAGAGGGGCATCTGTACCAAGGGAAAATACACACACGAAATTTCTTGTGTTAGATCAGATGAACTGGGAATGCAGCTGCTAGCAAGCATTTCCAAGGATGCAGGAGATGCAGAACTTAAAAACTTCTTTAAAGCAGGAAAAAAATCAGAGAAAACCATGGAAGCTCACCAAGTTAGGAAATACTTATACTTGAGAAAATGTCTCCTGATATTAAAAATGAGATGAAGATATTCAGTAAGAATTTATTCCCAGTCACTCATGTTAATGTGTTCTGGCTTGGAGCAGAGCCTAAGAATTACTGAAGACAATCGTTCCTGTGTTTCACCATGGCCAGCTGAAGGGCTGGAGTGAGGACAGAGGTTTGGGAAGGAAATAAAGAAAACCACGAGGGAGGAGAAAAATTGCTTATTGCAGCCCAAAAATCTGCAGCCTGAAATTACAGCCAGAAATAGCCCTCTCTGGAAAAATATTAACTATTTTTATTATTTCAGCCCCTATATTGCACTGCACTTAACTGAGAGACTGGCAATTAAAATAATTTGCTAATTCAGATCATTTTACTTGTTTATTTTTAAAGGGTATGGGCTGTATGAGGTTTTTGAACTGCAGGTCCAAACTATGTCACACCTAACCACAGCTTCTGCTAACCAGAAGTTACATATTTGAACATTAATATACATTTGAAAACAATAAAAACTTACAGAGTGGGAAAATGTAAGCACATTCTCCTTACAAAAAAAGACAAAATTAGACCAGCTTGAGGAGAAGGTGGTGATATTTGAAGTTTCATCAGAAAGTTTCTTTTGACTCACTCAAATGAAATTTGACTTAGGAAATGTCATTCCATTTTGAGAGAAGGAACTCCAATAGTAAGTAGGAAGTAGGGATAATTTTTTTAAAGGGTGTCATATATAACTCAGCCAAAAAGTGAGATATAAACTCAAACTGACCCAGGAATGTCCTAATCAGACTCTTCCTCTCCCAAGGGCAGTTGTTTCCAGGCAAAACACTGAACATATGGAAAGCAGGGTCAAAACCTCAAGTTTCAATGTGCTAGGAGGAGAATTTGGGTTTTCCTTGATACAGTTCCCCTTGTTGAACCCTTGCCAGCCAAAATTCGGCCCCAAATACCCTTCCTGGCTGTTTTGTTTCTTGTTCTTGTTTCACTCTGACGGGCATTGCCCACTGACACCAAGGAACAAGAGCAAAACCTTCACCAGGCACTGCCAGGGCTTCAGCTCTGCCACTGTTTCTGCTGTTGCTGTTTTGTTTTCTGGCACTTGATTAAACTTTACATTTATTAAGACTGAAAGGAAGCTTTTAAATTGTCCATGTAAATTATGCTGTAATTCAGCCCATTATTCTGCCAACAGAGGTCATTGCAATGAACTCCAGTTCCAGGCTGGACACTGAAGACAAACCAAGCACTGGGAGTTTGTGCAAGGAAACACTCCCAGAAACATCTTTCTGCAGCAAGGTCCTGTGACACATGATGCACTTTCAATTTTTTCACTTTTAAGTGCAGGATTTTAAAAATTTTTAGGCTTTTTGGGGTTTTTTAAAATTAAATATAGACCAAGACTCTCAGTATTCTACATCTGAAACCAATCATTTTTGCACTGAAAGGAGACAGCTGCTTCAAGCTGAGCTTGCTTTCACTAAGCTTGGGGAATCACCCAAGTGAGATGTCCAAACCAACTGAAAAGTGTCAGAACCAATAAATTAAATTTATTCTGGGAACTTCGTAGAATAAATAGAGAAAAAGCATTTAGGGAAACATATGTTGGAATTCTTTAAAGGTGAAGAGTGTGACAACAACATACTGTTGAAGTGGGATGCTCAGATGTGTGTTTTATTGGTGCTATACTCAAAAGAAAAGCCAGGGAAGAGGTGGGAGGGTCTTGGACTCCGACCAAGCTGTGTTGGTGAGCTGAAGGAGCATCCCCACCACTCTGCTCTGAAGAATTGTCATTAGCAGGATTTAGGAGGGATTGAAGTGAAAGCTTTGAGGTGTAAACTTCACCTGGTTGCCTCTGGCTTAAGAAGCAGCCTTGTGGGAAAGCACTTAAAATTCTTCCCCCCTTTTTGCTGGGAGCAGTTCTCTCAAGATAAAAACCATGTTGGTTTTACATCAAAACAGCCTAAAGTTAAACCCCTGGGTTATCTGGAATGTTCAGGCACTTAGATAATCATGCAAACTGAAAGGTTTAAATCCTGGAAGCTGACACCAGATACCCTCTCCCCATGAGTTCCTGCAGATTTACAGCTCATGGTCTCTGCTTAACTATCTGCAACAAGGTAGAGGTTTAAAGGCAAAGTTACGATGTTAATTCCCGAAGCCACCCAAAGCTGAGAATTATTTCCTGACCATGGAGTGCTTTGCAAGACTCTTAATATCATTGGAGGCAGATAAATTTGGCCACACTTGAGATAATGCTTCACTTCAAGTCCTTAATTTATTCCTTAATTGAGGGATAAATCCAGATGAGTACAAGATGAATCAGCAGTATCAATCTCCTGCTGAAAAATGTGCCAAGTATTTTATTTATCACGGCTTATTGTCGCCTGATGTTAGAACAGGGACTCATCTACATTTATATTTTGTCCTTTCATTTTGCTGTGCTGGAAAGAATCTGTATTTCTAGGACAGGGGAAAAGCATCAAAGGAAACAGCCTCAATTATCTTAAGAGGAAAGAATGAATGGAATTTGCATTCAGGAATAGTCTGGAGGGTGAAGGAAAGGAGCTCACATGTGACTGTACATATATATAACTGTGTGTACTCAAACAAAATCTAACACCCAGAGAACAGTCACGATTTTGCTGTGATCCCTAACTTGATTTATTAACTCAATTTCTTAGATATGTTTTCTGGCAGTGAAAGGTTGGTGAGTTGGGGATTAATTAAGGTAAAGGCAAACCAGAGATTTCACATTTGCAGATTTGCTGCGCAATGGCCTTAGGTGATCTCTGGCAGCAGAAAACAGCCATTAAAACTTGCAAGATACCTTGGAAAATGATCATAAAATATTGAAATTCAGAGGAAAATCATCATTCCTCAAGTGTTGTCACAAGGGAAAGACAGAGCCCTGCTCCCCATCCAGGGCTGAGTGGATCACTGTTATCTCAGCTTGCTTTGGTTTTATTCACAAAGATGTGATTGAAATAATGAGATTATACAAACAGCTAGAGCCTCCCAGGAGGTGGAGAGAGCTTACAGGTAATTCTGAGGTGTTTTGTAAAGGTGCAAGGTTAAATAATGCAGAACCATCTGTAAGGCCAGCCTGCTACACTCACATTGTGCTTAACTAAATGTTTGAAAGAAAATGCAGATCTCTTGAATGAATATTAATTAGCACGACTTAGTTTAAAAGTTGAAAGAAATGTTTTGAGATAATCATTATGCACAGCCACAACATGTGTAAGAAATGTTCCTTGTCAAGAGATGTAGGGGGAGGCAGGAAAGTTTGGGATAAATGTCTGGTGATCCCTTGGTGTTCTGGGAGAGCTCTGGGGCCGGCACAGCCGGCTCTGAGTGGGAAATGCACAACATTTCCTGCCTTTGTGTGTGAAACACCAACCACAGCCCTAACTAAATGTCATCAGCCTGCAGAATCACAGCTCAGGACAAATGTTTGTGTCTGATAAATCAGAGTTTCCTTCTGCTCTTTTGAGGCTTATAGATCAGCAGTGAAAGGAATACTTTTAAGGGCTATTGACAATTTATGATGTCTTCTAGAAGCACCTTTTCCTGAATGTTAGGACTGGCACAAGCACTCCTACAAATGTTGAAGTGTTTTTACTTTCTGGATTCCCCCAGATCTGCAGGAGGTGTCAGCACCCCAACCTCAACAGCAAGGGGTAAGATGCAGCCACATCTTAGGGGAGTCTCTGTGATAAACTGAGCTGACAGAGAACTCCAAAGGTGGAGGGAATGTTTTCATGTGGGAAGGAAAAATAACTTTGCTGCCAGGCAGTATTCCAACCTTTTGGCAAACTGGAAAATGTCAGCACGTATCCAGCGCAGAACTAACTCTGATCCTTTCTCTTCCAAAGTCTGTAATCCAAAATCCAGGCCTCCTGTAACACAAAGTCCTGTTACATAGGATTGTGGGCAAAAGCTAGAATCCAGGAAAAATTAAATACAGATGTAACTAAATCCCGTGACATTTCTATTACGTTGATTTGTATATTACTCTACTTCAGGATTACCAAGACCTGGTACAACACATGTGTTTGATCTCTGGACAGTCATGGCCTCACTGGAGAAGCAGCAGGGACAATGCAACATCCCTGGGGTTGGTGGTTCTTAAACCAGAAATCCCAAACACCACAAGTTCTGAGTGGGTTTCTCTGGAAACTGAATGCAGAAGGTCATCAACGGCATTTCAAGGGTCCACCCACAAATGTATGAAAAAACCATGCAAAAAGGCAAACAGTGTGAATATATACCTAGAGAAGGACCAGGGGCAACAAGGACACTGAGGAGCGTTGCTACACCCAACGTGTTTGGTTGTTTGCGTCAAATTCAGAGAAAAGGGATCCTACATACACTTCCCATGAAAAAACAGCATTGCATTTGTGTTTTTACTTTGGCTTCACTTCTCCCCTCACCCTCATCCCTTTTTTTAAAAATTGCTTCCTTCCCCTTTCCTTTTTCTTCTTCTTTGCCCATTTCTTCCCTTTCACAAGAAAACCACAGGATGTGGTGCCAACATTTACAGCTCCTCATACCCTGCCCCAGAACATCAGACCCTGCTCAAAACTGGCCAGTCCAGCTGCTGAGGGGGTAACTATTGTAAAGACATCAGGAAATCTCTTGTCATCTTCTCTGATATCAAGGAGCTGTGGCCAAGGTCCAGGCAGCTGCAGGGCTGAGCTCCCTCAGATTCAGCCACCAGGTTTCTCTGAGGGGGCTGGCCCTGTGCAGTGGAGGGTTTGATCTCCACTCTCAGCCCCTCGTGTGATGAAGGGCAGAAGATGCTTCCATGTCACACCACGGAGCACTTCAGGTACTGCCTTAACACAGGGGGCTCAGGAGAGGCTGCAGGGCCTGCAGGAGGTGAGCAGGGCAGGGCGAGTGACAGCAGCTGAGGGGACAACCCCATCTGAGGGGCAGTGGCCTGAGGAGAGCACGGGCCTGACGGGGGCTGCGCCTGAGGGGGATCATCACAGAGGGGAGGCCGGGCCTGAGGGGATCCCGGGCCTGAGGGGATCCCATACATGAGGGGATCCCACACTTGAGGGGAGCTCACATCTGAGGGGATCCCGGGCCTGAGGGGATCCCATACATGAGGGGAGCCCACACCTGAGGGGATCCCACACCTGAGGGGAACCCCCCAACTGAGGGGCACCGGCCTGAGGAGAGCACAGGCCTGACAGGGGCTGCGCCTGAGGGGGATCAACACGGGAGGGGAGCCCGGGCCTGAGGGGATCCCATACCTGAGGGGAACCCCCCAACTGAGGGGTACTGGCCTGAGGAGAGCACACGCCTGAGGGGATCCCGGGCCTGAGGGGAACCCCCCAACTGAGGGGCACTGGCCTGAGGAGAGTACAGGCCTGTGGGGATCCCGGGTCTGAGGGGATCTCGGGCCTCAGGGGAGCTCACACCTGAGGAGATCCCACATCTGAGGGGATCCCGGGCCTCAGGGGAGCTCACACCTGAGGGGACCCCGCACCTGAGGGGATCTCCGGCCCAAGGGGAGCGCAGACAGCAGCGTTCCCTCACCTCCTCACCTGCCGGGTCCCTCCCCTGAGGCGGGCGGTGTTGGGGGGGAGCGGGGGGGGCGGGGCTGCGGGTGGCGCGTGCCGCCGCGGGGCCGCGCCCATGACCGCGCGCGATGACGTCAGCGGCGCACGCGGCGCGCGGGCCCGGGGGGTGCGGGCGGCGGGCGCGCGCGGGCGGCCCGCGGAGCTGGCGCGGCCCCGCGCCATGCGGGACCAGCTGGAGCGGTGCCTCGGCGAGTGGCGGGAGCTGGAGGAGGAGTTCCGGCAGCTCCAGGTGAGCGGCGGGGCCCTGCGGGGCATCGCGGTGCCTCCCCCTCCTGCGCGGATGCAGCTTCCCCCGCACTGCCCCGCGCTGCCCTTGCCGGCTCCGCTTCTCATGGTGATGCGGGTCCGACTCCGGCTCGCCACCCCCGGCAGGAGCGGGACCGGGGGTCCCCATCGCCGGCCGCATCCCTGGGCCGGCTCGGCGGGAGCAGAGGTGCGGGCGGGCTCCCCCCAGCCCCGCCCGGGTCGGCCAGGCGTGCTCGGTGCCTTGGCTGCGGCCGCGGGATGCCCGCACGGAGCGCAGCGGGGCGAGGATGAGCATCCCTGCACCGCACCCACCAACAGCCCGAGCCCCGCTGCCCGGGCTGCGAGCGCCTGGGACAGCCCAGACCGAGCCGTGGCCGTGCCCCGGGTCCATCCGAGCATCCCGAGATCCTCAGATCCCGAGATGTGCCGCGGTTCCCGCAGCTGGAGCAAGGATAGAGAAGGGGGCGCGGTGTGTTTGTGCACCCGCGGCGCGGTGCAAAGAGCGATGCGGGCAGCGCCCGTCCCGCCAGCATCTCCTGGCGGAGTTTGAGTTCCCGTGGTGGGATACGACGGGTCCAAGTGCTGATTTTCCGTCTTGCAAAAGTACATTGAGGGACAGAAAGGTTTCGGAGTGGGGGCCAAGAGCTGTTCTACGAGATGCTTTTATCTCCAGAAGCGTTCCCTTCCTTCCCTGCTTGTCACCAGTGCTGCACCTGTACACGTGCTTTAAACCTTAAAGCCAGTTTTAAAGTACAGCCGACTGTTCTCAGTCTAGAGACTGTTTCAGCCTCTTTTAGACTGTTCCACAGAATGTGCATGCAAAAAAATAAAGTGTGATTTCCAGATTTAGTTTGTTTCTTAATTAAAACTCAGTTCAGGTTGTATTCCTGTTAGCAGAAACACGGGCTGGGTGCTGGGGAGACCAGCTGGGATGGGTTTGTTGGTCACTTGTTTGCTGCGTTCATCTTCTCAACCAAGTTCCCTGCCTGAGTTTGACCTAAACCACAGCAAATGTCAGCGATTTGTCCCTGCCTCAGTTTCCCCACCTGTAAAAGGAAAGCAGAAACACTTTCAGTGAGGTGGCAGCTGCTGGTGGTCGAGGTGTCATTGTCGAGGTGTGCTCAGCAAAACCAAAGTGAGCCTGGAACGGTGAGAGCTGCGGTGCCTGTACGGGGTTAGTTTGGTTATTAAGGTCTTTAAATCAGACACTGGAGCTTGTTTTACATTGTTCTTGAAAATAAAGAACAGCTACCAGGTGGGTCCTGGCAAGGAAGAGAGCAAGGATTTGGTTTGTGTGGTTTCACCACCATGTTTATGCTCTGGGAAGAGCGGTGGGAATTTCCTGTGGTCGTTGGTGTTCTGGTTGGTGAAACAGCCATGGAACCCACAATCTCTCTTGGCACTATCCCTGCAAAATCTGTTTTCCAACTTAGTGTAAGTCTTAAAATTGGCTCAGAGGTCATTGTTTGGTGCTTGGGGCGCCCTTTATGGGATGAATTTGCGGTTGGTGAGTGTGTCCTCGTTATGGCTGAGCACTAATTGGGGGCTTCAGGGGACCAATGAGCTGTGATAAAGCAGTTCCTCCCAGGGAGCATCTGAGGCCACAGGCAGGGACATCAGTTCAGCTCTTTACCCAGAATATGGGGCAGTAGGTTGCTTGAATATCCATGGGGTTGGGATGGCAGTGGTGGCCAGGTGGTGCCTAAATCCCCAGCCATGGATTTGTGCCTGGTGTTGTGTCTTTCTCCTCCTCCCCTCCCACTCTGTTAAGTCCTCATTTTTTTCCTCCAAGATTTAATCTGGCTGTGAAATTGGAGTGCCCTTTGATTTAGCCACTATTTGATGGGAATGGATCAGGATCAAATGGAGGATTAGGGGATTCAAGGATTAGGGGCTTCATTGCAGGGTGGGATGCGAGTGAGGAGCTCCTGAGCAGGAAAGCTTTTTAAAGAGGAAATGAGAGGAGTGTAGAGGATGCTTTTCCTCTTGCAGGAATTTCATCAGTGTCCAGTTAAGACCTTTTGTAGCTGTACTGGTTTGGCATCTCCCCCTCCTTGCTTGTTAAAGGGGTGCCTGTTGTATTCCATAAAACCAGGATTTTCCTTGTTTCCCTTAGAGATGAGGACCAAATGCCATGAATAACCTAGAAGGGCTCTTCCTACCAACCATCTCTTTTCCTGCAGGAAACACACAAAGTTTACAGGCAGAAACTGGAAGAAGTCACCAGCTTGCAGACAGCCTGCAGCAGCTCCATACACCGGCAGAAGAAGACACTGAGGGATCTGAAGCACAGCCTGCAACGGTAACTGGAGACCTGGAGGGTGGAGGAGGCAGGGATGGGATAGTTCTCCTTCCCAAAGGCTGAATGCTTGGATTTTTTAGTACTTTTAGTGGACAATCTATGTTGCAGTGCTAAAGTTGTTCCATATTACAGCCAAGTAGAATGTTGATTACAGCATGAGAGAGGGAGTTCTGTAAATAAAGAAGTTTAAGGGTGCTGGTGTGGGTGTTTTCCTTGCAGTGCATGCTGTACATTGTAGGGCTGTGCAGCTTTTGGCTGTGCCAGGTGAGCAATGCTTTGCTCTTTAAACTGCACTGGAAGAACAACAACACTGAAGGTGTAACTTGCTCCTGGGTGGATTTACAGGAGGGAACTGTCTCTGGCTGCTTGGCTGATCCCAGGAGCCATGGGCTGAATTCCTTATGTGCAGCACCTCTGACACCACAGGCTGCTGGCTGTGCTGCTCACTTCTCTCGGGTTAACATTAATTACTAAAACTATTTGTCAGTAAATCATCAGCTCTGTGTCCTGTTACATCCTGAAATACTTCATACCTGAAGAGCTGCAGCCTCTGCAAGGGCAGTGCCTGAAACCACGCACAAAGTTCCCAGGGTGGAGGGAGCTCCTTCAGAAGAGCACAATATTCCCACGCCATCCTGTCACTGAGCTGATGACAAGAGAAGCAGATTTATAAACCAACTGGTTGAAGTAACCTACAGCAGTACAAACCTGGCAGTGAGATAAAGTCATGATGAGACAAATGGTGCTGCAGAAATGCAGGAGCGAAGCGCATCACCTCACAGAGCCAGCTCGTTAACAGCCTGGATTTTATGACATTATTGTCCTAATAAAAAGGAGGTGAAAACACGAACAGGAATATCTTGTTTCTGTGTTCTTGCAGGTGCAAGCCCAGAGCAAGTCCTGAGGAGTTTGCTCTTATTCAGGAGATCAGCAGCCAGATCAAGGAGAGGCAGAATGCCTTCTTTGACATGGAAGCCTACCTACCCAAGAGGAACGGGTGCGTGCTCCGCCAGGGATTGCGCGCTCCAGGAATTTTGGATTTTCAAATGTTCACAGTGCTTTGTTCCTGAAGGAAAAGGTTGAAAAAAGACATGTAAAATTGGATTAGTCATAAATCTCTTGCTGAGCTGCTGTGTCAGTTGTACACAGAATTCATTAGCTGTGAGTGGATGTAAATGTGTGTGGGCAGTGCTGGTTTTCTGTTAAAATTACAATAACCTGCACTGGCAAGGGATTCTGCAGTTCACTGTCCCACACTGATTTTTCCTGGGCTGATTTTTTTGAGGGCTGAATCAGCACAAGACTTTTCTCTTTTTTTTTTTTTAATAATATTTTTAACCAACTTTTAACGCTTTCTTCAAGTGGGGTTGCTAGGACAGAGTTGTGTCAGTTGTCAAGGGCTGTGTCATGCTGCATCCCCTCAGAAGTTTCTATCAGAAATTTTTCTTCCAAATCCTCCCTGTGTTTGGGTTTGGACAGTGCATACTACATTTATTGCCCTTAGACTGCAGTGCAAAAAAGGGACTATAAAAATAAACCTTCTCAAGTAACTTCCTGGAAATGCTGACCAACATTTCCACGTGTAAAGCCTCTTCTGTGGTCTTTCCATCCAGTTTGTCTTAATTAAAAACCCCCAGTAAACCTGGCTTTGGCAGAGTCAGTCTTATCACCTCAATCTAGATTGTTCTGTAGTGTTAAAATAAAACAACTTACTTGGATCTGCTCTTTGCTTTTGTCTTCCAGCTTGTACTTAAATCTGGTGCTGGGAAACGTGAATGTCACTCTCCTGAGCAACCAAGCCAAGTGAGTGAGCCTCCCCACATGTGTGAATTTGGGTTTCTCTGGGCCAGCTGTGGGTGTGGACTGAAGCCCAGAGAGGGGAATGCATTTCTCTTAGACCTGCTAAGGGAAATGTTGAGGGTGGGTGGTTGGACTATGACATGGGGATAAGCTGACATCTTATGTAGCTCAAATTGATTCCATCCACCACTTGCTTTTAAGCTCAGCTCAGCCTGTGGCTTTAATTGTAAAAGTGGAGTTTTTTTGTGCTGAAAAATGGTGCTGTGACTTCTAGGCATACAATGCTCCAGAAAGTGGAGATGTATTTTTTAAATCTTATTGTGCCAACCCAGAAATCAGCTCTGATGGACTTAAGGCATTGTGTTGCAGCTGAGACAGACCCTCCCTGCAGGCAGAACGCTGCCTTTCACCACTGTCTGCTGCTTTTCTGAGTGTTTCAGCAAAACCTCTGTCTCTGGGCTTGGCATTTGGCTTTGTGTGTGGTTTGGAAAAGGTGAAGCCACATTCCAGCTGAATTCCATCTGTTTGTGTCCATAAACAGCACCTATTTCCTTCCAGGTTTGCCTACAAGGATGAGTATGAGAAGTTCAAACTTTATCTGACAATAATCTTGTTACTTGGGGCTGTTGCCTGCAGGTTTTTTCTCCACTACAGGTAAGCTGCATTTTTATTTCTTATCAAGTATTTTGCATAAAATTGTGCTGGGTTTGAATTGTCTTATGTACTGCTAAGGACAGTGAGACAACTTAAGTGGTGTTCAGGCTTTGAGCAGTTGGGCAGCAGGACATCTGCACTTCTTTAACTCTGTGAGGAGCTGTATTTTAGCTAATTGTTTTTCCTTTTTAAAAGAGCTTTTTTAACTGAGAAAGTCCAACATCATGTTTCCTGATGATGCTAAAAATTGATGTTGTTATTCTGGCATCTTGCTGTCCTTGGGAATGAGCAGCTGGTTGTGCTTGTGGGTTGTCCCAGGCAGGGACCAACACTGTGCTGCAGCTCTGGGGTAGCAAAAACAACAAAAGAGAATTTGTGTGAAATAATCAGACCTGAAACATTAGATTGTGATAAAGTGTCTGAGCAGCAGCAAGCTCTCACTATTGAGTTTTGCTTAAAAATCAGGGAGGTGTTGGAACCACACACTTCCACTCTGTGTCTGGATGAGTGCAGGATCATCCCAAGAATGATGTTGCCCTGTACAGAGGCTGCCCCAAGTCCCCTTGGCTTCAGGAGTTTGCAAATGACAAAGTAAAATTTTGATGTTTTGGGTTTTTTTGCCCCAGAGCATAATGCTCTTCCATTCTTTTAGTTGATTGGATTTATATAGATCTTATGGAATCTCCTCATTGAATTAGCCTGGAAAGGCCTCTCTAAATTGGATCATCTGCTGCTTCTGTGGTGCTTTCTCTCCTTGAGCAGCACTTAATGTCATCCCTGCATACCTGCTTATCAGATCAGGATCTGCAGTGTTGGATCATGGGGGAAAAGGGAGCCTGCAGTGCTACGTGTGGGTTAGAGATGTTCAGGATGGGACTTTGTGTCCATAGCCTCACTTGGGCAGGTTTTTGTCTACCCAGAGGGAGAAAGAAAAAACAGGGATTTAAAAAATGTGTCTTTATAATTAACCAGGTTTTTTTTACTCTGTGTTTTTTCTGTTTAACAGGGTGACAGATGAAGTGTTTAATTTTCTGTTAGTGTGGTATTACTGCACGCTGACGATACGGGAAAGCATTCTCATCAGCAACGGCTCAAGGTACACTGCCACCTGCAAAAACCATGGGAAGCATGAAATGTCCTTAAAAGAAAACCAGGCAACAAAAAGGGATCGAGCTTGGAACCAAAGCCCAGCAAATCCAAGATGCTGCTGGCCTCTGCTGCCTTGTGTTAGAGGTCACACATCTTTGGTTGGAAATGCCACAGCATCCCCTGTGCTTGAGTTGGGACATCTGCTTTGTTCTCATTCTTTGGATCATTTTTTGCCTGTAAGGCTGGACTTCAATGCTGAAATCCATATTTCTTGTCTAACTGCCCTGTGTTTTTCTGCTCAGGATCAAAGGCTGGTGGGTGTCTCATCACTACGTTTCCACGTTCCTGTCTGGAGTGATGTTAACGTGGTGAGTCTGCTCTTGCCTGCTCGAGGTGCTTCAAGCCTGTTTCATGGTGTTTATATCATCTGAGAATTTAAATCCAGTGTGACCATGAAGCTGTGGCCACAGGACACATGGCAGAGTGTCAGCCTTAATATTTGTTTGATGTTACAGATGTTTTCAATGATAAATAGAGCACTGCAAGTTTGTATTTACGTTGCTGGTTAAAAAAAAAAAGGAAATGCAAACCCTGTGGCTGTAGTTGGGCTGGTGATAGCAAAATTTCTGCAAGTTTCTGTCTCTGTAATTAAAGAAACAAGCAGCACTTTGCAATAGAGGAAGGGCACCACAAAATGAATGTTTGGTGCCTTTACTGAGCCTTGATTACAGAGTTTAAAGCCAAAAATGCCAGTTACCCCCTTGCAGTGGGTGGTGGTGGTCAGACAACTCACAGTGCACCCCACATACAACCTGTCTCATCTTGGGCATGAACTGAGGAGTTAATTATTAAAAATTGTTTTAAAGCATCAGAAGCTCCTGAATCTCTAAGGGGCTGACAGTGGCTGGGGCAGAAGGTCCCTTGGCCTCCATCTATCCTGACCTGCCCTTGGGATAAACTGCACAACCACCCCCTGTTCCAGGGCTCGGATTCTCCGTGCAGATGATGCTGAATGGCTTTGCTGCCTGGAGAAAACTCATCATGGATAAGAGGGGACAGCATTTATCCTTGTTAGAGAGGGGAAACCTAATCAATGAGAGCACTTCCTGTGTGGCTGTAGCACCTCTCTGGGCTCCCAGTGGGTGGAATGGGCTGGGCACCAGCTGCTGGTTCATTTGCTAATGGGATCAGGCCTGGTGGTGAAGGGGAAGGGTTGGATGCATTGGATGCTTTTAGCAAACTAATGGACCTCCCCTGTGTTCTGCTTCCAGGCCGGATGGACTCATGTATCAGATGTTTCGCAGTCAATTTTTAGCATTTTCAATATTTCAGAGTGAGTATATCTTACCTTGCTAATTCAGGGGATAAAGTCATTTTGTGTTAGAAGAAAACACTTTAGTTTGCTAGATACTGGATTATTAAACTGTAGGAATATAAAGATAGTCTACAAATATGTAATATAAACCATAATTAAATGCTCTTGGATTTAACATTATCAAAGTAGTTTGATACTTACCATACTTCATTATATAAGCAATGTAATGATGTTTTCTCTCTCCTCCAGGCTGTGTTCAGTTCTTACAGTATTATTACCAAAGGGGCTGCCTCTACAGGCTCCGGGCTTTGGGGGAGAGAAACCACTTGGACCTTACAGTAGGTGAGGTTTCCTGCTCTCTTCCTTTGCACTTTTGCACAGGTTTTGGGTGCAGTGATAGAGAGGGAGAGGGCTGTGTGCCCCCCATTGCAGATCTGCCCCCTGCCTGGCTGCCTGTGTCCCAAGGCAGGAAGGGCAGAGAGACTTTTATCCTCCTCCTTGAGTCCTGGGTCAGGAGCAGAGGAATCTGATCTTTGTCAGGTGGAGGTTTTGGTCATCCCTAACTACAGCAATTTCAATAAAACATTTTACTTGACAAGAATAGCCTTTATGGGGT
Organism: Catharus ustulatus; assembly: GCF_009819885.2. Classification (NCBI taxonomy): domain Eukaryota; kingdom Metazoa; phylum Chordata; class Aves; order Passeriformes; family Turdidae; genus Catharus; species Catharus ustulatus. The sequence continues at coordinate 2,978,783 of NC_046238.1, forward strand.
GGTCTGTGTGGGGAGGAGTTGCACTCAGTCCTCCCTCTTCTGTGCTCATGCTCTGCCTCTTCTGCCCACCTTTTCCAGAAGGATTTCAGTCCTGGATGTGGCGGGGGCTGACGTTTCTCCTTCCCTTCTTGTTCTTCGGGCATGTAAGTTGGGGTCCCCTCCTCTGGCTCAGTGTCTGCTGCTGCACCACACAGAGGTGCCTTGGATCACAAGAAGCCATGACAAATGACTCCAAGGTTTAATTCTTTTTGCTTGTAATTAAATTGCCTTTTTCTTTTCCCCTTTACAGTTCTGGCAGCTATACAATGCAATCACGCTTTTCAGATTGTCAAGGCACAAGGAATGCAAAGAATGGCAGGTGTGTGCTGGCTCTGCTCAAAAGCACAGAGCAGGGCAGGGGGGGTGCTTGACCACATCCTGAAAGATATTTGGGCATCTGACTCCATTTAAATATCTCAGGATAATGCAGCACAGAGCTGAATATAATCCATGCTGTAATATTACAAGCTGATAAGTGCTACTTCCTCTCTTTCAGGTTTTTGTGTTGGCTTTCACATTCCTGCTGCTCTTCCTCGGGAACTTCCTCACTACTCTCAAAGTGGTGCACACTAAACTGCAGAAGAACAAAGACAAGGTGAAGAAGCTGTGACTCCCCCTGTTCCCAGTGTGTATCCATCCCTCTGCCCCCAGCAGGGCTGGGTTTGGAACAGATCCTGCTCAGCCCCAGCTGGGTGATGGATGGGCTCAGGACTCTCCTGTCCCCGTGTTTGGTGAAGGACTCTGCCAGCACAGACTCAGTATTAATGCAAGCATGGCTCTCCAGTCACACTCCTGCTATTTATGTCTATTTAATATAAAACATGTTTGCTTCTGGGATTTTTGTTCTGTATATAGAGCAGCATGCACCTGCCTGGCCAAGTGCCAGCACTGGGGAAAATGTGAGATCTACTGTAATTCCAATTCTGGAATGATACCTGACACTTTCCAGTTTTATTATTTTAATTCTGGGTATTGCATTTATTGAGGTTTATGAACACTCTGAGTGGATCAGTAACTCGAATGCTGTTTTTCAAGGCATTTGTTTAAGGCATATTCTCAGTGGCAATACTAACCTGTGTGTACTGTGAAAAGAAAATGCTCATCTTTGTACCATACTGCTGCTATATACACCCCTAAAAAGCTATTTAAAGAAGAGAAAATCCTCCTCTGAAAACAAAATCATGCAAGCAAAAGCAGTTTTTAAATGGCAGGGAAGTCTGCTAGCCCTTTTCCAGGGAGACCAGGTCATTTGTCCAGGCCTGAAAGGACCTAAAATAAACTATTCAATATGCAGCTGCCTCTGCCTCTTCTTAGTAACAAACACATGGCCCTTGGGATGGTTTTTGAGATGTGGCTCTGGAAAGGGGAGGACAGGCTCAGCTTAAATATTAAATACTTTGTTCAGGTGCTGCACTTGTACCTATAGTGAAGAGAATGGAAAGGCTGGGTCAAGGGGACAAACACTGAATGCTGCCCTGCTAAAGTCCTTGTGCTGCTTGAATTCACACCCACTCATTGGAACACCCTTTTTGGATGCTGTAACTTCTGCACCTCCTCAGGCAGCTGCAGCAATGAGCTGCCTTGGGCTGTCTTTTCCCTTTGAGCCAGCACAAAGCCCAAAGTGGGCACATCCTCTGCAGTGTGAGTGGAAGAGTGCCCTCCTCCCCAGAGTGTGCTCACAAGGGACACATAATGCACCACAGCCTTGAGATGGATTCATCAGTTCTGATGCTGCAAATTAGCAAAATTACCTTTGCCACGTTGCTGTCCTGTGGGCATGAACAATAAACTGCAATTTGCATATTTCCAACACTTTTCACACCAGCTGGGCTCTATTTTGCTTTCTTTTGCACATCCTGTGAGGTTTTTTTTTACTCCTTTTTTTTAAACTCTCAGTTTTTGAGATGTAAATTGTTTTCTGTTGGGAGCAATGCTAAAACCTGGTTCTGCAGGGGTGAGTAATGTGAATTCTGCGAACTGAGATTCTCAGAAATTCAGATTAAAAAAACCAGAGCCATTTCCACTGTGGAGAATGTCACTGTCTGAACATTGGTGTTTCAGAACTGGGTGAGGTGAGGAGTGGTTCCTTTACTGACAAGTGGAGAAAAGGCTGCACAATTCTTCAAGGTTTTTCTATAGTCAAGGATGTGCACAAACTTCCAATTAATTTAATTTCCCCTTTTAGGCTTATAGGTATTCACAAACCTTAATTAAATCAAAACAAATTAGGGGAAAATCTAAAAGAAAAATAAAAAGCTTTTTCAAGGGTCAAGATGTGTTAACTCTGCATGTAAAACAATAATGATGGCTTGCTCCAGAACAGTTTTGCACTTTTAATTTATACCAGTAGAGATGATTTCACGAGAGAATGAATTTTTCCTCCAGTGTGCACCATGATTTGCATCTGTCTTGTATTAAATAAGCTGTAAATGTTTATCATAAGACTGACTTAACATTACATGTAGTAGCTGCTTGGAGCACTCTAAATCTGAGTGCTGTAAATTAACTATTTCCCATGATACTCCACTACTTAATTGGAGCAACTGATGTATTTCCATTGATAAATGCCACTTTCCATTCCATCAGCAGGCCTTGGAGAACTGTGAGGTTCAAATCTGCAGAGCTGGTCCAGGGGGTGGTGGATGTTCCATCTGCACTCAGGAGGCAGCTTGAGGCCAACTCATGCCATTGCCACCAAGTTAATTAACTTGAAAATGTTAAGACCAAACTTCTCATCTCTTCAAAGGTGCCTGATGAACTGCTTTAACATTGCTTCTGCAAGGTGTGAGTCTTCTACTGGAAAAAGGCAGTAAATTGGAACTCTAATGTGCCACAATTATTTTGCAGAGGAAGAAAAACTCCAGCACTGAGTTAGATAGTAGCAGTTGTTCATTACAGTTTAAATAGTGAGTTGTTCACACTTAGAAGAAAAAGCCAGATGGGTGAGGGCACCCAGCATGAGTTAACTGTGATAAACAGCTCTGAAAATTCTGTGAGAACAATGTAACAAAAGTGCAAAAATACTAAAAATAATTAAAATTTTAAAAATAAAAATTATCCTAGGAATACAAACATGTTTAAAAAAAGAAGGTTTTTAAAGTTAAACTGTTTATAAAATCTGAATCACTCGGTTCTTGTGCAGTCCAGATCATAACACTGAGCACACTTTCCGTTTCCTGTGGCGCTTGGCTTTCTTCATGGCACTCAGTGCAATGGTTGTGGCTTCTTTAAAAACATTTTCTATGTTCTCACGACATTTTGCTGAGCATTCCAGGTAAATTTCTGCATTAATCTCCTTGCAAGCTGCCTCACCCTGGAAAGAATAAAAAGGTAAGAAAAGATGTGAGTTCAGTGGATGAGAGAAGGAAGGTGACTTGGGAAGAAAGGGAATTAATTTGTGCATCTTTGCAATCATGAAGGAAGAAGCTGCTTCTGAGTGCAGTGCTAGAGTGTGAGTGGCATTGGTAATAAACTGAAGCACTGTAAATAAACTTGGGTTTTTTCCACTATGCTGAACCAAAGCCTGGCCTAAGAGTTGAGAGCATTAGAGACTCTTGAGATGCAGAGTCCTGATAGCACAAAAATATTCTCAGTATTGAATTTCTTTAAACTGAATGCTGAGGTAGGTACTTAAGTGAGGATAAGATGTCTACATGGTGGTATGTTTTTCAAGCCTGACCTTAACTATTCTGTGCTGTCACCTTCAGTAATGAATGTCACATGCAAGAACAGAATCTGCATTGATGCCTTGCCTTGTTCTGCTGGTGCACATGCAGGAACCTTGACTTCTGCTTTGAAGCATCACAAGGGCTCAGCCAAAATCCTCATAAAAACAAGCAAGTGCCTGCATTTTTCAGCCATGCAATGGGAACAGGCTTGAATCTGAAACATTTCCATGCAATGTTGCTTGTGTGAAGTCACTACAGACAAAGCACAGTGATTTCTTACTTGTGATTTTTTTATTGTCCCTGCAGAGCCAGCCCCCATCTTTGAATGCTTGTGAGCCTTTTACTGTGAATTCCAGATCTGCAACCCATGGCTCACAGACTCTGCATTTATTCATTATATTCTCTGGGAGTGGGGTCGCTTTTTAGGGGGAAGGGGGTGTTTCTTCTTATGTAAGCAGTTTGTCTCCTTCCAGTAGTTTGCAAGCTGCAGTGGTGGCAGATCCTGTTCAGAGCCTCTGTGCCTGGCATGGGAAGCATCACGTCATGTGGCTCAAGATGCCATCAGTTGTAAAAAACTGAGGTAGAGCATATTTCAGGGAGCAAAAACCAAATGGGAGGGCTCACATAGGAGACAAAGTTTGTGTAAAGTGGCTCCTTGAGTTTAACTGCATGAATCCTCAGCAGATGGCCAGAAGTTTCTGTTGCTTGCCTGGAACTTCCCTCATGTGAGGATAATAAAGGGATTTATTCTTGCAAACAAGGGACAATCTGCAACTGTTCACAGTGACAGGCTGGGACCTCATCTTGTGTGCAAGGGAGACAAACTAAAAGGCCCAGCATGGTTTTGTGGTGATGCAGTTGCAGTTTATTTTCCTGCTGTTTAGAAGAAGTGGTGATTCACTCAAGGTCTTAGTGCACTTGACCCTGTTCCCTGGACGTGTGTCTCAGCTTGAAAGCTGCTGTTCTTGCTCTGAGGTGAGAGGAGAAGGATAGCTTTGTAGTTTAGAAAAAAAGAAAAAGAAAAATTGGAGGACCAAGCAGAAAGCTCTTGTGTGACATGGAACAAGCTGTTCCATCAGTGTTTCTCCTGTACCTGGGACAGCTATGCCAGTGACATAACACTACTCATAAATCTCACTGTTTCACCATACTTACAGATACTGATAATATGTAGTTTTCTTAAGATTATTTTACAGACTTCAAAGAACAGTCCCTCATGTCAGAGAAACCTTGCAGATGTTCTTGCTATTGGCCTTGAAAGGATTTATTTTTAAGTAGGATTTGCAAAACACATTAATTTCAGAATGGTCAGTGTATTTAACACTGGAATGTGTTTCCTAACATCTTCAGTCTTTATCACAGTATTGATCAAAGCACCAACGATGGCTGCAATGTAGGCTAATAACAATTATGAAGGAAGTCCAGCAAACTTGTTAAGGCTCACAAACTTGTAACAGTAATAACCTAGCTGTGAAAGAAGAATGAGATTTCATGAACATAGAATGCAGATAGTTGTGTCCTTTAAAACTGCTCACATTTCTCTTTGGCACTAAACTGGGTGGTGATTTGACCACAACCAAAAGGAGCTTACAGAAACCTCTGTTGGTGCTGTCAATCATCTCTTTACCTGGATCACCTCATTGTGCAGTGTCTGTGATCACACCTGTGAGGAGCAATGCCATCATGTGCTTTATGTCCTGCCAAGAGGCCAGCACTTCAGAAGCTCTGGGTGTACCTGGCTGTAGGTGATGGGCTCCTGCCTGGCCGCCCTGAGCTTGCGCAGCTGCTCCTTGTCCTTGCGCAGGTCCGTCTTGCAGCCGATCAGCACCAGCGGCACACCCCGGCAGAAGTGATTCACTTCAGGATACCACTGGGGGCAGAAAAACCAAACTTTTACATCTGGCTTTTATTTTATTGTTTGTTTCCTAAAATCAAAACAGTATAGGCAAGTAGCATTTAATGTAAGCTGCAATTTGGGGGTGTCCAACACACACTATTTACATCCCAGAAATGTTTAGAAGTCCCACCCAAAGTCAGCTGCTTTATAAAAACACAGTGGTATCTGTCTCTATGACAAAATGTTTATTTACCATCTGTTTAAATTCTGAGGAGTTCCTCTAAAGTCACATTTAAAAACAGAATTTGGACTAAGTCTTGCTTTGTTTTCCTGGTGCTTTGTCCAAGAATGCTTTGGAGTGTTACAGAAACCCCAGCATGGAGAAGTAGCTGCTCTCACCTCTTCCCTGAAATTAAATACACATGATGGAAGTAGTCTTGACTCTAAGATGTACAATGCTGGTCGTGCGACACTGCTGCAGATAAAACAGTGACTTCATTGCTGGGATTTGATCTTTTTAGTGAGAGTCAAGCCCAGCTCTGAGCACTTAGGAACCACAGAGAGGTGAGCCTCAGGTCTAAGGTCTGGGACCTGCAGCTCAACACATGATGAGTGATCTGGGCATCCACACACTAAAAGCACCAGCATTTATTACCTGACATCTTGTAATATATCAGGCATGTGTAATTCATTTAGAAGCCTCTTACCTTGGCTGCCACGTTATCATAGCTAGTGGGGTTCATGACATCGTAACAAATTAACACAACGTTGGTGTTCTGGTAGGAAAGCGGCCGCAGCCTGTCGTAGTCCTCCTGCCCTGAAACACACAGGATGGTTTGGATGAAGAAATCTCTGTCCTGAGCAGGCAGAACAATGGGGATATGTACAGACACATATTTGAGATCAAGAACAATGGTACAGTAATTGCACAGACTGCCAGTTTTTCATACTTGTAAAATTCCTTCCCTTGAGTACAGGAGATTCCCCCTCACTGACAAAACTGATGGTTTAGAATACAGAACACATCCTTGGCAGGTTTTAATAAGAAGCCTGCTTTGTTCACTTGCTGAGAACTGAAAAACAGCTCTAAACACTGACTGCCAAGTTGCTGCTCAAAAATAAAGTCATCAAGAGAAATCTGACAACTATTATTAATAATTTTCAGTTTGCATTACCCTAAATCATTTGCACATGTGATGCTGTGAGGAGAAGAAACACTGTATTTGTATTTGCTAAACAGAAATGTAGAAACCTTAGTGGCAAACTTGCTTTTCCCAGCCTGGTGAGCTGAGAGGAAGCAGTGATTAGACACAGGATTGTACAAGCCATGCTGCAGCATGAGCCAGGCTTAACTGGCCTTTGAAGCAGGACTCCCCAGCAGATCTGAGGGGATTCTGCTGAATTCTGGCAAAGCAGGGGATTTGTCATACTACTGATTAGGGATATTCCAGCATGTGATGTGACAAGAGGAAGCTGATTTGCCTCAGACCTGTGCTCTTCCCCTTCCAGTAATCACCGTGCCAGGGTCTGAAGGTGTCTTGCTCTGAGAGATTAAGTTCAAGACAGCAGTAATTCCCAGATACAGCTGGAAGCTCAGGGAAAAAAACCCAATCTTTTTCATTTAATAAGGAAAAAAGCATGATTCAAGCAGTCTGTAAAGGTGTATTATCATCTGAATGCTGGAATCAGGTATGTGTCTGTGACGTCCTGAATTTCCACAGGAGAACTGGGAATGCTGGTTTTTCCCACTATCCACACACAGCCCAGAAACTGCCCTACAGGAGAGTTCCACATCTCAAATCTTTGTGTTGATGTTTCAAATGAAGGAATGCAGAAAATTTCAGTGTGCCCTAACTTTACAGCAATGATTCCTGCTCTGGCACCTGTCTCAGAACAAAGTCACGTACTCATCACTTGGCATTTTTGTCTCCAATCTGAAGAACTGCAGATACCAGAAGGCCAGTAGTTCTACAATACTTTTCTCCCTTCCTTAATTTAAATGATTGGTTGAGATACAGTTTATTCCAAGGCAATCCCTGCTGGATAAGCCATTACTCAGTTTGCCTGAGATGTCTGTACAATGGGAATTTTGGATTTGGACCACTTCGTATTTGAGCTTCCACGAGAGGTGTGTGCTCTGTGGGGAGGTGCAGAACAAAGAGGGATTGATCTCTCAGGGTTTAATCCAGAAATAATGCACAATTGACAAAATTATGCATGTTGTGTAAACATTCAGAGCAAAGACTGTACTGCTTATCCCTTCTTATTCTCCCAATCCATCTACTTGTTTGCAACCCATTTGCCATTTTGTTGTTGAGATAATCCCTTAAATGCATTAAACACATCAGGTGCCAAACTTTTTTTTCCCCTCCTAACTTCCTTTAGTGCTGTGTAAAGTTCTCCTTGTTGAAGTTCAGGGCTCTGAGTTTCTAACAACATAATTTGTAAAATTAAAAGATTCTCCAAGTTGTTGTTGGTAATTTGTGAGGCAGACAGGGCTGTCCTGTTGGGAGAAACATTTTGTTTGCTTGGAATCAGAACAAACCTCTAAATTCACACTCTTCTGGATGAGATAACAGAAAAAGTGTCTTTAATTATGTGACACAATATCTTCTACTGCAAGTAAAAACCTATAGATATACCTCTCCTTCATCTTCAAATCCAGCTTTGCAGTTATGGGTTTTTGAGCAAACAATAAATCCATGAGAAAATAAAACATGATTCCATGTGCATTTGGAGTGTTGGATACAGAGTGCAGAGCAGGGTGGGGTGCAGACAGCAGAGGGGGAAGGTGAGGTGGCATTGCCTAAGCTGTGTTACAGTCTGGTGGTTGCAGCACTCACAGGGAGTGGGAAGGAAGCTGCTCTTCAGGAGCTCAGCTGCAGCTTCTCAGCTGCTGAGGATGTAACGGGACCCAGATCAAGCTGTGTCTAAACATAGACACCCCCCTGTCTGAAAACAATCCCTTTCACCCCCTGTCCTGAAGTGCTGCTGCTGAAATGCAAGAAAGAGCCTAGGAAACTCTTTTTTCTCTGTAAAGCTGCTTAGTCTGTGGTCAGACCTAACTTGGTACAGATTTAGGTCTTTTTACTTTAAAAGTTTTAAAAGGAGGAACAGGGGTGAACCTCAGCAGTGACTGAATGTCTGTGCAAAGCCCTGGGTGTGCTTCCTCAAGCACAGGTAGCTGTTTTCTATCCCCAGCTAACACAAAAATGCTGTGGAGGACTTGGTTAAGTATCTGCCCACGTGTGAGCAGATCTCACTCCTCTGTCTTCCTTGACTCATTGTACCATCAGAGATTTTGGGTTTTTCTAAAGAAAAAACTCCACCCAACAGAATTCACCTAAAATTTGCTAATTCTCTGCCAAGCTCCCAGTCCTGTGTGCCTCTGGGAGATGCTGTGTAACCACATCTCTGCAGTCAGGCCCTGTGGTGGGGAGGGAGCTCTGGTGATGCCTGAGGGTGAACAGAAGTGAAACCACAGGTCTCAGTCTCATGGACATGTTCACCTCTGTTCTTCCTCACCTTTTTGCCCACTCAACACCAAAGTGCCATCCTGTGAGCTGCCTGCCTGTTCAGTTTAAAACAAATTGGGAAACAGACATTCTTGGCAGGAAGAAAACTGGAAGAAAAGGACACTTGGGGTAGGAGGGGCACATGTCAATTTAAAAATTGGAGTTTTTTTCTTACCCAGGCATGACTTCCCTCTCAGAGTTATGAGAAATTATTCTTGCATTCACTGGCTTTTAAAATTTCTCTGAAGACCTTGTGCTTCTGTCATCAGAGAGCTGAAAAACCTCACTGGAGGCCTTGCCTGTGCTTCCTGCCAGGCAGAGCAAGAGCCCACAATGATGAGGCAGGACTTCCTCCCCAGCCCACAGGGCTCTGCTCTCTGCTCTGGGGAGCTCCTGCACCAGGAATTGAGCCCTGTGTCTGAACTGCACCTACAGCATCAACACTGCTCCCTTTGCACGGGAAAACTACAGAGCTCATTTACCTCTCAGTGCCTTTGCCTCTGTCAAGCACAGCTGGAAATGGAAACTTTTGATAGAAAAAGCAGCTGCAAAGGTTTGCAGCCCAGAAAAGTGACATTACAAAGCCTTTACACATTGCATAGGTGTACCACCAACTTCCTGCAACAGCAAGAAGAGTTTGATGAGGAAGACACAGTAGCATAGTACAAAACTCTCACCAAAAATTCTTCTTCTGATACATTTTAGCCTAATCCATTAAATTAATTTGTTACCAAAATTCTTGTCAAGAAAAGAATACATTTTGTATCTTGAAACGTTTGTTTCTCAAGTTTTTTTGTTTGTGTCCTCCTTCCTCAGTAAGTAGGACAAGCTCAAAGGTTTGAGCTGCACAGGGCTTGACAATACAAAAATACAAAGAATCCTTCCAACTTTAACCAGCTCCTGGAGCTGAACCTGTTCTTCATCCTTCCATGATGCTGAAGTACACCCAGCTCTATTTAGTGTTGCTCCAAGCAAGATCCTAAAAATACACAACTCTTGGTCCTAGTCTAACCCTTCAGGAACTCAACATCAGTTTTGTACCATTAAAAACAGGATGAGATTAAAATGTCTGCTCAAGTGAGTCCTTCCTCTAGCAAAACTTCAGAAAGAGTTACAGAAAGAGGCTGAAAAGCTGCTGGAATTAGAGTTTGATAGAGTTTATAGATATACAACATAAAACTATGTAAGCAGCTTTCAAACAGAACCAAAATTCAGGTTTTTTCCCCCTCCCAATCAAATGTTTTAACCTAAGTGACAATCTCCCTTTCTTTCTTGCTGTGTCTTACGGAAAGTGTAAGAAATTCAACAGGAAGGGAGGAGACAAGTGTCAACAGCCTCAAGAAACTTGCAGCCTTGCGGCCATGATGCTGTTTTGGGAGGTGAAAAATGTCAGGTTTCAAGGTTTCCAAATGAGAGATGGAAAGTAATTGCTCTTTCACAGCAGTAATGGCAGCTCCACTTCCCAAAGGGTCTCACAAAACACAAAATGCACCCCCTGTTCTTCAGTGGAGCACTGCTTTAGTCCAAATCAGTTTTGACACCTGTGAACTCAGTGTGGAAGGTACAACTGCCTGCTAGTTACATACATGAACAGGGAAATCCCAGGACGTGGGATAATGGTTTTAAACTATCAGAGGGCAGATTTGCAACAGATAAAAAGGAGAAATTTTTCACAATGAGGCACAGGCTGCCCAGAGAAGCTGTGGCTGCTCTATCCATGAAAACATTCAAGGTCAGCTTGGACAGGGCCCTGAGCAACCTGATCTAGTTAAAGATGTCCTTGTTCACTGCACAGGGGCTGGACTAGATGACCTTTAAAGCTCCCTTCCCACCCAAACCGTCCTGATTCTGTGATAAGCCACCAGCACCAGGCTCAGTCTAGGTCCGTGGGCTGCTGGTGGCTGCAGGTCTTGTGCAGAGCTGAACTCTGAGACACAAGGAGCTGTGCACCCCTGCCAGGCTGGGAGAGCTCAGTGCTGCAATGCTGGACCTGCCCAGCCTGCTGCCACATCCAGATCCAGCCCCTGCTCCTTGCAGCCTGCAAGAGACTCCAAAGGCAAATGCTGGAATGTGTGGCACAGGATTTTAAATGAGAGCTAGAACCATGTGACAGCAGAAAATCCACACTGACAGCAAACAAACATAAAAATGACGAGTGCAGAGGCAGGTTCCTGGTGCCAACACCCTGTATTAAGGAAATCCCCCTTTGGTTGCTCACACCAGATCCAGTCCTTCTCTTTTCCTCTAAGACTTACACCCAAACCCTTTGCCATTCAGTAGAAGGTATGTTATCCCAACTGAATGGACTTAGAACAGTGACACTGACACAAGAAGGCACATTTGCAAATTGGGTGCTCAGGATCTTATTACACTGTAGTAAAAATTAGCAGCAAAATGCACTTTTAGATGAAAAGCCTTTTAAATCATGTTTTCAGCTATCACGTGCCGTATACAAGAAGGTAAGTGTGTTTTATTACTGTTAAAAATGACTGGACTGCATTCAGTTCTTATTTGTCTTGGTGCAAATTTGGAACAACTCCACAGGCTTGAACTGAAACAGATGATTTACACTGAGCTGAAACCAAGCACGTGTCAATTTTAGGGTTCATTTAGGAATGCAGCTGGATAACAGAGCCTGGGAACTTTGAGTGGAGTTGCACACAAACCATTTCACAAGTTCCTCAAATGAACCTGAACAACTATCAGCATTTTCAAATAACTTTTACTGCCACGGCCTTTTGGTTTTGAGCACAAACCAGCTTTTTTCTCCTTCCTTATTCAATCACACATGGTAGCAGATTAAAATGCTTTCCTGGTTGATTGTATTATGCTTTGCATCTGGGAATTGGGTTTTAATACTTCCAGATATGTTTGCTATTTGATGTTTCTGAATTAATTGGGTTGTTAAGATAATGAATGAGTCGATGACCAGAACTGTCATTAGACAATTGATCCTTTTTTTTCTGGAAAGCACATTGATATGCGACAGGTAATGGTGGTTGGTTTGTTTGTATTTTAGCAGTCCTACCTGCAATGCTATGGTTAAACTATGCTGATAGAGAAGCAATTTGAAAATCTGACCACCTTTATAGCCTTCAGATACTGGTCTGGTTTAAGCTGACACTGAAAAATCTGCTGGAACAAAAATGGGGTCTGTACCAGAGCAACATTTTACCTTCATACAGTTTCTGCTTATTTGCCCGCAGTTACGAAAGGCTGGGCCGGGTTTGGGCTCGGTCCCAGGTCAGTGTCCCTGGTGGTGCCGTGGCCGCAGGGGATCTGCCCCTGCCAGCCCGGCTGGACTGGCAGAGCACAGCCTTTACCCCTTACCTGCGGTGTCGTACAGGTTCAGGGTCACCTCCTTCTTTCCCACCGCCACGCTCGTCGTGTACTTCTCAAAAACAGAGGGCGCGTATTGCTGCAAAGGGAGGAGAACGATCTCCGTGATCCTTTTCCAACCTTAATGGGCTCTGTGATTGTGAGAAGCGGCGCCGGCGGGGCCCAAGCGCTGGGGCCGGGCCCGACTGCGGCCCCCACCCGGGGTGGCAGCCCCTCACCTCGGGGAAGGAGCCCTTGGCGTACACCATCAGCAGCGACGTCTTCCCGCAGCCTCCATCGCCCACGATCACCACCTTCACCTCCTTCCTGCCCGACGGGGCGGCCGCGGGGCCGCGGGGCTGCTCCGCGCCCTCGGGCACGGCCCCGTTGGCCGCTGCCATGGAGCGGGAGCGGAGCGGGCCCGCTGAGGGCGCAGCGCGGCCCGGACGCGGCTCCGCTCCCCTCAGCGCCCGGGGCGGGCAGAGCCGCCCGCGCCCCGCCGGGGATTGGCCGAGCCGCGCCCTCCGCCGCCTCAGGTGCCGCAGGGCCCCGCCCGGGCCCCCCGGGACACCGCGGGAGCCTCTCCGGGCCTCACGGCGGGAAAGGCCCCTCAGGGCCGCGTCCCCTCAGAGCCCCCCGCGCTGCTCCGTGCCCGTCCCGCCGGGCCGCCCTCGAGCCTCCATCCTCCGGGCCCCGTCCCTTTGCCCTTCCACCCGCACACCCCATGCCCGTTTATTTATTTATTCCCGTTCCGTTTATTCCCTCAGGGACCGCTCCCGTTTAACGCCTTCGTGTGTGCAGTCCCGAAGGCACCCCCGGAAAGGCGGCACTGGCAGTGACCCTCTGCTCCTTTCCCACTGATTTATTGCTTGGGTAAAATCCGACAGCTCTGCTCGTCATCTGCTCACCAGCCAAAGTGAGCTGCAAAGAAAAGAGCTGGAATTTCTCATTTTAATTGCAGAGATGTGGTGGCCTCAGGTTTCCACGTGGAGTTTTTTGGTACCGTGGAAAGCAGGGGATCACAACAGCTGGATGTGTTTGGCTCTGGAAGGGATCACAACTGCTGGATTAACTTTGGCTCCAGTGCACAGGTCAGGGGAGTGACACTGAGTTTTGGACAGAGCTGCTCATGTGCAAATCTGCCACCATTCAGCACAAAAAAAGCACATTTCTTTCATGGCAGGCATTAGCAGCGTGCTCTATCTTAAGTACATTTGTTTTTAAGAAAAAAAATTCCTTTAATTTTTTTTTTTTTTTTTTTTAATGCCACTTGTGGAAATAGCAACAACCCTTAAGGACATACTCCGGTGTAGCAAGGCTGTTTAATTCATCTAAGGAAGAAAACCCAAACCACTATTCCAGTAGGGCTTTTCATTTTCCCCTGCGCAGTTGTGTCACTAGATGGCCTTCCAGACCCAGTGCAAACACCACTGCACTCGGGCAAGGAGGATCCTGCTTTGTGCACAGGGCAAACAAAAAGCCAGAAAAGGGTATTTCTGCAATAGATAAGAAGAAGGACCTTTAATACCGAACAAAGTGTCATATAACTCAAATTATAATAATAAAAAAGGGGTCAAATTCACGCCTATTTAAAATTCACCATTTTACTGAGGAAAAAGTTGATGCAAGCACGTAGAAATTGTCCAAAAAATGCTTTATGAGGCACAGTCATGTAAATCTTATCTGGAACACAGGAAAAGACATCAGCTCCTGTCCACTGTAAAGGCTGAGAGCATTCCAATGGCACAGGAATGGATGGGCCAGGAAAGAATTTGTTTTATCCTGAAATGATTTATTTGGACCTGGCTCAAACCCAGTATCACACTATGTATGGTACAGGAAGAGTTAACAGCCTTCCTGTCACTAAAAAATTCTGGGGTTTTTTCAAGTCAATTATTGCCATAAAGGGGATTTTTTTGGGGGGGATAAAAGTATTTTGTGGTTCATTATTAATTTGTGGGGTTTTGCTTTTTCTTTTTGTCTGGGTTTTTTTTTCCAAGTCTTGCAAAACAATCTTTACATTTCCCACAGCTTTATCTCCTTGTACATTTTATACTTAAGGAAACTTTTAGATTTGTACTCTTCTAGATTTGAGATGAAACAACATAAAATGAGCAGATTACAAATATAGCTGTAAACACTCCAAAGACTGTTTTTAAGTGATGGATGTTATAATGAGTCAACTTAGTATGGATGAAATACAACATTTCAGTGTCTCAGGTACTTAATTTTAATTAACAGCTATGCAGTGATTCAGGCATATCACTTGAGTTTGGGGAAAAGCTGAGCTTATTTTGCTGACTCCAAAAAAAAAAAACCAAAATCTAAAATGGAATTGTGCCACTGATTTAAATGGAAGAAGATTCAACCCTCTATTAGTGAAATTCAAATCTAATCATTACTAATTGCAAGTGTCCTTCTCTCGTTCAGTTTTGGCCTGTGTATTGATTTTGGCACAAGTTCTTTCATCTAAAGCTTGCACATCTGCAGCTCAGGGGTCAGTGTGTGTGTGGAGATTCTCAGTGAGCACAACAAAACCAGGGCCTCGGTGGGGTATGGAAAATATCTGTGCTCCAATCTTGGTGCCAATTTGTTGCTTCATGATCGCCAAGGAAAAAGTTAGGAAGGAATGAAAAGACAGCACACAGCTTAGGAAAACTGCTGGGAGTTTGTGATCTTTTAAAAGGTGCTTTAACACTCTGGATGGTATTGATGGGTAATTCAGATTAGTTATGAAAACACCCAAAAAGAGATTCACAGATTAGGTTCAATATTGTTTGCACACACCATCTGCTGCATGCTCATATTGTTTATTTGGTAACACAGGCTGGACAAGAATGAGGACCTGTTCTTCCTTGTTGTCTTCAGAACTATATTTTTGAAATGCATTTATTTTTTTTCTTCATAACACAGACCCCAGTCTACAAAGACTTCAACATTATGTCCAAGGAAATATTAATAAACTTAGTTAAGAAAGTGCATAACAAGAAAGAGCCTTAAATATTTATTTTTTTCAACATTACCAGTGGCATTAATTATTTGTGTTTTCAGCTATGAATTCTCACTGCAGCATGTACTGAGCAAGAGCAATGCCTTGAAAAATTCACGATAAGAAAGACAGACCCTAAGGAATGGGATTTACCAAGTAAGCCAAGTGAATCTCTGATAAATTTCAGATGTTGCACAAGGACAAAATTGCTTCTCATGAGACTCTTAGTGAGGGAGAGTCTCTGCCCCACAGAATTTAATATGGACAGGGCACAGGAGGAAGGGGGAATTATGATGTGGGAGAGCTGAACTGTCCCTGCACACAGCACGAAATTCTGGAGACAGAATCAGTGTGAGAGGAGAAGCCTGTGACAAAGCAAGTGCATACTGCTCAAGGTGATTCCTCCTGTTTACAGAACAAATGAACAAAATTGTTTTTCACTTGTGCTTTTGCTCACAGTGCCAGCACTGCTCTGACCCTCACTAAACCCTCCACACAATATCCAAAATCAGAGCTCCCCAGTGTCCTTGACTTTCAGCTGCTTCTCAGCCTCCATTTCTGCAGCGTTTCTCGCTGCTCCTCTCACACATGCAGAGCTCAACCATCTGGTCCTCATGGCCTGATATTTTACACACATGCCCCCACCCTGAAAAATCCCTTGGGCCACATGATTCACCATCTATTCAAACCTTGCCATGTGCCTGTTTTTTTGTGTAGCAGCTCCTACTGATGTAAATCCCTTGTTCCATAAGGGCTCTCAATTGCCTTTTTCACTGAAGGCAAGGTGGCTGCGACACCTGCCAGTCTCTGAGACGTTTAACCCAACCTAAAACATTATTACATTGTTGTTTGGCTGAGCAGGAGCCATATTTTTTCCCAGTGGGAAGTGCTGCCAGAAAGGCATTAACTTTCTAGACTATTAAGTAATATGGAAAAATTATATTTCAATAAGAAAATTTCCTTTCTGCCTTTTCATGCCTTAGAAATAGTTCCTGTTTCACTTGGCTCAAGCAGCCCTGCACTAAATCAGTGCAGAAATCTTTGGATAAACTCTATGTAAAATCTGTTCAAATGCTACCAGGGAGTTCAGAGGCTTGGGAAAGAAAACAGGACAAGGGTCTGCAAGGGGAGGTGTGAGACAAATTAAGACACACAACTCAGCAAAATCAGGCAGAGAATATTCAGGCACTCTGATGTAGCTTGGATGAATTTTATTTATAAACCACACACTCACGACTACCTGGTGAGCAGCTATTTATAGGAAACACAAACTGTTTCTTGGTTATTTTCTCTGATATTCTTTAAATCAGGGGTGCCACAGCATGGCCTACCTGATGCACACATGGCCAACATGCTGTGTTTTGTATTTCACCTTTCATTAGAAACTGAATTCTTGGCTTTGCAGTTATGGGGGAAAACCACTCCATTTTACAAACCTGAAGTAAATCAATGTGCTAACATCTCATCCTGACACAGTAGGTGCTTAGAGGCAGTTTCAAGTTTCTGCTGACCACTAAAGTATGAATTCTCAAGCCAAATTCTGTTGTGAAAAATGGGTAACACAAGGAGAGGATCATCCTATGCCTTTCTGGAACATCAAACACAATGAGTGATCTCTGAAAAGCATGAAATGAACAGGGGAGTGTCTGCCAACACCTCCACAGCTCTGCCCCCATGGATCAGGAGATGTGTCTCCCAGATGTGCTGGCATGGTTTCCCCAAACCATGGGCAGGAATTTGTCAGCACGGGCTGGCAGAGCTATCACAGCAATGCTGGATCACATCCCCTGCCTGTGCTGGGAAGGCAATCTGGAGGTTTCACAGAGAGAGGGGCATTCAGAACTGCTGGTTTCAGGTGAGATCTGCAGTTGTGTTTGCCCTGGGAGCTGGGAACAGGCAGAAGCAGCAGGTTCAGGAGTGAGGCACAGCCTTTCTTGTGGCTGACAGAGATCAGGGCTCTGCTACAGATCTGCATGAAATTAGTCACCATCAGATGCTCTTTGCATCCAGATCTGCAGCAGAGAACACATCCCATCAGGAAGAGTAATTTCACTATTATAAGCTGCAGCATTTTGACTAAATGCTGTTTTAACTCGGAGAGTGTGAGCCTCCCAATGAATCACATCACAGTCAATTAGAAGTTCCCTGTCAGTTGTGACTTCTTGGATATTATTCCCAGCAGTGTAAATGCCATGCTTGGAGCCAAAATTGAGCTCAGCCAGAGAGAAACCCTCACTTGTGTAAATGAGGAGAGGCCCCACCCAGACCCCTCTGAACCTCCTCAGGACCCCTCAGGGCCCCCAAAATCCTTCTGAACCCCCTCAGGAGCCCCCCAGAGCTCCCCTGAACCCCGTCAGAGTCCCCCCAGGACCCTCTCAGGGCCCCCCTGAAACCCCCTCAGGACCCCCCAGACCCCCCCTGAACCCCCTCAGGACCCCCAGAACCTTTAGCAATCTCGGTCGTGCATGTGAAGAGACATCAAACAGGAATACAATTTCGGATTAGAAGAAACAATTTAGCAGATAAAGAAACAAAAAATGCAGCACTACTAACGGTAAGTACCCCAGAACTCGGAGAAGGTGAGACTCAGGGATATTCCCCTTGTCTCTCCCAAAAAGAGATCGAAGGGGAAAAAAAAAAAAAAAAAGATAGGAGGTATATTAGAAGAAGATAAGTAGAAATTACCAGATGAGAGGGAATTAATATCTAAGGATTATACCAGAAAAATTCTAGAGACTACATTTGCAAACACATTGGGGATCACAGGCTCTGGCAGAACAATTTCTGAGATTCTTCGGGTGTAAGGGGATTTATGAATTAGCTAAACAGGAAGTGCAGGGGAGCCTGATATGCTAAAAGGTTCACAAAGCCAGGACACGACAGGTAATTTGGGGTAGTCGCCCTATAGCCTATCGTCTATTTGAAAGAATCCAAGTGGATTTCACTGAATTACCCAAGGTTGGGAGGTATAAATTCTTGCTGGTACTGGTAGACAAACTAATTTATTGGGTAGGAGCTTAGCCAAGCTCGAGGGCTACAGCCCAGACAGTATCTAAATTCCTTCTGGAGGAAATCATCCCCAGAGTTCTGGACAAGTTGAGAAAATGAACCAGACCTTAAAAGCTCAACTATCAAAATTAATGATATAAACAAAAATGTCCTGGCCAAAATACCTCCCCTTAGCATTACCAAATATTAGGACGATGCCTCACTCTGAGACAGGGTTATCTCCTTTTGAAATGTTATATGAGATGCCTTATGACCATGGGATGCCAGTGGGACATCCAAAAATAGAAGATGGACAAATACAACCCCACTTGTTCCATCCCAATGAAGGGATGGAATAGCAGTGATAAATCTGAAGAAAACTAAAAAGGGAATACAAATTAATTTGGTTATATAGAAGGGGAGGGATTGTAATAGTTAATATATAAGAAAGTCGTATAAAATAAATAAAGTAAGAGAACTTCTCAGCCACTGCCACCCACCCCGAAGCCATGGACAAAGGCCTTAATTAGCATCTCAACAAACCTGGCTCAACGATCCTGGAACAACCAGACGGGGAAGATCATCGATAAAGAGCTGTCAAGTACCGATATCAGAGCCCATCACCGGTCCCCATAGGTGAGAAAACAGCAATCCCAAGGAATTACACATCAACAGGGAGCACACGCAGCCCTCATCGACGAGCAGCACCAAGAAAAGGTTTAATTTGAATATGACAATCCTCAGCAGAAACAAAGGGAATTCTCGCCTCAGGCCAGGAAAATCTGTATAAAAATGGGTTTCCCGGGAGGGCAGAGTGAACACAGCGTGCCGGCACCGATTCCGCGCTCGGTGCTGTCCTGTTTGTGGCTTCCCAAGACCGTATTTTTGGTTGCTGTTTTACTATTTAATTCGCCTTGATTAGGTTATTATCTATAACAGTAGCTTGGGATTTTTTTTTTTTTAAGAAATAAGACAGAAAAAGAACAAACCCCAGGAAAACTCCGGAGAAACCGAAAAAAGATTTTAAAACAAGGTAAGTTGCCCGAAGTAACACGGGACAGCCCGCTGGGTTAAATGATAGAACACGTGGAGGGGAGTCCCGATAAGAGAAATAAGTAAAGAAAAATTAATCCATTATTGCATAGAGATTTGGAGAAGACGGGGGGACAGCTGCGGGTCCCCTGTGTCCTCCACTTCCAGAGCGGGAGGGGCGGGCAGTAAAGGCAATTTATTTAATTCGGCTTCATTTGGTTATTATCTATAACAGCTAATTAATGAGAAGCAACAACTAGATTTTTTTTTTTTAATGTTTTTTGTGTGTGTGTGTGTTAGCCTATATAGTTGAGAGAGAGTTTATTGGAGGGTACTAGAGGATATTATAATATCCTTCTAGTACACTTTATTACTTTATATAATCAGGTATATGCTGAGAGTAACGCATTTTAATTGTATATATACATTTAGTTTTAGTTCCAGTGAAGTATAGATGGTGACCGTGCTCTTTAATAAATAGTGGTATTTATATTTGGTTTTAATTCAGTGTTTTATTTTTTGGTGGTATATAGTGTGGTGTTTTATTTTTTGGTGTTATTGGCTGTGTGCAATTTTGGGTTTGAATGAAGGTCAATTTATGGATGGCTTTGTATTTGAGGTAGGATGAATTGAAGTAGGTTTTTAAAATAGACTTTTGATATGTGTGATGGGGATTTTGGGTAGGACCGGCTCTGCTGGTGGAGTTTTGGCTGTGAATTTATTAGACGGCTTTTGTTAGATGCAGTTTTTAATATTTGAAAGGTTTTTTTTTAATGTAGTGCTTTTAAGATGGTTTTCCATAATATAATGTATAGTTTTGCTTTGTTTATGCTTGTGTATGATAAGGTCTTAGTTTTGGTATTTGATAAGGTTTTCTTTGAATTGTGTTTTACTGTTGGGTTTTTTTTGGTGGGGTGTTGTTTTTAAAGGATATGTTTCTAAGGTTTACCATGGTGTTATGGGCTGTAGCATAAGGCGGAGGATGGGTTTTTAATTATTTTGTGACAGCTTTTATTATTGTGAGTATGTAGCGGTTGTTTTGGTGGGTTTGAGGTCATGTCATAGCTAATTTATTAGGCTTGTAAAAATTATAATTGGAACATTATATATGGGGTGTTATTGTATGTTTATGTTGGTTATTATTATATCATAGGGGTTTTATTTATTTGGTTTGTTTAATTCTAATACATGTTTTATAGTTATGGATAATTTGGGAGATACTCTTTATGTTTAAATTGGTTAAATTTATCTTTTGATTTTGTGTTTATTTATCAGTGGCGTTTTTGTTTTGATGGTTTGAGGCATAACGAGTTCATTGAGTTAGGAGTAATTTTAGTTTTGTGTTGTTAAGTTAGGTTTATTTGTGCTATTTTTATTTTTGTAGTTTGATTGATTGATTGGCTGTTTTGGTGTCTTTTATTAGTTTTATTTTAGGGAACATGGATACTTATAGGGTGGATTTTTAAAGTAGGGTTTTGGTTTGTTTTTTGGTCTTGTTTTTTTTTTCCGTGGTAGTGTTTTTTTATTTTCTAGTACTTTAGATTCTTTTAATGATGTTAATTATTTCACTTATTATATGAGGGGCATGTGATTTATGACTTTTTCCATGGGGGACATGTGATATTTCACTTATTACAGAGGGGGGCATGTTTTATATCACCTATTATACATAGGGTGAGCCGTATATCACTTTTTATATTTATTCTGTCCACGTGTGTCTGTTTCTGAGTGTCCGAGTGTGCATGAGTGTGTCTGAGAGTTTCTGAGGGTGCAGTGTCCGGCTGTGTCTGTGTGTGTCGAGGTGTGTCCGAGTGTGTGTGAGAACACAGCATTGCCAGCATAGTACATTGATTTTTACCATAATGGGAAATACACGTTTGTGTCTGGGCTGTGAAGAGGTTCCCGTGTTACCTGAATAATTGATTTTATAACCAACCTTGAACAGAAGCTCCTGCTCATATTCCATAGACATTTCTGCAACTCGTGACTGGCCTCAGTGAATCTGAAAACTTTCAGTCCTTTAAAAAGGCTGCAAAAAGCAATAACTGCCAGGCCATATTTTAATGTTCTACAGACTGCTTTAAGAAGCTGTACCACACGGCTGCTAAAGGCTTGGTTCAGTTCTCTTGAAGCTACAAGGTATTTGTCATCCTGTGTCAGAAACTCTCAGCTGTAAAGTGCCTGTATGATAAAAGACGTTGCATCTTTGCTCGTTTATACTTATGGATACAACTCAATTCTTTTGCTTAAAGCTGATTTTAATTGTCAGAAAATCTGATTTTCAGTGGATGAATCTGGGGATGCTTTTATAACTACTCTGCCTCAGCCTGGATGGGTGTGAGGATATCCAGCTGCTCCTCAGGCCTTGGAGCAGGGTGCAGAGCTCACGGTAAGGCTTGTTTAAACACTTTTAATATCAAAATAAATTAAAACAGACTTTGCAGTAATAACATACAAAAGTCCATTGCAAGCCTAGGTGCAAGCTGTCCTTATTAAAGATCCACATTGATGGATGTTTTGTCTAACTACTCTGAGGACAGAATGTGTCCAAAGCTTTGTTAACCCCTTGTCTTCTGCTTGGTAGGGCAACGCCTTAGCCCAGGTCTCGGGGGCTGTGCTGGAGCAGGGAACCCCCGTGAGCACGAGACAGAGATGGGGACATCGAACCAGGTAAGGAAATAAGGGACTACTCCGCTTTTCCTGTAGTTTTCCTTCCTGTTTTCACCTGGGCTGGAAAGACGGGCATGGCCTGTATTTATCACATGAAAGTGATGTCCCTAAATTTCTCCAGAAGTTCTGATTAATATTATTACTCATTTTCTGGCAGAAAACACGCTCATTTTGCCTTTCCCACGTTGTTTTCTGGTGCTGCCCTGATTTTGGGGGTTGGGGGCTTTGTTCCCCCCTAGTCTTTCTCGCTGTAGCATTTCCTTCCCATTATCATGGTAAAGAAAGCTCCTCGGGCCGCACCCAGCTCGGAATGGGCCATGGACGAAGGTGATGGCCCATAGACAAAGGGAATGGGCCATAGACAAAGGGAATGGCCCATAGACAAGGTAATGGG
This sequence comes from Catharus ustulatus, assembly GCF_009819885.2. Lineage (NCBI taxonomy): Eukaryota > Metazoa > Chordata > Aves > Passeriformes > Turdidae > Catharus > Catharus ustulatus. The sequence goes on from NC_046238.1 coordinate 3,001,233, forward strand.
CCCTGGACAAAGGAGGTGGCCGGGTGGGGCTCGCTCTGTGTCCCCTGTCCTCGGTGGGGGTCTGGGGGAAGGCGATGATCCGGGAGTTTGGGAGAACAAGTTTAGATCCAGCCAAGTTTCAGCCATGCCACATCACCTTGTCTCTCCTTAAGCCAGGCCTACCCTGCTAGGACAGTGCCCTGAGGCTCCGGGCATTCTTGGGAGATGGTGAGCAGTGAAATTATCAGGGTTTGGCTTGCATGCTACTGAGAGAATGCACTGATTTCTTTATTGTAGCTGGCTAAGAGACAACAGCCCAGCGATGGCAGGAGTTTCCCAGAGAGTGGAGCAGCTCTTCTCACCTGATCTGGATTCTAATCCCTTGATCTCTGACAGATAAGTGCAGGGGTTCAACCCACAGCGGGGATGGGAATGAGTCCCTGGGTCTGGAATTGTCGGGGGGGATTTTGGGAGTGCCAGGGATTGGTCGGGATCTCTGTGCAGGGATTGCTGGGCAGGCAGGGTCTCTGTGAGCCCCTCTGAGACCCCTCCTCAAATTCCCCATTGTCTCTCCCCAGCACCTGTGGACGCTGCACCCGGTGGATCAGGTGAGTGGGGGGTCCCAGGGGGGGTCAATGGGGGTTTTCAGACCCCTCTGACCCCCCCCCTTGCTCTCTCCCCAGTACCTGAACATCAAACTGATGGACATCAGCGCCATGGACCCCGAGAATACCCGCACATGGAGCGGGGTGGGGGGCTCAGGGGGGTTTTGGGGGGGTCTCAGAGGGTTTCAGTGAGTTTTTGGGGGCCGTTTGGGGTCTTAGGGGTTTTTGGGGGGTCTCGGTGGGATCTTGGGGGGAATTCGGGGGTCTCACTGAGTTTTTGGGGGCCATTCAGGGGTCCCACTGGGATTTTGGGGATCCCAGCGGGTTTTGTGGGTCTCATTGAGTTTTTGGGAGCTGCTTGGGGGTCTCAGTGTGTTTTTGGGTATCCTAGCGGATTTTTAGGGGTCTCACCAGATTTTTGGGGGATCTCACCTGGATTTTTGGGGTCTCACTGGGTTTTTTGGGGCCCCTTCAGGGGTCTCACTGGGTTTTTTGGGGCCCCCTTGGGGGCGTCTCCCCCTGCCCAGCTGTCGGTCAAGAACCGCTTCATCCGCAGCTCCGTGGTTCGCTACGTGCAGCTCCCGGCTGACCCCTCCCCAAATTCTGGGAGCCCCCTCCCCAAATTGGGATATCCTCCCACCCTGAGGGCGCCGTGGCTGCAGCCCTGGGCGATGGTCTGGGGGTCAGCCATGCTCAGGAAGCCCTTGAGGTGCCCCCTGCCCCCCACGGGCACCGTGGACACCGTGAAGTCCTGGGGAGGGGGTGTGTGGGGGGGTCAGGACCCCCAGAAACCCCCTGGAACTGCTGCAGACACCGAGGAAACCCTCCCCCCCCCCCAAAAAAAACCCCCCAAAAACCAAAAAAGACTCCCTTACAAAGCCCCCCCCAAAACTTTTTCCCCAAAGCCCACCCAAATTCCCCCAAACCCCCCAGGGCTCTAAACCCCAAAATTTCTTGGAGGTCTGAACCACCCAGAGCCCCCCCAAACCGCCCCCAAAGCTCCCCTAAATTGCCCCCAAATTGCCCCCAAAATTCTCCAAAGCCCCCTGAATTTCCCCCAAGATCCCCCCAAACCCTCTGCAGGTCTGAACCCCCAAATTCCCTCCGAAATTCTCTCCAAACCCCAGCCAGAGCCCCCCAAACCCCCTGGGGGTCTCACCCTGAAGGCGTCAGCCACAGCCTCAGCCTCTCGCAGGTTGGTCCAGGGCGAGATTCCCACAAAAAATTCCCAGCCTGGGGAGGGCAGGGGGTGGTTGGGACCCCCTGGAGGGTCAGGGGGGTTCCCGGGGGTCCCAGACTCACCGGTGAACAGAACACCAGTGTCCAGCGCCGCCTTCTCGTCCGTCACCGACAGCGCCTGGAGCTGGAGCTGCTCCAGCACCTCCCGGAGCCCCCCGAGCTCAGGGGGAGCAGGGGGTGACAGGGGGGGGACATGGGGGGGTCACGGAGGGGGACAGCGGGCACGACCCCCCAGAACACACAGAGACCCCTGAACACACAGAGATCCTCCAGAGCCCCCCCGAGCTGGGGATGGGGACAGGGGGTCATGAGGGGGGACACTGGGCACGACTCCCCCCAGAACCCACAGAGACCCCCCCAGAGCCCCCCAGTGCACCCCAACCACCCCTGAAATGTGGGATCCAAAAAAAGGGGGGGGGGGGGCAAGGCTCAGGGGATGTCAGAACGCCTTCCCCCAGCACTCAGGACCCCCAAAATAACGCCCCCCAAATTCCCAACCCCCCTCCTCATCCTCGGGGTCCCAAAGCAGCCCCAGAACCTGCCCCCCGCCCCCCCAGTATTCCAAGCCCACCCGGTGGTCCCTTCCCCCCAAACCCCCTCCCCTCGCCCCCCTGATGATCCCCCACCCGATGATCCCACCGCCCAAACGCCCCCCAAGCCCCCTCCCCATTTCGCCCGGTACCTCCTCGCCGCGGGGGGGTCCCGGCAATGTCAGCAGTGCTGTCCCCCCGCTGATCCCACCCCCCAAGCCCCCTCCCGATACCCCCCAGGGGGGCAGCACCCGCCTTAGGTCGTGCGTGAAGTGCCCAAAAATGGGGACTTCTTCCAAAAAACGGGACCTTCCAAAAACAGGACCCCTACCCACACGGGGCCCCCCTCGGCCGGGCGTGCAGTTTTGGGGTAAAATGCGGCGGTTTTGGGGCTGCCCTAGAAGAGTCTCACTGGGAGACGAGAAGGAGGAGGAAGAAGAAGAAAGGGCGGAGCCTTCGACCTCGGCGCCGTGGGTGGAGGACTGGGGGGCGGGGAGGCGTCGCTGATAAACGTGGGCTCATTAGCGATAATTACTGGTGTGGGGTGGCCCCTTGGAAACGTCCCTCGTGCACAAAACTGCACAAAATTTAAGTGGGGACGCCCCCAGAGCCTCCCCGAAAATTCACCGTACTTGAAATCCACGGTCACAATCCCATAATGCATTGCGGCGGCCCCGCCTACCCATAATGCATTGCGGCCCCGCCTACCCATAATGCATTGCGGCCCCGCCTACCCATAATGCATTGCGGCCCCGCCTACCCATAATGCATTGCGGCGGCCCCTACCCATAATGCATTGCGGCCCCGCCTACCCATAATGCATTGCGGCCCCGCCTACCCATAATGCATTGCGGCCCCGCCTACCCATAATGCATTGCGGCAGCCCCTACCCATAATGCATTGCGGCCCCGCCTACCCATAATGCATTGCGGCGGCCCCTACCCATAATGCATTGCGGCCCCGCCTACCCATAATGCATTGCGGCGGCCCCCTACCCATAATGCATTGCGGCGGCCCCCTACCCATAATGCATTGCGGCGGCCCCCTACCCATAATGCATTGCGGCCCCGCCTACCCATAATGCATTGCGGCCCCGCCTACCCATAATGCATTGCGGCGGCCCCCTACCCATAATGCATTGCGGCGGCCCCCTACCCATAATGCATTGCGGCAGCCCCTACCCATAATGCATTGCGGCAGCCCCTACCCATAATGCATTGCGCCCCCGCCTACCCATAATGCATTGCGGCCCCGCCTACCCATAATGCATTGCGGCCCCGCCTACCCATAATGCATTGCGGCAGCCCCTACCCATAATGCATTGCGCCCCCGCCTACCCATAATGCATTGCGGCCCCGCCTACCCATAATGCATTGCGGCCCCGCCTACCCATAATGCATTGCGGCCCCACCCCCTACTCGTAATACATTATATATAATAATAAATTATTAAAATTTTGAAATCAAGGGGGTTTTAGGCAAAATATGGGAATTAGGAATAACAGCTCTTTTCTAGGGAAATTAAAATAGAAATACAGCACTACAAAGAAACAAACCCCAAACCCTGACACAGTCAGAGTACAGCCTGACACCCGTCAGGCAGGGTGTTGGCAGCAGTCCCATCCCATGGTGGCTGCATCCTCCTGCAGTGACACATGTGGCTCAGTTGGAGCAGTGCTCCTGTACAAGGTGCAGTTTCCCTCTGGAGCTCCAGTGGTGATGTGGAGAAATCCGGTTTTCCTCTGGAGTCCAGTGGAGAAAGGGGCTCCCTTAGTGTCCCAAAACCTCTGTTTTTATCTTGGTAAGAAATGCTGGGCTCTTCCCCCTGGCTGGAGCAACTCCCAATGGGATGCAGTAATTTTATCAGTCCCACAGTGGGACTCAATGGCCGTGAGCAGAAAATGACTGGCTGGAGGAAGGATGGGCTGTGAAAAGATAAAGAACAATGCCCTGCCTGGTTTCAATGGATGCCCATTAGCAGAATATCTCCCATGGAGATCAGGATCACTGCCCCCACCCTCAACAGATGGTGATAGAACAGATCCCTTTTATCACACTCTGTATTGTAATGTGCGGTTTATAATCAGGTGCAGTTTATGTATGGACAAAGAATGAAAAGTTGCTGCACCCGGAAGTGCAGCTTATACTCAATGCGGTTTATAATCGCGAAATTACTGTAATTTGGGGAAATTTAGGGAAAAGGGCTACCAATAGCTTTGCTTGCAACACAATGCATTCTTAGCCAGTATCCATCCAATCCCTTTAGAATAACCTCTAAAATCCCTCTGGCTTAGGCCTTCCTGTGTTTTCATTACCCAACACTCCACCTAACCCAGCAAGCATGAAGATATTTTTTTCAAAATTGGAGAGCTCTCTGCAGTATGTGCTTCCTTCAGATAATTTTTCTCTCCCAAATTATGTAATTCCTTGTGGATAGAGATATTTTATTTTAATGTACTTGCTGGTTCAGAAACAAGGGAAGACTGAACCCAAGAGGAGTGTGTGTTAATTAAGATGACCACATCATCAGGCAGGAGTTGCATTCAACTGCTTTAACTTACACAGGAGGGATTAATATGGAGTGGGTGAGTCAACTGTGGATTGCCAAATCTGGGTTACACTCCCCAAAATCTGTTGGAAGATTCCTCTAAAGCTGAAATATGTGGAGTTGTATTTTTTTTTTGGTTTTTTGTGTGGTTGTAGAGAACATCGAGTTTAAGTGAACCCAGGTTTGGCTTCCTAAATATTCTTTTCATTATGTGAGCTACAGTGCAGCCTGAACAAGTGCGTGTTTTACAGAGTCACGAGTCAGGCTTTGATCAACACCTCATTCCTGCACTCTTGCACCTGGCCCAGGCAGGAAGCTCCCAAACCATTTGGACAAGGATGTGAGGAAATTGGGAATATTCATGGGGGAGAATAAAAGATGGTGAAGTAGGCTATGAGAGAGTGGACTGTGATGAAACAGGGCCATGTTTTTGCTGAGTAATGCATAGCACTGACATTATAGGGCAGTTAACATGAAGTTTGCATCCTCCCCTCTGATATCTGTGCAAACTTCCCACAGGAAGGCAGCAATGGCAGACTGAAAAGATGATAAAATCCTCTCTTTATATGGGGGACACCACAGTTTCTGCCTGTTTTTTGTGGAGTGCTGGATGTACAGGTAGAGCTAAGTGGGAAGAGCTTGCTCTGTCGTTTTTTGGCTGGCAAGATGCTCATTCATAGAGGTGGAGATTTGGCAGGAGTCAGAGGAGCTTGTGGCTTGTCAGAGCATGGCCAGGCAAAGCACAGGCCCAGACTGAATTTTTCTCAGACCTGAGAGCAATCATAACCTGGCCAGAGCAAACCTTGACAGGAACAGCGATGCTCAGAGCAGGTTAATGAATAACTTCAGGCGCTGGAAATAAAACCAGGTTGTAATTGAGTGAAGTTTGCTTTAGAGCTGTGATTCTTGGCCTCTGCCTGGTTTGTGGGAGTTGGTTGGGCTGACATTGCAGAGTGGCCTGGCTGGATGTCCTCGCTGAGAGTCACCAGAGCAGGTCATGAAGGTGTTCAAGCAGTGATGTGGGGTGCTGAGGGCAGGCACAGAGAGCAGCAAGCTGACAGTGCTAGGTCTGGCATGCTGCCCTGCCCTGCTCCACACCTCTGTCCTTGATGGCACATTTCCTGTGTTTCACCCTTCCTACACACATCTCACCCTTCCTGAATCTCCTGGTAACAACAGGCACGTGTTCAAGTTCCTCATTGCTTACTGGGATTAACACAGGAGCTCGGATTTCTTAAGGTGGGGAGACCTCCTGGTTAAAATAGTTCTAATTAAACTTACATCTCTCATAGGGCTAAAAATGCCCCTGTGTGAATGGCAGCTGGATCTGCTTGTAAAATGTCAGTGCCCCAAGACCTTTCATGGTCTTGGGAGTCTAACAATAGTACACACAGTGCCTGTTCAAAGATAAGGGCTCCAGGCCAATGGAAGAAGGAAACAAACACAGCATCCCCACAAATCAGACATCTTAGACAAAAGTTTTCTAAGTACAGAACACATCTGGCTGTGCATTTTTCAAGTACTTTATTGGCTTGAACTACACACACAGCACCCACAGCAAATAATTCAAATAATTTCCACTGTAAGTCTGAGTGGACACCTCCATTTTCCTTTTAGGACTCAATTTTGGACCTGGGGAAAAAGTGTTCTCAGTCGAAAAGCCTCCAAGCAAGCCTGGACTGGTCAGAGCAGAGCAACAGCTGCATGAGCTTAAATTCCTCTCCCCACCCTGCTGCACAAGCTGTGCCCCTCAGTCCTGTGCCTGGAGGAATGTCCAGCTCTCCTGCTTCCCTGCCAGCTCCACTGGCATTTCCTATTCCACAGCCAATTGCACGTTAGGTGCCAACACCATGAAGTGCTTTTCCATGTGGGCAGTGGTGGTGGCACTAAGGATCCCTTTTGGTCAGAACTCCCTGCAGATGTTGTGACACTTTTTTCACTCCCCTTTATGCAGCACGTCAGGGACTTGTGATAATTTACAGCCACAGGAACCACTTCCTGCACGCTGCTAACTGCGAGTCCTTCCGGACTGCTGGCAGGCACTGCCCAGGGAAAGGGAAACACAATGTGCAGGGGAAGGTGTCAGGAAGCAAAGAGAGCCCTCTCCTGCATCAGCAGCTCCCAGGAGAGACAGGTAGAAATGCAGCAATGGCTGTGTGGGTTTAGTGAAAACTAACTTTAGTTAGAAATGAGCAATGGCCTGCCCTTTTGAAGGTTAAAACAACTAAAATACCTGGAAAAGGTCTTTTAATTTAAAACTTACCTAAAAGTGAAGGAAAAAAAAAAAAGCTAAATCATGTTCAAAAATAACTCAGAAAGTAGACACAGATAAGAACAGAGCCTCAGGAGTCAAGTCTGAACAAAAGATCTGGGCTATGAAAGGAGAAAACCACAAATGGCAGGGGTCGAAATGTAAAACCCCCAGTTCACTGTGGAACATGAAGGATGCTGTTGTGTTCCACACCTCCTCTTCCTGGGTGTAGCTGTCTCTACAAGGTGAAGGGCAGTAATGAATCAAGCTCCTTCCCTCTTCCTGCATTTTCTATTCAATTATTTGCAGGCTGTGCAAGTTCTGCATTATTTCCCCTCTCCATATGCCACACTCTCCTCCTGCTTTTTTTTTTTTTTAATTGTGAGCCGTGCCTTTGGCCTCTCTCCCATTCCTTTCTCCTCGGTGTGTGCCCCCTGCTCTGCCAGGATCTGCTGTCTTTGTAGCCTCTGCTGTGCACATATGCTGGCTCTTCCCTCCCCTCCTGCCTCCCCCTGCTCCACCGAGTTCCCTTCTCCTCGCTCCAGCGTTTTTGCCAGCGGCTCCGTGAGCCAGCCAGGAACGGAATGATTTTGCCATGGCCACTGCTGCCGTTTCCACGCTGCAGCCAAGGGGAACCCGTGCTGCTCCCCTCGTACAGCACAGGCAGAGACAGCCCCGCAGCTGCTCAGCAACTGGGAGCCATGGACAGCACAGCCTGCACCGACCCGTGCAACCCAGGGCTGGGGGACCAGCTGGGGCACTCCCCACTCTCCTGTCAAACGATCAATCAAGATGCAAATCCTTAACTGCGGCATTGAGAGCAGTGGTGGCAGTGTCAAGGGCAAAACAAAGTCCTGGTCTGGTGTCACATCGCAGCAGTGGGAAGACACTGCTCTGATTTGTAAGCTGTGCTCATTCCTTTTGATCTTTGTCATCAGTTTCTGGCTGCAACGTTTTCTACTCCATCACTTGTAATCAGAATGTTCCTCGTATGTGCTGCATGTGTTAAAATGGCTCCCAGGTCCCCAGCTACCATCATATCCAGACTGTTTAATGAATTGTCCAGAGACACAAGTAATTTAATGCATAAATATCCTTTTAGATTACTTATTTGTATCTTCATTTCCTTTTGATGCAAGCTTTGTAAGTGCCCGGCGTCTTTAAATGGTACATTCTTTTCATTCTTTCTCTTTTATTTTTGTGAAACTGTACTGCTCAGGGGCCATGAAGCACTGAACTGTTTTGTAATTCAATGGCTTTAGAATGCTGATTAGAATTGCCAATCGTCTTGATTTATTTCATGATTTTTATAAGCTTGAAAGCATTCTAAAAAATAGCCAGTTCTACATCCTGATAGGATCACAGCATTTCGATGGCAGCTGCATTTCAATAGGCAAGAAGGGACACAAAACATTCTGCAAGTCAGGTGTTGAAACAGCTTCTTTATTCCTTTATGGCTCAAGAAAGATTAGATCTCTGAAAGCACTCACTCCTTACCGTACAGAGGTGGCTTTGTCATAATACTTTCAGAAATAACATGATCACATACAATTTAAAAAGTAACAAAAAAACCCCAAACCCTCAGCTCTGGCAAATAGCCAACATATCCATCAAAATTCGTCTGGATCTTAAACACAGCAAATGTTTGTTCCACTGCTGGGTGTCACCATGCATCTCTGCACCCCGGCAGCCAAACAACTTAGCCCAGTGATTCCCTGTCATTGTTCAAGGCTCACATCCCATGCATCCTCAGAGCATGCTGGGACACAGGTGAAATCTGTCAGCAGGTTGCTTATTTTGGCTGACAATTCCCTAGACAGATCATCTGCTGTTCTTAGGAAGGAATGAAAAATTTAATGGCAAGAAAATCTGAACAGGCAAATACCCTGTCCATATTCCTACTAAATATTCCTTTGATATTCTTAGCCTGGTTTCCTAAAAATAAAATTGTCTAATGCAACTGTGTTCTATGTAATTTTCCTCCCTCCTTCCTCCAATCTCAATCAATTTTGGCAGGGGGAAGAAGTCCCTAATGTATTTAGGTCTTGAAAGAACAGCTGGATACAGAGCACGTAGTGAGGCATCACGTCTGAACAAACCCATCTAACAGGAAGGTCTCAAAATGTACTTTGTAACCACCCTGCCCCAGACCTCTCATCTTTCTTTTATGGATCCTGCAACCACCTGTTTTGTGCTCTGCATTATTTAATGGCTTCATAATAGACCCAGGGCAGGCAAGTGTTGCAGTGTGCCTCTGGCTCCCTTCCAGCTCCTAAACTGGGCTTTCTTCCCATGCAACTGGGGTGTGGCAAGGGATGGTGAGGAACCAGACCTCCTCCTGACACAATATTAACGCTGCTGAGGTGTGTACACACACCCAGAACCGGGAAACACCCACAGAGCAGATAGCTTGTTTATCTGGAAGAAAACATAAAATCATAACCAACCGAGTTTGCAGGTGACACCAAGCAGTATCAGGGGGGAGTATCAAAAATAATAATTTCAAAAAGGTCATTGCAAGCAACAACGCTGAGAGTTTTCAAGAGGACCAGAGTAAAGCCATACATACAAAACAAAGAGCACAATCCTACAGTGCAGGGTTGTCATCCTAAGAAGGAGCTGATCCCAGAGTATTTCAGCAGCCCTGCTGGGAAAGCAGCTGAACATGGGCTGGAGTAATCCCTGGATGCCTGACAGACACAGCTGAGCCAGGAGGGCTCTTGGCTTGGGCACGGTCCCTGCCCGTGGCTCTGTCCCCTTCTGCCCAGATCAAAATGGTGACAAACCGGAGCAGGAACAATTACAGGATTAGTAAAGATGGACCCGAGGGGGAGCTCTGCAGCCTGCAATGGAGTGTTTAAATGCTCAGCTTGCACAGAGCTACAAGGGGATGGAAATCTGGTCATGGAGAATTCCTCTGCCAAGGAGACTGGGGGACAGACACATCCAGAAACTGAAAGCAGAAACTAGACAAGTTTAAAAAGGTATTTCGATTTCTAGTCTGTCAGGTAGATTTTTGATGGAAACAATTTACCCTTTTTTACTCTTTCACAGCCTGTTTGAAAATGAAAATCTGATCTTTATCTAACATGCAGCTATGCCGCAGTTAAATTCTTTCAGATGAGAAAAAGCAAAAAATTCACAAAAATCCAGAGACCTGCATAATGCAGGAAGTCGAACCAGATGAACCTTGGCCTCTTTTGTCGTTTATAATCTATTAATCTAGTTGCCTTGCACAAGCAGTGGATTGTGGCTTGAAAACCTTCAATATAAAGGATTCTGTGTACAAGGCAGCCTAAAACAAAATGTTGCAAACAGTCAGGATCATTGTTTGGCAGAACAGCTGCATATTTTTTATTTCACTTTGCCTCTCAATCTAATTTGCTCTTGTTGCAACACTTTGCCAAAGAAATTAAATCACTTCTTATTGATAACAGACAGTGATATAATTAGCATAAGAGTTTTCCACTCAACAATGCCAAGCAGGGACGCTGTGGGCAAGAACAAACTCCTTTGCTTCAAGAATGTGCACAGAGTCACCACAAGCTGTTCAGAGAAAAAAAAACTCTTTTTTTTCTTTTCCCCCCCTCCTTTTTCTCTGAAAGATCTCTTTATCTAAAGAGTCTCACGCAGCAAACCAGGGTCAATCTAACTCAAGTATGAAAGTCTGGTTTGACCTTTCTGGGATTTAAACACACTGTACCAGAACATTTCACTTTTCAGATACGAGGTTCAGCCATGAAACCGCCCACTCTGAGAGCACAACTGGTCTCAACTGCCTCGGCGACTTTTAAACTACACTCAACATTATAGTCATTTAGAAACTCTAAAGAAAGGGAAGGAAATTTTCAGCTCAGACTTACAAAAACAACTTCCAGAAGTGCTGAGGACCCACACAACTCACTGGGGCGGCACGGCAGGCTCGCTGTCCAGCGCCTGCTGCCCCAGCAATTTCTGGCCCTGGTTTGCACGTACGCAGCACCAGGCACACGCGTTAGGACCTCTCCCAGCTGGAGCACTTCATGGATCCTACCACCGGGAACAGCCGTCCTGGACAATGATTAATCGCAGACAAAGATCAGAGTCCTGGAAAAATATGCAGAGAGATGCAAGTACAGACAAAGCTGTCTAAGCTCCCACAGTATTATGGTCTGGCTGTGTCGCTTCAAAGCTGCGTTAGGCAGAGCTGGTTTGCTTCAGGGTTGAACAGATCAACGTTACTGTTTAAATGCTGGTATTGCTAACAGCCAAATATATATTTAAACATAAATCTTAAATCCCAGGAAAGTTAATAGCCCGATGCTGTTTAAATATGCCTTTTTTAGTCTCTTCACGTGCTGACTTAACTCATTACGATGCAAGCTGCAGAAACGTTTTCACTACAGTTCAAAAACCCCTGCAAACACGAGCCCAGCTCTGCGCCGTACTTTGATCTACACGTCGCCTTTTTCGGCCATTTCCAGGAAGCTGAAATGCTTTTCACCTCTATTGAGAGATACCAGAGGAGCATTTTAATGGTGTTCAGCTAAGAACAACGTCAGCGTTCCTTCCGATTTTGCCAGCAGACGGTCCCTGGGAGCCGCCGTGAGCCGGGCCGGGCGCTCAGGCCGGGCAGGGAGCGAGCGGCGGCCCCGGCTCCGAGCCCCGACAGCGCTGCAACGCCAGCCTGGCACTGCGGAAGCGCTTTGGTTTTGTTGTTGGTTTGTTTGGTTTTCTCCCCCTCCATGGGAACGTGTTCTGTTTTGTGCGGACGGTTTGTCGCTTGTTCTCGACACAGAGCCTGACCCGGTGAGGAGCGAGGGGGGGAGCGAGGAATGGAGCGATGAGCGCAGTTGTTGCGAAAGGCGCGGGCTGCGGTGCCTCCTTCGCGGCAGCACCCTTCTCCCTCGCAGGGAAACAGCCCTGAGCCTCGGCACATACCACAGCACAGGTTGTACAAACCCACGGAGCGGCTGGTGCTGAGCCGCAGGAACTGCGGGCAGGGCGCACCCTGCCCGGCACATGCCGCTCCCGCAGCCAGCCTCTGCCAAGCAGCCACTTACCTTCTCCCTCCCTCTGAGTCCGCAGGACGGTCCTGCTCTAGCCTTACCAGGGAGGCCACCTCTCTACAGTGTTTGCTTTTTCCTCCCTGTCCTGCCCTCTGAAGTGGTTGCTCAAGCCAGGCTTTCCTGGCTCACCTATTCTAGGTCTGCAGTGAGCACAAGCTGCAATTCCCCGCAGAGCACAGCGAGGCTTGTTCCGAGATAACCCTCAGCCTCCACCCAAAGCGAGCTGCAGCAGAATCTGCTCGGGGGAAAAAAAAATCCCACCAAAAAAAAAAAAGAAACCACCAAAAAGCACACGGAGGAAGAAAAAAAAAAAAAGACGAAGTAAAAAAAAAAAAAAAGACGCCACATGTAACACTTCATCGGGCCATGGCGGCTCCACTGCAGCGCGGCACCGGCTCCGCGCCAGCCCTGCCCGTGCGGGCCCGGGGAGCTGGGCGCTGCAGGCCGGAGGAGGCAGGGCAGCGCTGCCCCGGCTGGGTGATGGCGGAGGGGGGATCAGCCCAGCAGAGGCAGAGAAGGAAAACAACAAAGAGCCATGTGACGGGGAGCGGCGGCCGCGCTCCCCCCGGCGCACCCGCTCCGGGCGGGGAAGGTGGCGGCGCCGCCCGGCCCCTCCCGCGGCCAACGCTGCTGCTTCCCCCCGTCCCCCACACTGCCTGGGCTTTAAATTTTTGGTACATTTTAATTTTTTGCCCTTTGTGTGAATGTGGAGAAGGGGGGTGTCGTTGTTTGTTCCTCTTTTTTCCTCCCCCCTCTCTGCATTAGGCGACTTCCAAGGCTTGGTGTTTATAAAGAGAGCGGCAGGCTGCGGCGGGGGAAGGGCGCTGTTATTTATAGCAGCCGGGGCTGCGCCGGCATTATCCGAGCTGCCTTTGTCCTCCCGGCCGGCCGCCCCCCCGCCCGGCCCGGCTGGAGCGCCGCCAGCCCCGCTGCCGCAGGGCGCTCCCGCCATGTTGTGAGCGGGGAGAAAGCGCTGCTCCCTGCCCGGCTTCGCCCTGCCACAGCCCCTCACAAAGCGCTGGGGGAAGGGGGGCGGGAAAGGGGAGAGAAAGGGAAAAAAAACAACAACAAAAAAAAAAAACCCAAACCACCCCAAACCCACCATTTCCCTGCAGCGCCTGGGACGCGGAGCGCCGGGAGGCAGCGGGGGGAGCGCCCGCCGCGCCACCGCCCAGCGCTGAGGAGAACGCGGCGCCGAAGGGAAGGAGAAGCCATGATGGCGGCTGCCCTCACACAACACGGAGCGCGACCGGGAGCGCCGTGCCCGCCCCTCCCGCCGCCCGGGACACGGTGCTGCCGCAGCCTTTCACATAATAAACCCACCAGAATTCGGCGGGGAGGCCATTTTCGTGGGCTGGGTGGCGGCACTAAAGCACAACTGCTGTGAATATCAACTGCGTCACGGCTCTCCATCTGTAACACTCAGGCTGCAAAGGGTCCCTCACTTGGAAGGAAACTCCCTCATTTTGGATATACTTCCAGACCTCCTTTTTCCCCCCTCTCTCCAAGTCATTGCCTCTCGGTATGAAGGATTTTACAGTGCTTTCTAGGGAGACATCCGCCATTAAGACTCACCGTCGTGAAAAACACCCCCCCATTCTGTTGCCTGGTTTTTGTCGAGCTTCTGTAATTAGACGGATAAAACATGTAAGGGATCCCTACCACCACCACCGCCTTCTCGCCTTTTTTAACATCAACCTCACTAACATCTTACTGTTCACAGGCAGATTTTTTTTTTTTTTGGGTGCTTTCAATTTAACAGCCACGTAATGCCTGCAATGGATTCACAGCGTCTCCGCACAAAAAAACCCCAAACCCACCCAGGGCTGAGGACGACCAAGAGCTTTGTGCAGAAAGAGAAATCAAATCCCTCCCTGAAAAGAGACGTTTCAGAGGCACTGTTAGATGTTTCTGAGGAGAAGGAGATCGCCAGCGCTTTCAGACGACCATTGGGATCTTTCCACCCAGGACAATACCATTAGCTACAGGCCTGGGCTATTTGTTCCTCTGCAAGGGCAAAAGGGTTTACTTACCCGCACACCATAGTTGAATGCAGCTCTGAAGGTGAAGTTGTTACTCTTTTTTAAAATAATGGCTATAAATATATATATGATCTGTATCACCACTTCTCTCGTAAGTTTGCGAGCCAAAGCGGATCTTGTTAAGATAAGTTACGGATCTTTGTATGGCAGTGGTCTAGCATCAAAAAAAGAGGAAAAAAAAGGGGGAAAAAAAGCTATAGAAAAAGTCCAGCTATGTTGACTGACCGTACACAGGCGAGGACTCCTGCTCGAGGCTTAAATCTACCTTCCTGTGGCAGATTTACTCTGTACATAAAAAGGACGTTCAGTGTTTTTCCACAGAGCACGCAGACACTAAAAATATTCTCCTCGATAGTTTTAGGCTGCACATGTCAGTGTGAAAACACCTAGTTAACATTTACTGGTTCTAAACAACTGTTAAGCATATCTTAGCCAGATAGTTTGCTTTATAAGTAAAATATTTCAAAAAGCATAAATTTGTTTAAACAGACAAAAACATAAGACATGCAAATGAAGGCTTAGCAATAAGGACCACTTCAGTAACATTAACATGAAAACTACACTTAGCAAGGACAGAATGGATTGGGTACTTACAACGTAAGAGGAAAGAAAGAGAAAAAGCTTATCATAGTAAAATTTGCTTATTTTTTGCCAGAATTCACTATTCCTATACCTATATTTAAAACATTACCTTTTAAGCACCAAAGGAGTTAACAAAAATGGCCAGGAATCAAGTGTTTAATACGGGAGAGAAGTCTCTCAAATTTATTGTTCAGTCATCAGAGCTGCTTAAAGCTTCAAAACCGCCAAAACAACGAAAAAAATATAAAAAGAATGTATTTACTCTTTTTTTGTTGGCATTCGAAATTGTTAACTGCTGACATAGGGTGTGCCATGACCTAGTTACACAAGACAAAGATGGATCCCGAATCATAAGGGAGGAAAAAAAAAAAATCCGCATTACTTTTTTTTTTTTTTTTGGTTAAGGGTTTGAGATAGCTATATATATATTGAAATCCTTCTTCAGTGAGTCGTCTGGCACCGTGCTAGAGGCTCCCACCACCCCGCGTGGTGTGGATTCACATGGCGGATCCCCCTTTATGGAACAAAGGAAAAGCCCAGTTGGCCATTTCGCTCCACTGCAGAAAAATGGCTGCGGGTCCCGCGGCCTCTCCTTGGCTTCTGCCGCGCGGCGCTTTTACCCCGCCGTCTAATAACTCAAGCCCCATGGAAGCCGCGCTCCCATTGGCTGCGCCCACCGCGCTGCCGCCGCCCCAGCCAATGGCGAGGCCGCTCCCGGGGCCGCCGCGGCCCCGCGCCCCGGGACGGCCGCGCCATGCGCCCGCCGCGCTCCGCCCGGCCCCGCGCCCGCCGAGCGCCGGGGGCACCGCGCCGCCCGCCTTTAATACCGAAAACAAAATGGAACCTCCCCGCTGATTGGCTGACGAGGGCTCCGGACCTTTAATAAGCAAAGCTGCTCCCCCATCCTCCATCACCCCCTCCTCTGCGTGTGTCGCCACCCCCCCGTCCAAACCCCCCCCCGCGCTCTCCGCCGCAGCAGCGCGGCGGGTCCGCGCTCCACCCGCCCCCGCGGTCGCCCGGGCTCGCCGAAGTCTTTCCCTAAAAAAAGATTAAGAGAGGGAAAACAAAAAAAAAAAAAAGCGGAAAAAAAAAAAAAAAGCCCAACTTGTCCCACCTATAGATCCATCTTGTTTGGAAACAGTTTGCGCTAAGGTAAATGCAGCGGGCAGATTCCACTCGCCCCCCCGCATGCCGTTAACCCCGCGGCGGGGAGGGAAAAAAAAGCCGCGCGTCCCGGCGGCGGCCCATGCGGCGGCGCTCGGCGGCGGCGGGGCGGCGGCGGGCGGCCGCGGGCCGGGGGCTGCGCGGCGCGGCCGCCGTGAATGTGCAGGCGGCGGAGCGCGGTTAGGCGTTCGCGGCGCTCGCAGCGGTGTATTGTGG
Source organism: Catharus ustulatus (assembly GCF_009819885.2). NCBI lineage: Eukaryota > Metazoa > Chordata > Aves > Passeriformes > Turdidae > Catharus > Catharus ustulatus. The sequence continues at coordinate 3,017,436 of NC_046238.1, forward strand.
GATCCCGGCCGCCGCCAGCAGCGAGCACACACAATATGTGGTGGCTCGCGAAAACGGGAGGCAGGAGCCTGGCGGGCAGCCCGCGCCGGTAACCGGCCCCATGTGAGACGGGAGCTCGCCTTTCGCCGCCCGGAGACGATCGGCCGCCCAGCGCGATGTCTTTCCGAGAGACCAAGGCGGGGGAAAAAGCCAAGCACCCTGAAGATCATGGCAAAAAGCAGAGTTCAAGTGAGATTGGATCTTTTTTTTTTTTCCCTTCTTCTTTTTTTTCCTCCTCCTCTCCTCCTCCCTCTCTGCCTCTTGTCTGCTTGGGGTGGAGGGGGGGACGCGGTTGGCAATTCCCCCATTTTGGGGCTCGCTTCGCGGTGGATTTCCTCCCTGCCTGGGTGTGTAGAGCGGGCGGCTCGTTAAAAAAAAAAAAAATACACACCGAAACGAAGAGGTCTTTGTTGAATATTTTTTTTAACTTTGTGCTTTTTCGTGTGTTTTTTTTCTTTTCCCCTTCCCCCTTTCTCTCTCTCCCCCCCCCCCTCGCGTTCAGGTTGGATCAACGGAATGGAGAACAGCACGCAAGCCAGCACTTCTGTCGAGAAAAGAAATCACCATTGGAGAAGTTACAAGTTGATTATTGACCCGGCTCTGAAAAAAGGACAGCACAAACTCTATCGTTACGATGGGCAACATTTCAGCATGCCTGTGAGTGGGGGGCTCCCGGGTTTCCCCATTGTGTCGTGTCTCCCCCCGCAGCCTCCCTCTTACCGGCGTTTTGGGGGCTGGGGGTCCCTCCGGGTCGTGGTAATCCTCGCGCTAGCGCATGTGTGTGGGAGGGGGGTCTTTGGGGGGGGGACACGCACAGCTACCAAAGTTACAGCCACCTGACACTGTGTATTCAACTGTCAGGAGCCCAAACCTGCGGCTTTTTTCTGTGTTTCCAATCTGTGTGCATTTCCCAGCAGTATTGCAATTTGACACGTGTGTGTGTGTGTGCGCTTTCCCCTTCCCTTGAGACAGTCCGTGCTTCCTTGGGGTTTATTTTTTCTTTTATTTTTGTCTTAAATTTCAAGTCTTGTTATTGCTGTTTCTGTGTTTTCTCTCTTCCTCCTCCTCCCAGAACTCGGGGATCGCTCCTGTGGATTGTGTCAGGGATCCCAGAATAGGGCGAATATGGACCAAAACTAAGGAGTTGGAGCTGTCTGTCCCCAAATTCAAGGTACTGCTCTGACTTTTGGCTTTAGCTATGGAAACTTGTTTATCTGGGAGTGAAGCCTGAGTTCCAAATAGTTTAATGGACCGTTTAAATGACAGTCATATTCCTATTAACATTGTTATTTAGCAAACTGTTTAACAATAATCCTCCTCTATGAGGATAACAAGAAATCAATGCATCTGTCTGATGAGATCACTTGAAGGTTTTGGAGCTGGGGCTCCTGGGGAGGAGGGCAGTGGGGAGGGGGGCTCTGTGCTGACAGCACTGCTCAAAATGCATCTTTGTAGCCCAGAAAGGAGCCGGTTCCCATGAATGGCTGCAGCGGCAGAGCCTCTGCTCGGCTCTGAGGTTTACTCAAACCCTCAAAGATTTTTTTTTCCCCCCCAAAGTTTGCAGGATGTTTTAACTCCCTCCCTCCCGTGCCATCCTTAGGCCCTCCCCTATGCCCATTCACAATGCCGATGATTTTTATCGTTCCCCACCTTGTGCCCGTTTCCAGATTGATGAATTTTACGTGGGGCCAGTGCCTCCCAAGCAGGTCACCTTTGCCAAGCTGAACGACAACATCCGTGAAAACTTTTTGGCCGACATGTGCAAGAAATACGGCGAAGTGGAAGAGGTGGAGATTCTCTACAACCCCAAGAACAAGAAGCACCTGGGCATTGCCAAAGTCATCTTTGCCACTGTTAAGGGTGCCCGGGAGGCTGTGCAGCACCTTCACAACACCTCTGTCATGGGCAACATCATCCACGTGGAGCTGGATACAAAAGGTGAGGGGGCACGTTTGGGTGTGATGGTTTGGGGTTTGCCCATCCCTGCCCATCCCAGTCCCACCACAGGGGCTGGTGCAGAGGGCAGGGACCTGGTGATTAAAAATACGAAGGGAGCCGGGTCTGGTGTCTGGGGCCTGGGCGAGTCACGTGGAGCCAAATGTGTTGTCTGTTGCTAAGAGACAGCCCTGTAATTTGCAAAATGCTGCCATCCTGCCTGTCCCCTGCCTCTCCCTGCCCGTCCCTGTCCCTGCTTGCTGCCCTCTCATGTCCCCCATCTCCCTGCCCCAGGCTGGTCCCTCTCAGCCACCTGCCAGGGCTGCTGGACCTGCTGGCACCTGGGTTTTGCAAACTTGGGGTTTTTTTGGTGGTTCCTGAGCCCCAAATCTGTGGATTCCCGTGGCAGCAGCGGGGCTGGGTGCTGTCCCCTGCGTGCCTGGCATTTCATTGATGCTCAGAGCGGGCTGGGGGCTGGCACAGCAGAGTGCACACGCAGCACTTGTCGGTGTGTGCGAGTGTGTAAGTGTGAGACTGGCTCTTAAAGCGACAGCAGCTCCCTGTGCTGGAGGAAACAGCTCCCAGCCCCACTCCAGAGCCCCAATAAAGTTTCTGCAAGTGTGAAGGCATTGTGTTTGGTCTGTTCTCTCTCCTCCAAGTGTGATAGTGAAAGGGCTTTGCTGAATTCTGCCTGAATTTTAGGGAGTATCTAGGACTGAGGATTATGGATCAGTTGCTGATTGTGTTTCTACATTCCAAAGGTGGCATTTCAAGTTCAAAACTGGCTTGCTGCACTCTTTCTTGGGAAAAAGACATTGCTAACAGCATTTTCTTAAAAATGCTGATATTTTTGTTCTGTATTTAAAGGTTTCAACAGCTTAGTGCACAACCAACACAGCAGTTGGTGTGCCACATGTGATAGAGTAGAACAGGATGTTTATTGACATTACTGACCACTGTTAGAAGAAAAATCACGGTAGTATTTTAATATTTTCTGTTGGGAGCTAGGCTCGACCTTACGCGTGTATACTTTGAAATTCTAGTACCAATAATTTTTACAGACAGGCTCCTTCCCTTGCTTTGAAATTGGAAGGTAAAAATCACATTTAAGGACAAATTAACCATTTGCAGATTTAATATAAGCAGATTTAATATAAGCTAAAGCTGTTTTATAAGTGATGGATGTCTTAATGGCAATCATTTTAAACAAGCTGATTGTACTGCCTTCCTCCTTGTTCTCTTCCATTTATAAACTATGCTGCAAGTCTTGACCAGGCAGCTGTTCCAGAAAGTTTGTAGCACATCAGGGAAATGAGGGGGGGTTTATGCTTCTGTTTCTTGGGGGAAAATGCTGAAATCAGTTTCAAATTGCATTGCTGTTTTGTTTGCCAGCTTTATGCTCCTAATGTATTTTTTTTCACACAGTTGCTTCTCTTTCATTCTAAAAGAGTAGGACTGTCAGTGTGCTATAATGTGTCAGAATCAAGTAAAAATGATGTTCCTAAAATAGCATTAGCAGGTTAGGACATACTTTTTATATATGTATAATTTTTACTGTTACTTTCTAGTATTCTGCTTTGCAAGACAATGAAAGGTTGGTTAAAAACTTTGTAGCAAAATAAATAATAGGAATGAAAGTGTAATTTTTATCTGTCTGGTGTGAGCACAGGCCTGGGAATCTGAAACTAATAAATCCAGTCTCCTCATCTGAGACAGGGTTGTTTAAAGAAACTTCTGTCTCAGTTTATCCATCTACAGACTGGACACAAGTAGTAATTACCTGTCTTAGAGCAATAGCTGGGAATCATTTCAGGTTCATAAAACTCTTTGAAACTGTAACTTTTCCTGCATTTCGTTTGGGATCCAGGAAGAACTATGTAACAATTACTTTCTTTTTTTTTTTAAGAGCAAGTGAAAATAAGCCTAACACTTCCATACCCGTGGCATTGTAGTGTCATGCGTGGGTGGTGTGTGTTAATATTTCAAGCTTATCTTCAGACTCTTGCAGTGAAGAGATCTCTTTTGTCATGACTTTGGTTGAACTTAAACAGTTTACATAGTTGAGGATGGGGCTCAGGACTTTGTGAAATGAGATTTGATACTCAAATAATTTCATCTACAACATTTGTTCAAGATAAAGAAATCTTTTTCAGGACAGAATTGTGCTGTGGGATGTTTTGTTTTTGAATTGAATGGGGTGATTCACAGGGAGTTTGAGGTTTGATCCTGCAGGACTTTCTCATAAAAGTAGTCCTGGTTTTGGGGAGACATTGCCTGAAATGATTTTCTGGGCTCAGGTGCCAGGTCTGTCCATTTTTCCATATATTATCATCTTTCAGAGCAAAAATTCAGATAGTTTCAGGATCTGATTCTATTGCCTTTGAAGCTGATGACAGATTTCTTACAGACTGCAAAATAAGTAGGATTAAGTTTTTGTAGTAATGAAAAATTCAATATTAAGAATCTGGGTCTTTGTAGACTTTAGGAATGAAAAGGCTGAGGCTCAGTAACGCTATATAGGACAGTTTGCTCCTCTGGCTTTATTCTTCGAAGGATGCCACTGAGTTCTCCTTAAACTAGGGGGAAAAAAGGATTAATTGGTGTCTTTTTGGAAAGACAGCATTAACAGCTTTGTCCTCAGCATTCTCATGCATTGTGTTTGCATTAGTAACAGGCAGTTCCTATGAGCAAGGTGTGTAGGGAGAGCTTTCTGGAGTGGCTCTGGGTGTTGGCAGAGGCTTCTCCCTTGGGTGAGAGTTTCACTTCTCAAATCTGCGAGCTATTTGCTTGGCACTCTGGAGAGGAGGGAAACGGCTGCGCTCCAGAAAGCATGGTAAAGAGCAGAGCTGCCAAGGAGGCTGAGAAGAGGAAAAAGGATTTAGAAATCTCCTTGTCTTGGCTGGAGAAGGCAGTGTCTGACTTCACTTGCCCAGCAGATTATTTAAAAATGATCCCTGCGAGCTCTGAGGTGATAACTGCTCCTCTCTTGCATGGATGCAGTGGGCCAGGAGTGCTAGCAGGGTCGTGTGAGTGTCAGGAATGTGTGTTTTTACATGGATTGTGGTATTTCTGTTAAATCTGCTCTTGTGTTGTGTTCTGTGCAGGTGAAACCCGCATGAGATTCTATGAGCTGCTGGTTAATGGTCTCTACACTCCTCAGACCCTCCCTGTAGGCACTGAACAGGACGTGTCCCCAACTGGGAACGAAGCTCTCCAGGTAGGTGTGCTTAGATTTTTTTTAAAAGAAAAACTTCCTAGAAAATCCCAAATGTTAACATTAGCATTTTAACACTTTTAATTTGGCTTTTTTTGTGTGTCTTGCTATAGTTCCAATGGCTGTTGCTAATTCACATTTAAATAGAGCTTGCTCATAATTGCCACAGCAAATGTACCTCTGAATATGGAGCGTGTGGCTGATGGGTGCCTGCTTTGCACAGGGAGTGCTTTTTGTCTTTCTGAGTGAAAAATACCTTCAGAACCGACAGAACATGCCCTATTAACATCAGAAATTCCTGCAGTTAGGACTGGATCAGATCTGTCCCTGAGATGAGATTATTCCCTTGAAGTCAGGGGAATGATTTACAGTGGTACATTTGGCCTGGCGTCTGCGGCGTGTAATCCTCAGCGCGCACGGACTTCAGCCTTGCTTAAAGGCTGAGAGGTGGAAGGTGTCTGAGCTTCAACAGTGGCATCAATTTTTCAGAATCTTAATTAGTTGCTGGAATCAGCTTTTAATCAAAGCAGTGGACAGAATTCCTGTGGGCTTCCAGGGGTCCCTTGATATTTAGGGCACGATTCTCTACGTGGCTTTGCAAACCTGCTTCCCTGTGAACCCCACTGGGATGAGAGGGCCAGGGGGAAGGGGAGCCTGTTTGTGTGAAGTTATCAGCCTCTTTGGCTTGTCTAAATGTACTTTGGCTCCTCATTGTGACTTAAGAACTGATTTTAGGACATCACATTTGAAAGAGATTTGGCAAAGATTTTTGTTTTCCTTCTCTTTACTTCTCTGTACTCGTACAACTTCTTAAAATTCCATGATTTCATTAATTCTGTGACCAAGTGTTCTCAGGACAGGTAATAGCTGTGCATTGAACATGAAAATCCCATTGATCTGAAAAAGAGAAATGTCTCCTCCCACCAAAGCACCCCAACAGCAGCCAAGGCAAAACTCTGGTATCTTTTTAGCAAAATCATAAAGAGGTTGGTTCTTCCTTACCTCCCAGCAAGATCCTTTTAATGGCAAGGGAGAGGCAAGTAATGATTTTGCAGGGAGCCCTGCTATGTGAGTAGACCCTGACTGCTCATTTCTGCTGCTTCCACATCTGAAATAAAAATGGGCAGATTTGTTCTTACTCTTTTTTTTTCAGGGCTAACAGCAAAACACTTAATTGATGGCATCACCCAAAGCAGTCCCTGCTGTAATTATCCTGAAGATTTTTTTCTCTAGATATTGTGTTCATGTGTTACATTATTGTCCTGAATTGATTTTCTTCCCAATTACCACTAGAATTATTGCTTTGTGAGTAATTTTTAACTGTTTGCATCATAGTTTTGACACTAGAATCTGCCAACAAACTTGTTTACTGTTGTAGTTCAGTAAATTACTCCTGACATTTGCTCCTCCTCTCATGCAGAGCAGCAAAGATCTGACAGTTCTGCAATCCCTGCCTCCAGGCCATACACAAACCCCACTGAAAAACACTCCACAGCACATCTACACTAATGTTGCAGCAGTGTGGATGTTATTAAGAGCCAGCCACATGCTTCCTGCTCCTTTCTGTGGGTTTTTAGGACAGTTGAGGAAGAAACTTTCCTGGTATCTCTCTGGTCATGATATCCAGGGGGTCAAACTGAGAGCAGATCCACACTATTGAGTGGGTGAGATGTGTGAGCATAGCAGGCAGGTGAGAGTTCAGCTTGAGTTTGATGGTGCTGGCATATTCTAAGCAGGTCATTTTACACATCTCTGCCTACCTGTGCTTAAGAGCTCTCACCGTTGCCTGTGCTGATGTGCTTTTGGGCAGCTGGAGCTCAGTCCATCCTCCCTTGCTACCAGCAGCATTCTCACTGAGCTCCTGCTTTGCATGATGGAAAATTGATTCTGGAGCTGATGATAAGTGTGGCACTGTTATGACTCAGCAGAGTCTGAGCTGGAGCAGGGCTGCTCTTAGAAACCCCCTGAATGTGCCTGTGAAGTGAGTTGCAGAGCAATTACTTGGCTGCTCTGTAGATTTGTAGGGTTTCAGTTTTAAATGCCATAATCAGTGGCACTCTGAGCATTTGTCTTTGTGAAAAGCTTTAAAATAGTGTTTTTCTGGCAGTTGAGAACTTTTTGTACTTTTTGTACGTGTAACCTTCTGCCTTGTTTCAGATGAGTGGTAGGGAGGGTGATGGGCCAGCTCTGCTGCATAGGTTTGGCTGCAGGCTGGCAGTTCATACATTTGTATGTTTTGATTTTTTCACCAAAAAAAAAAGATAAATTGACAATTTCACATCTCAGACTTTCCTTATTCTTCTCCCTGTTTGCAGTTTAGGCAAGCATTACATAGTTGCTAAAAACTGGAACTCTTCCAGCTAGAAGTGGTGTGGAAGTCTCCTGTTCACCTGATGCTCTTGGGGGTACTTACAAGGAAAACTTGTATCTGCTTTCTTTTTCCTTCCCTTGAAGAGTTACTCTTTACCTTTTTCTTTTAAATCAAAGGGAGCTGTTAGTAAGGGATAATGGTTTGTGTTTTCAGGGATGCTGTAACCCATTTATTTGTTTGCCCTGGAAATCAGCACGAACTCTTGGGTACTCCTCTGAAAACCAAACAGATTAGACAAATATCTTTATAAAAATGTGTGTTTAGGTGTTTTGTCTCCTCTGCTGTTACAGCTGACGGACTCCCTGAAGCGCCTGAAGGACAGTTCCCTTTCCTCCGCGGGATCCTCCGTCACCCCCAACAGCAGCACGCCCTTTTCCCATGACACAGCCTATTCCAGCTGTCGGCAGGACACCCCCAACTCCTACAGCCAATTCACCCCGCAGTCCCAAGGAACACCCCACACCCCCCGCCTGGGGACACCCTTCTCCCAGGACTCCACCTACTCCAGCCGCCAGACCACGCCTGTGTACCACTTCGGGCAGGACAGCGGCTACAAACCCCGCAGGCACGAGACAAAATTTACGGATGCGTACAACCGCCGGCCGGGACACCACTACATGCACAACTCGGCCGGGGTGTTCCGAGGCACGGAGCATCAGTTCAGTACATTCAAATCCCATCAGCAGGAGCCAGTTCAGTTCTCTCACACTCCTCCCCTGAGCCACTCTAGTTCCTCGAGCTATAAATCCGCCTTCTCCCCCTACCAAGCACCAGCTGTTTTTCCCCAGTCCGAGGAGCAGCCGTTCCCCCAGACCTCCAGGGAGGCAGAGTACCGGAGACCCGCGCCGCCTCCCACCGACATGGTGGTGGAGAGCAGCGCTGCCCCGAGCATCGATTTTGTCCCCGTGAAGGAGAAACCAGAGGAGCCTCCACCCTTGCCCGACTCAAACTCTGTTCCTGAACCGAGCACAGCGTCCTTCTCTCAGACTCCAGAGAGGAGCGAGACCCCTGGCACCCCCACCATGGAGACTGAGATGCAGCATAACAGTTTGGACTCAAGGATTGAGATGCTCTTAAAAGAGCAGAGAACAAAATTACCCTTTCTTAACGAGCATGACTCAGATAATGAGATCAGAATGGAAGGTAGCCCTATTTCCTCCTCTTCTTCCCAGCTCTCCCCCATCCCAACGTACGGTTCGAACTCTCAGCCCGGTTTCAGGGGTCAGACGCCTTCCTCGCGCCCTTCCAGCACAGGCTTGGAGGACATCAGCCCCACACCTTTACCTGACTCTGATGATGATGAGCCCATCCCTGGGGCGGCTTCTCTGAGTCAGAATTCCCGGGGGACGTCGGAGGCCAGCATGACTCCCATTGATCAGCTGAGCAGGACCTCCAAAATTGAGACCTTGGAGGCTAAAGAAATGGTGCCTGGTGACCAGACTCCAACGTCAGAAAAAATGGACGAGGTAAGTGAGCTGGAAGTGACTTATGAAGCTTTGCACGTGTTCCCAGGGCTGGACAGGGTGGGGAATTGCACTTGTCTTTGTGTCGTCAGAGCGTGGGGTTTCTGGTGGCTTTTCCTTCTACTCGAGCCAGCTGGAAATGAGTTAGATGTGACAGAAAGTAATGGTCTTAATCAATTTGCAGTCTCCAGCTTTCCTTATTTATATTACCAACCTGCTGCAATTTATAGCTTCAGGAGAGCTCAAGGACTGCACAAGCCACCAAAGTTTGGCCAGTGCTCAGGCTGTGTGAACGTCCTGAGTGTTGACAGACACTTAAGCCACTAGAGGAGTTAATGGAGCACTTTCTGTGCTCCCTGAGCAGGGCTGTGTATGCAGGCACACCCTTGCTTAACGGGGCTTTCATGTTGCACTGAAGTTTTGAGTGTATAGGGTGTTTGAAAGCTCTCCAGCTATTCCTGCCATCTGGTTCCAAAGGGAGACAGTTGCTGGGTTTTAGTACTCACTTTACTCTGGGAGAGAGGGAGTATCTGAAAGGGGGAGGTGGTTGTCTTGTGGGGGATGTGCTCCACTGAGTCTTCCAATAATAGAGTGGAGCTTGCTGCCTCTGCCGGGGCATTTGTGGCTGAAGGGGGAGAGAGAGCTGAACAGTGTGGAGTGGTGCCAGCAGACAGGAATTATGTTGTGTATGGTGTGTCTGTTTGGGAGGTCTGTTGCAACAAATGTGAGCATCACTGCAGTGCATGTGTTGGTCCTATTGCGCTGTGTCAAGGAACAGTCAAAATACAGATCTTGGCAAATGCCAGACCTTTCTCCTCAATGTTTATAATGGTCATGCAAGCAGATGGAACTGCTGTCCCTGGTGTGCAAGAATGCTGCAGTCAAGAGGGCTGGTCTTGTGTAAATGTCCCAAGCGTGGTAGATCAATTTAATTTACTCATGAAAGTTTATTGGGGTTAAGCTGGCAGAATGGGTTTCCCTCCAGTGCTCTGCAGTTGTGAGGTTTTCACCAGGGAAGTGGCTGCGAGGAGGAGCTGCTCCTGTAGCTTTGCAGGAGGCTTCACTGGAGGGAAAACTGCAGCAGCAACACAGTGCGGGTCTGGGTGTTAAATAGTGAAAACAATGTGGCTGTACTGGATATTTTGTTTTTTTTCTGCTTGCCTTTCGGAACCTGCTTGTCCTTGTAGTTGCCAGTTCAGCCTTTGAAACAGTTCAGCTGCTTGAGTTCTCATTCATCATCCAGGCTGGCCCAGGCTCCCCTCTTGGGAGGCAAGTCCCTGGCTGGTGAGGCCTGATGATGTGTTAATTAGGAATGGAGTTTTGATTCCTTAAGCAGGCTTGAGAGGGGACACTTTGACTAAAAAACAGTGAGGAAGAGATCCCTGCTCTCCATGCCTTTCTGGGTTTGTGTCTGCTGTCCTTGCACTCCTGCAAGTGGGTTGCAGCCAATTCTGAGTGTGTTTAGGAAGATGGGTAGGTGCCAGCACTTCTGTAGCTGACAGCAAGTTTGGGGGAGTGGCTGGGATGTGATATTTAGGCTGTGATATGGGGCTGATGTTGAAGCCCGTGTTAAGTCTTTGTTTCCCCTTAATGAGAAGCTGGTGTCAGAAGTTCACATCGGTGGTTCTGTGACACAAAATTATGTAAGTGCCTCAATCCTGTGCAGATGTCAGAAGGGTGATGGCAGGATCTCCATGCAGGTCATTGCTGCCTAATTTGTCTCCTTCCCCCAAAAAAGTTGATGTTTGTTGTTAGAGCTGTTTATTCAAACTTCCTCTTGGTTACAAATCACACTGAGCTATTCTGACATGTTTGAAAAGTTGCCTGCGCCTTTCATTGCTCCTTGTGATGCAGAAAAAACGATCTCCATGTGTTTTTGCTTCCTTTCCCCACCCTTCTCCCCACACAGCTTTTTGCTTTAGAAAAAGGCTCTTCTGGCTTCCCTCTCTTCTGTTGAAGGAGCAGAGCTGAACAGTGACTTAACATAGGCTGAAATTTGAGCTGCAGCTTTCCAACTGAGTTAGAGAGGAGCATTGAGTCTGTGTAAGGGCTGGAAAGCTGAACCTCCAGCTCCAGCCTATTGTGATACCACTATTCAACTCCAGTCCTTTAGAGAATCCTCCAGTGAAACAGAGGGAAGGCAGACACAAATATTTCTAGTGACTGTGTGCCTTGGGGAGCAGAGCAGGAGTGATATCTTAGTGTAGGGAAGGCTCATTAAGTATCATAAGGAAGCAATAAAGGGCAGAGAGTTTGGACTTATTTACTTTATGTTTGGTTCTGTTGGGGTCAGAGCAACCCCAGGTCAGCTCGCTTTGGGTGGGTGCTCTAGCTGGGAAAATCACAGGATTCATGAGGATGCCAGCAAAGTCACAAGGAAGTTTTTGCTGAGGTGATCAGTGCTTTTGAAGGACCTCCTCCTGTTTCCCATCAAAACAAGCAGGATTGTTGTCAGTGATTGCTGATGCAGTAACATCTGTTCTGTAGGTGAAGTGCTGTCAAATCTTCAGGCAAATTACACCCCCCAGACTTGCCATAAGTAAAGGAGGTTCAGCCAAGCCCAGCAAATGCTCTGATTTATCATGCAAGACCCTGGAGTTTGGTTTCAAGATCTGCTATGATACTCCTAAGCCAGAGTTTGGCAGGGATTTCGGGTGTGGGAGAGGAAGGGCTCTGCATCTGTCTGCAACACCTCACCTGCCTAATCTCAGAGCAGTGATTAAGGCCTGCAGAGAAAGTCCAGCTAAGCTTAGCCAAGGGACCAGGCTGAGAGGTGGAGCAGTGGGATGTGGGCAGTACGAGGTGAGGGGAGGAAAAGGATCCTTTCCAAGCAGCACCACCTGCCAGACAGGAAGGCAGGGCAGGGAGGGCTTTTTCAAGAAACTAGAAGATGGCAAAGAAAAAAATGAAAGAAAAAAAACTGAGCTTCGTTGTTATATCAGGGAAATTTTTGAGAGAGCAGTGTACAAACTTTCCTTCCCATGTGCTTGAGAAGATAAAAGGGAAAGAGTTGTAATAATTTCTTTTCACAGGATTTTTGCTGTTTCGGAAGTGCAGAGGTTAAGTACGTTCAGTTTGACGTTTTGACATCCCATCTGAGCCAGGTCTTGTTTTGGCTTGGTTTGTGACAGGAAGAGGCCCTGCCTTTGTGCTGGGGAGGGTGACAGGATTGCAGAGAGTCACTTTGTTGTGTATTGATGATGCCTTTCATGTTCCAGCTTATGAATGTATCAGTCTGTGTGCATAGCCAGTGTGTAATAAGAAGACTGTATGGCTGACAATGGTGTTTTCCCAGATTTATAAGTACAAAAGCACTTTTTAATTGAGGGATCAGCAGTCTCCTGTCCTCCTGGTAGTTTGGCTAAGCACTGATTTACTGAGGTGGGAGGGGCGCCTTAAAAACACCAAAGATCATCATAAAAATAAAGATCCTGAAGCATGAATGAGGCGAGAGCAGTTCTCCTGCTGTTTGCTGGGAATTGTAGCAAATGGGTTGGGGAGTGAACTGGAAATTACACAGTGCTCAACAGCCCTAGAGACCCTGAAAGCCACTGCTGTCACCAGCTGTCTCACCCGGCTGTTGTGAATGTTTTTAGTGCTGTGCTGGGTGCTGAGGTGCAGGACAGCTTCAGCATCCCTGGGACAAGCTGTGTGCATGCAGTGGGTCCTCTCACAGCTACCCAGGGAGAATTTCCCAGCTGTGCTTACACACAGACGAGGTGGGTCAGGCTCAGCCCTACAACAAAGCTCTGCTGAAGTCCCTGGGGTTACATCTGGGCTGGATTTGCCCTTTGTATTGAAGCATCTCTGGGTTCTTGTGTGGTCATGGCCAGAACTGGAAGAAATTTTTGTTGAAGTGTCATATTGTCCCTCTGGAGCCTTAGCAGGATGTGATGACATTCCCCTGAAGACTCTGCCTCGTGTCTTGTGTGGATCCATGCTGCTGCATCCCCATCCAGACTGGGCATTGTTTCAGCAGCTGGTAAATGATTGCCCATTCCTGCAGAGCCAAATTCAGCCCTCAGTGCTCAAACCCTGGTGAGACAAAGCAAAGCCCAGGTGTTGTCCAGGCAGTGAGAGGAGCTGTTGAGGGTTTTGGTGCTAGCAGTACCTGCAGTGTTGCCCCAGGGACAGCTGATGTCCCTTGGAGCTGAGCTGAGCAGGAGCAAGTCCATCTGTGCCTGCAGGAGGATGTTCTCCTGCTGTGCCCTGCTCCCACCCGTGGATTGTGTGGGACATCCCTAAAGGTGAACCCAATCTCACTCCACTGAGGGATGTTTCTGGGCTGAAGAGCTCAGAAGTGATTTATTCAAGGTAAATGCACATTAAGGCTGAGAAGGTGGGTTCTTAAGAGCCAGGAAATTTGATACCTTTGTTTCCACAGTAACTGTGCAAAAGCCCTTATGCCCATAGGTAGCTGTTAGTATATATAATATATCTGGGTACACCTGGGATCCAGTTTACAGCTGCAGTGGGATTCATCATTTCTGGAGGGAGATGGGGAGAGTAGATGGGGGAAAGGTTGCTCTGAATGTAGTCTTTTAATTGAAGAAGGCAGGAAAACCTGAGAGCTGTGATTTATACCCAGTCTCATAAACACTTTTTCAAATTTTCCTGCCTCCTGAGCTCTTGCAAATGCAATCATGCCTGACAGAACCGGTTCCTAATGGAAACTCAAAAAATAGGTATCATGTTATGACCATGAATTTCCAGAAATGCAGCCAGCCAATGCCCAGGCAGCAGAGATTTGGATGACTGCTGTGGTTTTACATGTGAATTACACCAGCCATGCTAAACCTGTGAAATTAAAATGAGAGTGAACTGCTTAAGCTGTGGGTTCAGTTCTGCCCTCCCTGACCCACGCACAGCAGCAGTGAGAAGCCACAGCGACTTCAGGGGATCTTGTGGAGTTTAAGCTTGTTCAGAAGAGAAAGGCAGCACACAAATCCCTCAAAAGGTGATTTAAATGTGACACTACACTGGCCCCTCTGAGAGCTCAGTGATCTGTTCAGCCACTGGGTCCTGAGGAGGGAGCAGGACTGCAGCCCTGCATCCCCCAGGCATGCTGAGGGCTGGGGATCAGTTCCTAAATAACCTGACCAAGGCAAGGATGTCCAGGCTCCCAGAGCAGTGGAAGTGCAGATTGTTGTTTTACCTTTTTTTTTTTCAGAATTGATGCTGGAAGACCACAGGCAGGGACTGCTTCTTTGTACACTGATTCATTTACCACATGACAACCTGCTGCTCCTACCAAAATTTATATGAAGCAGAGTAGTCTGTTCGTTTTTGTTAAGTTGTATTTCACTTTTGACTTTTTATATTTGGCTCTGATTTGTTTCTTGGAGTGCTTGCAGAGTGGTTAGCAGAGCAGAGGGCTTGACCAGACAAATGTTCAATAGAGGAAGCAGCAAGAGGTAACAAGCCCAGTGTCAGCTTTTACAGTCACTTTTCAGAGCAGTACTGCATAAGGGTTCACCTGGCATTCCTGATGATGCACCCCTCGTGCATGTGTGCTTGTGGGGGGAAGGAAACCGAATGGAAAAATATCTGTCTGTTTGTGGTTTGGTTTTTTTGGATACCAAGCAACTCCAGTGGAGTGAGAGGACGTGTCTCTGGTTGATAACAGAGCTGGAAATGGTGAAATGCTCTGGAGTGTAACTGAAAAATAGAAAGCAGGCTGTGGTTGGGAGGCTGAGTGGTTCTTTTGCTCTCACACCAGGCCAAGGCTTTGAGGCTTTTTCATTTTGCATACCTGATAGAATTGACATTGCCATTCCTTTTTATAAATCACTGTTGCTCACAATACTCTCACCACTAGCTCAGTTTGTTCTGTTTCTCCACCAGTGATTTGCTGTAAATTTTCAGTTCCTGGTGGACTGGTTGTGTGTACTTGAACTGCTTGTTAATAGGTAGAGCATTGCTTATTTTGTGTTTGTGCAATCTGTGGATGCCCCTGCACTGCAAAGTTAGATCCAAATTACAGTGTTTAACCACAGCACATAACTTATGGTGGAAGAAATCCCCAAATCTGAGCATCCACGGTTAGAGAGCCATTGGCCATCTTCCCTTTGCTGCTTGCAGAGTTCTTCCCATTCCTTCCAACACTCAGGATTTAGCAGTGACGATATTGAATGTTCAGATGTCATAAATGCAGGCTGTGAAGCCTCACATTGAAGTGACACATTTTCCTCACAGTTTCTCCAACCCATTATCATTCCAGTTGCGTTTCGCATCTGATGGCTGTGAAAAGTGACCAAGGGAATGCAGACAAGTTACTGGATGGCGGCGTGTGTTGCAACATGCAGTGACACTGAGAAAACGTGCCAGTGTGTTAGGTAATCAGTAGAAATATTGAGAAAATAATTGCTGTTAACATATTGTGCTGGCAGCTGCCAGAACAGCACTAATTTCTGGGTCTGGTTTGTGGAGATGCCGGAGCAGCCGCTGTGTTCTATATGTGTCTGTGTCTGACACAGAGCACTGAGCAGACGAGCTCTTATTCAAATTTCTGCTGGCTGGTGCCTTTCCTGGAGTCCTCTAAATAGATACGGTTCATCAGTAGAATGTTTTTTCCGTGCTGCGTCAATTTTGGAGGCCTGTGACTTTGCCACCCCCCTTCTGATAATTTTAATTTTCAGTTTGGGGTACTTGTTTGTACCTAGTGAAGATGGGGCAGAACTCAAAATGAAACTTGTGAGATCGTTAACTCTGTGCATCACGTACCTGCCCATGAGGGCTCCTTTGACCCAGACATGTTACTGCTGTCTCAGGATTTATTATGAAAGTGCAGTGCTTGCTTTTGGATATGCCCATTCATCATGACAAAAAGATTGCTCACATTTTGTACTCCTAAAAAAACCCAAAAAAACAAAGAAGAAAGAAAATGGTAAAGGGAAAAAAAAGTTTAATATGTTTTTTTATTTGCATAGTGCTAAAATAAGGTCAGTGTCTGCTTTCACACCTTTCCAGCAGTGTGGACAGGCCTCATGAAGTGGAAATAGCAAGGCAGCAAATTGAGGTTTCTCATTTCTCTCCAGGCTGGAATAGGTGGAATGGGTTTGCTCCTGTGGCTGCTGCAGGGGTGTTGCTCTAGGAGCAGTTTGAGCAGAGGAAGTTGTTGGTGGTGGCTTGGGCTCCAGCAGTGGCTCTGAGCTCAGAGGGCTCCGGAACTGAAATCGCCCGGACACAGAGCTGGCAGCAGTGCCCTGCTTGGGAGCCTTGCCTGCAAAAGGGTCAGACAGCTGGAGCTCACCTTCCAGTTTTCCCTCAACTTTGGCACTTTTTAGTGGTGTTTGGAGTTGCTGCCTGCTCCGAAGGCTGTGTTTGGACTGTGTTTCTGTGGAGCTGATAACAGTGCTAAGTGCAATTACCACACACCTTTGACCAGTTCACCTGTGTTTTGCCCAATCTCTCTCTCTCTGTATCAGGCAGTAAGTCAGGGAGATAGGAAAAAGGCTCTGAGAATGGTGAGGAGGGGTGGAAGAGGAGAAACAAAGATGGTCTTGCCAAGTTTGAGTCCTTCCTGTCTCACCTCCTTGCCTGCACCTTCAAGCATTCAAGGTGGGATGTCCTCAGTCTGGCACTGCCAGATTCCCTGTGCCACTGTGAGAAATGGCACAGAGCCTTAGGGAGGACTGAGGATGGTGCAGGGGGGGTGACATCAAGGACAGATGGGGTTTTGTTTTTCCTTTTTGCTGTCCCAGTTGAAGAATCTGATGTCTGCTGCTTTTGTGGGTGGAGTGGGGTGGGAGTTGCTCTTACATCCAAATTTTTTCCATAAGAACTGTGCTTGGCAGAGAGCAGATACACTTTTATTCTTATGTCCAAGTGGCCTGTCCTCCTTCTGTGGTGTGGGATCAACATGTGTTGCACACACCAGGGAGACATTCCCTGTGGAGCCTGGGGAGGGATTGCTGAAGCAGGTGGCTTTTTTCCAGATTTCCCTTTTCCCAAAGGACCTTGTTATTTCTAGTGCCTTGTGTATCCCAGGCAGAACAAAATACACTTATTTGAGGTGATAGCAGTGTTGTTTGGTGGATGCAGGAGCTGGTGAGGTGTTGGCACGTGGCTCTGGGGAACTGTTTCCCAATCCAGTCCTTGTTGCTAAGCAGTTGCCAAACGTGGCATTTTGGTCAGCAGATGTGGCTGAGAGTTTCCAGTGCAGATAATTGAAATATTGTCTTTGAAGGGTGCAGATAAATGTGAGCAACTGCTATCATGGTGCTACAAGCATTTTGCTATTGTCAGGAAAAAGAAATACTTGGAAAATATGAAAATCCTTCATACTGCATGAAATTATTCAAATTGCAGTAATACATAAAGGGCAATCCACCAGTGGAATGTGTGCCATAGAGAGATGTGTGTGAAGGGATGAATTTTGACTAGGGAATCTCAACAAATTTATTTGCTTGTTAATGTAGTGTCAGGTGGGATGTATCTCCCAAATTACCTCAGAAAAGTGGTAACAGCAGATGGGTTTGCAAAGCTGAGGTGTGTTCCAGCTCGGTGAGAGGCAGGCAGATGGTGAGGGCTTGGTGGCCCCAGCAGAGCCCTGCTGGAGGATGCTGGGGTTGATTTTAAATTCCCTGGGAACTGGCATCATGTTGGGGACACCCAGCCTGGCTGCAAGGCACCAGCAGTCAGCTGTGAACCCTGCTGGGTTGAATGTTCAGGCTTCAGCTTGAGGAAGAAGTGTTGCTGCATGACTTTGTCTTGGGTTGTTGCTGCAGTCAGAGAAAGGTCAGTTTTTGCAATATTTTTACTATTTTAACTGAGCTCTGGTATCAAGAGCATTTCACAGTGCAATTGTGTCAGTGAGGCACAACTTTAGTATCACATCCAGTGAGATGTTCTGATGATGGTCAGTGATAGAGCAACCCCTGTGCAGCTCTGGTGCTTCAAAAGGTGCTGAGGCCAAATGGTGCTAAGTAATAAAAAATGAGCTGCAAACCACCACAGCAGCTGTTCCTGCAGAACTGCTTAAAAAATAAAAAGATGCCCATGCCTTCCAGCTGGCCACCTGGATCAGTGAACAGGGCATGGAATGCATGAGCACAGAGCTCAAACACAAAGCTGTGCTTGCCTGGTTCTGTGCCTTTCTCACAACTGTTTCACATAATGCTTTGAATAGGTAACCTGCCTTTTTAAACTCCATATAGAACTTCAAACTAATGAACCAGTACTAATAGGAATGCTGCTTTAAAGATACAAATAAAGAGCTGTGTGATGGAGAGGGGTTTAACTGTGTCTGCTCAAGAATGGGCTGTGGTGATGTGAGTTTCTGCAGGGCTTCACTCATCTCCAGCATTTTAGCAAAGCTCTTTAAAGCAGGTAGTAAAGAAGTGAGTAAAGTGTCACCAACATGGGGAGGCCTAGAAGAGCCTGAGGTGGGGTCTGAGGAGCAGAATATTGCTCACCTGGTGCTGCTGAAGGGCTCTGCCATGGACACACTGCCCTTCCACTTGAGCAGTCACCTGTGGGAGAGCTTGATTACAGGAGAGACTTCAGAGTAACTCTAAGCAAGGAAAAGGCACATCTTTACCTTTCCATGGCTGGCTGTGTTGTTGGGGGTTATTTCCTTTGGGTCTGCAGTGGGTGCCATGCAGCTCCTGACCTCAGTAGCTTCTGCTGGACTGTCTTCCACAAACATCTAATCCATTATTCAGCCCCTCTGCCCTCCTGAGCCTGTGCAGTATCCTGTGACAGTGCAGTGCACAGCTGAATTTTGCTCTAAGTGAAAAGTGTTTTCATGTGTTTGTTTAAACCTCCTGCTTGCTAATTAGGGGGCAGGTGGGGAAATCAGCACACTTTACCTCTCCTCTCTTTGCATATTTTATGCCTGCACAAATGCCAGTGGGAGTGCAGCCCAGCTGGGGGCATATTTCCACTCTGGTGCTTTAGAACACTTGTGGTTTTACAATTTATTTTGCATACAATGGGGATAGTTTGATAGTAAAAGTTTGGTGTCTTCTTGAAGGCCATGAGAAATGTTATGTCCTGCACAGGGATTATTTCTATTAAAGGATCAACTAGTCAGCAGTTGGCAGCTGCAAGGGTTTTGTTTTTATCACCCAAAGTGAGTGGTAGGGGGAAAAAGTTGCATTTCCCTCACTGAGCAGGTTTTGAGAAAGGACAGCTTGGAGGTATTGCTTGCTCTTTTGTCTTAGAAAGATTTTATTGTATTAATTAATGTGTTACATTTCTCAATTGATGAGCCCTCTCTAACTTGATGCACTAAGTTAAATCTGAGTACAACAAGAGAAGAAAACATCTAAGCAGGAAATAAAGCAGTGAAAAATTCAAGCTGCCTCCAGAGAGAAGAGAAATGTTACCAAAGGGGAACTGTTTCTTGCTGGCCTCACCCTCACTTTTGAGGAAGAACATCTACTCAGCTGCTGGAAATAGGCTCCTCAGAGTGAAGTATCTCCTGTGGTCTAGCTGGGTTTTAATGCGTGTATTGCTTTGCTGGGAAGGACTTGTTAGGGTTGTGTTGTAATGCTCAGAAAATGAGGAGATGCTCAGAAAATGAGGAGATGCTGAGCTCATTAGGGTGCCTCTCATCTCTTGTGGTCACTGCTCTGAAGGACTCACAGCCAGGGAGGGTTTGGGTCTCCTGGGCTTCCCATTCCCTGGGGCCACCCCAGCATTTGTGCCACCTCCAGTGGGGGCTTTTCCAAAGTGGGTAAATGCTTTTTGTCAGTCAGGATCGTGTGGGCTGGCTGAACCATCCTCTCTGCAGCAGTTTTTGTGTGAATTCAGAAATGCAGCAGATGTCCTCTTGTCCTGTCTGGGGTGATGGGGGTGGCTGCCTCCAGAACACAAAGCCACAGGTTTCCTTCTTTGAAACCATACCATGCAGCCACCATGACTGCAGTTAGGATGATAACAAGGTCCTAAAAACCTTTTTAACAGTGTGCTCCCTCTTTCGTGCATATTTCTTTTTAAATAGCTGGGCTGGAGCAGAGCTGCTGGAAGGAGAGGGGTGTGGAGGGCAGATGGGAGTGAGGTGAGCTTTAAAGGATGAGACTGAGGAATGATCTAACAAAAACTCTTTTCTTTTGCCCATTCTCCTTCAAGACCCAAAATTCCTTCATTTCTGAAGGAAAATTGAGGAGACTCAACGTTGCACAGGTCACACTGGGGAAATCCAGGTTTTGCAAATGAACCACTGCTGGTGCTAACACTGAAATGCAGAGAGCACTGAACAGACACTGAAAATGCTGCCATAACCATGACAGCCACGTGATTTCAGATACCCAGGGGTACAGCAGTACTGTGTAAAAGGGGAAGAGTATCAAACTGGCCTAGTTGTGCTGATTAGCACTGTTTAAATACAGCATGTGTACTACCTATTCTTCAGCAGGCTGCTATCAGCTGGGGAGCTAGACTGTTTTCCATCCTTATCTCCTTCCTTATCATCTTCTTGGTAGCAAGATCTGAATTCATGGTTCCATTTGACCTAAGGTTTAAGTATGAGGGTGAGGTCAGGGGCTGGCATGTGAGCTCGTGCTGGCACTGAACTGTGAGGGATCTGTGTACTCTGCACATGCAGTTATTGCATGTGGAGGGTGCTGGTTTTTTTTTTTTTTTGAACTTATAGGTGGACTCTGATCTAATGTTGCCAGCTCCCTTTATCTTTGATTGCAAAGTGCCTTCTTTAGAAATGTGTGTGCATTTCTGCACACCAGTGTGAAGAGCAAGACAGCGTTACAGAATCATTTGGGAAATGAGTTCTGTGTGCAGTGTGATTTCTTCTGAATTCCTTGCTTTTCTTTGCATCTTTAGAGAAGGGATGCTGCCTCGAGCTCTGCATCTTTTGTGTGTGGACAGACCTTAGAATAAAATAATGGCTGAGGTGGCAGAAAGTGACAGAGGAGCCCATTGTGTGTGTACCAGTGCCTTTCTGTTTTTCAGAGAGATTGTTCAGTTCCTCTGTTGGATTTGGCTGGTTAGTTCTCAGAACTCTGCATCACTGAACCTGCTGTCTGAAAAGGGCTTTACCTGGGTATGAAAGTCTTTGGGAGAAGCAGAGGACATTCCCTGACTAATTTATCTGTAGGGGGTATTTTCTTGCCACTCCACCATCCTTTTATGCATGACTTAGCTTCCCAGCCGACTAAAGCCTTTGAAGTTAGGTTGCAAATAGCTCTTCAGCTATCCCTTCCCCCCCATCTAAAATAGGGAAACCAGAACAACCATTGCTGTGGGAAGAGCCTGCCTTGTTACATGGCTTCCCAATATTAACACTCCTCTCTTCTCCTCCTTCCTTTTCCCTACCTCCTCCTCCCCCCCATAAAAAAACCCTTTTTTTTCCCTTAATAAGATCTACTTTAGACTTGAGGGAAATGGCCATGGTTGCATGAGATGGTAAATCCAATTTTAGGGTGTTTCACGTGTGATGAAAACCCCTGTGGCCGCGTGACGCTGGCCCTGAATTGGCACACATTCACCCTGCCAGCTCACATTTGTGCACATAATGCAGGAGGGGCCACTGTCCTGGGGCATGCATGGGGGCATGCACAGGCTGCCCAGGCTCCCTGAGCTCAGGCTGGGGGACAAGGGCTCCCCTTGTCATACCCTCACTGGATTTTGTGACCTGCCCAGTGGGATGTTCACTGCTCAGGTCTGTGCAGTCAGGGAGTCTGGAAGTTTCCAGTCTCAGCATTGCTGAGTGTGGACTCCAAGGATGTTGTGTTGGCCTCTCCCTGCAGACACTGGAGAGTCTCTTGTGCATGGGAAGCCCAGAGGTAATGTCTGGCTGCTCCACATGTCCCTATTTCAGTGATCCTGCTGACAGGAGCAGTGTAACCACATCACATGCCGTGGGGTTTGCAGTTTGGAGCATCTTCCTCTTGGGAGGGAGAAAGACTTGAATTAAGCCATCCTCTTTGTGGATAGCTTACTGACTTCCTAACAAACAGAGCAACCCCTCAACCTAGCTCTCTTTGCCAGTTGATCTCTTCAGGAGTTCTGCTGAGGCAGATCTGGGTTAATTCCTGGCTCTGAGGATTTCTGTCCTAGGAAGCTCTTGCAGTCTTGAAATCCACATTGAAAACTGGACTGTGGTGCTGTCTTGCCAAGAGAATGGATTTTTGAAAGTACTGAATGGTGATTGAGTGTTCCCCCCTTGGGATCACATTCCTTAAGTTGTGTTTTTTTCTGGATCAGTGAAGATCTGTTTCCCTCAGACTGTACCACATGGGCTTCCCTTCTCTGTCTTCTTGCTTCACCTGAATTGTCTGTCCTTCCCTGCACCACTTGCTGAATGAAAGAAGTTCTTAGCCTTGTGGAAATGCCTAGCAGCTGCCTAGGTGGGTGTTTCTTACTCCAGGCTCTGTTTTGACTTCTGGAAGGAGGAATAATTTCCTACAGCCACTGGAGATCCAATGTACAGTCAAGCAAAACCAACCTGAACCCCTCCTGTTCAGTCACTGCATTCATTTTCTCCTATTTTTTGTGGGGTTTTTGTGTGGACCATTGCATGCCCTGTGTCACATCAGGGGACTTTACTTTGGGATGTACTGATTTAAGCTGCTGCTTCATTCTTTTCTGTGGAGATGTTGCTGTTATTCCATTGTCCTGCTGGGAGACAGGATAATCCCCTCTGGAGTCTGAAACAGGGCTTGAAGTGTTGAAACCCATTTCAGCTGCTCAGTGCATTTAAGGCCTGCAGGAAGTGTGGTGTGGATTTGCATGAGGCTGGGCTGCTCTTTGGCACTGCTGTCCATCCTCCAGGACTCATTTTAGCTTGTTTTGTCATCTTGTTTCACTATATTTTCTGATGATGGCATGGACTGTTGGGCAGCTCTCCAGCTCTCCTGCTGTCCATAAAGCACAAGTCAATTTACTTCTTGTTCCTGGTGTCAGGAAACACTGGGAGTGAGTGAGGAGACCTTTTATCTTTGTAAGCATTAGCCCCATGTGCCTTCCCCCCTCAAGAGCCCTTCCTGCCCTACTCTGACAGCCCTGTTGAGCTGCTCCTCTGCATCCTTCCCAATCCTGCTTGTGGCATCTCCCCGTGTTCAGGATGGTCTGATTAGGGACCAGCACCTGATGGAGCTCATTGTGAGCCACAAGCAAGCACTTGTGGCACTTCCTCACCCCTGTCCCCCTCTTCTGGGACCAACAGGATCTTCTGGGGAATTCTCCCTCTCTCCTTCTGTGATTTGAGATATCAAGTCAAAGTTCCCTCTTGGCCTTTGGGAAGGAAAGTAAGTGGTGTAAATTGGGCTGGTGTTTGCAGTGCTGTTTGTTTACAGTGAGCACTTGGATATCATTGTCACTTGTTTTACTTGTTGGGCAGCCCTGTAGGTGTGGGGAGCAGTTCCTGTGCCAAAGAAGTGCTGCAAGTGCCAGACCAAAACACAGCCTGAGCCAGCAGTGTGTGTTAGGTGGGATATTGTCATCACAGAGAGCTTGAGTTCTCTTTTTCAGGTAGTGAGAGGTACTTTGGCAATTGGTACTAGAGAAACCAGAACATCCAAGGAGTGTCTGTCCTTCTGTGAGAAATCCCTGCTCCATTAGGGCCTTTTAGCTGCCCCTTTTTGTGGGACACTGCCTTGAGTCCATCACTCTGATCTGTGTGTTTGCAGCCTTTGCTTGTGAGTTCATTTATAAAGTGCTGTATAAATATATAACTATATAAAAACCTCACAGTCTTATTTTCTAGAGATAGAATCACATGATGCTGGAGATATTTTATAATCACTGATTTGTAATATGTAAATCTTTCCATTTGCCAATTACCGAGCTGGGGATTTTATTACAGAGCAAACACCAGAAAGTTGTTCCAATTAAAAGCTGCTGTGGTTGCCCTTGTGGGCTCTGACTGCAGCAGGAGGACAGGAGCTCTCTCAGCTGCCCAGAGGAGGTTGAAAGACCTGACTAACCCACAGGGAGGAGGAGGCAGCACCTGATTGCAGCTTCAGCCCAGGCTCAGTGCTGCTGGGCTGCCACCAGAGCCACCACAGGCACTGTGGACAGCACAGTGACCTGACCAGGCTGGAAAGCTCACCCAGCAAGGTGCAGGCAGCAGTTTGCTCTGTGTTTTTTGCTGCTGGACTGCTGGCAAACCACCTGGAGTGGCTGTGCCCTGCTGTGCTCCGTGTCTGCACCGCCAGCAAAGCGCCGCCCTCCTGCGTGTTCTTCCCAAGGCAGGGCTGTAATTATGGTTAGCAAAGCCAAAATACTTGTGTGCATTGTAAATAAGGTGCCAGCTCTGCCTTGTTCACGCCTGACACACGAGGTGTGAGTGCTCAGCACAGTCCCTCTGCCATGTCACCCTGCTCTCCCAGCAAGGCAAGAGGGCAGCTCAGAGCCAGGCTCATCCTCGGGTGCTTTGCCTCAAATGGGGAACTGCAAGCTAAAAGCAGATCAGGAATGACCAAAGCAATACTCTCTGAAGCCCTCACTGGGTTTGCAAATTTTGGGCTGCAAGAGGTGTTTGTTATTTACTCTGTTAGCAGAGTGAGTGGTGGGATTGTCTGGGCCAAACTTGAAAGGAGTTTTTCAGTGAAGTTGTCTTGGAGGAAGAGTTGCAGTGGCTGGTTGGTGACCTCAGGCTTCATTTTTGTTCTGGATGGTGGCATAAGAAATGTGGCAGGTTTGCAGTGTCTCATTCTCTTCAGTGTGCTCTGCTGAAGGAGTCTGAGAAGAGAATTGTGTGTTAGAGAACTTGAGCTGGTTTCACCCAGGGATCATGGATCAAACACAGAGCACAGGCAGTGAGGAGCCTGGGTGGGAGGCAGCTGGGCTTGGGTATGGGAGGTCAGAGGGACCTGGAGTCTGTTCTTGACTCTGATTGTGACTTGGTGTGTGACCCTCTTCAGTCAGTTGTCCTCTTCTCCTCAACTCCAAAGGCTTTTCTTTCCCTGCTTTTTTGTAAGGATAAAGTGTGAGATAACAACTTGTGAATTTTTTTCAACCCTTGCTTGGACTTAATCCAAAACCAAATGATGACTGTTTAACCAGGTTAGGAAAACCTTTTTGTCCAAGAGTCCCTTCTTTTTTAAAGTTCTGGCTTTATTGAAAAACATGAAGGATAATGCCTTGCACTGTGCTGAATGCCATCAGTCCTGCATTTCATTATTTTGATGCACCAGGACTCAGCCAGGTAATGCCAGAATAACTGCTGTGTTCAGTGGTACCCTCCCTCAAATATAAGTAGCTTGGTACCCAGCAGAATGTTGAGGCAAAAATGAGCTGTAAGCTGATGGTGTTCAAAAAGAGTTGTGTAATTCTGAGTAAATTCTTTTATCAGATGGCCTTTTAGAAGGAAATGGAAGTTTCTCTGTAACACTGAGCAGTGTGTACAGTGGAGGTCCCAATCTCTGCCACAGTGTCAGTGCTCCTCTGGCTCAGGGGATGGAGCACCCTCCTCACATCTGGAAGCTGCCAGGTCTGCATGCCAATATTAGAACAGTTTCTTTGGAGTATTAACATCAGCCTGCAATGCTGGGTAAGGCTCTGAGGTGGGATCCACACTCCAGAGCCGTGGCTCTGCCCTGTCACTGTTCCAGCTGATGGAGCAGTGCCATCCCAGGATGTTCCCTCATTTACCTCAAGAGTCTCTGCACTCTCTGCTGGTGTTAAAGGTGGCAATTAACATTTTGGGTGAACAGTGAATGAGGCCATTTATAACCAGTTACGCTGACATGAATCTCTCCCAACAAATTTGCATCATTAAAGAACCTTTGGAAAAATGTGTCATGCGTATAATTAAATACCTGTTTTGCTAACTCTTAATTTAATTAATCCAAAGTAAAGATGGCAGCACAAATTAATTTAGCTGGAAATGGCTTTTCTCTCAGTGGGCTGAAGGGAGGTTTTCTGGTGGCATTGTACCTGATGACCTCAGAAACAGGCAGGTGAGCTCCAGGACTGATTGACACAGGGTTTTTTTGACAGTGATGGCCATGACATTCTCATAGCAGTATGTCTGTCTTCTATCAGTTCACTTTTTTCTGCTTGTAAGAGCAAAGAGGGAGGCCAGCTAGAAGGCAGATTCTTTGAGAGGACAGCACAGGTGCTTTTCAGCTCTACCCTGAGAGGTATTTGGTAGCAACCATAGTAAATCCAGGTTCAGACAGGTGAATGAAAAGAAATTCAAATAACAGAAGATCTTTCTATGTCTCCCCTTGGTTTTTCTGTCAGTACCTTGATCTCTTTCACTTGGTGCCTACATTTTTCCCCCTTGGATGTGAGCAGTTGCAGGACAGTCATCCGCTTTAAATATTCGTTACTCTTAACTTTCTTTAAAGACATCCTTGTAGATGATCTCCTTTTGGTTTGACCTCTTTCCTAACCTTGTGATTCTTTCCCTCTACCCCCTGTGCCTTTTCTGATCCTTTTCTCCCTGCCATTTGATCTCCTCTTCTCTCCCTGTCCATCTTGCTTGGGATAAAACTGGAGCACAGACTGTGTGCCCTGTGCAAGTGGAGGTGAGTCGTCAGCCCAGCATTGTAGGAAGCAGGGAATCTGTTGTTGCTTCCTGTAGCACCAGAAGTGAAAAAAAAAAAAATCAATATTTCAAACACTGGTTATTGCTTTAGCAATTCTCATTTCAGCTTAAGTAAAAATTAATGTATGTATGGATGAAGGAAGCTCTGTGCCCTAAAGCATGGAATCCTGCTAGTCCTGCCACCTCTGCAATTTCAGGACTGGCTTTTTCTATCTGATGTTTCCTTCCAGAGGGAAAACCAGCCTCATTTATCAGGCAGCACTCACTGGTGCTGATGAGAGGCTGGTGTGGATGGCAGTGGGCTCTGGGAGATGGGCAGGAAGGTGCACACAAATCTCGTGTGCAGGACTGACTGGTGCTGCAGGGTGGGAGGCTGGGAGGGCTCTGGGAGGGTGCAAGGTCCTGCAGCAGGGACTGGGGAGAGTTTGTGGCTTGACACTGCTCAGTGCTGGTCTCCCCTGAGGCCTCATGAGGTGACTTTTCTCTGTATCCCATCAGATGAGATTAATGTGAACTTGAAGCTGATTTTGTCTGACTTTGGTAGCCTGAACACTCCTGGCTTTCTCTCCAGCGCCGACCTTTAGCATCATCCAGCATTTGCAATTGGAGCCAGTGCTTTTAACAGGGCCTTTTGTGTTCACTTAGTGAAAACCAGGGTCTGTTTCACAGGAATCTTGTTTACACCTGCCACAGTCGTCCTTTTTGCTCTTCCTCTGCTCCTTTCACTGAGCTGCAGTAGTTGGGAGTGCAGAATGTCCTTTTATTCCCCAGCATGGTCGGCGTGGGACGTGACCGCAATAGAGCAGCTGGGGAGAGGATGCAGGGTGTGAGACCCACTGAGAAGTGGGAGCCAGATGTGGGCAGCTCAAGGGCAGGATACAGCTGGGCTTTGGAAAGACTGCAATGGGTTATCTGTCACCTCTACTTCTTTATTAGCTGTTCACTTTAGGGTTTACCAAACAGCCCTCGGAGTTCTCCCTGCGTGCACAGATGCACTGAAGTGACTCTGTGACTACAGGGGAGTCCCCTCTCCATCACCATGACCAGGGCTCAACAGCTCTTGCTCAGGCTTTGCCAGGTGAATGGTGTCTCCTTGCTGGGCATTTTGGGCACTAAAACTGCGAGTGGCTTTTTGGGGGTGACCCAGGGCTGCGGGAGGCGCTGGGTTCGTGCTGCAGCAGAGGAATGCAGGGAAGCAGGGCGAGGGGAGGTGCCAGGACTGGAGCATTTGCACAGCTGCTGCTGCAAGCATCGTGCTCAGCCTGCTCTCTGGTGGTAGCTGCTGTAGCAGAGATGACCTTTGATAAAACGGGAAACATTTGGAGTGATTTGGATAGTTGTGGTTGCTCAGTTTCACACAGCGACAGTTTGTAGCAGAATCAACTCAGCTGCTCCTGCTTTTGTTTGCATACCCCAGTAAGAAATTCACAGGTTAAGAACCAAATCACAGCTTCTTCCATGTGCAAACTGCCAACAAAGTCTGCTCCTCAACAGCTCTTCCCAGAACTTCCAGGTTCTCCAGTGTCTGATACTGCTCCTTCTTTCAGGCTGGGGAGCCTGGTAGGAGAGCAGACAGAAGAGGCACCTGCTGGCACGAAATGTGGAGCAAACAATAAATATCTTTGGGATCTACAGTGAAATCTGGCTGCTAACAACCAGGAGGTTCCAAAACTCTTGCCAGGACTGTGATAGAGAGAGGCACTTGGTGGAGATCTCTTCCTGGCTCTGGGGCAGCAGGAGGGCTCTGGCCAGAGGAGCATCCCTGCCGTGCCCTGGGGACACAGGGGGGCTCTTCCCTGGCACCAGCAATGTGAGACTCGTGTTTGGAGGCTACAGGGACCCTGTCCTGTCTGCTGTCATCACTCTGGGCAGAGATCAGCCCCATTCATGTTTCCTAGATAAACTGTCACCGTGTGGATATGTCCTCCAGCAGTGTTTGGTTACTGTGTTTCGTGTCAGGGTTTGGTACCTGAGGGATGTCACAGTCATGCATGTGGATTCCTGGTGCTGGGGACTCCTTGAGGACTGAAGTGCCTGTAGGACACAGCGTGCAGGTGTGACTATGTGCTGTTGAGGATGAGACTTTTGTACAAGACCTAGTCTGGCAGCTTTGAGACTTCAGAGCAAGCTGGCACCCTCTGTTTTAATCGAGTTTCCATCCCTTTGGCAGCAGAGGTAGGACATGGTTTTAGCATTTTGTACAAGTCTGTATTTCTTATGGCTAGTAAAGTATTCATTTTCTCCCAAAACACAATATAGGCTATGTCTTTGAATCCCAGTATTTATGACTTTGATGTTTAAAAGCAATTTAACCAGATTTGGGGTTCTTTTTCCCCATGTGAATTGGTGTGGTTGAGTCAAGACAACTTTTAGTAGCAGAAACCATGTGGAGGTATTGTCTTTCCACAATTAGAGGTTAGGAGTTGACAGCAAACAAGCCAAGGATTATAATTAAAAAACAGGGTAATTATTTGTGCATGGAAAAATGAAGGAATTAAAACTCATGGTGTAATGTACCTAGGAGCAGTAGATGCAAATGAAAGATAATGTGTCTCGCAGTGAAGGACCTTTGGATTGTGTGTATTTCACCAAGCATGGGAGCAATTCCTCCTGCTCCACAGAAGCTGAGGGTTTTGTTCAGTTGGTGCTGATGCTCTTTTAGAAAGCTTTTACCTCTCTGATTCCTGAGGTCTGACACGGAAGAGAAAAGCTTCAATAGGCACCAGCTGCTCAGTGGGCCCTGTCCTTTCAGAGCATCGCTCGCTTTTCTCCGTTCCCAATTAAAATGTGTGTTAAACTTCGCTTTTGTTTGAAGCAGCCCAGCGCTGTGGTATTTAATGTAAAGAGAATGTGCTCGTCACCTTTTCTCTCTCTTTTGTGGCAGGGTCAGCATTCCTCAGGGGAGGACATGGAAATCTCTGACGACGAGACCAACCCTGCGCCCATCACCAGCGCGGAATGTGCCAAAACCATTGTGGTGAACTCCTCCGTCAGCAACTCTGCCGTGATGGCTCCATCCATCCCCCCGCTGCCACCTCCGGGATTCCCTCCTCTTCCTCCTCCTCCTCCTCCACAGCCAGGCTTCCCCATGCCCCCACCTCTGCCTCCACCACCCCCTCCCACCCACCCTGCCGTCACCGTGCCCCCGCCGCCGCTGCCCGCCCCGCCCGGGGTGCCCCCGCCCCACATCCTGCCCCCGCTGCCCCCGTTCCATCCCGGCATGTTCCCCGTCATGCAGGTGGATATGATCAGCGTCTTGGGCAACCAGTGGGGTGGCATGCCCATGTCCTTCCAGATGCAAACTCAGATGCTGAGCCGCATGATGCAGGCGCAGAACACGTACCAGTACCCGCCTTTCATGACGGGCCGGATGCAGTTTGTGAATCTTCCTCCCTACCGGCCCATCTCCATGGGAGCCGCTCTGGCCCGCGGGCAGCAGTGGCCGCCGCTGCCCAAGTTTGACCCCTCGGTTCCACCCCCGGGCTATGAGCCCAAGAAGGAAGATCCCCACAAAGCCACTGTGGATGGAGTCCTGCTGGTCATAGTGAAGGAGCTCAAGGCCATCATGAAGAGGGACCTGAACCGCAAGATGGTCGAAGTGGTGGCGTTCCGGGCATTCGACGACTGGTGGGACAAGAAGGAGCGTCTGGCAAAAGTGGGTTTTCACATGTTCTGTCCTGGGTCCTGGGGAGAGCTGTTCTTAATGCTTGTGGGGTCAGCAGGGGTCTGGAGCTGACTTTAAAAAACCCAAACCCCCTAACTGTTGTGTACTAGAGGGAGCTGAAGTTTAGTTCTGAAAAAACTTGTTGGAAATCACCAAGCCTCTGTTTTGTGTTCCCTGCTTTGTGCAATGAGATTTGTGGGTATTTCCAGTTCTGCCCCCTCCCTAGTGCATGTACAAAGCAGCAATTAACTCAAAAGTTGAACATTGACCAAATACACAAAGAGTTCCAGGGATTAGTTGAGAAAACAGCTTTGCTTGAATCCTCTCATCCTTTTCTCACCCAATTTGAAGTGTACCTCAGCCAGCAAACAGCTCTGTGATTTAATCTGTGGTGAATTTGTCACTACCCAAAAAACCTAACACTACAGAAAGGTTAATGCAAGCCTCAAAATTACCATTGCAGTGAATTACTGTAAAAACAACAGAACAAACCACAACCTGCAGGTAGATCTGTTTCAGAGCAGTATCCTCACCACCTGTTTTTGTAAACCTGTGCATGTTAGCTGTGGTGCCTGGGACAGCTCCTTGGCTTTCTGGAGGGGTTGCTAATGCTGCTGCTTAGCAGCTGTTTTATGACAGTGTAATTTGCTGTGGCTTAGAGCTGGCTGGCATGATGTGCAGCAGAAACCCCATCCCTCTGCTCCTGAATAATGCTCAGAGCTTTTCTTGTGCCAGCCAGCGTGTGCTGACAGTCTTGGAGGAGGCCCATGAGTTTCCAGGGCAATAAGTTGCAAAAACAGCAACTGAAATACTCAAGAAATTGTTTTACACCAGACATCTGTGGTGAAGAAGCAGGAGCAAGTTGAGGCAGATCTTCAGGCTCTTACATCCCAGGTTATGGCTGGGTTTGGGGTGTTCTTCCCTCACCTTGATTTATAAACCATTTTGGGAAGGGAAGCTGACTGTACCACAGCCACAGGTTATGTTGGATGTGAGGAGTGTAATTGAAAATGTGAAATTGCTGCATGGAAAACCACGTGTGCTTTCTGTCCAGGAGCAGAGAGCACAGAACCATTTCTGCCCCAGGGCATGTGTTACTGTTGTGTGCAGAAAAACCTCACAGATTTCAGAGCCTCCTTTCTGCTAGGATTGGGGTGGGACAGGATTCCTTCTCAGGCACAAGTTGCCTGCTTTTGCAGAAAACAAAATATGAATATTTAGCTTAAACTGGCTTCTCCAGCCTTCCACAGCTGCAGAGGTCTGAATTCCTGCTCTTCCTTTGCATCTCAGCTCTGGTGAAAAAGGATTTGTTGAGGCTGTATGTCTATTTTGCAGACCCTTTGGTGTTTTGCCTAAATATTTTGATGTCCCTTTTCCCAGGACTGGAGCCTTCTGACAGGTTTTGTGGACTTGGGCTGTGGTTGCTAAGGAAACACAGGGATGTGTGTGATTTTTGATGCACTATTTTTGGCCTTACACTCAACAGAAGGAAGGTGTTCCCAACTGGAAGGTCTGGAGTTGCTTTCAGTTATGTGGGTTAGCAAAGGAAGGTAGATAACACATTGTTGGGTTCAAGTTATTTGTGTTATTCTGTGCAGCTCTATTTCCTTTCAGATGTGGGGCAGCTTCAGATGCCCTCAGAGAAACTGATGCCTGGGCAGGGCAGTGATATTTCCTAAACTTCAACTGTGTAAATGTTCCCAGAGCTTGTGTCCTTCCCAGGAAACTTCCCCTCTCAAATGTGCCTTCTCTGTTGCAGGCGTCTCTCACCCCAGTGAAGTCTGGAGGAGAAGTGGAGGAAAAGCCAAAGCCGAAGGATCGAATTGCCTCTTGTCTCTTGGAGAACTGGAACAAAGGAGAAGGGCTGGGCTATGAGGCAATTGGCTTGGGCATTGGGTTACGAGGGGCCATCCGGCTGCCATCCTTCAAGGTGAAAACAAAAAACTCTCTTCTTATGCTGGCATCCCCCAGAGAGGAGCCTTAGGAGGACAGACCCCGCTAGGTTTGTGCCCTAGAGCTCTCAGGCTGTTCACCCACCCTGTGTTCACTCAGGGGCTGCTTCTGACCCCCCAGGACCAGAGCAAGGAGCCTCTGTTCCCTTAGCTGTTCATCCCCCACTGCTGTGAATTGTCTGTGGAGGATCTCCCTGCCCTGCAGGGGAAGGGGAGCATTTGCTTGTGTTTCAGCATGATCATAAAAATCCACCTATGCTCATGGTGCTTTACACAGTTACTGTTTTGGTTGGAATCTGGTGGTTTGGCAGCTGAGTTTCACCTGAAGTTTGTTCTAACTCTCTCCTCAGAAGCACAGGGTATCTGTTTTGAAAAGCATTTGCATAAAAAATTAAAAGTATCTTGAAAGAAGTGTGGGGTAGGGGAGTGTAGAGGGCTTCCCTGAAATTAGGGTTTTTGTTTGCACAGAAGGTGCAAGTAAAGGTTTGGGATGAGAGATTCTCCAGTCTTTATTTAGAGTAAAACTTGCATTGAGGTTCTTTAAGATGTGCTTAGGCTCTCTTGCTGTTCTGCTACAGTCTCAAACATGGATTTGTCAAGAGTTTTCTCTGTCATCCTCAAAGTACCTGGTGGTGACATGCACCATGCTGGTACCCGGGGTGTTTTCATGCAAATTGAAGGGGTAGAGTTTCATTCAGAGTGAAATTCTGTTTGCAAGCAAATAAAGAGATCAAGAGCTGGGGAGTGGCCCTTGGTTTCTGCTGTGACCACAGCAAAGTTAAAAAGTGGCAATTTGCTTAAGAAGTTGATTTCTGGTGTTTCTAAACTTTCAGAAATGCTAATTGTGTCTTTTGTTCAGGTGAAAAGAAAGGAGCCACCTGAAGCTGCCTCAGCGGGAGATCAGAAGAGAATCCGGCCTTCTACTTCAGTGGATGATGAAGATGAAGGTTTGCAAAGTGCATTTGTTTGAAACCCGGGAGCAGATGCAAACCCCACGCAAACTGAATCCCTTTAAACTTCACAGCAGTGCTCTCGCTTACAGTTAAACACAGAGTCAAGATCTGAGCCAAGCCCTGCTTCTCACAGAGCTCTGATCAGCTGGGACATGGCCCCTCTGGGTTCAATTAGATGAAATTCTCTGCTGGGAAGTTTAAGACCCACATTTTAAGAATAACTCATAACCTATTTTAGCTGTGCTGGGCCCCAGCAGAAGGAGCTCAGATGGGTTCATGGGCTGCTTGGGGTGTGCTCACAGCTCGCTGGGACGTGGTGGGAGGAAGCAGTAACAGTTTGCTCTGCATTTAGTTTGAGGAAGAAACCAAAGTTATTTGCCAGAAAAATCTGTTTGAAAATACCTTAACATTATTTCCTATAACTAGGGAAGAGTAAAGAGGAGACAAAGCTTTGAATACCCTTTGCTTAGCACATGGGTTTGTGTTGGAGTTGATTCAGGGTAACAAGTGGTTTTGAAGCCAAAAAATGAAACAAGAAAGCATTAAATTCAGGTTACCTGTCCTGACTTCCTGTCTGCCCTGCCTAGGCAGTGTCACCTTTGGCCACCCACTTTGCCATCAGCACTGTTCACTGTGACTGTCCCCTGGAAGCCTGGGGACCCTCACACCACATGGACACATTGCTCCTAACTTCCATCTTCCCAAAGAACTTTCCCTTGTGTACTTCACTCTTTCTGTCCTTTCCAAGCTATTTGATGGTCATTTCTGTTGCTTTTGCTCCTCAGAGTCGGAGAGGGACAGGGATGCTTCTGACACAACATCTGAGCTGTCAAAGAAGGATGCAGAGGCAGTGGGGCTGCGGCGGCGACCAGCAAGGCCACTGGAGCTGGACAGCGAGGGAGAGGAGGGAGATGAGACATCAGGGAAAGAGGAAGAGTCCTCCTCAGAGAAGGAAGAGGAGCAGGAAGAGGAGGCAGGCTTGGTGAAAGCACCACCTGGCAAGGTATGTTGGTGTGTGGCTGTCATTAAAAGGGGGCCTGGTAATGTCAAATGCCAAAGTTCCCTCTTGTAGGAGATGAGTGCTCCTGGTGGGGTCTGTCCTCACACAGCCTCTGTCAGCTTCTTTGACACCTCCCTGAGAGCCCCTGGTGCTTTCTGCACTCACAGCCAGGTCACAGGCTCAGGCACTGTTCATTTTTGGCAATGATTTCTTGCAAAGGAGGAAGAGGAGGATGAGGAGGATGAAGATGATGAGGATGAAGATGAGGATGAAGACGAGGATGAAGATGATGAGGAGGAGACAGGAATAGACACAAGTGACAAGGAGGAGGAGCAGGACTCCGAGGAGGGTGAGCAGCAAGAGTCACCTTTGGGTCAGCTGTGGTCTCCCCTCTTCCTTTGTGAGCTGACTTTGTTACCTGTGCACCTTCCTTCACTGATGGGCAGTTTTACACAAGATAATGCACAGAGATGTGTTTAATTAACACCTGTGAGGTTTCCTGATCCCTCAGTCAGTGAGTCCCTTTCCTGTAGCCCTCCAGTCCCAACTGATCTCAGCCCAACCTGGCACAGGGGCTCAAGCCCAGCTAAAAGTGTGCTTGTTTTGTGAAACAGGAGTGGCTGGGAGGAGAAGGGACCAGATTTCAGACAAGGGTAATTTGGCTGCTGATAACTGTCCTATCAATCAGTTCCTGCTCTGGAAGGTGGCAGTTTCCACTTTTTAAGGCCATGTGTAAAGGCAGCAGAAAATCTCAATAAAAGATACAATTAAAGCAAGAGACCCATGTGGGAAGGTGCCAGGCAGCCCTGCTCCTCACATGTTGTGTGGTGATTGCTGTAAGCAGCCAGGGACAGGATTTATAAATCTCTGCAAAAATAAATAAACTGGGAGGCCACTCCTTCAAACCCACATGCTGCTGTTGATGCTGTTTCACCCTTTCACAGTGGAAGGGATGTTTACCTCAGATTGTTTAATAAAGCCAGAAAGCAGAACTAATGGCAGTTTGTTCTTGCAGATGTAGCAAGTCCCTCGTCTTCCAAGGCTGAGGCTGAATCATCTGATGAGAGTGAGGACTCCTCTGAATTCGAATCAAGTTCAGACTCGGATGATGAAGATGAGGAGGAGGAGGAGGAGGATGATGATGAAGATGAGGAGGAGGAAGAAGAGGAGGAAGAGGTGGCTGAAGATCAAGGCAGAGAAACCATGGTTGCTGAGCCAGAGCATGAACCTGCTGCTCATGAGCTTCCTGATGATGAGAGGGAGACTATTTTGGACCTGTACCCTGTGGATGACTACATGGATGCAACAGGCTTGGAACTTGCTGAGCCAGCTTTGGCAGTGAAAGATGAAGGCAGTGAAGAAATCAAGGCAGGGGAAAGTGAGTGTGGCCAGGTCCCAGGGGCTTCTGTTGCTGCTGAAACTCTGAAACATTTGGTTATGGAAAGAGACCAGGAGACAAAACTTGCACTCTCTCCCATCTGTAGGCCAGGTATGCCCTTCTGTGTGCTTTGGAGTTTTGTTATCACATTTCCAAGTAAATTTTCTCCCTGTATCCATATGTATGGGTTTGTATTTCCCTTGTTCTCTTTCTTCTTCCAGTCTTGGCTCTAGGCTAGGGATTATCTGTACAGAGATAGAGGTCTGTGCTGAACTTTCCTTCCTAGTAAAGAGCTTTACATGAGCCATCTGCTACTAAAAATAGTGTGGTTCCTGTGTCCAGAATCTTGTCCTGGGGCAGTTTAGTTGGAGTCCTGCAGGGACTGAACAGTTGTCATCATCCAAGGGTGACTGATCAGGTGGTGTGGTGGCTGCAGCTCAAGATAGAAAAGCCATGGCTGCTAAAACAGAACAGAATGTCACTACTGGCTCTTTTTGGTTTTATTATCAAAGCAGTGTGTGACAGGGAAGCTGCATGGGCCAGGTGAGTGGAGTCTCAGAGTTATGTATGATTTCTAGTATTATTTGTGGGGGTTTTTGTCATCCACTCCTTTAAAATGAGTGATACTCATTTCCTTCTGGAAGAAGGAAATTGTCTTCAATCAATACAGAATTATATTTAACCCAAGGAAATTGGAAACCTTTCACTAGAGCAGGAGTGAGATGCATAAAACTTGAGTAGTTTGGCAATTGGGGGAAATCTAAAAGTTAAAATTGGAGCCAACAGGGAGGGCACATCTAGTGGGGCCTGCTGTGGAACCTTGGGCAGCACTGGTGTCTGAGGATGGGCAATGTTTTTTCATTTGGAGAGCTGGAAATCCAATCCCTGCACAGAGCATCACTCCTGGCCTGCTGCAAAATCTGAAAGTCACAAAGAGGCAAAATATTAAACTGGGCAGGCAAAGAACTGGTTTTGCACAAATCCTTTCTAGAACAGGTCAGTGTGCCTAAGGAACATAAATTTGGAGACACCTGCATTTGAGCAACATGACATGTGTGAGGAGCTTTACAGGTAAGCTGTGGGACCAAACTCAAACTGCAGCAGTGTTCTTGGGCAGCCCAGCTCTGTCATCCAGGAGTTGCAAGGCTCAGACCCTTCTCCAGCAGCCCTGGTTTGTTCAGGACAAACAGGGAATGCTTCCCTTCCAACTCTCCAGGCATTTTCACCTCCTTTCATTCTCCCACTTGAAAATGCTATTTTGAGCTGCCTAACAAGATTCACCATTTATTCCTTTTGGACCTGGCCCTAAGTGGGTAAATAAACTCCAGACAAATGAGGCTGCTGCAAGGAGAACAGCATATAAATTGCCTCATTGATACAATCTGAGTGTCTCCTCATCCATGACAAGGGCTCCCCGTTTCCTTCATGTGTTGTTCAGGAGTGTTCTGCTGTTCCCTCCACCACTCCCTCCTTGGAGAGCTGAGGGTGCTCCTTGGCCTGCAATTAGTTGAGTTCCCACATTAGAAAAGTTGATAGCTCTGGGCTCTGACAGCTCTCTTTTCCAAAGCCCTCACCCCACAATACACTCCTTCCTTTAATGTCTGTACAAGAGGTTGTCAGGGCTTTGGAAAGCAGAGAAACCTTCGTTCTGGTCTGTGTTGTAGCTAATCCTCAAATTAATAGTGTGGGTTTTTTATGGTCCATTAGGAAAGTGTGTGGTAGTGTCTAATTACTCTACACTCCGTGCCTCCAAAACGTAAAGCACTGGAGTTTTAAAGCCTCCCGGTGGAATTGAGCTGTTCTTTAATTGTGGCATCTCAAACATGTCTTTACTAGCAAGTGGCAAGTAACCAAGTGGAGGCAAAGCTCCTGATTCTCCTCTCTGTTCCCCTTTCAGAGGAAGAGCCCGAACCCACTTCCATGCTGGAGCCAGAGGTACCGGAAGGTCCAAAGCCTGAATCTCAAGATGAGGAGGTGACTCTCTGTATCTCTGCTCCAGTGGGAGGAGTCTTTGGAGAACCTCTGCCCAGCAAAAGCAGCTTCTTTGGCAAGTGTGAGGAGAGCAGCTTGGAAGGGCGGGTTAAAGCCAAGGCGGCGGCGGAGGAGGAGGAGCGGCTGCCCCGCACGCCGGGCCGGGAGGTGATGATCCACATGGACACTGAGGCTCTCCTGCTTCCAGCCCTCAAGGTGCCATCCTCCATGCTTCCCTTGCCATCCACTCCCGGCAAGGAGGAACCTTCAGTCCCTCCAGAGAAGTTCTCTGAACAATTAATGGTGACCAAAACGACCGTGGAAGAGGAGATTCCCAGGACTCCCGGGCGGGACATTTTGGCCAAGTCTTCGCACCCCCTTGCCAAGTCGCAGAGCACGGACACTGTTCCAGCCACGCCAGGAAGTGATGCTCCCCTTACAGGAAGCAGCTTGACCCTCAGTTCCCCTCAAGTCCCAGGGAGCCCCTTTTCCTACCCATCCCAATCTCCTGGCATTAACAGTGGCATTCCTCGGACTCCTGGGAGAGATTTCAATTTCACGCCTACTTTCCCAGAGGCTGGTGCTACCATTCCTTGCCTTCTTCCTGGCAAGAAACAGTCAGAGGATGAGCTAGAAGAGAAAACCTTTAAAGAGCCTCTTGGTGCTTCCCTTACAATCAGCATGAACAGTGTTCCTTCCCCTATCCCCTTTGCCAGCCCCCCACAAGCAGATTTCCACATGGACATGGGTTTGCCACCTGATGAGCCAATACCTGTAGCAGCCCTGCCGTGCATGCATGGAGATGGAAGAATGCCCATCGAGGAATGCAAGGCAGAAGTAAAACCTGGTTTGCTCTCCCCAGAAATACCCCCTGGGGCTTCTATTCTTCCTCCCCCACCACCACCTTCTGTTCTTCCCAAAAGGAGGCCGGGTCGGCCGAGGCGGTCCCCACCTTCTGTCCTCTCTCTGGATGTGTACCCAGGCAAAACCATAGAACCTCCTCCCATGCCAGTGGCCTTGGTGGAAGGTCCTGTGGGCAAAGAGGTGTTGAGTGGACATCCTGATGCCTACTATGGACTGAAAGACCCTGAAGCCGTCACCCTGGACTTCAGGAATGACGGCTTCCACGAGAAAATAGCAGCTGAGACAGTTGCAGAGAAACTGCCTTTCAAGGAGCTGGAGAACCAGTGGAACGAAGACTTGAAGGAAGAAGAAGCGAAGCCGAAGCGGCAGTGGCGGAGGCAGAAGAAACCATCCGAGGAGCTGCCTGTGATCCCTTCCCCCGAGTACTCCCCGCCCCGGCCGCAGTTCCGGCCGCGCTCCGAGTTCGAGGAGATGACGATTCTGTACGACATCTGGAACGGCGGCATCGACGACGAGGACATCAAGTTCATGTGCATCACCTACGACCGCTTGTTACAGCAGGACAACGGTATGGACTGGCTCAATGACACCCTCTGGGTTTTCCATCCTTATATCCTTTCTGGCTGTGCTGGCAGCACCAGGAGTTGGTGGGAGAAGCAGTTGCTGCAGGAATTGTGGTTGCTTGGATGAGCAGGGAGTTTTAGGCTGGTTTATTCTCTGAAGCTGCAGGACGAAAATACTGCAGAAGTGGCTGTTCTTGCTGCACGTTCAGTCTGGAGGTGCAGGGACAGTGTGTAGGTGCCTCTTCTGGCGAGGTTTCCTTCCTAGTTTGAGAAGCTTCTGTCTGCAATGTTACCAGACTTTTTTTCCAGCTTGTGGAATTTCTAGTCTGCACATACAGAGCTTTCACTCAGAGCTAAAACTTGCTGTAAAAATAATCTCACCATCTGTGCCCAAAACAATGAGTTAGTGCTTCTAGCAGCTTTAACTTGCTTTGGGTTTGAAATGTTGATAAAATCAGTGGTTTCTAAGTGGCACATCAGGGCTCTGTGTGTGTAGTGATCTCCAGAGCAGAGCTTAAAAGACTGTTCTAAAAACCTCAGAACTCTCCAGTACTGCTTTCAGGAAGGATGCACAGGTTTATGTGTTGAAGAAGACGAACACACCACCTTGTGTGTTGCTAGAGATTGTGTGAAGTTTAGATATCTTCATCCCTTGCTTCCTGCAAGACAGGAAAACAAAACCAAAAAAGCCCAAACCACCTAAAAAGAGTCAGTGACAACTAACAAAACCCCTAGTGAAAATAAATCTGTTTTCCTCTTGATAAGGATTATATTGTAACAGCAAAATTACACTCACTTTTTTAGCCACTTCAAATTCACCTTGGGTTCATCATGTGCCACACTGCATGACAAGTGTGAAAGAACCTGCAGGCTCACCTGCTTTGCAGCAAACCTTCAATACTCTGGTTTTGAGGCCACCACCTTTTGGTTTTTATGGTTTCTCTGCTTCAGTTTTCTGGTGGCAAGGATATGCTTTGCCTCACTGGGAGAATTTTTTGGGTCAGTCTCCATTGTTGTAACCTTCATGGCTGTGTTAGTGGGGTGAGCTGGCAGCAGTGCAGCTGCACTGTCCTTGCAGGAGCCAAAGCCCTGGAGGTGCCCTCAGACCTGAAGGTTTGTAAGGTGTGTCTGAAGGAGCTGATTTCCCAAAGCTGGCGAGAGCAGCATCTCCGTTTCAATGTTATTTTTTGCAACTCCACAAAACCTTCCTGATTTCCCAGGCTCCTGGTGTTAGCTCCATGCAACTCTAGCAAGTTTAGTCTGATCTCCACCTCTGGCTGTGTTGCTCCTTGACTTGTTGCCACCTACCAGCTTTTCTACCCCCAAGAAGAAGAAGCGGGATGACGGGATGCGGGAGCACGTGACGGGCTGCGCGCGAAGCGAAGGCTATTACAAAATTGATAAGAAGGACAAACTCAAATACCTCAACAATAGCCGAGCTTTTGCAGAGGAGCCTCCAGCTGACACACAGGTGAGGAATCCAGGAGTGCCAGGTGTGAATGGGGTTTGGTTTGACACTGTCACACACAGTGGGTGCTTCCTGCCTTTTGGCAAGGAGGGAGAGGAAGCTTTGGTGTCTCCTGATTGTCCTGGGGTTGTGTGAGGAGTGTTAATGTTTGATGTCAGCTGTGCTGTGGTGTTGTAGCACAGGGGGCTGCTCACAGGGAGCCTGCAGGGTGTTGGCTCAGCTTTGATCACCCATTTGTCCTCTCAGGGTATGAGCATCCCTGCCCAACCTCACGCTTCCACACGGGCTGGCTCCGAGAGGCGATCCGAGCAGCGCAGGCTCCTCTCCTCCTTCACTGGGAGCTGTGACAGTGACCTGCTCAAGTTCAACCAGCTCAAGGTACATCACCCCCTGCTGCACATTCTGGACCCAGAGACATCCTTTCCTGTTCTGTGCTGTGGCTAATTCAGGGTTGGGGTTTTGGGGTGTTTTCTTCGTGCAGTTCCGGAAGAAAAAACTAAAATTCTGCAAGAGCCACATTCACGACTGGGGCCTTTTTGCTATGGAGCCCATTGCAGCTGATGAGATGGTGATCGAGTACGTGGGTCAGAACATCAGGCAGGTGAGCTGTGGCTGAAATCTGAGCAAAAACCAGCCCTGCAAGAAGGAAGCCCTTGAGTATGACAGAGAGGGTTGGAGGCTCTGGGGACTGGGCAGAGGTTGGCACAAGGTTTGGAGGTACAAGGGTGGGAATTTCAACAACCCATGGGAAGTGAGCACTCAGGAGAATCCTCCTTGAGAAGCCCATCCTGAACTTGTGTGGTTCCAGTTAGGAGTGTGCTCTCTTGGGGTGATGGGGATCCTATCATGGCTGGCACGAGCAGAGCTCAGGGGAGCCTTGTGCAGGTGGCTGCTGCCAGCTGAGCTGTGCTGAGGCTGCCTGGTTCCTGCAGGTCATTGCTGACATGCGTGAGAAGCGCTACGAGGA
This sequence comes from Catharus ustulatus, assembly GCF_009819885.2. Lineage (NCBI taxonomy): Eukaryota > Metazoa > Chordata > Aves > Passeriformes > Turdidae > Catharus > Catharus ustulatus. The sequence continues at coordinate 3,058,696 of NC_046238.1, forward strand.
CGAGGGCATTGGCAGCAGTTACATGTTCAGAGTGGACCACGACACCATCATCGACGCCACCAAGTGTGGGAACTTCGCCAGGTTTATCAACCACAGCTGCAATGTGAGTATGGGCTTCTCCCTGCCATGGTCCCCTGACACACCTGGGGGTCCCTGCCAGCCCTGTTGGGGTGCTCAGGGGTGGCAGGGTTGTGATTAAATGTTAATGAGCCACAGCAGATCAGAGCAGGGTCTGTAGTGTAAAGAGGTTGGAGAGACCTGGGAAATGAAACGTGCAGGGAGACTGAGTGCACTCAAGAGCCCTCCTGACTGTCTTGGGGGACTCTGATAACAAATATTTCCTTAAAACATACCAAATTTCAGCTGTGGGAGCAGTCTCCTTCTTGTGTCTGCATGGGAAAATATCCCCTGCTGCTCCCCCTCTGCTCTGTGCTGCAGTCTGCACTCAGACCTGCCTGCCTGGCCAAACTGAAGCATTGGGCTTCTCTTCACCTGTGACAAATTTGATGGAGCATCATCCAGGCTCTTTTGCTCCACAAATGACCAGAATTTGGATATTTTGGAGCAGCACAAGGAGGGCTGCTCTATGTTTTGGCTTCACACCTCCCTCCCTAGGCTTGCCCTGAGTCCAGGCTCTGGAAGCCTGGCTGGTGTTGTCTCAGGAAAGGACTGCTCTATTTTATTTTATTTTGAAATAATTGTGTGGAGGCTGAGGACCTACATCATCACCTATTCTGTCACCCTTGCAGCCAAATTGTTATGCTAAAGTGATCACGGTGGAGTCTCAAAAGAAGATCGTTATCTACTCCAAGCAGCACATCAATGTGAACGAGGAAATTACCTACGACTACAAATTTCCAATTGAGGATGTAAAAATCCCGTGTCTCTGTGGCTCTGAGAACTGCAGGGGAACCCTGAACTGAACTCAAGGTTTCTCGTCACACTTGCACCTTCGGCCATGTCAAAACTGTGGTAACCAGGTGTGGTTGCACTTTGCCAAAAAAAAAAAAGAGGAAAAATAAAAAAAACAACAGAAAAAAAGGAAGAAAAAAAAATTAAAAGCAAAAAAATACTTACCAAAAAAAAAAAAAAAAAGAGGAAAAAGAGAAGAAAACCAAGCAAGTTTCGCACTTCTGCCAGGATGATGAGTGAAAGCAAAAAGCGCACACGCTCACCAGGACTGTTCATGTTTCAGGTGCTTCTTCCTTTTGAGATCCAACACGCACACAAAAAGGTGGCTACCTTTTGTGGCATGGTCTATCCAAACACTAGCTTCTCTGTTCAGTCCCTGCAGTAATGCTCCATAGTGGGATAATGGTACCTTTATTTTTTTTTAAATTGTTCTTATAAACCTTCATCTTTTCATAAATGCTGCTACCTTTTTCTCATCAGTTTTCGTTGGTTGGAAAAGACATTCAACGTTTAAATGTGAAGCAGAGACTGAAAATGCCATGTAGGGTTTGTTGGGAGCTTGATTGGCTGAAATTGCACAGATTTCTCAGAGTAAGCTGTAAATAAATGTAAGGTTGATGTTACAGAGCAAGCCAGAGGCTTGAGGGTGTGTGAATGGGTGTGTGCGTGTGCTTGGGGGTGTGTGTGTGTGGAGATGTGTCCACAGTGAGACCAGAGCTGAGCTGTCCTGCCTTTTCCTTAGGGATGAGCCTGAGCAAAGCCCCTCAGGCTGACCCTGGGGCTCAGTCAGGTCAGCCAGAGCTCAGCTCCCCTCCCTGGGCTCCCCTCTCGTTTTCTATGCCATGCTGGTCCATGGGGGATCAAAACCTCTGCAGCTGCAGGTGAGAAATCCTTGGATACTTCAGTCACTGGGAGAAGTGGAGTCAGCAGAGCAGCTGTGGCATCGTGTGGCCTTTGGGGATGCCCATTCCTTGGAGATGGGCTTGTCTTGCTTGCAGGAGAGGCTGGGGTTAAGTGCACAGCTCAGCCCCTGTTTGTGCTGTGGAAATCCTGCCCTGCCTTCAGGCAAGGACTATGGCCCACGTTTGCAGCAGGATTTTCTTCCTGTGCATGGGAAACAAGCTGATGTGTGACTTGTATTCATTTTTTCTCACTTTCATCTGCATTTTCCCTGCCCTTCCAGTGTTTTCCGTGGAGTATTTGCTCTGTCCTTGGATGTGGGAGATGCCTCCTGTGATAGGAGCAAGCTGTGCCCTGCTGCTCTCCTCCCTCTGTTACTCAGTAACTTGGCCTGGGGTGGTCCCATCCCTCCAGAAAATCCTGGTGAAAGTGTCCCTGAGAGCAATCCTGTCCCCCCCATCTAGAGCATGAAATGAATGCTTCTCTACATTTGGAAGGCGTGTTTTAAAATTATTTCTCGATATGTTTTGTCCTTGTAGATGTGCTGAGGTGAAGGTTGCAGTTCTTCAAGAGGTTCCATTTAAAAATGGGACAAAACACCAAAAACAAAAAGAGTTATTTGGATGAGATCTGGAAATGTTACACCAGCATTCAGGTATAGACAGGATCAGTTTTTCAATTTGCATTGAATTTCTCCTGCTTTGAAAGTAGAGATTAGTCATACTAAACCCTTTTTAATTGGCTTGTAAGGGGAAGTTGCAATGTCATTATGAAATGGGAAGATTATCTGCATAACTAAACACCTTTTCCCCACAGAACAAATTGCACAGCTGTATTCTTGTATTCTTTCCAAACCTCCACAAGCTGAGGTGACAGCCTTGCAAAAGAAATTCCTGGAAGTTTTTTCAGCTGTTCCATGGAATTGCCAGGCCTGCACTGCAGTGTGGAACCTGTCATGTAGATTAGACTCTGCCTCTGAATTTCTTCTCCAGACAAAAGGCCTGAGAGAGCAGGAACACACAGACTGCTGCAAGCTGCCTTAACACCACCTGTGTTTCTGTCTGGGGGTGAGCAAATTGTCTCTGAGATTGGACAGTCCATGCTCCATCTCTGCTTTTGTTTCAGTTCAGTTTTGTTCTTTCTTCTCCTTCTTCATAAATCTCTCCAGCACCTGGGTGTTGGTGACCCAGAACCTAAAATTGTGAGAAGCACAAGATTCTGTCACTGAATGTTGGTTGGAACTGCAGTGATGGCATTTGGGAGTTAAACCAGCTGCTCAGTTTAGTTGTTGTTTTTTTTAATGAGATTCAATGTGTTGGCATCTCCACAGCTTGGCCTTTGAAGGCTTTGGAAATGCATGGAAGTTTCCTGTGTGTCAGAACTGATCCCTGTCCTTGGCCTTCTCCCTCTCTGCTCCATCTGACCAGTGCATTCATGGTGGATTTGTGGCCCAGCCCTGCTGGCACTTCTGTTTCCCAGCATATCTGTGTGCTCTGGATGGGATCAGCCCTGCAGTTTGCCTTAATCCTTGCTGAGGAAGGTGGGGAGGAAGGTCACTGTCACCTTCAGGTCCTGTGTGGTTTTGGGAGCACCTGAGGGATTTGGGTGCCCAAGACCAGGAGCACCTGAATCACTTGGGTACTTCTGACACTGCCTGTAATTCATCCCCTTTTAGGACCCCAGACAAATCATGTGAGTTTTTAGAAGAGCTGAGCTCCCAATAGTTCCCAGGAAGAAACAGAGCTGTTGAAGCCCCAGCACTTCTGAAAAGTCAGGTTGGGTCTGATCTCAAAGCCAAACCTGAGGCTTCTGTTTCTTTCCCCACAACCCTTGGCTTGCAGAGCCCTGCCTGGGAGATGTTTCACCCTGGGCTGGGGAGCTGCCTGACCTCAAAACAAATCATTTTATGGTGAGGACTCCCAAATCTGCTGCAGTGATTTCTGGGGGTGCCCTGTCCCTGCCAGCCCCAGGGGAGCCCTGCAGCCTCAGGTGTGTTTTGGAGATGCCTCAAATCCTTTGCTCTGCACTTGGCAGGGGATGGGATGAGAGGAGGGCAGGAGCTGTGTGGGTCACACTCAGCACAGAGTCCCTGGCACCCCATGGAAACAGAGACAGGGATGGAGGGGAACCTCACCAGCACGAGGTGCTTTCATCCACTGAAAAGTCATCCCCAAATTTATTGCCACTTCCATTTGAGCCTAAAGAAAAAGAAAGCCTAAAAAAAAAAAGAGACATTTTCAGTGCTCCCTGCAAAATTCCATCTTGCTGGGGGGAATGACCAAGAGAACAGAGCAAAATTCTGGAAATAGAATTGAAGTTTGGTTTGCAGCTGTGGGAGGTCAGGGTGCAGGTGCCTCTGTGCTGGCACCCACAGGATCTGTGTGGTTCCATCTCTCTGCAGTCCCAGAGTGGGACTCTGGGGGGTCCAGGAGGGGATGGGGCTCACCCTGCAGGTGTTGATGTTGTACAGAGCAGCTTATTTCTACAAGGAAATTAAAAACAACCATCATTTTTAAACTCCAACAAATTACACAGTAGTTTCAGTTCTGGTTTTTGTGACCTTTTTCAGGGATCATTTCAGTGCATTTCTGTACAAAATAAAAATTTAAGGAAAAAAATGGATTTTGAAGTATAAAAAAAATGCATCTTCTGTACATAGGCGAACTCAAGAATCTTCTCTTCAAACACTGTTTCTTGTAGAAACATGTCAAAATTTTTTTGCTGATTTCTTTGTACTTCAAGAGCATGTAAATAGTTTATTAAAAGTGACTATTGTAATTTGGAGTTCTTTTTAAACAGATTCCAGCTCTAAATAATGTCAAGATGGGGAGGAAGAAGGACTGAGTATAGCAAAGGAGCTGGTGGCATTTACAGCTTGTGTCAAGCTTTGTATAATGTAAATTCTGTATAAATATGGGGTTTTTTTTGTCAAATAAATAGATTAAATTAGAAGCATTAAGAAAGTGAAGACAAAAAATTGCCAAGTCAAGGCTTCTTCTTTCCCCCCCTCCCTCAGTCTGAAACCTATTGTGCAAAATCTATTTATTTCAAGCGAGGAAAAGTGTACAGTCTAATAGACACCCTAAAATGTATTTAAGCGAATTTGCAACTGGATTTTTTCAGTTTAATATTTGTTTTGTTTTTATGAGTTTCCTCCTTAATTGCCACTGTAGGATTTGTCCAAATGAAAAGAAACACATCAAGGACACTCTGGAAGAATGGGGCAGGTTGGAAGCAAAGTGGAAGAACACCCAGCTCCAAATTCTTGCAGTTTTCTGGTTTTAATTCCCAGTGTGGAAATCAAGGGCCTCCTTTAAAAGTAGGCAGGTCAAATCATTTGCAATAAATTAAAAAAATTTTTTTTTCCTAAGTTCCTTTACAAAAAAGAACAATTCTGCTTTGAAGATTTAGGATTTCTGCTTTTTCTTTTGTTAAGCAAATTTATAAATTTAGGGATGTTTTGTGCATATAGAATCTGTCACCAGTATGTATCTTGTTTTGAAGAAAGTGTTTTTGTTGTGGATGTGTCATGCTGTATATATTTGTTCATATTTTTGTGAATTGAATACTATGTACCATTGTATTATAGTAACTTTTATAAAGCAAACCATAAATATACTGACTTTTCTTACAGAAAAATTATGTTGTGCTTAATATATTACCAGGGCAGCTTTTTGCTCTCAGACCTGTGCTGGGAGCTGTGAGAGCTCAAGGAGGCAGATGCAGAGCAAGAACAGTGTGAAGAACTGATTTTCAGCAAAACTGAAAATATTAATTCTGGTGAGCAGGAAATGAATTTAAGCAACATCACATTGCATGAAAGAAATTTGTGAGTGATTTAGACTATAAAATTTCAGAAATGTCTCAGTATGAAGAGTCTTGAGAGCGCTGGAGAGCTGAAGCAGAGCTCTCCTGACAGTGAACCAGGAATCCCAAACATGTCCAACCTCTGCAGGTGAGGGGTCCCTGCTCCTGCAGTTCTGCCCTGGATTGCTCTGAGTTCATATCCTTTTTAAAATTTATTTATTTTTAATTTTATGGAGGCTGAAGCCCTGAACCACCAGGTGAGGTGTCAGTGATGAGTGAGGCTGTTGTGGCTCTTTGCTTTCCTTCTTTTTAAATCACTTTATTCAAATTGCCAGGAGTTGGACTTGGATGATCCTCGTGGGTCCCTGTCAGGACATTCTGTGTTTGTGTGAAATCTGGATCAGTTCTGCTCCCTGGGATGCAGAGAAGGGGGAGCTGGGGGAGCTGCTCAGGTTTGTCCCATGTTCCCACCCCAGTGGGGGTCACAGTGGCCTCTCTGAGCTTTTATTTAATACCTGGAGCAGGGACAGTGGAATGGCTGATGGAGGAGGAGGAGGAAGGGACAGGACAGAGGCTGCAGGAGATTTCCCAGTTCAGCTCCTGCTTTGCTCAGGTGAGCCCAGGGCAGGGCTGCAGGACAGCCACAGCTCAGGGGCTCAGCAGGGCTTGGGGTCTGGGAGCTCCCATGATAGGAACTGGGAACAGGGGGCTGTGCAGCAAGGGGATACCCCAGGGTGTCCCTCAGCAGCTGGGCTGAGGGTTGTGACAGGGAGTGCTGGATCTGCAGCCCCTGGGAACACAGGGACTCCCCAGGCACTCAGGGGACACGGGGCAGAAAAGGGATTTATTGTGCTGGGGAGGAGTTCCCTGTGCTAAGGACAGTGACAACACCAGAGCAACACCCAGAGGGGACTTTGCACATGCAGCCAGGAGCTGAGCCAAGGAATTGCTGCCAATGCCAGCAATTACTGCTTGGAACATGGCAAAATCCCCAACCCATCATTAATGCAGGAATTTCCAGGTATCAGAGCAAGGCTGTGTTGCCTTGGGAAGGCTGAAATATGTAAATACAATTAATTCTCATTCCAGAGTGTTGGAGCTACCCTAAAACCATGTTTATTCTCAGCAAATTCAAAGTCAAGATTGAGTCTAAAAGCAATTAAACCAAAATCTTACAAAAGGAGACGCACAGAGAGGCGAACGCCTCCGTGCTTTCGCAGCTTCCCGTGGAGCTAAAATTAAAACTTTGGGGAGACTAAATTTGAGCACTCCCAGCTGTTTCTTCTGTCTTCCTCTGTAGCTGCATGTCTTTGGCACATGCCTTAAATCTGCCCTTTGTTAGGAATTCCGTGGTTTGGATCAGATCAAGCTGCTTTTTGAGAGTGTGTTTTCCATTTCCCATTTCCCAGGAAGTCACTGAAGGGCAGTGCCAGGGCTGGACTGGGGGAGGTGTTGGGTCCTTTTGCATTGTCCAACTTGGCAGTGGCTTCCCTGGGTTTGTGGTACTCAACTCTGGGCTATTTACCAAAACATCAGCTGTTTCCCAGTTCATTTGGGATTCAGCTCCTTAGGGATGAGGGTGGCACCTCCTGCCATCCTCTACATCCTCCTGCTCTCCCCGTTGGGCTCCAGGACAGTCAGGTTTCCTCTGGCATCCTGGTCCATTTCTATGGCTTCAAACAGAGACTTGAAGTTGCCAGCCCCAAAGCCCTGTGGAGACAGCAATGTTACAGAGCAGGGATTGGTGGCCCTGGGGGCTCATGGCCAGGATCAGCAGGAGATCCTCAAACCAACCTGGTGGTTGTGCCTCTGGATCACCTCCAGAAAGACCGTGGGTCTGTCTTGAACTGGTTTGGTGAAGATCTGGAGCAAGTAGCCTTTTTCATCAAAATCCACCAGGATTTTCAGTTCCTGGAGAAAAGAAATGAGGTGACAGCTCCAAGACCCAGAGAGGAGCAAGTGGAGCTCTCTGTGTCACTCACATCCCTGCAGAGCCCTTGGGGGAGCTGCTGCAGCCCTGGGCAGCCTCGTCCCTGTGTGACTCACCGCCAGCTTGTCAATGTTCTCCTTCACTTTGATTTTGGCAGTTTTGAGCCTCTCCCGCAGCACCTGGTAGTAGCTGGAGGGCACATCCATGAACTGCATGCCCCTCTGCTTCAGGTTGGTGATCTGCAAGGCAGAGGAGACTCAGCAGGGCTCAGTTTGGGAGGGGTTTGTGCCAGGAGCATTTCCTGGGATGGGCAGTGTTGGGACATGGATGCTTTCCATGCATTGGACATCTCCAAGCACGAGAACCTGGCTCATCATTTCACTTTGGCACCAGGAATGGGCAGGCCCAAGATGCCCTCCCCAGGCACTGCAGAGAGTTCTGCAGGTCCCTTTGCAGTGACTGCCTGAGCAGTTAATCCTGGTTGTAAAACAACCACAGCACAAAGCCCTTGTGCTCTGTGTCCTTGTACCCTGACAGGGTCATGGTCCACCCTGTGATGAGCACCGTGCCCAGAGCCAGGGCAGGGGGGTGGTCTCAGGGCAGGGGGTCCCAGGGCAGGGGGTCCCAGGGCTGCACTCACAGCTGAGATGATGTCGGAGGTGTTCAGTGCAATGTGCTGGACTCCGGCCCCTCCGTAGTAATCGATGTATTCCTGCAGGGAAAAGATGTCACCATGGCAGTGACAGCACAGCTACAGCTGTGAAGGATTGGTGTGGGCTCATAAATAAGCAGGCAAGATCAGCCCAGGGACACCATGGAATGACAAAGACACTGTTGATGAGATGAGGGTAAACTGGCTCTGCCCAGCAGCTCCCCTGGGGTTTGGCAGACCCAAGCAGAGCCAGGATTGCTTTCTAGCAGCCACTTCAGCACAGCAGGCCTGCTCTGCCTCCAAATCACTGACCCTTGGCCCCTTTTCCTTCACCAAAATCCCCTGGGGGTGGAGGCAGCCAGACAGCTCAACCACCAGCATCCACAGACCTGAATCTGGGATTTCTTCTTGCCAGGTGCTGGCTCATTGATGGGCATCTTGATGGTCTCCTCATAGTTGGTGACCACGATGGAGCGCAGGGCACTGAACTCGGTGTGCAGCTGCTTGTCATCCACTGACCAGAAGCGGTGGAAGAGCAGGTTCTTCTGGTACCTGCCCAGGCCACAAGGGGCACAGTCAAGCCCTTGCTCCATCCCCACAGTAAAGAAGCTCTGCTCTGGCTTCATCAGCCCCAGCCACCCCTGTCAGAAGCAGCAGAGCTCCATCCCACCTCCCACCAGGTCTCCCCACTCTTACCAGTCTGCCACTGGGACCATCTGGAGGTCAGGCTGGTTCCCCACAACGTGATCAACAAAGCTGAGCTTGGTGCTTGGTCTGTGGGGGGAAGCCAAGGGGGGCTCAGCCAGGCTCAGGGGTACCCACAGTGAGGAAGTGGGGACCTGTCCAGCTCCTGGGTGGGACATCCCACAGAACACGATGGCAAAGAGCCAGGCAGGACCCTCTGGGAAGTACTCACAGCTTGGGCAGCAGGGGGTCCTTGAAGAGGGGTGGGTGATACCCAGGGAGGAACAGGCCCTTGTAGTTGATATTTTCTATCAAGGTGTGGGTGGTGTCACCGTACTGTGAGGGGGGAAAGTGGTTGTGTTTGTTTGTGGGTACTCTCAGGTGCAGCCAGCCCCATGGCCCTGCCCTGCCCTGCCCTGCCCTGCCACTCACCGTCTGGATCACTGCAAACTTCACCTTCCCAAATTTGTCCTGCTCCACCCACGGCTCCTTCACCACCACAGCACCGCGCTCCTTGGCTTTCTGGGCAGAAGGAGAGAGATCCTGTCCTGCCACAGCTCCCCTGGGCCAGGGGGACACCAGGGGGACACATCCCCAGGCCCTGCCTGCCTCCCCCTTTGGGGGCTCTGTGGGAGGGGGTGGAGGGGCTGCCCACCTGCACGATGAAGTCACAGTCCTCCACTTCGAAGGCGACGTCCTTCACGCCGTCACCGTGCTTCACCAGGTGCTCCCCCATCTCTGCCCGGAGCAGGGGCAGCCACAGGCATCAGCACAAGTGCTTTGCTGTGCCAGGGCCATTTCCCACTCCATCCCCCCAAACACCTACCCTCGTTCCCTGGGTTCAGAGCGGATGAGAAAACAAACACGATCTGCCAAGGAAGAGGAGGACAGGTGAGGATGGAGCCTCTGAGGAGGGTGATGGTTTTCATGGTGGGTTTGGCAGCACCCTCGTGTCTGACACCACCTCACCATTCCCCTGTCAGTGGCACCTCTGCCAGGGGCTCCCTTACCTTGTCCTGCTTGACAGCATGTGACACCACCTCCCTGCTGCCAGTCTCCAGCCCCCGGTAGGCCAGCTCCTCGAAGCCCAGCTTGTTGCAGTAGTAGGATGCAGCCTGTGGGGAGGGAAGAGTCCCCCTGGCTGGAGCTGCAGTGCTGGTGGCCCACAGGCCATGGAGAGCAGCCACCACGGCAGGTGCAAGTCACACTTGCCCTGTGTGTGTGTGAGAACAGGCAGCAGCTTCTCTGCTTCCTCCAGCAGCCCAGGGGGAACAAACAGAGGCAAGAAAGGGCTGGGATTGAGGAAAAAGCCCAAAATGCTGCCTCCAGAGCTTTCTGTGAGGGCTGCCACAGAGCAGGACACATTCCTGCATGTCCCCTGCTCTGCAAGCTCGGGTGAAAAGCAGCTGGGTGTGAAGCAGAGGGGTGTGTAAGGGCAGCTGCCACCAGCCCATGCAGCCCTGCAGGCTGGTGCCACAGCTGAGCCCGGCCACGTGCGCTGGTTCAGCTCCCACGTCCCCGCTCACGCCCCCGGCACCGCCCCTCGCCTTGCGCAAGGGCCACCAAGGCCATCGGCCAGGGCCAGGCTCTGGGACAGCGGCACATCCCTGGCCAGGGATGAGCCAACACCCCCCTGGCAGCCAATGCCTGCAGCCAGCCTGGCCTGTGGGAGGTGTCCCCTGGCACAGGTGGCCCCTGGCACAGGTGGCCCCTGGCACAGGTGGCCCCTGACACTCGTGCCTGGCAGCCGCAGCCTCTCACCTGCTTGGCATTGCCGACCCAGAAGGTGATGGAGTGGAAGTGGATGAAGCGGCCTCGTTGGGGCTAAAAGGAAGGGAAAACAGGGCTGAAAGTGCTGCTGCTGCTGCCTTTCCTGCAGCTCAGCTCTGGAGCAGGGGGAAGCAGCTGTGACACTGAAAATGCATCTCCTGTAAATGCATCTGAATTAACTGGAACAGCCCCAAACGGGGATTTTCCAAAATGCTTCGCAGTCAAGTCCCACAGGATCCTGCAGTGCAGGTTGGAAGGAACAAAGCACTGACTGGCCTCGGCCCACAGCCACACTCCCAGTTCTCCCAGTGCTGTCCCAGCGAGCTGCCCCCTGCAAACCCTGCTGTGTTAAAGATTAATCCTTCCACAAAAGCTCTTACACAAGCACCAGTGCCAGGACAGATCCCCCTTTGCTCCGTTCCCCTCCACTGCCCACCCCGCACTGGAAACACTTTAAAAGTGAAAAAGGTGGCAAAAATTGCTGCATGGAATGAGGATTTCTGCTTAAAGTTTGGTTTGACTGGGAAATATCCATCATCTCCTGTTTGTCACTCTCCTCCCAAAGCAGAAATTTCAATGATTAATACTAATTTACAACGAGGATCTTGTGTGGTCCAGCCAGAGCAGTTTTACTCCTGATTTCAACAGGCAATCAAGGAATTGATACGATGTGCACTAACATGACCAATGTTTCACACCAGGCAGAGGAGGACACAACTCTTACCTTCTCTCCCTTGTCTGTGTAGGATGTCTGAAAGAGAATGAGAAAAGAGAGACATTAACGGGACAGGCAGGTACAGCCCCCAGGGAGCTGAATGCAAAGGTCAGGCTGTGAGGAACAGCTCTGCTGTGCCACTTCCAGCACAGCCACTGGAAAATCCCAGTTCGAGCAGAGCTTAAATCTCCCAAGGCGTCCGTGCCATGGAGTCCCGGATTTTCAAATTAATTCCCATCTGCTGCCCCTCACCATTTTTGTGTCCTGGCGATGTGACAGGAGCAAAGAGAGCTCGAGCACGGAGGGGTTCCAATATAACAGCGGGAGGGGAAGGCTCCTCCTCGGCCCCACCTTCTGCCCCCACCAACCCAGGGATGTGTTTGGCCTGGCCGGGAGCTGCCCCAGCCTGTCCCCGGGCAGGGTGGCGAGGGTGGCTGTGCAGCACGTGAGGCTCTGCGGAGGGGAGGGACCCTGCTGACCCCACACCCAAATCCCTGCCCCGTGGGTGCCGGGGTCACTGGGGGGTGGCGCAATTTGGGCAGCGCATCCCCCGCTGTCCTTGGGGACATCGACCCCGCCCTGGGGACATGTCATCCTGGCCAGCGCTGAGCCAGGACAGCCTGCAGAGCACAAACTCCACCTGACTGGGAGTGTGGGGAGTCTGAGCCAGCAGCAAGGCCGGGGAGGAGCACAGGGGGCTTTGGGGGTGCCAGTGGCACGGGGGACAGGATGGGGGGCTCGTGGTGGGGCTGTCCCCTGCTGCCACGCTCCCTGGGACACGGATGCCATGCAGCACCCGCCAAGTGTGCTGGGGCACAGACTGAAGAGGGCCAGCAGCAGGAACAGGTACACCACGGCTGTGTCACCCAGTGATGGCGACACCGCTGTGCCACTGCATGTCACCACCAGAGCTGTGTAACTCATGCTGGTGACACGGCTGTGCCACTCCATGTCACTATCAAAGCTGTCTAACTTCCTGATGGTGACACCGCTGTGCCACCCCATGCCAGCGCCACAGCAGTGAGCCGCAGTGCTGCTGAGGCAGCTGTGCCACCCCGTTATTGTCCCGCTGTGTCACCGCTGTGTCACCGCTGTGTCAGCCCCGGCGCAGCCCCGCTGGCCCCGCCCCCTGTGTTGGTCACGCCCATTCCCCGCCCCCGGGCGTTCCCACAATGTTCCCGCCCCCTGCACTGGCCCCGCCCCGTCCCGGCTCCCGTCCGGCCGCGGCCATGGCGGATCCCGGCGGGGGCCGCCCCGTCACCGTCAGCGATGTCCAGCAGCTGGTGCGGCGCAAGGACGAGATCGAGGCGCAGATCAAGGCGTGCTACGAGCTGCTGGAGGGGGTCAGTGCCCGGGCACGGCACGGCAGGGCCGGGGGGCACCGTGCGGGCCCGCGGGCCCGGCCCCCTCCCAACCGCAGCCTCTTCCCTCACAGCAAAAGGGCGTCGGGATGCACGAGCCGCTGGTGGACGCCGAGGGCTTCCCCCGCGCTGACATCGACGTGTACCAAGTGCGCACGGCCCGGCACAACATCATCTGTGAGCGGGGAACGGGAACCGGGCGGGGAACGGGAGCCGGGCTGGGAACGGGAGCCGGGCGGGGAACGGGAGCCGGGCCGGGAACGGGAACCGGGCGGGGAACGGGAGCCGGGCGGGGAACGGGAGCCGGGCGGGGAACGGGAACTGGGGCCTTGTCGGGGCCGGGCCGCGCCCCCATCCCGCGGGATGAGGCAGCGAAACCGGGATGTGCGGGGGAGACGCGGCCTCTGCCCGGGAACAGCGGCGACACGGCGGGGTCCTGTGGAATGCCCGTCTCGCTGGTGTAATCGCTCAGATCCGGAGCGCAGGGCTGCGCTCAGCCCGTTCCCTGCGGTTCCGCTCAGTGCTCGGAGCTGAGTCACGAAAACGCTTCTGTCCACGTGTTGCTGCAGCGGCGCAGAAATTCTGCCACTGCTGCGGAGCCGCTTGGGATCTGTGGAGCACAACAATGCTTTTCTGTGCTGTTTGTAGAATAAAATTCTGGTAGGAAACAGCTCGGCATTTATTTCATCCCAGGCTTTCCCAGTGCCCTGACTCTCAGGGTGGGTTTTTCTCTTCATACCTAACAGCAGGTGATTTAATGGAAAGAAGACTTAAGCTGCTCGCTGAGTTCTAAGGATCATGGGCCTCCCAGCCCTGCTGCCTTTGCATGTTTACCAGAATTCAAGGGGTGGTTTTCTCTGTGTCTGACTTTTCCTGATAAGCATCTGCCGGGCTGGCAGCAGGCCCCAGCAGATGGAGCAGAGGTTCTTGCTGAGATCAGACGGCCAGGGCACTGCTGTGCAGGGCTGCACAGGGGGAGCCTCTCCAGCTCCTGTGTGCTCGTGGTGTCACCCACAGGTTTGCAGAACGATCACAAGGCCGTGATGAAGGAGGTGGAGGAAGCTCTGCACAAGCTGCACGCTCGGGAGAAGGAGAAACACGCCAAGGATGAGGCAGAGGCCATGGCTGAGGCCATGAGGCAGAACCAGAGCGTGCCTCAGCCCTTTGCCAAAGTGAACGCCGTGACCCCGGGCTCCCCCGCCAGCGTCTCGGTACGTGGGGCACAGCTCGTGGGGCACAGCTCGTGGGCAGGGCTTGGTCTGGAGCACAGCTCAGGGCTCCCTCTGTGCCTTGTTAATAAATGGGAATAAGCTGGGGCTTGATTGGGGTGTCACCCCCTTTTTTAAATCGCGTTGGGATGTCCTGTGAAGGGGCTGGTGACTGTACAGGGGTGAGATGGGTGTTCCCTGAGCTGTATTCCTGGCACCACACAGCTCTTCCCACACCTCACTGACCACTCCAGGCTCAGCTTTTCTCTTCCCATGAAACAGAACACAGGAGTGAACACTCACCTCTCCCTATGGCAGTAGTGATGTTCATTTGCCTGAGTATCAGAAGTATTCAGCACATCTCTCTCTGGGGCTGGGTGAAGGGTGGTGCTCCTGTGTTATTACCTGTCTTTAGAAAATGCAGATGCTCATCTCTCTTCTCTCTCTGTCCAGGGGCTTCAAGTTGATGATGAGATTGTGGAGTTTGGATCTGTCAATGCAAACAACTTCCAGAACCTGCAGAACATCGCCACGGTGGTGCAGCACAGCGAGGGGGTGAGCTCATTCCTGCTGTGACTGCATTCTCTTGCCTGTCTGTGTTAGCCACTGCTTTTTCTATGGAACTTGGATCTCTGGAATCATCATTTCCATGTCAGAAAGAGTTCAGATTCAGTCTGTGCTGTTGTAGCCTTGTTCTCCATTTGCTCATGAATGGAAGAGCTCAGAGGTGTGTGCTCTTAGCTGTCAGCATCACATTGTTTGTTCTCCCTGGGCACTCCCTGCAGCAGCATTGCTGTGCCACCCTCCTGGACTGGCAGAGAAGCTGCCACAACCATTGGTGGTGGAAGTGAGGGATCTCCTGGAGATGACTTCACACAAAATACTCTGCTCTTTAAGTTATAGCCACAGGAGTGGAAATGGGCACTGCTGCAGAACAGTTCCTTGGGCTTAATGTTCTTCTGTGCTTCAGCAAAAGAAGGAAGGGAGTTGACTTTGTGATGGAAAAGTGAAATATTTTGGTTAATTTTTTATTTTTTTCCTCTCTTTCAGAGACCCCTGAGTGTGACTGTGATCCGTGGTGGCAGAAGGGTGCACGTGGGGCTGACTCCAAAGCGCTGGGCTGGGAAGGGCCTCCTGGGGTGAGCTGCTGTTTCCTTGCTGGAAGGGGAGAGGCTTTCAGCAGCTCAGGACAGGTTTCCTGAGCAGGGCCAGCCCTGGCTGTGTCACTGCCCACTGTGACAGACCTCACAGGGAGCTGGAGGCTGCTGGTTCTGCACAGGGACACAGGGAACTGAGTTCCATCAAACATGAGCACAGGGACAAAGGTGTCAGTGGCTGGTTTCTCTGGTAGAGGAAACCAGTGCAGGAGGGTTGTGGTGGCTCTGATCCATCTCATGTCAGGTCTTCTGTGCCTGTTTGAGAAAGGAAATTTAATATCTCCTTCTACCCTCTTCTATTTCAGCTGCAATATCATTCCTTTACAAAGATGACCATGGCTTGGAGAACAATAAAGCTGAAGCTTGTGCCTGCTTCCTGGACTTTGATCTGGTTTGAGGACTTCCCTACGTGGTGTGGCTGTGACCTCTGGTGCTGAAGGGTTCTGGCAGAGCAGGGCCTGCCTGCAGTTCAGAATTGCTCTGGTGGTCAGGAGGAACCTGCAGAGCTGCAAGATGTGTGTGGCTTCTCATCTCTTCCACCTTGTACCAACTTAGAGAGACCCAAATCTCACTTGATACATGCTCTGAAGAGCTTGAAATGCTCTTGTTTGGTGATAACAGAGCATTCCTTTTTTCTCCCCTTTGAAACTCCTCAGTGAATATCATGAAATGTGTGCTGAAAAGTCCTAGAGCACTTTTGGATGCCTGTCATAGTAGATGACAGGCAAGAGATATGCAAGTTTGATACTTCATCTTCCCCACATTGCCACAACTTTTAAAGTCAGTGAAGATACTGAAAGGATTTTTGGAATGCCCAGTTATTTTAACACAATGAGATAAGGAATAGGGGTTGTAATTCTACTTTTGGAATTTCTAGTGTTTGTGTAGTCATGATAAAAGCAGTCCTAATTTGGCTTCTCCCTCTATTATAAGTTTTAAAAAATGAGTTTATTTGCAGGAGTTAGTTTATTTGGGGGTGTTTTCCTGGTTCCAGCCAGGACAGGGTTTGCCTTTCTGTGCCTCCCATTCTCCTCTCCATCCTGCTGCAGGAGCAGTGGGGGCAGTGGCTGAGGGCACATGCTCTGGGGTGTTTTCAGTGGGAACAGTAAATTGGGGAATACCATTCCTAAACTTTGAAGGGATTCCAGGAATGACTGGTTTGTTTGAAGCTTATTTCTACTTGAACTTCAAAATAGTCTCCCAAAACAATAAAACTGAGTATTGCCTCTCTCTGTTCTCACAGAAGTCATTATTTGGGGCAGCCTCTCCGGGTCAGGGAGATAATGGGAGCTGATAACAAATCTCCTTTCCGCTCCCAGCAGGGTGTGAGGCTCTTTGTGGGCAGAAGGAAAAACAAATTAAGTTTAGAAATTGTTATTATTTGAGCTTAACAGCCAGGCTGAGGTCAACAGCTGGGAGCGTTTGGAGCTGGTTTTCTGCAGGGTGAAGTGAGAGCCTGGAGTGAGCCCTGGAGTGGATTCCCTGTGCAAATGCTGCCCTGGCAGAGAGCTGGGGACCGTGGGGGACTGGCAGGGGTTGGGGGATGATTTTCCTCACTTTGACTTCGCCTGTCCTGCTCAGGGAAGCTACTGGAGCAGAGCTGCCTACAGCTCCTTGGGAGGGGCATGGGGTAAAGATCCATCACCGGGCAGGGCGAGGGTTCAGTCCCGAATGGCTCCCGCGGTGCCAAGAGCGGGATTTAGGCTGGGGCAGGGTGAAGGGCTCAATGTTCCCTCCTCCAGATCCCCGCTTTGGGGCAGGGGGACAGCGCTGCCTCTTCTTGGCAGCCGGTGGGGACGAGGAAGCTGCTCCCCTTCTCCCGGTGAGGATGAGGATGAGGAAGGTTCCCCCGTTCCCGTGCAGCCGGTGAGGATGACGGTGAGGATGAGGAAGGTTTCCCCGTTTCCTGCAGCCGGTGAAGATGAGGGTGAGGATGAGGATGAGGATGAGGAAGGTTCCCCCGTTTCCCGTGCAGCCGATGAGGATGAGGGTGAGGATGAGGATGAGGAAGGTTCCCCCGTTTCCCGGTTCAGCCGGTGGGGATGAGGATAAGGATGAGGATGAGGAAGGTTCCCCCATTTCCTGCAGCCGGTGAGGATGAGGGTGAGGATGAGGAAGGTTCCCCCGTTTCCTGCAGCCGGTGAGGATGAGGGTGAGGATGAGGAAGGTTTCCTCGTTTCCCGGTTCAGCCGGTAAGGATGAGGATAAGGATGAGGATGAGGAAGGTTCCCCCGTTTCCTGCAGCCGGTGGCGCTGCCGGTGCAGCCGTTGCCTGGGAACGGCGCTGGCAGAGGCAGAGCCGCGGGGATCGCTGTGTCGGTGAGCGGGGGGGTCTCGGGACGGTGTCCGGGGGGTCCCGGGGGGTGCAGGAGGCACCGAAGCCTGGAGGGGTTTTTGGGAAGGGCTCCCTGTGAGAGCCGGGGGCCGAGGCGGTTCCCGAGCTCCCGTCCCGCCTGCCGGGGCCCGCCGAGGCTTTTCCCAGGGCCTCTTTCCCTTCCCGTGGAAGTTTTCTGCGCACAAGGTTTCGGCGTTGGCTCAAATCCAGACCCGTGAAGCCGGAGATGAAGCAGCTGCCGCTCAGGAGCAGCTCTGTGCTCACAGGACTGCGACAAAAGCCCGACCCAAAGGGACATTTCCGTGCCCGGTGCCGTGGACGGAGCCTGCTGGAGAAGCGCCGTGCTCGGCTGTTCGTGCTCAGGGCAGGAGTGTTCCTGCAGCTGGGAAGGGGCTCCGGACCCATTTCCCAGTTTCACAGGTGCTTTTTCCTCCTGCTGTGCCAAATTCCAGGTTGTTGTGCAGCCAGATCTGGGACAGTGTGTGTGGGGAATTGTTTCGGAGGGTGAAGGTGTGGATGGATGGTCCCTGTGAATTTACACTGGAATAACCCACTGAGCGAAGGGCAGCAGGGAGATGTCCCAGGACAGACAGACAGCTCAGGAGATGGATGTACAGCCTGAGAAGGTGAGGGCAGCACCATGGAAAACCCTGTCTGGGACAGATCCTATTGGAAACAGAGCCCCTGGGATCTGGGGCATGCTGAGATTCATTCCCAGTAGCCCCATCCAGACCAGCCCAGGAGCCAGCATTCACCAAATCCTCTTTTCCTTTTCGAGGATCCCCTTGCTGCTGCCGGGGAGAAGGAAGGAGCTGAGAATTCAGAGAATACTGAAGAGTCACTGTTGGGTCCCCAATCATCTCCTTTAGGTATGGGGATCTCAGACATGCTGCCCAGCACCTGGGCTGGGAGCCAGGGCACCCTGGGGAAGGCACTGCTGGGACATCATGCCTGGAGGGTGCTGGACCCCCTGCACCACCCCCAGCACTGCCTGAGGCCAAGGGAGCCATCTCCAGCCTTCTCTCAGGCAACAGGGAGAGGCACACACGGCATGAAGGCTTTGCCAGCTTGGTGTGGGGGGCCACGCCGGGGATGCTGTTCCAGAAGGACAAGGACATCAGCATTCACCCCCTCGTGAGTACCAACAGGCACAGTGCCACCAGCACGGTCCACAGGGCACCTGGCACTCCTGCCCCACTCTCCTCCATCACCCCACAGACCTCCTGTGCCTGTTTTGTCCTGGCTGCTGAGAGCCAGGAGCTGCTTTTTCCCTGCAGGACCTGTCCTGGGTGTTTGGCTACAACAGCAGCCTGGCTGTGCACAGCCTGATGGACGGGCAGGACCGGGTGCTCCTGTACATCTCCTCCCACACAGTGGTCATCCACGATATCCTGCAGAACAGGCAGTACCACCTGCAGGTCTGGCACACACAGCTGAGCATCTCCCTCTTCCTCCTCCCCTTCTCCTGATCCCCCTCCCTCCATCTCTCTTCCTGGTGCCCCGTTCAGGGGTCACCTGTAACCAAACCCAGGAGCAGCCCATCCAAAAGGTACAAACAAAACAGCCCCAGGTTTGCAGCCTCCAGGGCACTTTGCTGCTTCTCCCCCCCAGGGCCACACAAATGTCATCTCCTGCCTGTGTGTGAGTGAAGACAAACGCTGGGTTGTGACTGCTGACCAAGGGCCAGACGCTCTGATCATCGTGTGGGACTCCTACTCTGGGTAAGCTCCCAGGAACCTCCTCTTTTGGAAACCCCCTATGTCCAGTAAATCACTCAGGACCAACTCCAGTCTCAGCTGAGAGTAAAATGGGAGAACTAAAAAGCAGCAAAGGAACCAAAACCAAACCAAGCCCTTCATTGTTCTTGTATCACCCACACAACACTGAGATGGGGCTGAGCTCCCCCAGAGTAAGACATCACATCTCCATGCTGTAGGATCTACAAAGATCCCTGGTGATTGTTTCCCACTGCCATTTACTTGGGAGGAAGGGATGGAGAGGACACTGAGCACCAGCCTGTGGCAGCACCAGTGTTTGCAGCCTCCCTCCACCCCTTCCTCCACACAGACAGGGTGGGTGGGTTGTGCCAGACTTTGCCAAGTGACTGCCTTGAAGCCCCTATGCTGCCAGGAGCACCCATGAGGTCTCTGCTCTGCAGGGTACCCGTGTGCACCATCTTCGAGACTCATTCAGAGGATGGGATCTGTGCCATTGCCATTTCCCAGGATGCCAAGTATTTGGTGACCATTAGTGCTGCTGCTGTGCAGGTGAAGAGAATATTTCCTCTTTCATAGCTTTGCAGGATAGAGACCTGGAAAGGACAGGACCTTTTTTTGCAGTGCAGCATAGGGGAGGTGGGCATTAGATGGGGAGAGAGGGGGAGCAGGTTTGCAGAGTGATGACTTCTTTTTGCTGAGCCATTAGAAGGCAGACCTGGATTTCATTAAAATTAATGCTGCAGAGTTGAGAAAATGGATCTTAATTTGGGATAAAAGCTTCTGACTTAATCACTTTCATCTAAGCAATTTCCAGCATTATTTCCTGAAATTAAGCTTTCTGCTGCCAGGCTGTGCTGGGATTTACCCTGCTCTAGTCTTTGCAGTGGGTGAGGAATGGGATTTACCTGGCTCCCATAACCTCCCAGAAAGTCACAAGTGTTGCTTGGATTTTTCTTCCCTTCTCTTCCAGAAAGTTTGTGTTTGGAGATGGACTTTGCCCACAGAGAAAGTGATATGCAGCACAGAGCTGAAGCCTGAGTTTGGGTATCAGGTGAGTGACCATGGCCAAGGGGGGCAGAGGGGATGGACTGGACTGGGCAGCCCCATCCAGCACGGGGCTGCTGGTAGGTGTTAGCTGGGGATGGGGGGCAGGATCACTCTGGTGCATCCCATGGGGTCATCTCTGTTCCTCTGATGCCTGCCAGGCATGAGGTGTCCTCTGTTTTCAGTTCAGTGCAGCTGGTGAGGTGGTTTTGGATGAAAGAATAAGCAGAAAGCACTGCTCAGCTTGGCACTAATGCAATTCTTTGAATTTCAGGATTATGTCATTTTTAACCCTCAGAATCCCCATGAGTTTGTCAGCAACAGCAAAACCCAGGTGATATTTTACCTGTGGGTAAGTAGGGCCATGGGAAGTCGTGTTTCTGGTGGCAGGGGGGGCTCAGGGGCTGTGGTCTGTCCACAGCTGAGGTCACACTCTGCAGATCTGTCCCCTCCCTGCTCCCTGCCCTTGCCAGATCCCAAAGTGGTCTGGACAGAGTATCACACTCCCTCCACTCCCACACTGGTCCCACACTGCTCTTCACCTCTCCCACTCCTGCTTGCCCATGGGCCTTGTGCCATTCAGCAGCTTTGGGTCACCTCAGTGTTTTGGTCACCACAATGTGGGGCCAGTGCCCAGATGGTGGGGAGGGGACATTATGGCACTGCAGAGCTCAAAAATTCCTGTCCTGGATGTTTTCTCTGCTTTCCCCAGGATGATTCTGGTTTGCAGTATGGGGCACCATTCCTGAGCAACCAGGTGAGCACAGCAGGGAGGGAACACAGCATGTCACCCCCTTGGCTTTCCTGCTGGCACTGTCCCTCCTCATCCCCTTACACAAAAACAGTGGCCATGGCCCCAGCCTGTCCTCCTTGGACAGGCACAAGCCAAGTTTACCAAAGCTGAGCTCAAGCAGAGCTCTCTCTCCTATGTGCCCCACTGCATTTTCTCATGGGGCTCTGCTCTCTTGTCCTGGTATGGGACAGGAGGGGAATGAGGATCAAGCAGAAACCTCTCTGCTTGAGAAGGGCAGAGCCAGCTCTGGGATAAAAACACAGCCTGGTTGCTGTCTCCACAGACCTTCAAGTGCCGGGTGGGACAGTTCAGCCAGTCAGTTTTCCATTTTAACACCACCCAAGCTCTGACGGGGACCTCTGCTGGGAAGTTGGTGGTGTGGGACATGGACAATCCCCGCACCCTCCCCGAGGAGCTGCCGGCCAAACCCCACGGAGTAACAGCCACCAAAGTGGTGTCAATGCAGAAGGAGAGCCTTACCGTGCTCCAGGTGCTGGAGAGGTAACAGGACAGCCCTTTTCAGCAGCTGGAGGTACAGTCCTCAGCTGTAGGAGTGGCAGACACGATGTTGGAGTTTCACTTGGCAGCACGGTCACTCATGCAGGAAAGTGCTGCCGGTTTATGAGTAATTTTCCAGCGATGAAATTTGCCTGGGGGTGGAAATTAAGTTGAAAATTCGTGGTGATGAGATGCCAGCTCTGCTGGGGTAGCTCAGCCTCCTGGCTACCACCGGCAGAGGGAGCAGACAGCCACCAAACGCCGCGACAGCCTTGGGGACACGGCAGGGACACGGCAGGGTCACAGCAGAGCCGCTGGTTTCTGCACAACCCTGGCTTTGTCCTGCACATCTGTGCAGGGCTCTGCTCATGTGCTTGTGCAGAGAAATGGGGAAGAGATTTTCTTCCACCCAAGGATGTTCTCCAAGAAATATTTGGGAGTTGTCAGTCAGTGTGTTGATTAATAACTTTCCCTTCCCTGCAGCTGTATAGTCACAGGTGATGTGGAAGGACAGGTTAAATTCTACGATGGGCAGCTGCGGCTCCTCACCATCTACAGCCACGACAAAGTGGGTCCCATCCAGTCCATCTCCTTCTCCACCATCCTTCGTGATCCTCCCAGCGCCCCCCCAGACAGCAGCCAGCCCTTTCTCACCAGGTGAGGCTCTCTACAAACCCAGGACTTCTCCAGTGTTTGCCTTGCAGCTGAGAGCTGGGGAGGTGTCAGCGAGAGCTGGGGAGGTGTCAGTGAGAGCTGGGGAGGTGTCAGTGAGAGCTGCTCCATGAGCTTCTGGAGCAGGATTCAGCCCTGTGCCCAGGCTCCTGGGCAGGAGAGGGAGGCAGGAGAGGGAGGGAGTGTGGGTGGGCTCCAGGACATCACCTCTGAGCTCGAGGTGGTGCCTTGGCACAGACACAGCGTTAGTGCAGGCATGGTGATGATGATCAGCTTCTCTGTCACGTACCCAGCACACCAGGCAGTGCTAGTGCTGAGCCTCCAGCTCTCACTGGGCCCCTTAATCCCCCCTTAAACCCCTCCCAGGGATGGCTGGATCCAGTTGGATTTTATCATGGCTTGGCAAGCTAATGGGGGCACAGGGCTGTGCACACTGACTGGTCACTGGTCCCTCTGTATCCCTGTGTGATGTAGCAGTGCCTGAGGATTTAAAGGGAGTCTGCAGGCCAGATGAAGCTGTTGAGTGGCTCCATCCAGCCTGCAAACCACGTTTGTCACTCCTCTTAAGGCTTTCCTGGCAAAGTCTGTTCTTAGCCACGTGTGTTTTCCAAAGAGCTGTGGGGACAGATTCTTCTCCAGCCTGAGGGATGGTTTGGTTTCCCTGTTGGTCTCTGTTATCTCATCCCTCTTCCTGGGTTGCTGCTGCAGCTCCTGCCACTTGCAGCTGCTGTGGGCAGCACAAAAGGCAGAAAACCAAAGGGGAAGGTCTGAGTTCATCCCAGGGGCTGGTGGGATTAGGAATGGCTGGAGAGCCCAGCTAAGGCACGGGAGGAGTGCAGAGTCCATCTGTGCCTGGGCCAGATGTGCATAAACTGGTGGCTGTGGTGGAACAGCTGGCAAAGAAGCTGTGCTTCCTCACTTGTCTGTGCAGCTCCTAGACTCAGCCTGGAAAAGGTTCTAAGGAGACCTTACAGCACTTTCCAGTGCCTCAAGGGCTCCAAAACAGCTGGAGAGAGACTTTGGACAAGGGTGTGGAGTGACAGGACAAGGGGAGAATAGCTTAAAACTGGCAGAGGGCAGGGTTAGATGGGATACAGGAAGCAAATCCCGTAATATCCTGGCACAGGTTGCCCAGAAAAGCTGTGGATGCCCTGTGCCTGGAATTGTTCAAGGCCAGGTTGACTGGTTTTGGAGTAACCTGGTCTAGTGGAAGGTGTTGAAACAAGATGATCTTTAAGGTCTCTTCCTACTCAAACCAGTCTGAGATTTCTGTGTGATCCTCGCTTGTCCCTTTGACTGGGTCCAGACTCTCCATCAGGCAGACTGAAACTGTACATGCTTGTGCTGTAATGTGAATAATTATCCATCTGTCTGCTTCACACATCACCAGTCACACAGTGAAACTTCTCTGCTGTGCTGGTCAGCGTGGCCAAGTGAGCAGACAGAGACTGAAACTGCCCTCTGACCTTGGCCATGGCACACACTTGATGTGGAGCCCCTGACAATGGTGGTGTGGGACATGAAAAGCCCATTCAGAGCATCTCCAACTGCTCATTTGTCCATCTCACACACCAGTGACTTGCACATGGCAGGAGCTCCCCAGATGTCATTCATCTTCTGGCTTGCCCAGCCAAGTAGAAAATGGAACTGGCTCCAGTGTCTTCCCATGGCCATTTCCCAGGTCATGAATACAAAGTGCCACTTGCCTTCCAGGTCAAGGAACGTTTGCATACTGTGTATCACAAAATATAAGTGATTGTCCAACTAACTTGCCAAAAAGAGACTGATGTGTAATATAGCTTGGAGGGACATGAGCCAGTTGTCTGATTCATCGAATTCTGTCTCTCTCACGCTAAACAGGAACTTTATCCTTTCCACCTCTGATGCAACCATGTTCCATGTTGCAACAGACAGCACAAACTTTGAAAGAATCATGGAAGAGGCGAAGAAAGCTGTGAATGCCATTGCCTGCCACCCACAGGAGCCACTTGTGGCTGTGGGGAGTCACTGTGGGCTGCTGAAGGTGTGGGAATACAGGCAAACAAAGTACCTGGTTAGCAGAATATTCACTGAGGCTGGCATCCAGTGCTTATCCTACGATCCTGAAGGTATCCCAGCCCTGTGACCTCCCCGTGTGCCAAGCACTGGCCCTCCTGGGAGGAGTGATGGTGTCGTGAGAGCTTTCTGCTCTGCTTTCCAGGCCATTTGCTGGCTGCTGGTTTTACTGATGGAAGCGTTTACATCCTTGATGCAATTTCCCTTCAGTCCATCTGCAAGGAATTCCAGTTCTCGCAAGGTCCCGTGACTCACATCAGCTTCTCTCACGATTCCAAGTACCTCGCCACCGCTGTAAGCTTGTTTTTTCCGCTCGGTGACTGAATGGGAGGGACTGGGAATCGCGGCCGTGCTGCGAGGCACAGAGCGAGCAGGGCAGAGAGCTTCCCTCCCCTGGGGCTTGGTGACTCTCAAACGCAGAGCGAGCAGGGCAGAGGGTTGTTCCTCCCCTGGGGCTTCCGAAATGTTTTTCCTGGCTTGAAGAGTCACTGTAAAAACGTCACCAGTCAGAGCGGCTCCGCAGACCCGCTGCTAGCAGTGCCCTGTCCCTAATTTTAGTGACAAGTCTTTAGTGACATTCATCTGAAGAAGGGGCTGGAGCAGAGATTTCCTCCTGGCTGCTGCTCAGTCCATGTCTGGGTGTAGAAGTATTGAGGCAGCGTTGAAGCAGTTTGGCTCAGAGGTTGTAGCAACTGGTGATCTGTACAAAGAAAGATTCCCTTTGTTAACCTTCATGCTGTTGTTGCAGGATGAGAATTATACAGTGACAGTTTACAAGAGAGTCCTGGAGAAGGGGAGCAGATGCTGGGAACACCTGGCAGGGCTGGAATCCCACTACAAACCCATCAGGAGCCTCCTCTTTGGGGTCCACTCAGACAGCCCCGAGCCCAGGCTGCTGAGCCTCGGGGCGGACCGGCAGCTGGTGGGTTGATGCAAAGCTTAAAGGACAGTGAAGATTTGTGGTTAAAGGGGTGGGGCTGGACAGGCCATCAAAGGAGAATCCATGTTTGGTTCCATGGCTCCCAACCCTCTCTCCCCAGCTCCATTGCTGGGAGTTGTTTCTCAGCCTGGTCTTGATGCTGAGCCTCTCCTATTGTGGCTTCTCCAGGAGATGAAAATCCAGCGAATCCACAAGGTCAAGGGTGCAGGGCAGCCCACAAGGAGCTGCTGTGTTTCCTTGTCTTCCCTCCAGGTTGAATATGACCTCAAGAGCAGCATCAAGGACCACTTGGTGGTCACACACAGGGACAGGCTGGAGCAGGATGCTGTGCCCCTGTGCTTGACCTGGTACCCACAGCTCAGCGCCGAGTCCTTTTTCATCACTGCCAACAACTGCTACAAAATGAAGCTCTACAACACAACGACCAAAATGTGCAGGTAGAGGATTGATTCAGGCCTGGGAGCCTCCTCCTGACCCTGTGCTCTCCTTGGTCTCATGAACACCATGCTCCTACCCCTGAGCATGTGATTTTTCCATCTGTGATGCAGATCTTGGGATGGCTCTAGAGCCCTCAGGCTCAGGTCACTCCATTCTTATGCCCACTCTGCTGCTCACTAATGTGTCTTTTAGCAAGGTTGTGGCTGCAGGTGGGTCTTGGTCTGCTCAGCATGTTGGACCTGAGATGCAGCAGTCAGACACCAGATAAAGAGACTGGAGTCCACAGGAGCAAAGCATAATAATCCCTGAGCACTAAATTAATTTCTAAGCCCCAGTGTAGTCTCTTCTAGCCAGGGACTCTGTCCTGTCCTGTTCTCTCAGCCAGCAGCACAAAGCCTCTGCACACCTCCCATATCTACCCATCCTTCCACACAACAGCTGTCCAGAGGGGAAAAATGTTTTGCATGGCCTAAAGTAGATAAATATATTGTTTGCCTTTAGAAAGACCCTTCTGGGACCAACCTATGGCTCCCCCTTGGAGAAGATACAAATCCTCCCTAGGACAAGCTCTGCAGACCCCCAGCAACACTACCTGGTGTACATCACAAAGGACAAGGTATGAAGCCCCAGCTGCACAAGAGCCCCCACTTGCAGAGCTGCTGTTCCCTTGGGAATTTCACTGAAGGTGAAACCACGTGGAGGCTGGTCCTGCCCGAGAGCTGAGCAAGCTCCTGGGGCAGAGGATGTGCCAGGGACCCCCAGCTCTCCCAGATTCCCTCTTCCCTTACAGGTGGGCTTGCAGATGCTGCCTGTTGATGGCAATCCCCACAAGTCCTCAGCCTTCATCTGCCACCCAGATGGTGCCTCTGACTTTGCCATCTCCCACGACGGGCGTTACGTCTTTACAGCCGGGGGCAGGGAGAGAACCTTCATGAAATGGAAGGTCAACCTACCGTGAGTCGTGGCAGGAAAGGGAAAGGAAACTTCTTACTGCTTTCCACAGCTGCTTGGCCAACCCATTGGGCCCCAAGCAGCCAAAACAGAGGGAATATTTTTGGGGGATTTGTTCCCCCCTCTGACACGTAGGAGGGATTAAGCCAACAAACCTCACAAGGGTGGCCATAGTGCCTAAACAATACTCCAGTCTGGGACATGATGCCCAAATGGTAAAGAAATTGGGCAGAGGATTTTGTGATCCTTGTGAGGGCCTGGCCAGTGTGATGGGAGATGGTCAGGGTTAGGCAGGGACCAGAGGAGCAGCACAGGCTGCAGGAGGAGCACACAGGGCAGCTGCTGATAGAAAAGTGTCTGCTCTCCAAATGGGATAGGAATTTGCTGGGAAATCCCCCTTGTGTTTGAAGACTGGATTTAGGACAAGCCACTTTAATCCTATAAAGCTTTGCTTACATGAATAAATGGCCTGTAGTAAAGGGGGTGGTTGAAGAGTGGAGGCTGCTCTAACAAAGGAGGATCTCCAGGCTCTGGCCCAGAGCAGCAGGGATGAATCCTGCCAGGTTTCTTACGCCATCCTCTGCAGGTTTCCCTCTGCCAGATCCCCCAGGCAGTGGTGCCAGGCGTGCTCCCACATGACAGGAGGGTAACACAGCAAAGGCAGCAGAGATATTTTGGTTTCTTGGCATGTCAAGGACCAAAGATGCTCAATGCAATACATGTTTGGGGCACAGGCTTTTCCCTCCCAGCTGCAGGTGCCCAAAAGATACATTTGTACTTAGAAAATGGAGCAAGGCAGATGTGAATGGCATGAAAACTGCCAGGCCACCATGGAACCACTTCACACTTCAGGGACTGGGAAGGGAGCTTAGTCCATGGCAGAGTTAGGACAGTGTGGCATGGTCTCCCCCAGTCTGTGCTGTTTTGGGTTCTTTTTTTCAAACCCTGCACAACACCCTCCTAGCACAGAGCACTGTGTCTCCTGGTTTCTGGGAAATAACTCCATGGGAGCTGCTTTTAGCCTTTGCTCCTATGTTTGCCACTTGGTGTGCACCTGGGAAACACCCTCACCTTCCCAGGACCATGGTTAAGACCCATGCTGGTCCTGCAAGGAACACATTTTGCAGGTACCATTTGCTCTGAGAAAAGCCCAAGGAGTGCCAAGCCAGCTCACCTTCATGTGCCAGAACAAAGGAAACCTGAGTGGGAAAGCAATGGGTTTATTTATTTTCTTTTCCACTTTGTGTGGCTTAAACAGTCGGGGGTCAGGATAAGCGACATTTTAAGGAAGGCAATAGAATATAAATGATCCTTCTTTATAATGCTTGGCCAGAGTCCAGGCAACATTGAATTTCTATGTAATTTGTTTTTGGAGAGAAGTTTTTGATGAGCTAATTATCATTTTATTGCTGCTTCTGGCATCTTGTGAATCTCCACTGTGTTTAATACCCAAATAACTTAATTATGAAAAAAGCATGAAGCTTGCAAAACCAAACCCCAGTGGAAGCAGCACTGGAGAGGTGTGTGTGAAAGCTGCAGCCTGGCTGCCAGGCACAGGGTATTATGTGGCAGTGCTATGCCATGATTGCACTTCCAGGCTTGGTTTCTTTTTACATCTGCACAAGCCAAAGGGATTCTTTTGGCTCCAAGTGCCTGTGAAATTGAAACAAAGAGGTGGCTACTCAGGCACTTTCAGTTTAATGCAAACTGCACCTGCGACTCCGCCGGCCGCCACGGCAGAGGAAGTTGGGTAATGGATTGCACTGAGTTATTGGGGAAAAATGTGTTGGATCAAGGAACAGGGAGTTGTGTGGTTTATTGCAAACACCCAGCCCCAGCCTTCTCTGCATGTTCAAAATGCTGATCTAGCTAATTCATCTCCCTCAATGTCTCTGTAAGGAAGCAGAAAAGCCAAATGCCAGACACCAAGTTCAAGTCCATGGAAAAGCTCCTGGCTCCCAGCCCTGCACTCATTCCACTAAACAAGAGGACCATTCAGTAATAATTAATTCCCACACTGTGGTATTGTATGTAAAACCTGGGTATGAAATATGCTGTAGAAATGCAGCTGATGATAAAATAGCACAAGGTTCAAGGCAGTGCTTTTCTTTCCTGAATTCTGAGGCCCAGGGATTTTAATTATTGAAAGTGTCTCCTCACATGAACCCTTCCTGTATCTTCTTTCCTCCCCTTCTGCCAGTGCCTTGGATGCTGCTTCTTTCCTGGGTGGGGAGGACTTGATCCCATTCTACAACCTCCTGGATGGTGGCAGAGATGGCAAATTCTTCAGGGTAATTATGCTCACTGTGAACCCTGTCTGGCCACATCTGGCTGGAATTTAATTTATACAGGCCTGACATTTCTTTATGTTTTGTCCAGCTCACCTTTAACAGCAATCTCATTGATGTGGCTGTTAGTAAACCCTCAAAGGAGCCTTATCTTCTGTGCCTGTTGGTAACTGAAATTTGCAGTGTTTGTTTGATTCCCTGGCAGGAACTGGAGGACTATTTTTACTACGTACAGCTGTGCAGCCAAGGTATCGGAACACTGGAGACAAGACAGGTGTCAACACACATTCCCTTGGAGGAAATTCCTTCTGTAATGAGAGCAATAGGATTTTATCCATCAGAGGAAGAGGTTGGTCAGCTGTTTTTATTGTTGTTATTAAAAGAAGAAAGAGCAAGACTAATTGCACTTCCCAAGTGTTCTAAAGGCAGTTTCTGACCATTGCCATGTTGGATGGCTCTGGGATTTATTTCTTGGCTTTCAATGTATTTTTATCTGGTCTGTATCAATACAGTAGTGGTCAGAATCTGGCAGAAAATTCCTAAAAAGTTTCCTTGATAGCAAGTTGGGCAACTGCAGAGGAAGGCTGAGCAAACCTGGAACCTGACAGCTCAGAGTTGTCCAACAAGGCAACCTCAGGGTCAAAACTTTACAGCAGAGAGAACTGATTTAACAAGGGTGCTGCTTCTTCCCCTTTGTGTGGCTGTTTCTCCAAGGCAGTTTGTACTGTATACAAACCTCATTTGTAATGTGTAACCCAGCATGACTGAATCTGAAGCAAGATTTGAATAACGACCTCTGAGCAGCAGCTCAGCCCCCTCAGCACAGGAGAGGCTCTCCCAAGGGAAGGGGTGCATCACTGCACTCCCTCAGCCTTTCTGCTTTGCCACAGGAACCCAGAGGCTGCTGAGGCACTGCTGTGAGTCTGTGCCACTCCACCTGCTCAGGGATGCTCTGTCAGGACAGCCCCAGATGGGAGGCAGGACTTTTGCCCCAGCTGCCACCAAACTGACTCACTTTGGAGCCCCCACAACCAGCAAATGTTTGAGCTGGGGCTGCTTTGCCCTGGTGTCAAGTCGAGGTGTTATCTCTTCATACTGTGTTAGATCTCTTCCTTGGGTTATTACATTTTTGCCTCTTGGGGACACAGAAAACATATTCCTTTGGGAAATGTCTCTGGAATAATAACTGAGAATGTCCCACACTTCCCCAAATTAAAATATAAACAGCATTTCAGGCATGGAAACAGAGGTGCTGAGCTGTTGTGAAACCAGGCAACCTACAATCAGTAATAAATCCAAAGAGAAGCTTCATCTCTCTCTAGAGTGTTTTAATAAAAGAAAAGCAGGAGGGAGAAAAGGCAGCTTGGGCTGACTAGCAAAGCTTTTGGGAATTGGTGTTTTTCTTTTGTAGTTCAGTGGGGTTGATATAAAACCTAATCCCAGCTCAGCCAGAGCTGAGAGAAAATGACTGTTCTTGCTTGGCGTGACATTTGCTACAGGAAAAATATAAGGCTGAGATTTCCCTCTTCCCTGGGCTTCATTCAGTGGAAAAACTTGTGACACAAGGACAAAGGCCCAAAGCTGAATGCAAAGTCCTCCCTGGGGAGATCTTGCATCAGCTTCCCTTGCAGGGAGCAGCAGGGCTGGTACGTGTTGGCACCGGGAATTCTCCCCGTGTATCTCGGAAGGGGCTGCAAGCACAATGCAGGCATGGAGCAGATGCTGCCTTCTGCACAGCTGCTCACTGGGCTGACTCACAGCACCAGACTTCAGGAAAACCACTGGTATCCAGCACAGCCAGAGGAGAGAGAGGGATCCAGCAGGGCAGGGTGGCAGCCCCACTGAGCACATTTTGGATTTGGCTTGTGCAGCACCTGAATGCCCCTGGACGTGGGGAAGAGCAGGGAAAGATAAGATTTCTTATCCAGTCAGGGTGTGCAGCCTGGTTCTGTCAGGACCCTTGTGTGTGTGCTTCCAGAGCAGGGATGGTGGTGTTTACTGCTTTGTGGTTTGCCTGCCCACTGTCCCAGAGTGGAGACACAGCTGTGCCCAAGGTGCCAGTAACAGCTGCAGGGTCACTGAGTGCCTGTCACAGAGAGGAAATCCCAAATACCTGTGGATGTGTAACCCCCATATTTAGCTGTTATTGTCACCTCAGCAGTGTGTAACTGTTGGCCATTCCCATCCTCAGCTCACTCCCTCCTGGGATGTGGTCATGGCACCAACACAGGATCAGAAACTGTCCCAATGCTCTTCAAAATAAAACATGTAACAATCTGCCTTGTCTTGGTCTTTAGATTGAAGAAATGATAAATGAAGTGAAATTCAGCAAGTATGTGGATACTGGAGAAGAAGTGACAAAAATCAATTTAGATGATTTTATCAAACTTTATATAAATCATCGACCTGCACTTGACTTGTCAATGAAAACCATACAAAAAGCATTTCAGGTTCTTGGTTATGATAACGAGAAGGGAGACAAAGTTATTGACAGAGGGGACTTCCTGTTACTGCTTCAGCGCAGAGGTGAGTTATTTTGTTTCTACAATCAGTTTTATGCTTGCTAGTTCTGCCTGCAATTTCAGGGCTTTTTCCCTGCAGCAAGAAATTATTCTGGAATGATAACCTGGTAACCAGGGCAGGCATGAGGAGCCACCTGCCTTAAGATTTTAAATTGAATAATCACATAGCTTGTCCCAGCTGTGCTTCTTGTACTGCTCTGGAAATCTCTGCTGGCCTGAGGTATCTCAGCTGTTAAATGATGAGTATGGATCTTGGTAAAATGTATCCTATTCCCAGTGTGTCCTTATCTGAATTGTTGTTCTCTCTTCCAGTCACACAGGCTCTGGAAAAGTAGTATAAAAATGATAAAAGGGAGACAAGAAAGGAGGGATGAAATTGGTCCTGGGCTGAATCAGGGAGAACACCATAAATGTAGGTGTTAATATGCTTGTGGCCAGTGCCACAGAGTGCTAATAACAAACTTCTATTGTCTAAGTTCTGGTGTAAAAGTGAGCACTCAAACAGGTAAAGGGAAATGCTGGTTCACTCAGCACATCACTTGGCAAGACTCCTTGCCACAAAGATCCTTGGAAACCACAGATTCAACTGGAGTGAGAAAGGTTAGCTATTTATACAGATGGTGTGAACATCCAGAAATAGGTACATGAGACAGAACAGTTTCATAACAGATCTATAACCTCCTGCTCCAGGGCATGAGCCAACCACTAACTGGGAACAAGTGCTATGTCCATGTTACTAAATCAAGACTTTTCTCCACCTTTCTCTTCCTCTGCATGAAAATGGCTCCATGGACTGAGGTCTGTGCCAGGAATTCTCCAGTGGGAATAGAAGCTCTAGTCCCTGTTACTGCAATGTTGCTTAAAGAGCTGTCTGCATCAGAGTTTCTCCCTTTCAATGACATTTTCGCCCAAAATGCTACAGGGAAGAGCAATTTTCCTGCGTTGGAATCATGTGTTTCAGTGTGTATGTCTCTATCTCAGAGAAGCCAGATCCTCTTTTGAACTGTCCTGTTTAATTTAATTTGAGTTGCTTTTGAGTTTTTGTGTTCCTGACCCCATAACCCACGGGCTGGTGGTGCTCTGTACAGGGGAGCAGATGACAGAGGACGAGCTGGCTGAGTGTCTGACCACCCTGCTGGGCAGGAGAGCCAGGAAAGGAGAATCTGAACAGGACACCTGTGATCTCACAGGTACAGCATTAGCATTCCACACAGCACAGAAGCAGGATTGTTTCAATTCCCAAATGCAATAATTTAAATTTCAAACCCATTTACCCTGTTAGGCCAAGAGCTGTCAAAACTGCTCAGATGGGATTGCAAAAATAGCCACAGAGCTACAGACTGTCCTTCATCCACACAGCAATTGCATGGGTGTATCTAAAAATAAATGGACAATAAACTATAACTGGGGCCTGACAAGATTACTGTGCTGTTTATCTGCTGGCTGGAACTGAAATTAGAAACACACAGGGAAATCCCAGGGCTGGTTTCACCCAGGCTGCAGTGCCCATTGTAACAGAGCTGTTGGGAACGACCACATTTGTCTGCAATTTATGTCCCAGTCCACACCAGTCTGGAACAGCAAATTATAGCATTGATTTGAGCCAAGAGGCTGTATTTAATTGCCCATTGTAATGGGAACTGCATTTTTGTACAATTCATGTCCCAGTCCTCACCAGTTTGGAACAGCATCTGTTTAGGGTCACTGGTAATGGGCCCCATGCAGCAAAGGTGCTGCTTCCAGAGGGAACTTGGAAATTCCTGGATCCCTCAGGGTCCTAAATCACATCAAATCCAGGTGTAAAAGTTGTCCCATGACTCCTCTGAGGCAGGGATCTGCTGCAAGGTGAGGCACACAGATTTGACAGGTTTAATCCCTGATATAAACACATCAAGTATCGAGCTAGTAAAGCATCACTTTGTCATGAACCCTTCATATATATTTAAAAACATTTCATTCACTTATTGCTGCTTATAAACTTTACTGGAAAGCCATTTTGACATTGCTTCTGTGTGTCTCATGCTGTTGTTACTGCTCTCCAGGTGCAGCAGCTTTGACTGAAGAAGAAATTCCAGCAGAAATCACAGCAGAGATATTTGTTAGAGACTTTCTTGGGTTACCTATTCCTGAACCAGAAAAAAAGAACAGAAGGAACAAGAATCTTTGATCTACAAAGGCTCAAAAATGCAGCTACTACTAGATTCTCTGTTTGTTCCCACTTTCCAGGATCTTCTCCTCAAATATCTGTAAAATTTATGGCTTGTGTTTATTGCAAAGTAAAGGTCACATAGTTGTGTTTCAGTCAAACTCTAGAATAAGTCCCCAGCTTGGCACATGCCACAAACCTGTAATTTCACACCTATATAGGGAAACACTGGAATGGCTGGAAAGAATGAGGCAGGTGGCCACTCCATCCTTGGCTGGAACCTTCCCAGAAGCCATTTCAGGTGGGTTTATGCCAGATGCAGTCTATTTTCATGAGGTTAAGACAGCATTCATTTGTGAAACCTGACAGCAAAAGAGCAATGTAAGAGCATTGTATTGATTAAATACATTGATAAATGCTTTGACAGGTTAGAATAGATTTGTAATTATAAATCCAATGGACCTCGGTAAAGAAATAAGTGCTGTGGTATCCATTAAAACCACGCTTCTTTTGGCCTTTAAAGTGACTTTTTCTTTCAGAAAGTAGTAATTCCAATTAGCAGTGTAATACCAAGGGGACGGCATCGCTCTGTGTGTGTGTAAACAGCATAATGAGACTGATACGAGTTGCTGTGGAAAGATCAGTGAAGTGCTGTTGAACAGCTTCCTTCTTTACATCATCCTCGGCAGCAATTTGAATAATAATGTGGGCCCTTAAGAAGCGTTCCTTTCAGAAGCAATGTTTTTTAAACAGAGCTCGCTGTTGTGTACTCAGAGCATCTGTGATTGTACAATTAGCAGGAGCAGCAAGGTGTGCATTAGGGAGAAGTTAATGAAGGAGTCCAGCAGTACCACACCACAGCTTGCAGGTCTGTCACAAATTTCCTGCAGAGCATCACCTCCCATGTAAATAATTTATTTATGCACATGGATCTGAGCCTCCACTGCTCAAAATCAAGTTCCACGGATAGTATTGGAGTTATTTAAAGCAGCTGAGAAACTTTATAACCACTGGGGGGAAAAAAAAATCACAATCTGCTAATTATGGATTTATGTTTCATGTTAAACAGGGGACTCATCACCCATCCCTGTGTTCAAGGTCTGTCACAACAATAAGGGTGGGATGGGTGTCTGTCACTGCCCTGCACAAAAACTGGTGTTATCTCTATGGAAAGTGCTTTGAGGTTTCTAAAAGCCCTGGATTCTAGGACTGGAAAATGTAACTGTGCTCTTGATGCTGCCAGACTGCATTGGTTTATCACAGAATTTGGTTGGAAAAGATCTCTGGGATCATCGAGTCCAACCCTTGCCCGATCACCACCTTGATAACCAAAGCAGCACCAAGCACATCCAGCCCTTCCCTGAAGGCGCCGATTCCTCCCTGGGCGGCTCTTGGTGACCTTTTAGAGGGGAGGTGAGCTGAAATCGGACCAACTTTTTAGTTCTGGGGTAACTTACGGCCTGAGCTTGGTGGAAGCGGGGAAAGGACGTTGTCTTGTGCTCGCTCCATCGAACACTCGAGGAAAAACAGCGCGGGGAGCTCTGCAAGCCCGAGCAGCCGCCTCCGCTTCTGCCCCGCGCGGGCTCCTTCCCGCCCGGCCCCTCCTCCGGGGGCGGCTCGCTGTGCCCGCGGGTCCGCGGTGTCCCCTCAGCCCCGAGCACCGCCCGGAGCTCGGCCCCCCGCCCTGTCCTGCCCTGTCCTGCCCTGCCCTGCCCGGCCGTGCCCGGCGCTCCCTCAGCCGGGGCCGCTCTTCCCGCCACCCGCCGTCCCCTCACGGCCCGCGCCCCTCCCCTCCCCGCCGGCCCCGCGCGTGCGCGCAGCGCGGGCCCCGCCGGGCGGGCGGGCGGAGCCGAGCGGAGCCGCCGAGCGCAGCCGTGCCGAGCCCCGCGCAGCCCCGGCATTGTGCGGGCGGGCGCCCCGACACACGGACCGAGCCGCCGGCCGCGCCGAGCGCCGCGTTCCCCGCCGAGCCCGCCGCCCCCCAGCAGCATGTCGGGCCGGTCGGTGCGGGCCGAGACCCGGAGCCGGGCGAAGGATGATATCAAGCGGGTGATGGCGGCCATCGAGAAAGTGCGCAAATGGTGAGCGGGCCGCGCCGCGCCGGGACCCCGCGCCCGCGTCCCCCCGCGCCCCGCGCCGGCCCCGCGCGGGTCCGGGGCTCGCCGGCGGCCGCGGGGGGCGGGGAGCCGGCGGCACCCAGCAGCCATTTCGCTCCGGCGAGTCACATGAAGGCGGCGGCGGCGTGTGAGGGCGAGAGGCGGCTCCATTGTGCGGCCGAGCCCCCTCCCCGCCGCCCCCCGCCGCTCCCCGCGGACCCCGGCCCGCCGCCCCTCGCCGCGGGTCCCGGGCCGGGCGCCTCGGGCTTGGGCGGGCGGCGGGGTCGGTTCGGGCGCCTCCCGCCGCCGGCTCCTACAAAGGGCCCGAGGAGCGGGCCCGGGGTGGCTCCGCCGCCCGCTCTTCTGGGTGGAAATAGCGCTCGGAGAAGTGTTCTCAAAAAAAAAAAAAAAAAAAAAGATAACACGTAAAGAATGGCCCTGTGAAGCTCCCGAGAGTTTATTTGTTTTTTTGAGGTTGCCTGTTTATGTATTGGTTTCACCTCCCAAGTTCCCGGGGTTTGCGCGTAAAGGCGCAGCGAGCCTGAGCGCGATCGTCTGCCCCCGGCGCTCCGGGAGAGAGCGCGAACTGCCCCTGGAACCGCTCCGAAATCACAAAACCAAAGGCTGTACCCCGTGTGGAATGAGTCCCTTTTGTTAGGCCTTCAGTGCGTTTTGGAATTTCCCCGCTTTTGTCTTTTTTTCCCTGCTTTTGTTAGAAAAAGCCTCACGAGGTGTTTGAACAATACGGTTCAAGCGGTGCCGCCTGCTCTGCATGGTCGGTGCGGGATTGGGGATGGCAGAAAGAGCAGTGCCGGTGTGACTCAGGAGTGAATCTTTCTTCCAGCAAGTTGGCTGAGTGTTCAGCAGTCTCTGTGCACGGATCTTAAAATACTTTCTTTAAACGTTTGTTATCCACGGGGAAATCCCTCGCGTTATTGTTACTGTGCATCGCTCAGCCAGGTCGCAGCTTTGAAATCAAGGGGACACTTCTATTGTCCTCCTCAGCTCACGCTTTGTTTTCCTTAAAAAAACAAAAGAGCAAAATACAGAATTGAACGTGTTTTTATTAGGGTGAAATGGATCGGTAAGTTTTAAATGGCCTGGAGCACACGAATGGGCCCATTGGAGTGATCCGGACAAAGAACCGGGCTGGGGATTCCAAAGAACCGAGCCTTTGTTAGGGAGCCGGAGCAGCCCCAGCTCCGGTGCTTTCAGGAACTCTCTTTACTCGGCTGATGTTTGAAAGTGCAGTTTGCTGACTGCTGGGCCGGCTTTGGAGGGTCAGAACAATGTGCAGTGGTGTGACAGGACTTTTGTTGCAGCCGGAGCGTGGTTGGATGTGTGGGACTGTTCTGTCTGGAGGTATTTCATTCATGAGCACAGCACGCTCCCTTTGAATCCTGGTTTGTGGAATTCAGAGAGGAGTAGAGACAGGAGCTTGGCCATTCAACAAAATACCTAATTTATTTATTTTTTTCTTGGCAAGGACTCTCTGCCATCATGCCAGTTGCTATGGCTCTTTCTGTAGAACAGAAATCTTAGGGTATAAATAGATTTCTCTACATTTTAACCTTTGCTATAGACAGCTTGTTTTAGAGGGTTCCTGTACAGTCATGCAGTGTTTCTGTTGATTATTATCAGAAGTATTGATAGGATTTTCTGTGCATGCACCTCACAAGTGCTTACATAAGCAAATTTCTAATTTTTAAAGGAATCCTAATTTGAAGGTGAATCTCATGGTTACCCCCCCCACCTTCAGTCAAATACAGCGGGAAATTAGCTAGAGAGATTTTGTGTTTTGTGGTTTCAGTGTTTTGAGAAGACTTGGCTTGTTAAATTGAACTTTCCACACTAGCAATTCCTGCATCTTCAGAAGAGCCACATCGGCAATTTCCAAGTGTGCAGTTTCATTTGCATAATAGGAGCAATTTGTTGCCATCCACAGCTCTTCTGTGGAAATGCAGCCACTGAAAATTAAAATACCTTGCATCCAACATTTCCTAGAACAGTTTTGTGAGATTTTGCTCGGAGCTGTGCGTGCCAGGGATGGGCAGGGAGACAGACAGGGCTGGGAGCTCACCTGAGCAGACCAAGCTTTGTCCACACCTGTGCAGGTGTGCAGCTCCTTGCTGTGCTTGCTGCTCCTGAATCCCTGTGCTGCCACGTGTGTCAATGTGCCTGCTGCAAGGCAGCTTCCACCAGGGCAGATTTTATTCCTCTGAAAATCAGTGTTCCTGGACAGGCTTGGATGCAGGTCCCCTGTCTTCCTGTCCGTTCCCAGAGCGCGTGGCACTTGTGGTTATTGCTGGAACTCAGTAGTAAACAATGAAGTTGTTACGTTTTTATCTTGAGATTACTGTAACCTTATCTCCTTTGTTTAAACCACGCTCATGAATGAGCATCTGTTTTGGAAAACACACAGCACGTGGCTTGCAGAATACATGGTTGCCTTGTGTTTGTGTGGCAGAAATGTTAAATTTCCACAGTAAGAGAACAGTTCTACCTTTTTTAAAGTTAATTTTTTCTCAGTCTATTTTAAAAAATCCTCTGAAATTATTTTGACTCAGTGGATGGTACAGGATTGGTTTTTTTTGTCTTTAAAGGTTGATGGGTACATGTAGATTCAAAGTGGGCTCTCAAGGAGAGAGGGGCAAAAACTATCATACCCTCAACCAGCATTAGAAAAATAGAGGACACTCTTGTTTTTTGTCAAAGTTTGATCTATTAAATGAAGGAAAACACATTCATCTAGAGCAGGAGGAAGGCATAAGTGGTAGGATGTCTTGGGAGGCAGTGAAGTGATTTACCTGGGTACACAGCACTGCTGGACTTTGGGACAGCTGTGCAAATATGTGAGGATGGAGGGGTGGAATACCTGGTGGGGATAGGTAACCCTGGCTTTAGAGAATGCTCCAGGAAATCCCACTGTGGTGCCTTGCCTTTGAATTTCAGTGTTCCTCAGGAGTCCTTTGACCTTTTTCTGACCCATCAAAGCCCTAATCTGTGGGTAGTGATAACATCTTAGGAGGAGAAGTGAACCTGGACAGCTGGTGAAAGTACCTGGAGAAAGCTGAGGGGGAAAGTTCCCATGGGCTGTGTTACCTGGTGCCATGGGCTGGGATTGTGAGCTGTGGCTATTTAGGGTTTCTAGGCAGTGCTGCTGTAGCTTTTCTGTTCAGTGTCTCCATTCAGACTTGCTGAAATGCTTTTGTGTGCTATGTAATGCTCTCAGATTGAGCTTCTGCAGGTTTTGCTGCTCCTGCCTCCTCCTTCAAATAGGCTTTTGCTCTGAAAAGGAGTCATGACACAGAACTCCTTAACATGATGTCTGTGGAAAAAGGCTGTTTGCTGCTCCCAGATCACCTCCCTGCTTTAGCCTGTCTGTGTTGGGTTTTCTCCTGAAGTTAAGTAGTGGTGGTTGAAGTAAAAATACCCAGTGCATGTGCAGGAATGCACCAAGGTTCTGCAGTGGCCCAAACACGCTGTTACCGTGCTTGAATTATGACACCTTCCTTTTTTCTGGCTTGTGATTCTTTCTTTCTGAGCCAGGATATGCTCTCTGACTCCAGTGGAAGCTGAAGGCAGAGTTTTGGCATGTGTGAGCCGTGGTTCTCTCTGCTGTGAGAGGAGCTTGTGGCCACGTGGAACCAAGCAGGGCTTGCTTTGAGCCGTGTGTATCCTACAGGGACTCCCCAAATGTGCTTAGAGAGAAGGTGTCTGTGACCACATGTCCTTGTCCAGTCCCTCTGCATGGCATTTTATTATATTTGCAGCCTGTTCAATAAACACCATGTGTGTTTGGGGCTCCTTCACTTTAGTCACTAGACAAACATCTACTCAGCAGTAGGCGTGCTCGGAAAAGCAAGCCTACGCTTCGAAAAAAATCATTTTTTGTGCATCTGACAGCACTTTTTGTGTATAATAATGGCATATTCTTTCCCATCCCCTTTCTCTTTTGCTTGATCCCACAGGGAGGTCATAATTCTGTGATTTTCACCAAACTCTGTTGCAATGCAAGTGAGTGTGATGTGATAAATTCAGCATTATGACGTCACTTCGTGATCACCAGCAGAAGATGGGGTATGTGGGAGCAAATCCGTGTGTGAAAGCACATCACTGTGATGAATGGTAGTCATGGGGAAAGGCCAGACAAGTGGGAAAGCATTTTCCTGAGTGATATATTGGCAGAAAAGGCTTTCTGTGTCTCTGCCATCAAATGTTTCTGGCACTCCCTGCTGCTGCAGAAGCTGCCTTGACACTTTCTGGATAAGTGTAATGCACACTGTTGTGTTTGCTCACCAGTATATTACTTTTCTACGTGGAATCTGATGTTCATCTGTGGAGCTTTAGTGTTATTAAACAAAGTATAAATATATTGGAGAGTCTGGGGTTGTTTGGAATGGGGAATTGAGTATGTAATGATGTAAGTTCTGAGATATAGTATGCCTCAGGCATAAGCACTGAAGAAGTGTTGATACCAAGGTTTCCCTTTGTACCCTTGGCTGTCCTTTAAATGCTGTGCAGATATAGTTCAGAATTTAAAAATGCTTTGGCACAATTTCAGATAAATGTAAGGGTTTGTTCCTGTTCTGATTAGTTTCTGAATTAACTATAGCTAAAATATTGAAGATACTTCTCAGTGTGGAAGATCAAAAGAAAAAATATTATTATATATCAGCTTTGCCATTTTCTGTTACTCCTGAGTCATTAATGGAGGAACAGGAGAGTTTTGAAAACAGGCAAAATGGATTTTTTTTGTAAAACTGGAATTTACCAGCTAGACATGGAAAAGTAAAGTTGGTAATTGCCACTTTTTTACCTGATAAAGGGTCAGGTTGATGGTATTCCATTAGCCATCTTTTCCAATCCAACAATCAACACAGAGCTCATCCTACAGAGAAAAACAGAGGGTGCTGCAATAACAGATATTGCTCAGTCATCACTTACCAGAGGTGGAATTGAGTGATGGGGTGGAATTCTGGTCAGGATCTTGGGCTGGGTGGGTGCAGCAGACAGGAAAACAAGTGAAGAAACTATTGAAGGTTTCACAACAGACTGAGCACAAGAGTTCATGAGTTCCTCATCCCTAGTCCAGTGAGGATCTTCTGTGATTTGTGCAGCATTTCCCAAACTTGCTGTAAATTGTCAGTTCTCACTGAGTGGAAGTCCCTGATCAGCAGGTTGGGGTGGTGTCTTTGCACAAAAGATTAAAAATAGTGAGTGGTTAGAGTAGAAGTGGGTTTGGGGTTTTTGTTTGCTTGTTTGGATTTTGGGTTTTGTTTTGAAAGGTAGTAAGTATTACAGGTAATATTCTAATATTAATTTGCAATGAATGTTACAAATCCTGAAATTATTTTACCCTGTTGATCTTAAATGTCTGAAAGTCACTGCGTTTCTTTGTTAACAAATTTGTGTTTGTGCTGCCAATGCTTTTATTAAGTTTTAGAGGAGGTTGTCTTCTTTTTTTCTTATTAATACTTTCATGGTCTTAAACTGTCAATACTGTAAACACTTACACATGTAAAATATTTGCATAATAGCACTGTGATGTTGGATTTTCTTTTTAGCCATAAGTGTTTGCAGGACTGGGATGTTGGTGTACTTCCATCACAAAATATTCTTATTCCCATTGTTGTCTGAATTTCTGTGTATTGAAATCAGTTAAAAAATCCCTAGAGCTGAGGGTTATCAAAACTTGAAGTGGTACATAAGAAGCTCAGAAGAGTTAAAATGTCAGGGCTAACTTTAATACTAGAAGGAAAAAGTTACTAATATAGGTTTCCTCCTGTGTTCTACAGTCTGTCCAGTGAAGATGCTGTGTGAGGCTGCTTTGAGATGCTAACAGGTATCTTGAACTTTTGGTTTTCCAGTGCAGCATCTCTAAGTAATATTTTGCTGTAGGAAAAGACTGAAAACTTGATTTTTAAAAAAAAGCATTTATTC
Source organism: Catharus ustulatus (assembly GCF_009819885.2). Lineage (NCBI taxonomy): Eukaryota > Metazoa > Chordata > Aves > Passeriformes > Turdidae > Catharus > Catharus ustulatus. The sequence continues at coordinate 3,100,231 of NC_046238.1, forward strand.
ACCTCTCCCCACACCCAAAACAAAACCCCAGCTGGTTTTATTTCCATAATTTCAAAGGTTTTCTGAAGTAGAAATAAATCTAGTTTGTCTGGTATCCTTAAAAAACCCCGAATTATACCATGATCATCTCTTCACAATTAAGTATGCTCTCATTATTGACATGCCCTCATCTCCACTGTCATTTTTATCACATGTAGAGCTCCAAATTAGAGTGAAATTGGATTTTGACATACTTTAGCCACCTAGTGTACCCAAATGGCTGTGTCTAAACACACTGAGGGAACGTTGCTCCATGAAGAGCAGTGGGAAAGAAATTAATTTGAAATAGTTTTGGACTTCATGAATTAAAATATCATTATGGACAGAGCCAAATTGTATCAAATAGTCATATATAGTTTAGTTTTGTTCTTAATTAAACAGGAAAATGCCTCTTCTAAAGGGAAAATATGAGATTGGCTTTGATAGCTAAAACAAATAGTCAGGAGGATGTTTGTGACATTTGTACAGTGTGGCTGCTTTTGATTCTGGAGGCCCTTTCTAAAAATGGAGCTATCACACATATATAAATATATATATATACTTGGAGTCACATCCAGCTTCTCCCATCCTGCAAAGAACAATATTTTATATAACTGGATCCCAAATCTATTATTTAAATGTGTTTATGGAAAAGAAAAAAAAAAGCCTGAGATCTCATGCCAAATTAATTTCAGAAGTTCCTGAATATTTGATGGAATCGGTCTTTGTTGTTAACTTTGGATTGATCCATTTGCAGAGCTGCATTGCAAAGCCAGGACCCAGCAGTGGTGATCTGTGAAAACTGATCCCAGAAACGTGATGAAATTTCTCTGGCATTATGGACCTTCTTTTAACCCCTGATGTGCCGAGCTCAAGGAACCCTCAGTGCTCAGCATCCCTGTCCATCCCAGCCCTGGGACCCCCTGAGGCAGAGCCTGCAGCCACAATTCCTTCTCCATTTGTCACCACTCAGGGCTGGCAGGGTCACACAGCACCCCAGGTTGTGCTTTCCCCTCTCTGGTAGCCTCAGCCTTGCCTTTCCCCAGAGCTGAGCTCTCCAGAGTCTGAGTTGGCACAAATTGCTCCCTGTGAATTGCAGAGCTGTCTGTCAGGGGTGTGGAGTGAGCATTAAATTGCCAGCAGCAAATTTCTGCCCCCCAAATAAAGCTCAGATGGTCAAAATGCATCTAGATTTCTAATCCCATTAAACAGCTTCATGACAATCAACACACACTGGTCTGTCTAAACCCTCTTCTGCTGTCTAGAAACTTAAGTGAACATTGTAGGCATTAAATCTGCATTTTCAATTGCTGTTCTTCTTAACTTTATCTTTAATCCAGATCTTATTACTGCTACTGCAGTTACTCACCCAGTCCAGTAAGAGCCCTGAGAAATCTGGAGGTTAGCAGTGCTCTAGCAAGTTGTGAAATGCAAAGAACAATTTGCACAATGCAGTGCTAAAGACGATGTAATAGAGATCATCCTACTTAATAGCCTGTTTAAAACCCTGACAACTCACAATAGCAGATCACTCTTTTCTGAGTCTGAAGTTTAACTTCTCCTGCATTGTAATTTTGTAGGGAGAAGAAGTGGGTGACAGTTGGCGACACATCCCTAAGGATTTACAAATGGGTACCAGTAACAGAGCCCAAAGTGGATGATGTAAGTATCTGCAGTATCTTGCTTTTTCCACATGTAGATGCTCCTGTTTAGGCAAAGTCTAAAGAAATACTCTTTGATTTTCATTGAGCCTTTGAGCTAAAAGTGGTGTGGGTCTTGCAAGCTCCAGGGAGATGTTGATCTCTACAGCAAGTGATGTTGATGGGTGAGTGTGTGACAGTGTCCCTGAGTCAGCTGGGATCAGTTCTCAGATAACTGAGATGTTACACATGCAGCTGAAACCGAGTTTGAAAACCTTTCTCTGACTGACTGGGAGGCAGGGAGGGAAAGTTATGACAAGCATTATTTTTCCTCTCTTTCTGCCTGGTGATTTTAAGAAAGTATCTGGTTTGGAACAGGGCAGAGAGCATATTCTGTGTGTGCATCACTGCTGTTTTGCTCAAAAATAGGTGGAAAACACTGACATGAGTGTAGGAATGTCCTGTGGAGCTGGGATTATTGTATTGAGATGTCCAGCCAAATGATACAGCAGCACACACTTCTGTTGTCATGTGTGTTTTCTCTTGATAAATGTTCTGTCTGTGCATCCTGTTTATGTTGTGTGCACTGTTTGTGTGGCATAAAGTAACTGTGACTTTGATAGGGCTTACAAATTGGTTTTTAAAATGATCTTTGCTGTCAATTTATAAATTGTAATATTGTGATAGAGAGAACACTGACCCATGATTCCACAGTAAATTAATGACACAATAGAAAACAAATCCTGAATTTGATATTCTTTCCTTGGGCTGTCATGGCTTTTCCTTTACCTGAAATTGGAGTGAAGGCTTATTTGGAAGAAAACTTCTGTATTAATAGATGTGTAGAATGGGGGTTTTTCAGACAAGACAGTGTCATGACCTTGTCTTACTCAGACTCCAATTTTAAGACCTATTTTTTTATTAGGATTGCTTTTAACTGAGTTTTTTTCTTTCTGTGCTTTGGTTGTCCCACAGATTTCAGGGACTGTCAGACTTGTGGTAAACCTCAGGGGTTCTTCCAGAGCTTGGGCAGCATTTCTCTGAAGTTACCTCTTGGGAATTGGGAAATCTGTTCTTTCTAGTTGTCAAATGTTTGGTCTTGATTTTATTGTTTATAGTACATAGTGGGGGAAATTGTGCTATCCATGTGAGAAGATTTAGGATATTTGGGCTCATGGCTTCTGGCTGTTTTCCTGCTGTTCAGCTGTGCCTGCAGGATGGGTGCTGTGGGACTTGGAAATAGAATTTCTAAGTGAGCTTCTGGAGGAATTTTGAAGGTCACTGCTACCCAAAGTCGGGCTCTCTATTATGAAGAATGGGTTTATATAATGGTTTCTATGTGCAGAGTTTAATTGTTTTTTCTAAGCCATCATCTCTAGGTTGAGGCTGCAGATTTGCTGAAATTGGGACACTTGTTTAAGAGCAGTTATATTAGTGTCCTACACTCCTTTTTATTTCAAGTAGAGGCTGTTGTGCAGCTGCAGTTGTTGCAGGCTTGATGTTGGCAAGATTTCTGGAAGTTCTCACAAATAACACAATTTTTAACAATAAATAAAGGTAGGGATAATTTTGTCTTTTAAATTTTGTTGTGGACATCCTTTTATATCCAATCTCATCCACTCTGGAGGACCAGACAGTATATTTGTTTTTCCCTGGAATGGGAGAATGTTATCTTCCCTATTGTCTTTGATTTTGGTGAACAGAACCTTGGACACTTTGCACTACAATTAGCTTGGCTCTTCCTCCTCCTGGTTGTAGAAGGCAGTTCTGGAACCTCAGCACTTTGATGGTTAAACCTCTTTTAAAAATATCTGTCAACTTCAATTGCTCACAGTCACTTTCAGTATTTCCTTTGTGGCAAAAGTGTCCTTTTACCTTTAAAAAAACAGCAAAACCAAACCTGAGAGAGATCATGACCCCTCTGACCTTTCATGTTGCAAAGGTAAAGAAATCCATGTGCTCTCACCTCTGTTTCGTGCATCAGCAAGTAAAATGTGGCTTCTCTCAGTAAAAATACAGTTTAATAATCTGTTTAAAATGGAGAGAAAAGTCCTTTCAGATATCACTTGTTGAATTTCTTCTGCAGCCTCAGACAATATTTGATTGTGGTTCAGTTCCTTCCCTCCTCGGAGGACTGTCCAAAAGGGTGGGCTGAGAACATTCTTCCTGGAGTCAGGCTTTGAATTGTCTCCCCAGCAGGCAGGATCTCCAAAAGCAGTGCAGCTGGCTCTTTTTCCTGTGAGACTGATTACATCACCTCCTAATTGCAAATGGTGCATCCCTCAGCAGGCACAGATTCCCCACGTGATGGATGCCAGGGTCCCTTCCTTTGTTTTCAACCTCGTGGGCTGGGAGCAGGTTGGGACCTCCAGCTCACACGGGGCTGTTGTGTTGTGCTCTTTGGTTTGGGTCAATCTGATTTTTCTTAATCCATCTTGCAGTTTTAAGGAAGAAGCAGCATTAGTTGTGGAGAAGGTTTCAGTTGGGATTCTGCTGTTTTTACAGAAGTGCTGAGTGGGGAGGGTTTTGCACAGCATTTGTGCCTCATTTGTGTGTGGTGCCTTTTGTTTTTCAGAAAAATAAGAATAAGAAAAAGGGCAAAGATGAAAAATGTGGCTCTGAAGTGACCACTCCAGAGAACAGCTCCTCCCCAGGGATGATGGACATGCATGGTGAGTGGGAGAAGGTCAGACCCAATTCCCCTCTTACACTGTGAAAGTTAAACCAGCAACCTCAGATTCTGCACTGCTCCCATGTAGGGACTTGAAGCTAAATGAAAAACACCATCAGACACTCACTTGGTACCTTGGACTTCTCTTCTCTGGGTGTGCTAACAGTTAATTAAATGCCATTTATATTTGGGCTATGAGTGTAAGGGAAAAAGATTGGTAGTGGAGCTAAATATGAAAATAAAATTAGAAATATCTATCATGTAAAACACTGCAGTCAGGTGGAGTAATACCTCCAGAAGAGTTTGCTGCTTGAAGAACCAAAAATCCCCCAGAGCCTCAGTGGGACCTACTGTAATTTAGGCAGGTTTTGTACTTATTAACTCTCCTGCTGATTAAGGTCAAGAGAATTCAAGCTCTGATTTGTGGTGCCTTCCTTCTGCTGCAGCTTGATGAAGTTACTACTCAAGAAAACACTTTTTGTTTGCCAGTCAGGCACTATGAGGTCAATTTTATTTCACTTTAATTTTTTTTTTGACACTTTTGAGTGTTAGCCTGGTGTTTATTACAGAGCAGCTTGCACAGCTCAGCTCTGTTTCAGGTTTTTACCTCCTGGGTGTTTGGATAACAATTATGGCTGAGAACTGTTTGAGCTGATAAGAGAGGATCACTTTTTAGTGGGCTGTAAATTTTTAATTTAGTTTTATTTGCATTTGTGTTGCCTCATGGTTGCTTTTTTGCAGTGCTGACAGCAAGTGTGGTCTTGAATGAGCAGGGGTTTTGCAGATCTGGATTAATTTTTCAACTGTTTCAAACCTTTTAAATTTGCTTTGGTCAGGTCATTTAATTTTTTAAAGTCTTGATTCTCCCATCCATGAGGTGAATGTACTACTTGCTTTTTTTATCACTTATTACCTGTGTTTTTAACTGTACAGTTTCACACTGTACAATTTTGTCATAAATTTAATCTGAATTGACTCCAGGCTGCTCTGGAGTTCCTGGAGTCCTTTGGATATAATGGTTGTACAAATGCAGAGGGAGATGGATTGACTTGTATTCTAGTAATTTAATTCATAATATTTTGCAGGTTTAGTTTTCTTTAGGGAGCAGGAACTTCCCTCTTGGTAATCCATGGATGTTAGTCTGGCTTAAAGGAAGTTGCTCCAATAAAATAATTCTGAGCTACTTAAACACTATCCCAGGGAGGGCACAGGCAGAATAATTCTGTTAACTACAGATCTGTGCTGCAGAAGATTACTGTGATCCAAGTCTTTGAGGGCTAGAGAATATTCTGCACAATTATCACTTAGAAACTGTTGATATTGGGACTGGATGTTACATTTCACCTTGAAGGGGTTTTGGATTTTTTTTTTTTGGCCTTCAGGACTTGATTCAAAAATACCTGATTATCTGAACATTGCAGCATGAACTTACTTAGCCCTGTTGATCTGGTTTACTCATATTACAAAATTCTAGGATCTTTTGGATTGGTTTTTAGTAACTGCTTGAAAACACTGTAGGCTGATGTGGAAAAAAGTTGGATGTGTAGTGTGAGTCTAAATGATTGGACTCAATCCCTGATGAGCTAAAGTATATCATGTGTTTTCAGGGAATAATATGGAAGGATTAAGGTGTGCTTTGTGTCTTGTCAAATGAAACTTTGTTGGTTTTCCCTCCTCTGTTCACAGATGACAATAGCAACCAGAGTTCAATAGCTGATGCTTCTCCAATCAAACAGGAGAACAGCAGTAATTCCAGTCCAGCACCAGAGCAGAACTTGGCAACACAAGCGGACGGCACTGAAGTCAAGTCTGACGAAACTCAGGCAGAGGCAAAGGAGCAGCCTGGTTCAGAAGGTGAGCTGGGAGGGCCATTTGAAAGCCAAACAAAAAAAAATATCCTTCAGTGTGCTATTTATTTGCTTATCCACTTTAGGAACTGGAAAATAACAATTTGAAAGAGATGGTTTCTGAATTCTCGGCATTTATGTGAAAATGGGCCAGGATTTCTCTGACCTACTGGTGATCTTTCATACAGCTGGAAAGGTCACACTGACATTCAGGGGTCTTTTCAGAGAGAAACAAACAAAATACTGGTTTATTGTTCTCAAATATCAGTCTTGAAAGAAGAAATAATTTAAAATCATCTTTGAAATGGCTCCTACCATGTAATCACACAAATCCTGCAAGGTATTAGTTTGTGTAGATTTCTGGAAGTTTATGCCCTAGTGTGACTAAAATAGAGGTGAGATACTTTGAAATTACTTTTTAAATTGTGTAAACTATAATGCAAGCTTTCCTTCCTCTTAACCCTCCTAGCTACTTATTCAAAAGTTAGCTCTGAGTTCTGTCCTAATTTTCTTAAAGCATTACAAGATCCTGTGGCAGTTGTGGACAGATTAAAAATACATGTGGGTTAAGGGATTGTTCTGAACCTCACTCTTTATATGGTATTTTGGGTAATTGAAACATGCTCTGTATTTATATTCTTGGGAAGATAACTTTCTTTGTGCTGTTGTAACAGATAAAAGATGTCCTTAACACCATTCTAACCATTTGGTTGCAGAATTCTTCCCATACCAAAGCAATTAAATTACACCCTCCTGATTTAGTTCTTCACTGACCAGTTTAAATTTAGAACTTTTATCTTGGTAATGCCAGAGTGTCAGATATGTTAAGTGTTGTCATTGTTAACTGGGGTTAAAATTTGACAACAGAACCATCACCAAATTGGAATAAATCAGAGCACCATTTCCTTCAAAGAATAGCTCCACTTGCACAGTAAACAGTAAGGATTTACTCCTTGGTGTAATGTTGGCTGAACCTGCTTGTGTGAAGCTGTCACATAGCATGCATGTTCCCCTGGTTAAATTTAGGTTTGGGGGAAATCATACCAAGTCCTCTGGGAATAGTTCCAGAGCCAGTTACTGTAAAATGAAAGGGAGATATAATGGCAAAAAGTACCTATTATTAATGCAGGGGTTTTTCAGCTGGTTCAGTGCTGTGTAAACATTTATCAAACATTTATCTACCTTGTTGTGATCAGTCAGAGCCCTGCAATTGGGTCATTATTCAGCTGGACAGGGTTAATGACCTTGCATGTCTATCTCATGTTACTGCACTGAAACCAGGGAGTTCCTGCAAGCCACTCTGTGTGGTCAGAAATGCTTAATGAGCAATTCCTAAATAAAACAGGTGGATTCAAAGCATTCTGCTGTGTGAACAAGTGCTGCAGGCACTGCAATAGCTTGAGGCTTGGTGGTTTAAGGTGTAGATCCCCTTGCCCAAAGGTCAGCTGCAGGCTGAGTGTTCCATCAGGAGCTGCTGAAGAGAGCAGCAGTGATGAGTTAGGGCTGGATGTGTCATGGGGACATGGGCACATGGCTGAGTGCTCCTCAGGGAGGCTGAGAGATACACAGCCAAAATCAAAACTCAACTTCTTGGGACCCTTGGGACTTGTTTCTTCATCAGCATGAAGATTTTCTGTGAGACATAGAAAGGAAGAAGATTCTGCCTGAGTTCACTGAATGTGATTTTTGAGATGCTGATGATGGGCATCACTCTCTTCAATTCAGAAATGCTTGTGATGCTTTTTATACAGTACACCACAAAAATATCCATTACTCACTGCTTATGGCATCCTCATTCACCAAAGCTGTCCAACAGTTTTGTTTGACCTTGCATTTCTCTTCATATGGAATAAATTAATATAATCTTTGGATCAGAGAACTAGAAATTCATTTTACATGTCCCTGTCCCCTGTTTAAGTAAACCTTGCTTTAATTCAGTCTTCTGTAAATCTTGTTTTGAGAGAGAGAGGGGTTTAAAAAAACAACCAACCAACAAAAAAAAATTCCAAAACCCAGTGAAAATTAAGCAATTAACAGCTATGATAGACTGGAGGACCTCTTCACACCTGTATACCAGAACTAAAAAAAAAAAAAAAAAGGATTTAAAATACATGGCTGAATTTTGATTCAGGTAATTGAATTCTGTCTTAGTTGAAACAATTCAACCTTGTGGTTTGAAGCAATTCCCTTTCAGTCCACACTCTGAGGGCTCTGACATCCTGTCTGAGGCTGTGCAGGAGCTTGGCTCCCTCTAGGGTCTGATCCCAGGGTCTGTGCTCCAGCAGCAGGAAGGAAAAGCTCAGGCAGCAGCTAGGTTCTGATCCTGAAGTTTGTGCTTAATTCATCATATTTGTACACTTGTTATGTGTGTTTTCATTAATGTGGCTGAAATGGATGTGCTGATGGGAAAACATCCTGGAAGGCTCCTGCTGAAAGCTTTCATTTGTTTAAAATTATTTTTTGCCATTTCAGATACCTCTGATGAACAGAATTCACAGTCTTCAATGGAAAATTCCATGAATAGTTCAGAGAAAGCAGAAATTCAGTCCTCTGGGGAAAATGATTTAATTACAGAGGCATCTAAAAATTCTCAGGTAACTTTAAGTGCAGTAGTCTGATTGCATGGATCTTGGAAAAGTTTGGTTTTACTTAAAAGCAAATATAAGGAGGACAGTTGTGTATTTCCATTGATTTCCAAAGTGAGGACAGTAAAGCAGCTGTAGAATATTAAATGTGCCTGTTCCTGGTTTTATGGTCCAGGCTGCTTGAGTCTCACAGAATTGGAACAGTAAAACCAGATTGGTCTGCTGGATTTCTTGGTTTCTTAAACCAGACCATGTTATTTAAGTGATTGTTTACATTTTACATTAATAAATTGCTTGGAACAAACCTACTGGACCCTTTGAGGACCTTTCAGAAGTAAAACACCTTCTATAAAGGTAAATGCTTATGGTAGATAGGAGAGTTAATCTGTGGATGTTTGGGTGTTCACTCACTGAAACACTGAAAAATTCTGGATGGGTGGGAGGAAGAAATTGTGCCCAGGCCCTCAGGCAGAGCCCTGCTCCTCCTGGTTTTCCTGTGGGTCCTGAGTTTCAGTGCCCCCTCCATCGAGGCTGTTCCTTGGAATATTCACTGTGGGTTTTAGCCTGGAACTAGAATTTTACCCTTTGTAGATGACAACAACAGCAAAGATGTTGAGGTAAGGTGTAAGCAGAGGAGGATTTAAGGCAGCACTGGGACATGTTCTGACATCCAGGGATGCTTTGTCTGGGACACATCACACGCTGGGGAATTTGTTGGTGCAGTTTGTTTGATGTTTGTGGTGCCTGAACTTCAGTGCAATGATAACATGGCTGTTTTTCTTTTCCCCCTCATTAAGGACTCTGAAGGAGTGCCACCTTCTAAAAAGATGAAAGTAGAGGCTTCCCAACAAAATGTTGAAGAGATTTAGACTATAGATTTTTCTGGTCAGTTTTTATGTAAGGTACATCAGTGGGCTTAATTATAGAACAACCTTACTTAAGCATCTTCTCTTGGATGAGGACAGAACTCCTAACTTTTCAAGTTACCAAGCAAAAATCCAAGAAAGCCTAACAAAGGTTTAACTTCTCAGACACTGAAAACTTTTTCCTGTGAAACAAACATTGAGAACTTTTAAGTTACTGTCTCTGAAATGGTTGGAGTAAACAACTCAGGAGGGGTCTACGCACTGTTTCTAAAGTCAAAATTACAATTATGTTGCTGCTGTATTTTTTTTTTCATTTCTCTATTTAACATTGTAAGATATTTAAGGATGGTACAGGTCAGGTATTAGCTTTCATGTGAAGTTCATTGTTCTGGCGTGATGTCTGCTTTTGTTTTGTGCCTTGTGTTCTGAAAACAGTGCTAACTTTTAAAAGTTGTTTTGCAACTGTCTCCTTTGCAAAGTGGCCTATGTTTGCATAATGCCATGTAGTCAGGCTTTTTTTTTTTTTTCTTTTTTGTTTGGGGTTTTTGTTTCGTTTTTAAGTTTTAAATCCCTGGTGCTTAAATTTTTAAACAACTACAAATCAGGAAGCCATTTTCACTCTTGGAGTCCAAGGAGAAAAAGGAGCTTGATATTTTATTTTAGCAGCTATAGCAGAGATCTTTTATTGAATGCATGGCATTCGCAACTGTAAATTTGGTCTTCTAAATACTTAACTTCATCAGAAGTTAACATGATCTGTTTACCATTTATAGTCCAGATCTGAATAGATGCTATAACACAGGCACTTAAAATACTTAGTATTAGGTCCAGATCTCTGTACTGGGTACAACTTGCTTTACAGAAAAGTTCCACTATGTACATAAATAGGATCAAAGGGATTGATGCACAGTGAGTTTATTTTCAATTGGTCTTTTTTGATATCATGTTTTCACTGAACTGGATTTCATTGTACTGTTTCATTATGAGATGTTTACTTCTATGTTCCAGGAAAATACTGTATTGAGGGGGGTGGGCTCCTGATTCTCTTTCAGCAAGTCTTGTAAATAAGCCTTGTTTGCATAGTCCAGTTCCTGACTGCAGTTAGGAACGTTCCTTCTCTTCCAATGAACGTTCAGGTGTGCTTATGCTAACTAAACTAATGGAAAGGCACAAGGTAGGTGCAGCTCCCCTCAAATTCCTGGCAAGCAGAAGCGTGGAACCATCTGCATCAGGTCACGAGGGTCTGGTCTTCCAGTGGGCTTTGTACTTCCAGGGAATAAACACCCGGTGTTGGTGGGACCTCCCACTCCATGCACACACATCCATCCATGTGTCCATCCCTGCTGCTTGTCCTCCAGCCCTTCTCTGTCTCCTCCTGGTGTGGGAGATGGAACTGGGAATTTCAAATACGATCTCACAGCTCTGGGAATGGTTGCGTGTAGTTTGTAAGCTGAAAAAAAAAAAACCTGTAAATACTTTTGTAGACAAAAAAAAAAAAAAAAAAAAAGTTGCTTCCAGTTGATAAGGTTTTTTCATAAATTAGGTCTTTGTGAAGCTTATTTAGGTCTGAATTCTCCAATAGTGAAAATGGCTTGCACTTAGACTACTGCATTACGTTTGCAATTACCACTTTATTAGGAAAAATACTGAGGAACTGGGGGGAGGGAAAAGGGGAGGGAGGAGTGGGGAGCCAATACTGACCTTCCATAAGATGTTTGTAGGATTGAACCCCAAATAACCTATGACACTCAACTTTTCCTTTATGTTGAAATAAACCATTTTGGATTTTGACTGAATAAAATTTGATTGCAAATCATGATAACAGCGTGCTCCCTAATAAGATTTTTGGGATTTCTGGTCTGATCATGAAGTCCATTAACATTCTGAAAATGAGGAAATGAGGAGCCAAAAACTGAAATTGCACAATATATGCAATGAAACGGTAGAATTCTCTCTTGAATTGTGTGTATGCCTAAAATGTGGATAACTGGTCCATGATGATTGATTTGTATGTATATTACATTCAGATTTAAGTGATATTTTGTGAGAAGTTCTATTGATATATTAAATGGGCAAATTTAGAAAGATTCAAACTTCTAAATATTTTTGATTTACTAACTACTTTTCGTTATTCTTAATGCTAAAACAAAACAAATGGATGCCACCTTTGACAAGTAGTCGTGTTTACTAATCCCTCTCTTCAGGTGCATCACAGCAAGTTTTTAATTTTCATTTTGTAGTTTCCAAGGGAGTAAATAGACTTTTCATTTAGGAACTAATTCCTGTACTTTAGGAAGAAATAAAATATATAAATAGCACTAAAAATACCTCAAATTTTTCATTAGATAGAAGCTTTTATTGGCATTATTGACATCAACAGGTTTGATTATAAACTTCCTTTTCTCTCCTGTGGCTTCTGCTCAGAACTGTTCATTGTTCTGTGGCTAATGAGACAAGGCATCATAACCATCTTCCTAGAGGCTTTATTTCTGAGGTAGAAATCCTTTATTTACAGCTTCTACAGAATGCATTCAGATCTTTTATTTTAACCAGAGATTCTAGTGACAACAGACAACTGAACAAGCAGATAGATTTGGGTTCCTTAGACCTGTTATTGTCAGTCTCTGAGGAAAGAGACTTTGACATTATCTGGTATGAAGAAATCCAAAATAGTGTATAAGACTGTTATTAGTCTTTTTTTGAAGTGCCTGATAACATTTATGGGCCAACGGATGTGATTGAACACATTTTAATGCCAGAAAGTCCAGATGGGACCAAACCAGAACATGGAATTCAAATCCACCTGAGGTTTGAAAGCAGATCTAAATCCAGCTTTTTTTGGCTTGGACCTATCTCTACCCAAAACTTGTTTTATGAACTCACTGTAAAAGGGTTTATTGAAAGCATTGAGAGGTGGAGCAGGAGGAGAGATGTAATTTTTTTCAAGATGACTGAAAGTTCTCATACAGCTGATGTTTTAGAAATAGTGCAAATATCAAGAAGTGCTTCCTTGCTACAATGCTGAATGTTGGAGCTTCAGTTACAAATAAATAAATAAAAAAATTAACAAAAAATATGAAAAAAAAAAAAAAGAAACTAGAAGCAAGCAAGTAATTTAGCTGAGTTTGTGGAACACGTGGGAAGGCCTTCCGGATAATCGATTTACTCAGCCAAACATTTTATAGCAGAACTATTCCTTGGAATTTTTATGCTTGGGAAAGTAGTTGTTAAACATTCCAAAAAGTGCTGGCACTTACAAAACAACAACAACAATAAAAAAAAAATCAACAAGGCAGTATAAAATATCGGTTTTGGGTGGCTATCTTCATACATAAACATTGTCATGTTTTGGAATGTTCTTTATATCTAAGGGCCTGTTAGAAGGTGTAAAGAATTTTGTTTTCTTCAATACCTAATCGTTTTCCATCTTATGATTTGTGTGTGTGTGTGTTGTACAGCAGTATAATTTTTCACTTATTTATTCCATCGGTAGTTATGGTTTGTACAATGTACAATGGTTTCATTTCAAAATAAAATAAAAAATCACAACATGAATGCTGTGTGAATAATTTTTATCAAGAAACAATCTCAGTTTGGTTCTTTTTTTATTTCCCCCACAATAAATTTCTGTTTTTATAAATGGTATTTTTAAATGTTTATTCTCTGGTGTTGTCTCGTTTGATAACGTGTAAAATGATCCACCTTTGAGCAGTCCAAAGGTGTCTTGATAATTGTGTGGTGGGGCAGGTGCTGCTTATGAGAAGAACAAGTAGATATGGCCAATGTAATTGCAGCAATAATTTGGTCATTTCAGATAATTCTTTACCAAATTCCTCGTTTGGTGCTCGGTTAATGTGTTGTGGTAGCTGAAATTGGAGGGGGAGGGAAGGCAGAACGTGGGAACGTGCTTTGGTTTGGAAAGGAGCTCGAGTCTGATGCTTGCAAGGGAAAAACTCCTGAAGAGTTTTGGAAAGATTCTTTACATTCAAGATGGATATAAAGTGTCCAGCTTATTTTTAGTGGTCGGTGTGCTCTGTCCCGAGGTGGCCTGCAGCTCCCCAGGCAGCTGGACTGCTCTGCTGGCTCTGCCTCCCAGCGGGGTGAGCCCCAGCCTGCTCCCACCTTGGCTCTGCTGCCCCTCTCACATTTACTGGGGTGTTCCTAACATCCTCACCAGCCCCTTAAACTCACTAGCCTGGGAAGGAAACTATGTTTTAGTTTGGTTTTCTTTTCCTTCTCCAGATTAGTGAATTAAACCGGGAGACACCTACCAAGGAGTTCCATACTGGGTGGAACTGGAGAGAGAGGAAAGAACAGGTAGAAGCAAGGCTGTAACTCAAGATGGGTCCCAGAAGGAAAGGCCTCTGAACAGGTAAGGCTTGTGCCAGGGAGTGAGCAGCAGCAGCAGCCTGGAGCAGGGCATGGCTGGAGGTTGTGCCTGTGGAGCAGGATGGGCACAGAGCCCCGCTGGAGCAGGGCATGGCTGGGCTGGACTCCTGCACTCAGCCCCAGCCCAGGCTGGGAGCTGGCAGGAAGATTCCTTGAGCTCTCCCTCATCAGTATGGGAGTGTTTATCTCCCTGTGTGTAGATTTGGGAGGATAATCTCACCACTAAGCAGTGTGGAATACACTGTGGGCATGGAACAGCTTGGATGTCTCTGTTCACTGTGTGTATTGCAGTGGAATTTCTCCTGTGCTAAAAGCCTCAAGGAATTGATGTTGTTCCTTGAAGGAACATCATCAGAAGCTGGTGGCCTGTGTTTCACCTTGCACTGTGGATTGATGAAAACAGTAGGAAATGACAAACTCCCTGTGCCTCCTGGAACTGCTTGCTGTGGAGCAGGAGAGGATCACTGCAGTCTTGAACTGTTACTGATAACCTAAATGCTCATTTTAAAAGGGCAAACCAACAGGTCTGTCTCCAAAATAAGTGGATTTATTTTAAGGGATGCCCCTTTCCTTTCTTTTTCCCTCCCCTTTGCAAAGGAGAAAACCCTGAACTTGTGATGTAGCTTAAAGCTGCTGTCTTTCTTTAAATGATGGTGTACTTTTAACACTTCCTAGAAAATTGCACTGCAACCCAGTGATTTTATTTTAACAAGTTACCTGTCTTTTCCTGCAGGAGGAAACACTGGCTTGCTTAGAATTCAGTGAGGTCAGTGTACAGGCTGTTGTCATGGAAATACTTTATACAGTGCTGCTACTGATTTTTTTTAGCTCAGGTTTAGTTCTGAATAAACTACATGAAAGACTTTTAATAGGTATTATTAAACTGTGTTGTTTTGAAATGTTTTAAATTTTTTTTTGTACTTAAAATATTCTCAATGTCTTGCTAGGAGGCAGCACTTTTTATTTTCTTTTTTTTTTAAGCAAATGTTAATATAGGATAGCAATAACCAGTTTTGAAGCTAAATATGACAGGCCTTTTCTTCAGAATTTGAGTCATGTATGATGCTGACTAAGAGCTGAATGCTAGTTTTAGTTTTTAAAGATCTGAGACAGCTCTCACATGATGTGATCATTCCTTACTGTTGCTTTCATGTGTGGGGAAGTGTTTGGCCTAGCACTCCTCCCCTAAACACAGGGATCAGCCTTGATTCCATGCTAATGGGGAATGTCTGATCATTGCATGGGCGTAATTGGGATATTGCAGAGATGCCTCTTCTCTCCTCA
Source organism: Catharus ustulatus (assembly GCF_009819885.2). Lineage (NCBI taxonomy): Eukaryota > Metazoa > Chordata > Aves > Passeriformes > Turdidae > Catharus > Catharus ustulatus. Next base: position 3,115,531 of record NC_046238.1, read on the forward strand.
CCCAAGATTTGCTCTCAATCTTCTCAGTCTCCCTTGATCTTATTTCTGGTTTAACACACCAGAAAAAGTAGCATATGGCTATTTAATGTTTGGAAGCTTTTTCTCTCCTGAGGGTGGCTGTGTACAAGAGCCTGTTTTTTCATTTTGAGTGTGAGGTCCTAAAACTGAAATAATATTTTCAATTTAGTATAAATGCTTTGGAATGTGTGTCCTAGGATCTGACTGCTCTCCTGGTCATGGAGGTTTGCACTGCAGGGCAAGTTTGAAATCTTTTCACTTGACTTTGTGTACACATACATACATGTATGGGGTTTTGTGCTGTAGGATGATACTCTCTCCCCACACCAGCCCTGTTGCCATGTTTTTATGTTAACCTACAGGATCCATTGCCTCCTTTATGCTTTTGAGAAAGATGAAATCTGACCTTCATTTTCCTTGGAACATTTGTGATTCCTTTCCATGTGCCACTGAGCAGGTAGCTGTGTTAGGTGTGAGGCCCTGGCAGCAGAAGCTCCATGTCCTGACCCCTCTGTGACTGCAGGTCTCCACTTCTCTGGCTGCCCTGTCCCTTCTTGCAGACTCCTGGAAAATAATGAACAATTTAGTATTTTAAGTATTTCTAGTGCAATCGCTCACTCAATGCTCTTCACCCACTTCTGGGCTGTCCTCTGCATCTCGTGTTCCTCACATTCCTTTAAGTTTAGGAATGTTTTCCCTAATCGTTAGAGCTGGAAGGGACCTCAGGAGATCACCCAGTCCAATGGAGCAGGTGACACAGGAACGCATCCAGCGGTGTTTGAATGTCCCCAGAGAGGGACAATCCACGGCCTCCCCGGGCAGTCCCTGCCACCCTCAACCTAAAGGAGCTCCTCGTGTTGAGGTGGAACATTTCCTCTCTTAGTTTGGTTTATAAAAGAAACACGTTTGTCCTGCTGGATGCAAGTCCCGCCGCATCATTTAAACCAGCCACCCTCAGAAGGAGCGGGGACATTCCTGGCACAGGGCACCAGCATTGCTTTCCCCGTTTATATTTTTGAGCCACGCCGGCGGTACCGGGGTGTCCCCGTGCCCAGGGCGGCGCGGCCGCTCCGTCGCCTTTAAGCGCGGCGGGGGCCGGGGCGGGGCGGAGCGGGGCGGTGGCGGCGCAGAGCGGGCGCGGGCTCGGCCGCGGCGGCAGCGGGGCCATGGCCGCCGACGTGTTCATGCGGCCGGCGCGGCTGCTCGGGGCGGCGGGGCCGCTGTCCCCCCGCACGGAGCCCGACGAGGACTCGTCGGACACGGACGATGGCGGAGCGTCGCCGGGCGGGGGGCGGCGGTGCGGGCCGCGGCGGGGGCAGCCCCCGGGCCCGCAGATCATCCACTCGGGGCACTTCATGGTCTCGTCGCCGCACAGCGAGCACCCGCCCAAGAAGGGCTACGACTTCGACACGGTCAACGAGCAGACCTGCCAGACCTACCAGTTCGGGGCGGCCCGCGGCGGCGGCGGCGCCGGCGGCCGCCTCAGCATCGACGCGTCCCTCACGAAGCTGTTCGAGTGCATGTCCCTGGCCTACAGGTACCGCCGGGGGCCGGGCGGTCCCGGCAGCGAGCCCCGGCCGCGGGCACAGCCCTGGGCTGGGCGGGGGGACCGCGCCGGGCCCGGCTCCGTGTGAGGGGCGGGGTCGCAGCCGTGTGGGGACCGACCCGACCCGACCCGACCCGAGCCGAGCCGAGCCACACGCGGGGTTCGGTGCCGCTTTTGTTTTCAGCGGGCTCGGGGGATCCCGGCGGGACTTCCCGCAGGCCCAGGCCGTGGCTGGGGTGAGCCGGGGGTGTCGCTGCCCCCCCGCCCTGAGGGCTGCGGGCCGGGGTCCCGCTCGCCCCGGCGGCTGCTGGTGCCGCTGGAAGCCCTCAGCATCCCGCGGCCAGGCCGGCGGCGAGTGGAAGCCTCCAGTGCTAAGCAGAAACCCTTAAAGGGCAAAGTGCCCTGCTCCATGTGAAACCCGGCCAATTTTCCCTTTTCCCCTCCCCAAATTTTATTTTTATAACAAAGTCAAGCAAGCGGGCTCTGTCGTTTCCTTTGTTCCTGTGGTGGCTGCAGCTGGCAGCAGCACTTCCTGGGTTTATCTTAAGCACCTTTTGCTCAGACTTCAGTTGTGCTTTTCATCTCTTCACTAAGGCGTTATATTCCCATTTATCCCCTTTGTCTGTCATCCAAAATGGAGGCAGAGCTGTGGAATAGAAGTGTTTTGGAAAGATGTGTGTCTGCTCGAGTCTTTTGTTCCGTGTGATATAGCAGAAACCGGATCCAATCTGATGTTCTCTGCTGAGCGTGTTTTGGAAGTTGATTAAAAGGGTTGATGGAAAATGTCTCTTGGCATATCAGCGGAAATATTTATTTTCATCTGTAGGCACCACATTAGGTTGCTAAAAGAAAATTAACTTTGCCCACCCCAGCTAATCTGAGTATTGCTCAATGAAAATGAGACAATAGAACTATCTGTTCTGTACAGTTGTGAGAAGATATAATGTAAGTAATCCTAAAATTTTGGTAATATTGGCCAAGAATGTTATTAGTTATTGGCAAGAGGCTGAACCTCAGACAAGGTGCAACACTGGACATGAGTACTTGGTGCTTACAAAAGAAATAAAAATGTGAGCCTTAATTGAAATTAATTAATTGAAAATTAATCAATCTACCTTTATTGTACAAGCTGGGAGGAACTTGCAGAGGAGCCACAGGGATTGTGAATGACAGAACTGCACTGCTCATGTGCATCTGCTCCTCGGCCTCTACCACCTTTGTTTTATTTTGTGCTTCCATTAGTGTGTCCTTGGGATTTTGAAACTGAGGATCACATCTTCTACAGAGGAGTAATTCTGTTACACTGACTGACATTACTCAATTGGGATGTAAGTGAATAAATTGAGCACCAAATTTATTTCAGAAGAAATAATTTTACCCTGCTTGCTGGTGGTACCATGAGGCAAGGTGTAGAAAATATCTTCTTAGAGGCTGCCAAAGGAAAGCACATTCTTGATGCTTCTGTCCTTGGGTATCTTAGGGTTTGCTGAGTTGCAGCCCTGGAGCATCCTGCCCAGATCCAGCCTGCTTACTCAGCAGCTTTGGGATAGAATTTTTAAATCTGCCAAACAAACCAGCTGTAAACTCGGCTCTAAAAAGGATTAAAGTAATTCTGGGAAGTCTGATTTGAGGTGATGAACGTGGCTGTGAAATGGAAATGTCATTTTAAGAAGTGATTGAGCCTGCAGGTTGTAGGTGTCTCTGTCCACATCTCAGGTCGGATTTGATCTGGGCTGGTTTATGGGGATGTTTTGTGGCTGTTGCCTCAGCTGTGCCTTTCTCATTATTGCCTGTCACATCCAGCACTGACAAAACACACAGATTCCACATTAATGTCTTCTGTGCTGCCTTTGCTGGGTAGAAATTCGCTCCAGAAATGGACTGGGGGTGTGAAAACCAACAGCAAAAACTCTGCCACAGAAAGGTGAAGATTTTGCTTTGTGGGAGCATGAGCTGCCTGCAGAGCTGGGTGATGCAGCCCTGTTAAACACAAACCCAAGGAAGCTGCTGTAACAGAGCTCTCTGTGCAATATTTATTTACACATGACACCCATTGCTGGTATTTCAGTGTTTAAACTTTTAAAGAGAAGCAGTAAAATGTGGTACCCATTAGCTTTGCTGATGGACTAGAAAGCAAAGTTTTTCTAGATTACCTCGGTCATTACCTGGGTCATTACCTCGGGTGGTTTGTTTGGAAGTGACCAAATTTATGCAAGATCACGGATTTGTTGTGTAACCTGGCATCTTTTAATTGTGCTCTAAATTTTTTTGAGTTTGGCTTTGTGCTGTTAACGGTCAAACCTTTTAATGATAAAAAAAGTTGTTTCTGAGCACCAGGGAAGCGATTCCCTCATGCCTTTGAGCAGCACAAACCAACACGATTCTAATTTTCCTCACAGCTGTTTCAGTCACATATCCAGTTGCACAGCTTGAACAGTCTCATTTCAGATAAGCCATTCCAGAGAGGAAAATATGCCTATAGCATACTCCCCTGTACAGTGAGCAGATGAAAACAATTTTTAAAATTAATTAGTAACTTATAAACACTGGGGTTTACAACAGGTGTCACGCGGGCTGTACTTTATCTAGATGTCACTTGTTTTTCTGATGAGATTGATTATGGGAACTGTACCACACTGACAGAAGGAAAAGAACATTGTTTTTCCCCTTTTAGCCCCTTCATCTCAGCTCTTTAAACCAATGTGACCTTGCAGACCTTGACGTGTAGGTAGCTGCAATTGACCTGTTGCAGGCAGCTCACTTTAGATGTTAAAAAATGTTCTCAAAATGAGAGAGACCTTTGACACTGCTCGTTCTGCTGAGAAGCTGTGCTCCTGGGCAGACCCACAATATGCACAGTTAAGTAAAATGTTATGCCATCTTGATATTTAATTTACTAAAGCCCTCTTATAACTTTACATTAACCACATAATTACATTATCCAGAAAAAAATTCCTGAAGCTGAACTGTATTTAAAAATGTTCCAACAACAGCCTATCAGGAAGGTTTTTTTCCTTGAGATTGGGACAGAAGAATTTTTTCTCTTTGTTTTGGAGACTTCTTGTCTCCAGTGGAAGAATCATACTCAGCTCCATGTAGAATGCAGGCTGAAGATTTCTGTGAGGTGAAAAACTGAGCTCTACAAAAGGGCACTGTAAACCATTTATTGCCCTGGCAGTTGGACTTCCCTGTGGAAAGCTCTGCTTTGGGAAGAATGATGCATAGTTTAAGGTTTAAAACCTGAAATTGGAACTTTTCTGAACTGTGTGGAGCTCTGAAAAATGGATGTTGGGAATCCATGACCTTATGCTAGTTTATCTCTAGGGTAGAGAGGTAAATCATGCTAAAATTACTGATGTAATTATTGCAAGGAGTAGGAAATACAGTGTATTACTTCTGGAAAAAGTGGATTTAAGACAATTCTTTATTTTCTCCAGTGTAAAATGCATGAGTGACATTGCAGATTTCAGTTATACTCTGCAGTGTGCTGTGTACACGCCCTGTGAAGGAATAAGAGGTTGATGAGGATCTGAGACCATGTAAATAATTAACTTTGTGTATTAAGGTTCCCTTCTTGTGCAGTGCTGGGAAGACAGTCCTGCACAGGAATGGGCTCCTCAGATGTGTGTGGTCGTGTACACTGTGTAAACAAAGCACAAGCTTTATTGTAGGTGTTATTAATGATACTACTCACACTGAGTGGTGTTCTTTTTAAACTATTATATATTATTATGGCAGTTGTTGATTAGCATAGGGCATGGTAGGGTAAATCAAGATGACTTTGTGGGCTCATTTATTCTTAAGTAGCCTCAGAGTTCTGTCACCTCTTAATAAGAGCTTAAGGAACATGCCAGGTGTTGTACTTGAGGTAAGAGTGTTAAGGTTGGCATGAGATCCTTGTCCAAAACCCTCTGGATCCTGCTTGCTAAAGCTGCACAGAGCAGGAGAGTGGGCTCTGGGAACTGGGACAAAAGCTGCCTTGTGAGCAGCTTGCCAGGTCATTTCTAGATTTCATCTCTCCTCTTTAGCAATATGACTCCTTCACTTCATGTAGATGTAAGCCAAAAATATTCCCTTCCTCAGTGGACTGAAGTTAGGGTCAGCTTGTTTCCAGAGCACCTTTGCCACACATTCTTTGTTAGAGCAGTGTTTGGGGAAGTTCTCAGCAGTGCTGATAGCACTTGGAGATTAAAAAGAATTCAGTTACATATTTCACATGCTGCTTGTGGATGGTGCTCTGATAAAAACACCTATGTTCACCTCTGAATTCAGCCAAGCTTGAGCAGAGCTGCTGTTACAAGTATTTTTAACCATGGTGAGGGTCCCTTCCAAGCCAGGATACCACAGTCAGGGTGCAGTATGATCGAGACATTGGTACTGAGCCTCTTACCCTGCTTATGTCAAATGCTTGATATAGTCACAAGCTTTTAAGCTCTGTTTAAGATGCACTTGGAAATTCCACCTTGACAACCTTGAACCTCAGGATGGTTTGCAGAAAAGTTGCTGGGCTGTTCTTGTCTCAGAGACACGTTTCTTTGCCAGAGTAAACATTTGGTAGTGGTACTGTGAGAAGGCCTTGGTTCAAGTTAAGGTTTGATGTTTTCAGGGCTACAAATGAGAACAGGGAGAACAAATTCTGTGGACAGAGGTTTAGATACAGGGACAATTTAGTTTGTTTTGCTCCTGGCTATTTTGGTGTCTCTGCAGACTGGTTTCTATGGACCTGGTGGGGCAGGGTGTTGCTATAGAGGTGTGAGGCACAGTACTCACATTTTTCATTGAAAAAGCACATCGTTATCTTTTGGTCTACCAATTAATCTACATCTTTTGTTGTAGTTCTCATCTCATGTTTTTACTCAGTAAACAGATGTCATTTCCTGGCTTAAATACAGCATGGATTTAGTAATCATAATTTTGATGGATTGCTGAAATAGGGAAGAGGGAGCTGGTTTGTCCTGAGAACTGCCAGTTCTCAAGAACTTTTGCATAATCTGAAAAAAACATGGCTGAACTTTAAGATTTGGCATTATTTTTAGTGAAGATTTTGTGTTGTTTTTTTAATGATGTGCTTTGAATGGGAACAAAAATTAATATGTTGATTTCCAGTTCTTCCCCCCCTACCCATTTTTATTTCTTTCTGCTGAGTGGCAAGAGGACTTAAAGCCAAGAAACCCAAAATTCAGGTCTTGGCTTCACTCATGTTTTTCCACACATCCCTTTAGTAGGTCACTGAACCATTCTTCTTTGTTACTTTCCCATGTGGGGGGAAAAAATTTCCATTCTTTTGGAAAGCAGAGTTGATATTCAGTCACTTGAGCAGCTCCTTATCTGACTGTGTGTCCTTAAGCTATGATTAGTGTTAATCAAACAAAAGGGTATCTAGTGATGCTGCAGGCTGGGAAGGGGTGGGGGGGAATAAAGGGAGCTTTGTAGCCATTTTGAGCTGAAGGCTGGACATTTCTGGGATCTCAGAGGCATTTTGACAGGCTTGAAGGAGAGAGTGAACTCTTGAAGTTGTTATGGGTGGGTGGAATTTTCCCCTAATAACAGCACTTAGGGATCTGTTGTGAAGCAGCAAGAGCTGAAAGGACAAGGAATGGGGCTGGAAGATCGCTGAGATTGTGGAGGGAAATTAAGAGGATCTTTGAGGAATGCACTGAGTGAATTAGAAGGGCCAAGATAAAGCCACAGGAAGAGCTGGATGGTGTTGACACAGGCCACAGGGATGGAAACAGGAAAGAAAAAATGAGATGCTGCAAAGTTCGAGTGAAACAAAGGATGTCTCAGCTGACTGGGTGGGTTTGAGCCCGGATTACCAACTCACTGAACCCGTGTGAGTGAGGAAACACCCAGCAGCAGGGAAAGGGAAGTCTCTCATCGTGCTGGGGACTGGAGAAGAAAAGAGGTTGGAGCTGTACTTAGATGAGATTTGAGTAAAAGGACAGAGCTAAAAGATGATGATGAGCTGGGGAGAAAGGAGGATGTTGGTGTAATGCTGTCCAGGACAGGAGAAATAGGAATGGAAGGGAAGAATAGATGGAAAGTCAGGGTAGATGGTGGAAGGTGTGGCTGCAGTTGGAGAAGTCCAGTGTTTATTCCCCGTGCTTTGATCTGTGATGGGAGAGTCAGATAGGAGGCACTTGGTGAGGGTGTGCCTGATAAAGGAGAGAATGAGCTGGATGCACCCAGATGTGGAAGTCATGGATGATGGAGCAGTGAGATGGGGCAGCAGATCTGCAATTCCTGCTTTGGCTCTTCTCATGCTGCCCTGCTGCCTTTTGCTGTTGGAGGGAAAGGATTCTCTTTTTAAAACAGAAGAACAACAAACCTTACCAGTTGAGGAACCTGGACCAGTTTGGGTTAAATCTGGTATTTTATTTTTAATTAACAGACTGCAGGCTATATGCTTGCAACTTCCTTTCTTTGTATGCAGAAATTAATTGCATTTACAGTTTCCCTCATGTGTCCTTTGATATCTTAATATCGTTGGCACAAACAGTTCTTTAAAGACAAAACTTCTAAGCTACTTCTGAGGGAAAAGACAAGCTTTCTAAACTCTTTGATGACTATAGAAATATTTTACAGCTTTCATACAATTTTCCTTTCGCTTTGGAAAGGAAACCTTTAACATGTCCATAAAACAGTTCTGAAGATGATTAGGAAAAGTACTTGTTTCAGTTGCCTCCAAAGAAAATAGAGTTGGTTCTTTGTGTTTCAGACAGTGATAGAAAAACCTGAATCTGATTGTTTTTAGTGCAAGCTAGAGTTACACTATTGTCACAGTTTCTGAAGCAGAAAGGCTTGAAAAATAAGTTAGGAAAAGCAAGGTTCTTCAGAAATTGCTTCTAATAGTTTTAGCACCAGAACAAAAGTTCTGACCATGGTCTTTTCAAACAATTTTTGCTCAAATTGGAGTTGGAAGGTAATTTTTGATTGTTTTTGAACATAAACACACTGGCTTGGTGTCACTCCTGACACAATTAATGTAGCCATGCCTTGGTAAGTAAAGCAGCCTCTGCCATCGGAAATGTTGCAGTGTGCATTTGCCACAGCTTATTTACTTAGTGACACACAAGCACAAAGCTCTTCACTAACCCTTGGTTTCTTGGCTGTTGATCTTAGATAAATCATTTATTGCTTTTTCCTCCCTTTCTCCATTCTGAAGTGATCACAACAGTCTCAGCACTTCAGAGCCCCAGATGTGTGTGCTGGCCTTTTAGAAAGAGGGAAACAAAGGCATGAAGTTGAGAAGTGAGCTGACATAGGAATCTAAAAGGCAAAGATGACACCTCAGCTACAAACTTAGTAAAGGAAAGAGGACAAATGGAAGAAAGATTCAGGATGGGATGTTGAAGATGTGCTGCTTACTGACACGTCCCTTACTGGGGAACCTCACAGATACAAATCCCAGGGTAATAAAAGCAGGCTGATACTTGAAGGGCAGTCCTGATGCTTCTGGAAGGCAGAGTTCTGCTAAGTACCCTTGGCCTTCACTGAGCTGCCTGAGAAGCAGCTCTCCCTGCCCTGACTGTGGTTCTGAGAGGCATCATTCTCTCATCATGCAGTCCCCAAAAAACCTTTAATATCTGGAGCATCCCTCTGGATTCCTGAGCATGCTGCTGCCAGTGACCTTCTGGAGAATCTGGAAAACCCTTTTGTTCTCTTGGGCTTGGAAATCTAAACGGTGTGAGCTTGTTTGAGCTGTCCAATGGTTGGATGCAGGACCCCTTTCCTCAGGAGAGATTTGTTCAGGAGCTGAATGTGCCACCTCAGGCAGCAGGAGGAGCCTGCCTGTTTGGGAACCCTTTACTCTGCAGGCAGAAATGGAGAACTCTTTGTTTTCCTGCCTTGGCTTCATGCACTGCAATTGCTGGACTCTGTCTCCCTGTGTTAAATCTACTGTTGGGATTCAGCAGAAGTTTCCTGGAACTCAGTGGTGATAGTGTTTTATCTTCCTGCCATTCCCACAATCTCTTATCACTCTCCTCCAGGCTTGATGCCTCTGAGCAGCAAGTGGTGAGGAGAGCTGGGTGACACCTTGGCCATTGTGTGTGGTGTGAATGGCTGCAGGGGAGTTGTCTCTTCCCTCTCTGTTAAGCAGATTTCACTTTGTGCCTTCAAGGTATGGAAACCTGAGTGCTGCTTAAGAGCAAGTTCAGCAGCAGTTACCTTTGTGATTGAATTTTAACTTGGCTGTCCAGCCATGATAGCGGTGGATAATAAAGGAGCATAGGAAGCATCCAGGCCCAGGGAAAAGATTCCTTCCCTTGGCTGGTTATCCAGACCATGGCTACTTGCAAGGTGTGTGAAGGTACAAAGCCCACAGTGTTAGGAGTGGCTCTCAGGGCTGCTTTGTCACCTTTGGGAGTGTGAGAGAAAAGGTGACATGCCAGATGGAAAGGGCTTGCAGGGCACTGCTGGGATTATCATGTAACAGGGTATTAGTGAAAGAATCTGATTCCCTTCAATTAGTGATATGTCTGTGTGTTTTGGCCAGGATGCTCCTGACCCACAGATAACCCTTTGCCATGACACAGTTGGTGATGTACCATGATCTGAGGAAAGGGTTCAGCTGTTTAAGTAGCTAAGCATTGCTGCTTAATGAATTGATCACTTTTCCTGAAAAGCACAGAAAAATTTTAATGACTTGTTAAATTTTAATGACTTGTTAGAGAGCTTTTTATCCTGGGTTTTGTGTTTGCAGCACATTATCTACGACAGTAATGCACAGTTAGAGACTTTTTTTATGTCTCTACTTCTAGTTTAGCTGATGGTGTAGTCCAAGGAAGCAGTGGATACAGCCCTTTTTATTATATTTAATGCCTTTTATTGCTGTATTTTTAATGTATGGTAATGTCTTCCTACATACAGAGATAGATGCTTTTTTTAAAAATTATAGTGGGAAATTTCTGGATTTCTTGGGGTATCTTTATTGCTCATTTATACCACATCAGAGCAAACAGAGAATATGAGTAAAGTAAATATGTGGTGTTTGTGCTTCTGTTTCGTTGCAGATTAACCATATTTCCCTATGCATTCTCCCATGATTTGGGGAACAAAGAACAGAATTTGGAGGGACAGTTCAAAACAGAAATAAGAGAGTTGAGGCTGCTTGCAGCTGGAGGAGCAAGGAAGAATGTTTGAGATCACTCTCAGTCCATGAAAAGTTGTTCTTACTCAAGCAAAGGAGTTCTGATGCTTGTTAGAGTTTTGAAAGCTTCTTCCATCTCAGGAGATGAAGGGTGGTCTTGTCTTTGCTGGTTTTGGGTGGGGCTTACTTGGCCCAGGGCTGGTTTGTGAATTCAGAACAGGAATTGAAGAGTGGAGCCTTAAGGATGACTGAGGGGGTAAGGAGAAGATAACCAGATAACCTTGCTCTTGTGTAATAGGTTTGCTCTTCTTGAGAAAGAGGGTTGCTGGTACTTGTTTTGGAAGTGAGATAGCAGCTGCATTGTTTGTAGTTGGGTTTTGCAAATCTGGGGGGAAGGTGGCAGCTTGCAAATGTGACCTGGCCTGAACCCTCTTGGTGGGGTGTTCACTCCTCCTGTGCTGCATCTGTCCTGGTGTTCTGAGAGTCCTGCTGGTGTGGGAACTCAGAGGTGTCTGTGCTGGGAGCTTGTGTGAGCACCAGAGTTTTAGTGCCAGTAGAATCCCTGTGGTGAGGGCAGCACCTTGGTCCTGTGTCCTGGCAGGCAGAGGGAGCACAGGAACAAAGGTGTGCAGGTGTTTTGTTCTGAGGAGTTGGTGTGCAGCTCGTTCTGCTGCCCAGCACAGATCTGCAGAAGCACAAGTGAGCAGGATGAGGCCTTTTCTTTTCACTGATCCTTCCAGGGGAGGCTGTTAGTCCTCAGAGATCAGCAGGGCTGTTCTTTATGAGAGATGTCTGCATAGCAAGATTCAAACAAACATTGCAGAGGCACGAAGGAGCCTTTGCTTCTGGAATCTGTCAAGTTCATTGTTTTCAGGATTGTGGAGCATGGGATGTTTACTCGAAATCCTGGCCTCCTTTCCCTCTGCTGCTTTGTTTACTCTCCCTTCCCTCAAGGTCCCATAGTAACGAGTGCTCTGCCTGCAGCAGTTCAAGGACACCACAGCTGCAGTGACCTTGGCCAGCATGGCTGGAGACCTCTGGCCAGGCTGCAGCAGCTCAGTGACTTCTGCATCCAGCAGCCAAACCCTTCCCCAGCCCATGGGAGCTTGTTGTGCACAACACTTCTTGTCCATATTGCCCCATCTGGGCTGGGGACTTGGTTGCCTCAGCATCAAAATTCTAATGTAGGGCAAGGGTTAGACTCACTCCAGCCAGCCAGGGAGATAGATGATCCAGAGCCCAGCCTCTGTGGTAGTGCTCATGTATCTTGGGAGCAGCTGGAATGTGGGGTTTCACAATAGACCTAAAAATAACTTGGGCTCAGAGCATTTAGTTACTGTATGTTGATGTGAGTGTGAGCTATCTCAGACTCTTCTGCTCAATTCTCCATGCTGTGTCTTACATCCAAATTTTAGGCTGCTCTTAAATCTAGTTTGTCCTCACTGTCCAACACCATTCACAAAGAGACAGAGACCAAGTGGAGCAAGAATTGTGGAACAGCTTCTCATGTCTTTGTAATTATTCTTTGAAGTCCATGACTGCTCTTGATTATCTTTTTATCATGCAGCTTTTGCTTTTGGTGCTGTGGTGTGACACTTGATTTAGCCTTTGTTAGTTGTTGAGTTACTTCAGAGGCAGAAGTGATCAAGGTAAAAAAAGGAAAGGCATGCACATAAAAAGGAAAACTTAAAAAGGTGAAAAGGAAATACCTGAGGTTGTGGGTCTGGCAGCTATTAGAGAAGAAGTGCCAAACAGGAAGAGGACAGTGGCAGATCTTCTTGCATTCCTGATCTGCCAGTCATTGGATATGGGTATTATCTGCTGCACATTTCCCAGAGCAAAGAATATAATTTGTTTTGTTCTTGGATGGACGCTCTGCTCATCCTGCTGAATTTCTGTATGTTTACATAGAAGCTGTAGTCTGAGTAAGCTTAGCCATGGCCAGTCAAGCTCTGTTAATAATATTTACAGTGACAACTGTGCATCAGGACAACTCCCAGTATCTGAGTGAGAGGCAGCACAGCAAAGTCCTGGTCCTGCTGAGCTGTGTAGTGGATTCAGGAGCAGCTCTGAAATGTGCTCATCTGTTAGCAGCACACAAAGGTCTGGATGTTACACATCACACTTCTTGTGTTAACTCCTCCTGTACAGTGTCCAAAGAATGTATCCCCATTTCCCTGTACAAACTCCTGCAGATTGGTATCTGCACAGCTTAGTCCAGCTCTCTGTTTGCTTGGTAAGCATCTCTGACAGGCTGGAGGTTGAGGAACTTGGATAGAAAATGTGCTGGTGGTGTGCCAGATGTGGGAAAGCATGAAGCAGTGAAAGAGGATCAAGTAGTTGCCTTTGCTCTTTAAAACACAACTTTTGAGAAAGAAAATTGAGTGCAGGGGTTGTGGAGGAGGTTTTGTTATCCAGAAACATGCAAAAATGACTTTTCTGGATTAGGGGATATAAAACTTTTAGAAAGGAAGGACTAAGTCAGGGGATTTGGATATGGTTGTGAAGTATTTAGATGTGTTACAGAGCCAGAGAAGCTCTTTGAGTGTTGTCAGTTTATTAGTGTTGGGATGGGAGAACTGACTTGGTCAGGAATACAAATATCCTCAAGGAGGAAACTGCACTCACTTCAGGTAATTGTTAGCAACCATGTTTGACACCTAAAACAGAAAACAGAGATTGTGAAATAATTGCTTTGGGAAACCAAAACAGTCTGTCCAAAAGCTGGGACATCCAAGCTGTTGAATAGTCACCATAGTGGTTGTTATCTACTAAAAATATCATTATCCCTCCCTTTTCAAAGCAGAGTCCTGCCAAATCAATATACATACTCAGCTGGAGTGGGGGGGAACTGTCTATAAACAGCAAAAAGAGAAACTGTAGTTCTTCAGTTCACTTTTAGGGAGTGAGTTAATGCACTTGCTACTATCATTTCCCTTCAGAGCTGGGAGGGGCTGGCAGGAACACCATGGGGACAGGCTGGTCCTCTAGTGACCCTTCCCCAAGCACTGGGACTGAGCAGGGCAGGGCTGGACCTGTGGCAGGCTGGGTGGCTGTTCTTACAGCTCTTGCCAAAGCAGGTGCCAAGTGCTGGAGGGAGCTACACAGTGTTTTAGTATCAGCTGGGAAAAAATTCCAGGCAGCATTTGGTCTCTGGGAGCTGCAGATAAGGCTGGAGTGTGTGGCTGCTCTCTGCCTGGAGGTGCTGGGGATTCCATGGTCTTGTGGAAGCACAGAGCCAGTGTTTGTGAGTGGAATGACACTGTGATCTGTCATTCCTCCTGTGAGGAGGGGTAATCTGCAGTCAGACTGCATGGGAACAGAGGCATTCCTAAATCCTGGTCTGCCTCTCTAGTGCTGTGTGAAATTGTTAACTCTTAATGGAAACCATGGGATTGGATTGCACTTTTTTACTTAGAGCAGATATTAGTTCTGCAAGTAGATGCATAGAATTCTGCAAAAAAAAAAAAAAAAAAGCTAATTCATTACTGTTTCTAATAAAATTTTGGTCTGTGAAGGCTGTTGTTTAGGAACTCAGCGTGGATCCCATCTGGTTTTAGTATCCAGTTGTACAAGTAGAACTCTCAAATCTCCAGTAAAAATCTTAGCAGAGCTTAAGGAGACTAAAACTTTTATTAGCAGTTTTTATTAGCACATTAGTAGGCTTGGTGTCTAAGCTTGGCATGTGGTGATTATAGGCTGGGTGCATGTAGCAGGCTTTGGAAATGGGGAGACAGATCCTAGGAAATTCAGAGAGGTTGCTTCTCTCCATAGCAATAAACATGTAAAAAGTGTTATTTACCTTCCACATGAGCTTTCCCAAGGGACTGTCATGTCCCCAGCACAGGACTCTACAGAATGAAGGTTGAGACTGGTTTTTTGTGATTTTTGGCACATAGGAAAAACATGGTTCAAAGAAAGGATTTGAGTGAGGGTCACTTAGTGACTTGGTTGTTGTTTTGTTTGTAGTAAGATTTGTGAAAGTGCTGATGCTGTCACATGTTTTACTGGTGAAATCACCACTTGCTTTGGGACACAAACCATCTCAGTCCATTTGAAAATCAGTCCAGCCACGTCTTTTAACTGCTGCACAGGTGGATGGCATGAGAATTTCTGAACCATTTTGCTGCTTGATATTTAATCATGGTGATTACTGGGAGCAAAGGAATTACTTTATAAGGGTATAATGCAATAAAACAACATCTTCCTCTGACACTTGCTGCATGTAACAAGGTTAAATATTGCTTTATGAAGTTACTGCTATGAAACATTCATCAGTGCCCTGTGCTGTGCCTGGTTCCCATAACCAGCACCTTTATAAAGTAACAGATCCAACAATTCAGCAGGGCTGGAGCCACCAAGGACGGGGTTGATCTCTCCAGCTGTGTGGGGGAACCTGACATTGCCTTGGCCTGTCCAATCCTAGGCAGGCACTGGGAGCCATCTGGGAAAAGTGTGGTGGGGATTATGTGGAATGAGCATTATTAGCAGCTTCCCTGCCAGCTCTGTGTCTCAATTAATTAAGGAAGGGTCACTCCCACAGCCTTCCCTGCCTTGCAGCAGACAGATCTTCACAGCTCCAGTCTGACTGGTGACCCAGGGGTGGGAGTTTGTTTTGTACTCTGTGTTCTCTAATTGTTCAACCCTCCCAGGAATGGGAATGGGTGGGTGGATCCTGGGGAGTTTTACTGAGGTGTTTGAGATGTGGCTGCCCCCTGCACAGGGCACTGGGGTGTTCACCATGAACTGAAGGGCTGGTTTTGGTTGAAGCATTGCCAGAGCACTTGTTTGTACACAGATCCAAGAAGGGTCTGAGTGGAGACTTTTCCTGTGAGTTGTGAGACTTCTTTTTTCCACATTCCAGGCTGTTTTATGTGAATTCTGGAAGGAGTTTTCTCCCTACATCATTTTTCTATGGGATTTGGGTTGATCTTTGAGTAATTTCAATAGCAGCACAATGGTGCCTTTACCCTGCTTCTGTCTCTTGTGTCGTTTCTGGTTCAGCTTTTATGTAAACTTTGAATACACTGTATGTGCTGTTGCACTCTCGAGTCTGTAATAACTGAGTTTGGGAAGCAGCCTGGTGTTTTTCAAGCTGCAGGGAGCTGGCTGCAGACAGCTGGGATGAAAGCTTTGTGTCACAGGGGGAGAGCTGGGGGAGCATCTCTGCTTTTGCAAACCTGCGAGGCGCTTTCAGAATAAGATCCCTGAAGTCTTGCGGTGTATTTATAGGCTTGTAGTGCTGTTCAGAGAATGTTACAGTATCCTCTGCTGCAGAAGTGCTGGTTTCGGGTTTCTAGAGCATGGTAAACAGCTCTGGGCTCCGGTGGTATGTGTGCTGCTCAGGGAGCTGGGCTGATCTGCCAGGCTGATAGGGTTTGTTTGGGTTTTTCAGTGTGAAAAGTCTTTTAAGTCCCAGATCATCACGTCTTGATCAGTTCATTAATCTAGGCTGGGGCCTTAATGGTCAAAAAGATTCTGACACATTTATAGCTCTCCATACAAGAGGGTTCCTCACCAACAACCATTTTTAAATGAAAAGAGAGGTATACTGAAAAAGCCTATCAGTTCCTGGTATCTATATTGGGAAGCACCTCTTTGTAGTGAATATTGTGATTCTGAGAAGGTTGATAGAAAATGAGTGGCAGAAATGAAGTCTTAGGAAGAAGTGGAAAATTTCAAGAAACTGAAGTAAGTAGGATCACTTCCCTTTACACTGAAGCAGCTCTAAAATTGACACTTCTTTCCTATGCATGACAGCATAGGAAGCACTTCAAAAAAAGGAAAACAGAATATACTGAAAAAAGAAGGAAAACCAAATGTACTGATCTGATGTGAAAAATGTAAATCTAATCCTTGCTGAAGCTCACCCTTGCTGGTAGCATTTCTAGTGTGGGGTGTGTGGCTGGGATATGCTTGGCTGGTGTTCTGTCCTCCCTTTGCCAGTGACACACTTTGTGCCCATGGGCAGCTGCTCTCCAGCTTGGCATTTCAGATTTGGGCAGTGAAAGGGGTGGCATTTCCTGAGCCTGCATCTCAGAGCACTGTGTCAGTTTTGTGCTTTGCTTTTGCCATGAGGGGGTTTCTGGTAGTTCTTTCAGAAGCTGCTGATTTTTGACAGTGGAAGTGTGTGGCCTTTTTATAAAGTGTTAATGTTTATAAAGTTACAAAATATGTGATTTTTGTAAAGGGGCAAAGTTAAAGACAGCAGGGATCAGGGAGAGGTTTGGGGAGGGTCAGCAGTGACAGATGGGATGGTTTAGGGTCATTTTCTCAGCCTTTTAGCTGACATATTAATGACAGTACTTAAGAAACTTTTTCTTTTCTTGCTGTTCCAGTTCTGTACTAAAGTGAGCCACTGCTGGACAAGTGTCTGAAAAGCAGGAAGATTTCTAGAAATACCCTGTGATTTCTGACTGGAAATGAGAAACTGTCTAAATATTCTGAGTCTTTAAATAGCCCCTGGCTGAAGGACACCATGGCCTTCAAGTCTCCTTGATATTTGTACTGTTCTTTGTTTGCCCAGTGCTTTTTTCACCATTTCATAATCTGCATGAAACCTGCATCTGGTGAGGGCTTTCTGTGGTGCTCCCCAGCTGCCTGCAGCCTCCCCCTGCACACAGCAGACCCTGCCACGTTGTGTTTGACTAAAACTGCAGCCAGCAGCTCCTTTCCCTAGTTGGCACAGTGGTGGTGGAATGAAAAACTGTCAGGGCCTGTGTGATAATGCTCCCAAAATGTGAATTTTTCAGCTGTCCCTGACACAGCTCCTGCCTGGTCATTCCTGACTCCAGCATAGACCAGGTTGTCAGAGCAAGAGCCCAGGCATTGCAAACTTTCATTTATGCAAATTACATTAAACTTCCACGCTTAAAATAGCATTGAAATAATAATATAAATAAATCAACGTTTCTTGTGGATGTGTTGGGGCAGGAGTGTTTGCTTCAGGCATACAGCTGACCTTTCACTTTCCTGTTCCATTTCAGGAGGTGCATACCTGAGCCTGCCTGTGTGAAATCAGTGCAGATAAAATGTTTCTTGGCAGGTGTTGCAATTCCAGTTTGCCAGTGGCCAAATTTGATCTTTGTTTTTATTTTTTCTAACAGTTCTTTATAGATATTTCTCATGACAGAGGAAAAATATTTGTCTGGTCCAGTATCTCTGTCTTCAAGATGGAACTATTATTTTTAAAAGGTGATGAATCAAACAGTGAGGGGACTTTTGGTTGTTTTAAAGTGTTTGATTTAACTTCAGCACAAAGCTCCCTGCTGTCCTTTGTGGTCTGTGGGCAACAGAAGATCCCTCCACAACCCTGAGCCTGCTGCTGTGGGAGGATTTCAGGGAAGGAGGATGAACCAGGTAACAAAGCAAATGACCTGCCCTAAATCTGGCTTTTAAAATGAGCTCTGTCTGGGATTAGTATCCTCAGGCTGCAGCTGGGATTAGCTGTGGAGGTGGGAATTGGGAGATGCTAAAACGTGCTCTCCTCCCCATCCTACACAGAAATGTTTTGGTTTCTCTTGCCTGCCCCTTTGCTCCAACACACAATGCATATAATCTGATTCTCTGAATGAACCTTTGTTTGGGGAAATACTGTTAGTTTTGGCTCTTGGAGAGCTGAGCTGACAGGCCCAACTCCCCAGCAAAACAGATTGGAGATGACAAAACAAATTAAGACCACGCCTTGGGAAAAAAAAACGCTGGGGAGAAGCCAGAAAGTTCCTTTCCTGTGTTTCTGAACAAGCCAATCTATTTAGCTACTGTACTATCAAGTCTGATTTTTGTCCTGTTACTTAAATTATGAACCTCATTGCCATTACCTGTAATAAAAGTAAAATTCTTACCCTACCTCAAAAAATTGCATGATTGTGCACAGGAAGGAACTGGGGGAGGCACAGAGGAAGTGGGTTTTGAGGCTGGAGCTAATTAGGCAAAAAAATGTTGTTTTAGCATAAGGGCAGGGGGAATCCATTGCCTGAACAGGAAAACACAGGACATTTGTTGCCATAAACTGAATTGACAAAATTCAGACTTGAAAACAAAATAATTTGTTTACAACCATAGCACATTAGAATGCAGTGATCTGTAGAAGTGATTCCATGCAGTAGCTGCTTCCCAGCCTATCTCTGGGCTTCCTGGGAATGCATATTTGGGCAGCAGGACAGGCCTGTGGAATCTAAACCACAGCATTGGAGGTTTGTGTTTAAATTCCATGTACCATAGGTCTTGGCCAGGTGATCTCTGAGGAGAAGAGAAAAAATAACAGCTCCTGAGCTAGGGAGCCAAATGTTGCCAGAGATTTTCCTTGTCCCTGAGTATCAAACAAGTGAGAGGGTGGAAATGAGGAGTTTATGTGCAAAGCACTGTGGTACATCAAAAAAATCCATGTCCTACTTCTACTGTGTCACTCACACGTTTTGTAGCCATGGGAATGTAATTCACTCTTTCCTTATTTTGAGCAGGAAATCCTGCATTCCATCCTCAGAGGGTATTTTAAAAACTTCTCACTTGGTGCAGCATTTAGTTCACTGCAATCCCAAGATCATTCCCAGCTGAAATTCCTGCTCAGTGACTTCTACACGTCATGGTGGGGAGAATGAACTTACATTTTTCTGAATGGGAAAAAGGGATTTTTCAGGCTGATGTTTACATTACTGCCTTCTGTTGGAAAAGGATTTAAACCTAAGGCTGTAGTAGTGGTGTGAGCATTTCTGAGGGAGATAAAAAATGGGGAACTGCAAGTTGAATCAGAAACAACTGAATAAACCATATGGTTTCCATTTAATTAACATCTATTCAAACCACCTAAGTGGAGGATATATGGAATTTATCTTGATATTTTGAAGTCTTGCTTCTCTGCACCTTCAGTGTTCTTTGTAGAAATTAGTTCCCTGAAATGCTGGTGTTTCCTAATGGTAATAAGTAATGAAAGATTCCTGAATTTCTTCTGGGTTTGCACATAGAAAAATGTCCCTTTCTGCCCAAACCTGGAGGGTGCTTCTGCCGTGGGTTTTTTGCTGACTGAAGTCCAACTTAAAATCCTCTGATTAAGGGAGGAGAACAGAGGATTCTTCTGTTGTGAGTCATCTCATCTCAGTCTTGATCCTCTTACAGATGTTGGGAGGAGTTTCTCATTGAGTTTATTAATTGAATGTTGTTTCAGTGCTAGGGAGAGCTACTGATTTAAATTTTGCAGCAGTGAATGGCATCTCATGTCTATCTGTTAAGAAAGAGGGTCACCCCTTTGCCTTGTCTCTGCTGAGTCCAAAGCATCACTAAAACATCTTACAAGAGCTGAGTGTTATTAAGAATGAAAGGATGAGATTCTCAGAGGTAAACTTGTAAATGGATGCTGTCAGGGTACTGTTAGAACACAAACCTGCTCCCTAATTACATTTCAGTTGACTGAAGAAAAATTTAGAAATCAAAGGTGTTGAAGGGAATCAGGTCACGCTCTCACAGTGGATGTCTGTTTCTTGTACTATGCCACAAGTTTTGTGATGTTTGAAGGTTTGTAATTATTTTAAAATACAGCTGCTTTCATTGGTGTTTTAGAAACTGAGAGTTGTGTTACTGTGAGAGAGCAGTGCTCTGTTATCTGTCTGCCTGCTTGGATCTCAGCTGCCTGAGGTGTAGTTCCTGAGCTGGGAAAACACTTCTAAAAACCTTGGGAATGGACTCCAGCCTCTCCTGGTGTATCCAGAGCTCTTGGGTGAAAGTTGCAGCAGATGGAAGTTGCAGCCTCTCCTCTGACAGCCCTCCTGGGGCCACTGTGTCCCAGGGGATTTCCAGCTCTGCTGCTGTTGAGCTGAAGCTCTGCTCTTTTGGCTGGTTTGCTCTGATCAAATCACTTGATGAGAACATTTGGACTCAGGAGGTGGAGATTTCTCCATGGGAGACTGAGCTGAGCTGCTGGAATGCACTGCAAGTCACTCACCAGATGGTTTTCAGCTGCTTTGATTTGATCTGTGTGATAGTGAGGAGAACATGAAAGTCACCTGCTCTTCCAGCACTGCTTTTGTGATCTGAGCTGCTGGCAGCAGCATCCCCTGCAGGATGCACCTGGGGGCTGGTTCCCTGTGTTCCTCAGCTTGGGCACCCTCTGTGCAGCCCCAGCATTCCCACAGGCTGTGGCTGCAGCTGTCCTGCCTCTTGCCATGCACTGTTGGCTCCAGTTCTCCCTTGGCACATTCTGCTCCTCCCATTGGGAGCAGCATCCCCCAGAGCAGCTCTTGGAGCAGGGCTGTGCTCTTGGGCTGTGCTGCAGGTCCATGGTGTCCATCCACCTGTTGGGAATTGCTCCACATTTGCTGTAGGACTTGGCAGGAGCAGCAGCCAGATGGTGTCTCCAGTTGTTTGGGTTTTTTCCTTGTTGTTGTTTTGCTGCTTTAAAATCTGAGGGCTGCTTTCAGTTAGGCAGCTGCTCTCAGTCACAGCGCTGTTCAAAGTAATTGACTTTCCATTGACTTTGGAATTTGAAATAGTGTCTAAATATTGTTGTCAGCTTCATGCTGATTCCTCTTCACTGAGGCTGAAGTAATTTCACTTATGACCTCAAGCTGGACTTGTGTTTTGCTCCCATGGGAACTAAAAATAATA
Source organism: Catharus ustulatus (assembly GCF_009819885.2). Classification (NCBI taxonomy): domain Eukaryota; kingdom Metazoa; phylum Chordata; class Aves; order Passeriformes; family Turdidae; genus Catharus; species Catharus ustulatus. The sequence continues at coordinate 3,136,785 of NC_046238.1, forward strand.
ATTATTTTAAGAATAGGTTCTTAATCACTTCCTTCTTTTGATGTACTGGTCTTGTTTAGCATTTTCTAAGAATGTAGTTGCAAATATTTTAAACTATTTGTGTTTTAATTCTGGTTTTAATTAGCTCTTTGAACATGCAAGGAGTATACCAGACTTGATTACAGTTCCTTTTAGTCTTTTTATAGAAAAGCATTTGCTCTTGTTATTCTGAGTGCAGATTATTAGAGTTTTGTTGCTTTGGCAAACTGTCGAGTCACACAGAGCTATGAAGAGATGAACATTAAGTTGACAGATTTCTTAGTCAAAGGCATGTGGGCACTTTGTCAGTGCTGGTGATGCAGCAGCATGTTAATCTCCTGTCTCCAAACTGTTAATGCACAGATGAGAAACAGGAAAGGATGTGCTTTGGTCTGGCTTTAGAAGGAAAGAGAAGGTGTGCAGTGGTTCTGAGGCAGAGCTGGCTGTGCAGTGAGCACTGAAGGTGTTGGGAGAGTTTGCAGTGGTGGGAGAAATATTCAATGGGTGGAAATCCACTCTCTGCCCTGACACATGGGTTAGGCAACAGTGACTTAAAATCTTTTCATTAACTAAAAGTCTTGACATTTAGAAGTGGAGTTTTGGGAGATGTCTTTGAGTGGCATATGGATGCACTACTAAAAAGAAAAAATCCAGAAGGATTTCCTAAATGTCCATGACCATGATAGTCTGGTGGCATTGAGTGTCTTAAAGCCCAGTGACAGCACAAGTACATTAACAATGATTTTTCTATTTTTCTCTTCCTTGCTAATAGTTGACATGGTTTGCTCTCACTCCCAGTCAGTGAAGTTTCTTGCTCCAGCAAATCTCCTTGTCTTGGGGGTACTCTTGTTCTATTTTGTGTACTAAATTTTGTCTATGCTTTATTTTTTATCAAGCACCAGTGTCCCAAAGGCTGCAGCAGAGCCTTATAGCAGTGTACAGCCTACAGCCCAAAGGGGCAGCTGGGCATGGACAGGGCTCACAACTTCATCCCTGCTGCTGGGAATTATCCTTTTAGTGCAGTTCATACCTGGTCTCTGCATCTGCTTCCCTGTGCATATAAAGCATTTTATTTTTAAAGAGGACAAGGAGGAAAAAAAATTTCCCAGTCAAACAACAACTCATCTGCTGGTGCATTGCTACAAGCTGTTGCCACAACTGACATTTTATATAGCAGTAAAATTGAAAGAGCAGAGCTGGTTTTCTTTACCTGGCTCTTGTCTGAAGCCTGGCATTTGCTCCTCTGGTACTGTCAGAGTTGTGGGAGTACCCAGATGAGAGAGCAGTTGTGGTGTCAGCAAGGCAGGAAAGAAATGAAAAAATATTAGTTTAATATCCTGGTTTTGGCAGCTCTGGCATTCTGATTGCTTTTGTTCAGTCTCGAGACTTTTTACTTGTTTTTAATATTGCAAGTTTTATTAAAAGGTTTCTTTAGAAAGAGCTGCCATTGAGAGGTTTCCCAGACTAAATAGGAAACTGGGAATCATCAGTTCTCTAGCCTCAGGCACTGTGCATGGGCTTTGGTGAGCCAGGGGAAGTGCCTTGCACTTCTGTAGGATGTGCTTCCTATTTGTACAGCAAGTTCAGAGCTTAAATGTGAAGTGAGCTTTTAAGGATAAATAATTCCTCTCTGAGTTCATTTGTACTGAATGTGTGAGGCAAATGTCCTGTGCCAGGGCACTGTCTGTGCTGGTACATCCCCAGTGCCACTGCAGTTCATGGCAGAGACCATTCCTGACTGGCCATGCTCAGGGGATCTCCTGTGGGAGGACAGAGTGTTTGGGGTGACATTGCTCCTGTCACTCCTTCTGTCCATCCCCCTGATGCTCAGTGTGTCGAGGTGAACCTGTTTCCTTGGTTGTTGCATGGGTTGTAGTTGATGTTGCTGCTCCAATTCTCTCCTAGCAAGGTTGCACAAAGAGCACAGGAGACAAACTTGGAAGATGTAGGGCTAAACCCCCCAAAACGAGGGAGAACCTGAGATAGGCACAGTTCCTATACTTTAATCTCTGGCTTGAAGTTTACTGTGTTATGGGTATTCCCTACTTCCTCTGCCCTGTCAGTAGTATGGATTAATGATTCATAAAGGTGTGTTTTAAGGGCTGGGTAGTTAGTGTTTATACAGTGCTTGCTAGAGTCCTTGCTGTTTCTTCCTTTTTCCTTCTATTTCCCTTCCATCTCCCAGCAGCATTCATGCATAAGCCAGTTCCTTTTCCAGCCTTGCCTTTCCTTGGAGAAAAGTTACTTTTTCTAGCCTGTTGGGACTCCTTTGTGCCCAGCTCTGATTACCAGCAGTGTAGAATTGATGGGTTATGTTTTTTCTTGGGCCAGAACCAACATTTCATTCCTCCTTTCCAGTGTTACCATCCTGGAAAATCGAATGGAAGTGTATTTTACCAAACATGCAAAAACCTCTTAATTGAAGTAATCTCAATCCCAGTTGGTGGAAGCTCATAGGTAGGAGTTAGAAAAGGTGTGATACTGCCAAAAAGAAAAGTGTGGGTGAAATGAATTTCATTCCTGCTGATATTTGTGAGACCAGTTGTGACAGTTCTTAGTTCTTGTGGAGGACTCTTGAAGACTGGAATAATCTCTGACTCCTGGCTCAGTGAGCCATGGACAGCAGAAGTTGTGACTGGCCAAGTGTGGCTCGTTGTTGTTTCATCTCTTGGCAGTTTGGCTGGTTTAGGGGGATGCTTCGAAAGGAAGGGAGAGAGAAAAACTGAAATCAGAATGATTTGTTGTCTGTTTTGTTGCAGCGGAAGGTTGGTTTCACCAAAATGGAAAAATTTTAAGGGACTGAAGCTTCAGTGGAGAGATAAAATCCGTCTCAATAACGCCATCTGGAGGGCCTGGTACATGCAGTGTGAGTACCGTGCTGGGGGCGGGTCTTTGGGACACCGGTGACAGAGAATTGAAATGACTGCCTGGTGAAAATGTGCTCAAGGCCTGATGTTTGAGGCAGTGCTGTGGGATCAGGGCTTTCCTGACTGTGCTGAGCGCTGCAAGCACAGCCCCACATCTCCTGTTCCGTGCTGTTCATCAGGCAGCAATCCTGCCTAGCTCCCTGGCACACCTTGGCACTGAAGTGCCAGCTCTCTGCAGGCCCTGCCCCTGCTCAGCTCTGGCGTTTCTGGTGTTGTTTCAGACCTGGAGAAGCGCAAGAACCCCGTGTGCCACTTTGTGACCCCTCTGGACGGCTCCGTGGACGTGGATGAGCACCGGCGGCCAGAGGTGTGTGAAACCCTGGGAGCAGCCCAGTGAGCTCTGCATTTCTAACAGGATTTTCTGGTCTGCTGGAAACAAGGGCAGCATAGCCAGGCTGTGCTGGTTTTATTTAGAAGGAGCCATTAGAAGCAGAGTGAACCCGGTTCTGTGAGTTCATCACATTAGGATGATCAAGGTGCAACCAGAAGGACATTTGTTATCTGTGTGATTTATGTTAATGTTGCAGTTTAATGAATCATAACTCATAGAAATGCTATTTGAATAGGTAACATTTTGATAGCTACTGCTGTCTTCTGACTTGAATTTGGTGGGAAATCAGAGTGATGACTATTTTCATGACTGAATCTAAGTGACCCTGAGAGAGTTTTCTGTATTTTATGTAATTGGCAAAGTGTGGTTTCAAGAGAACAAGCAATTTCTTTTTCTGTATTGAGGTAGTTTCACAGACAGATCAAATATGAGTTTGTGTTCTTTCATTTTTGTGCTCCTGTAAACATAAATGAAAACTAACATCTGCCCTCTGGCTCCTTGCAGAAAACCAGTGAGGCCCTTGATGTGGCAATATATGGCTCTCTCTAGACTGCATAACTAGAATAATTTATAACTCAAAGGAGTTCCAGATGAGTTTGTGGAACTGTCTCAGGTTTTTGAAAGAACAGTGGTGATGTTTGTGTTGAAAGTGGCCCTGGAACACAAAGTTAAGGCTCTCATTAGTCTACTCTCCCCAACTTACACACTGCTCTCTGTGATACATTGAAGATCCATATTGTCTGATCCTTTTGTTGCCATCAGTGTGTGGCCTGCAAGGTCCTCCCTGAGCTGGACATCAGATTTTATTGCTTTGTGTCATTCATAGCAGCTTCTGCTTATTTTGTGTGTCTGTGCATGTGACCTTGTGAAATTCACAGGGTATTGTGTGCTTTATATGCTGTATTTCAGTAAATTAATTTTAAAGGGATTTTTTTTGCCATTTCTCAGCTCTTGGTGATGGTTGTGCTGCTGTGGGAGATGCTGACAGTGCAGTCAGATGTCATCTGCTGTTTGGTTTTTGTGGGGAAGATGAAGTTAGTACTGTCAGATTTGCTCTGTGATAGCTGAACTCTGGGACAGTGTGGGCTGCTGATACATGAGCTCAAATAGAATTAGCATGCTTTCTTTTGCATTTTTTATGCCTGAATATTTGCTTGGAAATGTATTGAATATTCAGCCCTTATGTGATTCCCTGTAATTCATGGTATGTGTTTGTGTTCTCAGGCCATTGCAACAGAAGGGAAATACTGGAAGCGAAGAATTGAAATAGTCATTAGGGAATACCACAAGTGGAGAACATACTTCAAGAAAAGGGTCTGTTGGTTTACCTAGTAAAAGCTTGATCAGTATGTTGTTGCTTCTTGAATTTATCTATCACTTTTTCTGGCATGCAAGAGTACATAAAACAGATGATAAGCTGGTACAGACATGCTCATCTGATTAGTTCCACTTAAATAAAAATTATTGTGCTGGGACTGATTGTGCATGATTGGGTCTTACAAGTTTTTCAAAATCAGGTCTTCCACTGGCACATACAGGACCTATTCTGACTTCACCATCTGTTCTGTTCTCCTTTTGCAGTTACAGAAACACAAAGATGAAGATCTTTCAAGTTTGGTCAGGGTAGGTAACACCACTGAGAAGTGGCAGCATTTATGCTTGTAGAACCCACAGCAGATAACAAAGCTGTAACATGCAGTAGCTTGCTTTGATTAAAATCTAAAGACAAGCATCTTGCTTAAGCCTTAATTAAGGTTAGACACCTTAATGTTCTGTGCCTCAGAGAGCAATGTAAGATTTGGAGCTTGAATTGGATGGAGCAAAGGTTGAATGTTAAGTGCTGTGACAGAAGAAATGGGAATCAGCATTGCATGCCCAGAGAGATCAGTCTCTTTGAGGGCTGGCACATGATTTCATCTTGTTACTGAGTTGTAACTGGCACTGCTGCCTTGCTTGTGTAACTGGATCTGTGAAGATGTGGGAGCTGTGTGTTGCAGATCTTCCTGCTGTGCCCACAGCTCAGGCAGATAATATGCCAGGATCCTATAAAAGAGCAAAATGGTTAAAGGAACAGTGGTATCACCATTTAGTATGTCCCCTTTAACTATCAAACCTACTTTGGGTATGCAAACTGATGATCAGCAGCACTGTTCTGCTGTTTTTGCCAGACTGTGCAGTTTAACTCAGCCTGTAGTGAGGGATGAGTAAACCAAGTGACATTATGTTGTATTTTTCATGGGCAAAAAGTGTCTTGTGCAAACTCAGAGTTTCAGATATGTCTCACAAGACAGGAGTTGTTTTTTGCATTCTTGCTAGTCATCTTACTTTTAATCTTTATTCAAACTAAGGGGTTGTTAAACTAGGTGCAAAAATACTTGTGTAATCAAACAAGGAATTGTTGTTACTTGTCTTACATCCTTCTAGTCAATATAAGAAGTTTTTTTAAAAATGTGAATGATGAGGGCTGACATTACTGGGCATCCTGACCCCTCTTCCTCTCCTCTGACAGGATGATGATGTGGTTCTCTGGCAAAAGAGAAGGTATGGCAGAGAAACCCCAGTGCCCATGGAGGAAGGCAGCCTCTTGGATGCAGACATGCTCATGTCCGAGTTCACCGACACGCTGTTCTCCACGCTCTCTTCACATCAGCTGGTTTCCTGGCCAAATTCCAGGGACATAGGTATTTGGGCTGTAGCTGTGTTGCATTGAGAACCCCTACAAAAATTCTGGTTTGTTGCTTTGCTGCTCTAGTTTTGCCTAAGAAATCTCTCTTATATTGCTGATACAGATAAAAACAGGTCTGGAAATGGAGGTGTCTTATGATTCTGTAGGTTATAGAGTCCCAGTTAATGATCTGAATTTAATTTCTGTCTTAGCTTCTTATGGGCTGCTCCCAGCTTTGCCCCCTAATGTTGCTCTGAGTAAATCTGTACTGAGCAGTATTTACTTTATCAGTGGTGAAGACACTCTGATTTATCTCAAAGCATAGTTGTGTGTGTGTTTTTAAGGGAGTGCCTGTGTAATTTTGTTTGGCTTTGGCCAGTAGAATCAGTGCAAGTTTCATCTGTGCAAACAATGCCAAGAGCTGTTCAGCTCTGTCTGGAGGCTCTGACTGTCTCATGGGACAACACATGTCCACTGCTCACCATCCTTGCTGCATGGATGTCTGAGCAACTCCAAAGCAGCCTTGCATGAGTTGTACTCAAGGCAAATGAAATGAGTGATTGTTTATTTTAAAATACTCTGCTGTGAGCTGTGGTGGTCAGGCTGTGCTTCCCAGCATGGCTGTGTGTGGTGCAGCAGGGGCAAGACAGGAGGTTTGGGAGCAGGAGCATCTGAGCTTGACAATCCCAGATGTCAATTAGAACCTTCAGGGTTCACCTCCTCCATTTTAGTAACTGAAAGTTTCATTCCCCAATGGCTTTGATATCTGGACTGTGCTGTAGCTCTGAAGAGAAGCAGATGCTCAGTTCTTTTCAGCAGCAGTTTTTTTGTAACATCTTGGCCAAGCCTGGCTGTGGAGTGTTTTATTCCTGCTGCTGTTATTTTGTGAGTGGTGGGAAGCTAATCTAACCTGTCTCCTGAATTTTGCAGGACACTTAGGAAATGCTGACATGATTCAACCAGGGCTTATTCCTCTCCAGCCAAATTTTGATTTTATGGATACTTTTGAGCCTTTTCAGGGTAAGAATCATATATAGAGTTCATTAATTTCTTAAATATTGCAGTGATTTATGAACTAAGTTTTAAAAGAAGTTTTAAGTGTTACAAACATCTAAGGTTTTCCCATTTCACACTTCTTAGTGATGAAGACATTTAACATTTTCTTCTAATGTTTTATGGCACTGTCAAGGATTCCATGTAACATTAAACTACTGCTGTCAACTTTGATGGTTGTGGATCTTCATGGAAGTAGAGTCACATCTGTTTGCTGGCTCTGTGAGCAGTCTGCATAAGATAACTGTACTTTGTGGGACTCACTGAGGATCAGCTCTTGGCTGTCTTTGTGTAGAGGAACCTTTAACAGGACTGATTTTTGCATTTGTCCCAGTTTACATGAAATCTGAAGGAGTCAGCCCCAAAGAGAGAGTTCCTCTGGAAGACAGCAATTCACTGCTCAGTCAACAGCAGTTGTATGAAGCCAAAATCTCATGGTTTCATCATTTACTAAATAATACAGGTATTTCTGTGAATTTTAGGATCTAGCAAAGTTGAAAATTAATAGGTGACTTTTTATATTTCAGAATTATTCACGCCCAGTCGCTCCAGTAATTATTTCCCTTCCGTGTCTGCTGTCAGCTCAGCTACCACAGACGGCAGCAGCCACTCTTCCCAGGTAAGAGGGGTTTAAACCACAAGGCTCTGACATGAGCCATGTCCTCTCAGGAGGAGTTCAGACATGTCTGAATCAGTGATGTTTCCTTGTCTCTCAGTCTCCTGTCCTGCCGTCGGGTTCGTTGCCCAGCACGCTTCCAGCAGAGAGCATCAGCGATGAGCTGATTCCTTCCTCAGTACCTGCTCCTGTCATTCCTGACGTCGTTGCTGACCAGTGTTCCAGCATTAGAAGTGGGGGATCTTTCATCCAGCCGCCAGACTTCCCTCCTGACTCGTCTCTCGGCGGGCCACAAACTTTTATGTCGGTGTTCCAGCCGCCGCTGCCGCTGCTGCAGCCCCCGAGCGCCCAGCAGCAATCGCCGCTGCCCGCGGTGCCGCTGAGCTCCAGCCCGAGCCCCGCCCCCGCCGCCTTCGCTGCTCCCGAAACCCCCAAGTTCCTCTGTGAATCCTCGGTCATCACTCACACGGCTTCTGCCACGCTGACCCACAACGCCCCTGCCACCACCTTCAGCCAGAGCCAGAGCCAGAGCCTGGTCCTGGCCACGCAGCAGCCGGGGGCAGGAGTGCCTTGTAACCTGGCCTTCCAGACTGCTGTAGTGCAGGGGCAGCCCCGGCCCCAGCTGCAGTCCCAGCTGACATTTGCACTCCCCAAACCTGTTCCTTTGGCCAGTGCTGGGACAAGGCCCAAACAGTCACAGAAAATAGTGCCTGCTCCGAAGCTTGAAACAGTGTCCTTATTGGTAAAGAATGCCTTCATCACCCCAGGTGAGGAGTGCTGCGGGAGGGTGGTTCTGTTTCTGAGTTGGACTAGCAGGAGGAAAAGACCTTCTTGCTTTTCTTGCTTTACATAAGTTAAAATAGAGCTTTTGAGTGTGTCCATGGAACCCTTGAATCCACCAACTGAGCACGAGTGGCTGCACTGTTCAGGTGGATGCTCTGGATTGCTGCAAGGATTGGAAGCAGTCTGGTGGAGTGTGAAAAGCTGACCTGCAAAAGGGGCTCTCTGTAACCTCTCTGATGGGTGTGTAGCTGCACCAGCTCTGTGCTCCTGCCCCATAGAAACCTTGGATTTAGGTGTGATGTTGTGATTAACTGCCCCTCCAAGCATTCAGCCACAGTGGAGGAGGAGATTCTCCTCAGGGACCTGGAGATCTTTGTCTCAAGCAGTCTAGAGACCCTTGAGATGCTTGAAGTCAGGAGTGGGTTTCAGGTCAGGGTAAGAACACCTGGGACTTCCACACTGCATGGAGTCTCTGGTGCTGCACAAGGCAAAGAATAACAAGATAAGGACCAAGAATTTTGCTTGAGATTCTTGTAGGAAAGCTCAAGGCTGGAGCAGGGCAGGCAGAACGCTTTTCTTAGCATTATTGCAGTCTATTTTTAGACTTGTGCTGGCTGGGGGCCAAGTGACTTCAGCCACTTGAAATGTGCAACAATAATTCAAGAAAAAGCCTGCCTGGAGGAGTAATGAAACAGGCTTTAGTAGGAGTAGGTGTATCTGCCAGGGCCTGATAGTGAGGTCACCCACCAAAAAGAAGAATCACTGTTCAGGAGAGCAGACCCAAGATCTAATTCTAGGATGTCACTGGGATCAAGCTGGTCCATGATTAATAGCATGAGGGTGTTAATGGCACTGTTCCTATCTATAGTATATTATAAACTAACAGCCCATGTACCCTCAGCAGTCAGGACATGCATTTCTCACCTAGTAAAGATTGTAGGCAGCTCATTTTCAGAAAGCCTTTGCTCCTGCTTTTGTCAGTGTTTCCTGGGTTGTTCCTCACCCCATACATTACTTTCCCAGTGCTCCAGCATTTACTTCTAGACCATCACAACCAGTGGCTTTGTTTCTCATCTAGATTAGTGGCATGTGTTTGGGGATCATGGTGTTCCTAAACTGCTGGGACATCAAGCTCAGGGGACAAATCCAAGAATTTATATAAATACTAGAGCTTTATTTTTGGCAATAGAATAAACATCAGTACTTGTAACTGACGCATTTATGCCTGTAATTTGTGTTCAGGGCAAACAAATCATCTTGTGACTGTAAAGCAAATGATGGTATATCTTGTGTTAGAACTGCTGTGTGGTATAAGGACTAAAAACCTGTACAGATTGTCTCATCAAGTGCAAGACTTCACTGTTATTACCACTTCATGATAAATGTGCTGATTTTGAGAGGAAAGTCTGCAAAAGATGCATGTGTAGGACAGAAACATGAATCATGTAAAGTGATTCCTAAACATTATTGCTGGTTGCTGCAGTTCCCCAAATGTGGAAGTCAGAAAGGCCAAGCCTGTGCAGCAGCATTAATGCCCTGGTAAGAGGAGCAGGCTCTTGAGGTCAGTAGAGATGTCACAAGTCCAGCTGAACATCAGTGAACAGCTGTGATTGCAGCTTTAGGTGTGGGAATGCTCAAAGAATGAGCTCCCTGTGTCAGTGACAGAGCTCTGCTCCAGGCAGACCCACACAGGGGCTGGCACAAGGTTTGTGCAATCCTCTCTTAGGGAGGCTGTGCAGAAACTCCAGTTGAGTGAGAACACAGTTGGCAGTCACAGGTGACACTGTCAGGGAGGGGACATTGGATAACCCTACACTGTCTCCCTGTCCTGCTGTGTGTGTCCTTCAGGTTCCTGATGCTGAATGCAGAGGAGTGGCTCAGCAGGGGCTGAGCTGTGCTGACACTTCTCTTGCATCATGACTTTATTTGTACAAAGGAGAGCTGAACCAGTACAGCCAAGAGTGAAGCCAAATATGTTTGGTTCTGATTTATCAAACCCCAGACAGCATCTGTACCTTTGCCTGATTCTTCTCTCAGTAACATTTTAGGATGGTCATGTCATGTTCTGTCTAGTCTGGGCAAGAGCCATGTCACCATGAATGCTGTGGTAGTAACTGCACATCTGCAGTGGTTACATGGAGATCTTCACAGATTCAGGTGGAGACATTTGCTGCTATTCAGAATTATTTCTAACTGTCTAAGCACTGCAGAACTCCTTAGCATATTTTGTAGAATTTTGATGCTGATTCCCAATCCCATTTGGTTGTCTTGTGGTTGTGTGTCATCTAAAGCAGCTGTAAAACCAGGTGGTAAAAGAAGCTGGTAGGCTGAAGTGCTGAGGGAAAGGATTTAAGATACATACACAAGGAATAATGAAGTATTGAGTCATTGACCCTTCCTGGGTCAGCAGAGCAAGCCTGACATCCCAAAATGTGGATGGAAGAGGGTCCTCCTCCTGTCAAACCCAGCTCTGACAGAATGAAGACACTTTGCACCTCCCTGAATTACTACATAGCTCTGTAAATTCACCTTGAAGCAGTGACAGTGATGCTAGAAAACTCAGAAATAGCTGGAGTGGGGTTGAGATCATTGGAAGACAGGCATTTTATACTGCAGTGAAATAGCACCAAGTAGATGCCCCTTGATCCACACCCATGTTTAATGACAAGTTATTTCATACAAAATAATCTCCATCTCTTTTTTTTTGTGTGTGTCATTAACTATTCTAACTGAATTGTGTTCTTCAGCTGCCTTTCAGGGACAGTCCAGAGCTGTGATTGTAACTCCAGCACCTTTAAAAAGAGAGGGGATTTTGACGCCAGCCACGTCTCAGTCTAATGTTGCAATTGCACCAGCTGGAATTGTCAGAGTAAGGAGAAGAAAAAAACAATTACATATTTGTTTTCTAGGCCTGTTATTTGCAAGTAGTGAGAGCCATAATGTGTTCAGGCAGGTAATGAGTCCACTAAATCATGTGTTACCCAACGTATGCATTTGTGCATTCAGCATTATATTTGCTTATTTTTAAAGTAGCCACTTCATGGGCTTGGAAGCACTTTATAGTCTTGACAGGCTCTGTGTCACACAACAGCAAGGTTCCAAGGAGGCCTGTATTCACAGTGCTGAGGATGGGGATGCTTTGTGCTTTAACTGTGCAGAAGCTGGAAGGAGCCCCCCTTTCCACTGCCCTATTGGAAAACATGCCTTGGGTATGTGAGTGGGTTTCCCCAGCATGTTGTGTGCAGGAAGGTGGAGATGGATTTTAGTAGATTATGCTGTTGATGTGTTGTAATACTGTTTTAAGGTTACTGGTCTCCTGCCAGAAGCCTGACTTTGGTGCCTGCCAATTCCTTATTTATTAGCCCTTGTTTCATGTCATCAGATTGTTAATCATGTATTAATTTGCTACTTCTAGTGAAAGGCAAGGTAACAAATCTCTCTCTCTCTCTTTCTCTTTCCTAATCTCTCCCTCCATTCTCCTTTTTCTCATCCCTTCTTTCCCTGTGCCCCCACACTTCCCCTCCTGCTCTCTCTCTCTGTGTTTTTCTCTGTGCTGTTTCTGTGCTGTTCCCAGGCTCCCGGGGTGACGGAGTTCCGTAGTAACATTCTGGTTGGTCCAGCACAGCGAGCACCAAGTAGTCAACAAAGCCAGTCCACAGTCTCACATCTCTTCCCTCCTAGTGTAGTCCAGGATGTGTTGGTGAAAGGAGAGCACATCCCTTCCCACTGTTGCAGTTCACAAGTTCCCTCACCTACACCTAGTAAGTTAGAAAGCTGTGAGCTTTCTCTCCCCTGCACATGGAAGTGTGTGTGTTGGGTAGGCAGGGTGTAAAGGGGGCCTTGAGGATCCCTAGACAATTTTTGAAGGGAAAGGTTTTCAGACCCTTCTACTCCACAGCTTCAGTTGCATTGAGTAGTTTGCAATTTTTGTCTTAAATGACTGTGCAGCATCCCCACAAACTGTGATTTTGTGGTTCCTGTAAGTCACTCCTTTCTAAAAGGATGTGCTGTTGTAGTCACCAAGAAATGAAAGGCATCTGTGTAGGAAGTGCTGAGTAGGTTTGTTGTTCAGTGTCATAGCTCTGATTTTGACTGGAGGATCTCAGACACAATCCTTGTAGGTAAGTGCAAAGACTCCTTTTGCATGTGCATCAGCAGGGTGTTCCCTGGGCTGGTTCTGGTGGTAAATGCTTGGAAGTGTCACCATCACATCCCAGGCCTTTAGAGACACATGGGGGAGCCCAGCAGGACAATGGAGTCACAGCCTGTGCATCCAACATGGCTCTGCTGAAATATGTGTGTGTGAAAGGACTGTTACATCTTGCAATTCAGGATGCACCATGTGACATGATACCCTAAGCCTTGCCAGCAGTGTTGATGTTTTCAAGCATGTGGTTGCTGCATCAAACTGTGTAACTTGGTTGCCGACTGCCTTTCAGTTTAATTCTGAGTATAAATTCCTCAGCAGTTACATTTGCTACAGAAAGTTGTTTGTTAATGTGTCTTGTGTTTTTTCCTTTCTGAAGGCCGGGACTGTCAGAATTCAGGCCAGGCTTCCCCCTGCACCTCTGAGCAGAGCCCCAGTCCGCAGTCTCCTCAGAGCAGCTGCTCAGGAAAACCTACCACTGACCCTACTATGGCTGCATTTAAGGTGTGTGTCCCTTCCTTTTAGGGGATTTTCTTCTTTACCTTCCTAGCTCCTTTTCTGTCCTGATGTCTGAGCATGGACTAGAGAAAGTTGTGCTTCAGGACAGTAGCTTATTTTTGTACTGGGCTTAGCTTGCTGCTGCATCTGTGCTGCTCTGTGCAATCCAAAATGTCAGACTCCAATCTACTCTGCTCCTCAGGGCTGTGTTACCAGAGGGGCCAAGCTTAGCTGTACCTCTGCAGGTCCCTGTGGTTGTGGCAGCAGTTCCTGCAGTGGCTCACAGGAGTGTTGTGACAGGTGTCAGTTTACTTGGTCAGAGCTTTCAGGTGTAGTGTTCTAAACTGTGGCTTTTTGCCATTGTTCTGTTGGGGCTCTTCAGTCTGCAGGGCTCTGGCCATCGCTGGAGGGAAGTTCTTGATCTGCTGAGTTACTTACATGTCTCCAGTGATGCTATGAGTTACTTACATGTCTCCAGTGATGCTATGCTGCTCCACAGGGAAGCAGCTCCACAGACTCTACAAGTTACACCTGTAAAACCCTTCGAGAGTTACTGGGATAAGAACTCGGCGGTCTGGAGATAGCACTGAGCGCTGCTGGTACCTCACACACAGGCTGCCCTTGTCAGAACCCTTTCTGTGGTGTATGAGAAACTTCTCCACAAAAACCCCATCAGAACAATCAGCTGTAACCCTCTCTTTCATCCTGTTGTGGAAGGGAGTGTTACTGAACTGTTTTGCAAGTACCAACCCCCTTCTGGCTTCTCTGGCTCTGTGTCCCCTGTGAGTTTGGTTTCTCTAGGGCAGAAAGGTAAGTTTAACACCTGCACTCAGGTCTAGATCTGTTGCAGAGGACAATCAGTACTCCCCATGCTGGCCATGCTACAAGTTACTCATAAAAGTTGGTTGGGATTTGCTTGGCATGAAAGCTCACAAGCAGTGGATGGAGTCTGTTCTGCTGCTAGAGAGTAAAGTAACAAAGGAAAAAATTAGTAGGGCTGGCTGATGGTGGGAAAGTGGTCACTAGATGCCATGTCCTTGCTGTTCCTATGAAAAAGGCTTTACAGCCATGCAAACACACCTGCTCTGACAGGAATTGCTTTGGATATGTACTGTTAGAAACTGTTTTGTAAGACAAGAGAGACAGTGATCCTTGCCAGGTTCCAGATGTATGTGCTTTTGTTCCTCTGCATTGTTAGTTAGATTAAACAGTTCTGTATTGCTAGGTAACATGGTTATTTCAGTTTGGCAAAGCATAGAGGACACTGGAAATCTCAGTTCTGCTCATGAACCTGCATTTTCTGTGGTTTTGGGCAGCACTTCACTGCTTTATTACATTACTTTCCTCCATTATAAAGTGGGGTGATGATGAGCTGCTGCCAGAAAGCCTCACTCTGCCAGGATTGTGTTCTCAAAGTGCAAAATCAGTTAAAGAAGTTTCTTCATCCCAGGTGTTCTGTGGCAGACTCCCAGGAGAAAGCAGTAACTGAATGGTGCAGCAATAGGAAGAACTCAGGCTGGTGCTGCCAGAGACTCAGAACAGAGAAATCCCTGGGCTGTTACAGAGTTACGGTCTCTTCCGTCCTGGATGTTTGTGTGTGTCCCCCCAGCTGCTGAGGCTGTGACATCCCAGGGATGATCCCTGGCTGTTCTGAGCTGGGCAGGAGCCACAGGGCGGCGGTGTGGCCCCAGCTTTGGGAAGGGATCTGCCAGCTCCTCTGTCCTCAGCAGCTCAGAGGCCTTGGAATAATCTGGCATTCCCAGTGCTGCAACAGAAACTAGAGCTCCTTTTTGGAAAGTCTTTTCTTTCTATGGACACCAACCTTGGGAGCTCCTGTCCGTGGTTTGTGTGGCTCCCCAGCCCTGGGATCCAGGGGCTGCAGGATTCTCCTGTGCCTAAAAAATCCTGCCAGTTGTTTTCTTTGTTAGTGATTGTGAGGTATTTCTGCCACAGGCTGGACCAGTTCTGGGGCTACTGATCTTTGTTCTTTTGTTAATATAAATCCTAAATATTTTGCTTCTGATGACACAGCTGAAGAAAGAGGGGTAAGGTGACCTTTTGTTTCTGCTAAAGCACTTCACAGACAAAAAGTATCTTTCAAACCTTTGTGTGCCTTGCTGGCAAGGTAACAATCATGTGCATACTGTACAAGTCTAGAACCTCCAGGTAATATAGTATCTTTCAGATTTTTTCCTTGCCATCCTGACATGTGATGCTTAAAATTGGTGCAGACGTCAGAGATGGGTTGGTCCGCAAACACACCATCAATTAATTAATAAAATTTTAGAGAGTCATTCCAGGGGAGACTGAATGCCAACAAGTTAACAAAAATAACACTGAATTTGAGTAGATGAAATAGTCATAGCAGTGGAACAGTAAAGGAGAGCAGCATAAACTGAGCTGATTTTGTTTCTGCAGAATCGAAGGATGAAGCATCTTTCAGAACAAAAACGAAGGTTCAACATCAAGATTGGTTTCAGTGCTCTGAACAGCTTGGTGTCATCCAACTCCAAGTTGGTAAGTACTGCAGCAGCACCTACAGTTTCATGTGAAATGTTAAAAACAGCCATTCTAAAAGTCTTGTTAATAAATGTAATCAGTGGTCAGCTGAGCACAGCAGAGCACACAGGGCTGGAGCACAGCAGTGAGCAGAGGTAGAATGGAAATCTCAGGTAAATTCCTAACATTTCCTACACCACTGAGATCTCTGAGGCATGGTCAGTTCAGATGATCTGGAAAATCTCTTCAGGACTCTTTATACCACCTAGCTGTCTTTAAGAATCCAGACCTTTTTTCTCCCTTTCACCTGTCTTTTGTGCACGGGTTTATAGAGAAAAAAATTCCCATTTGATTTTTCATTGTCAAATTACTTTGTCCAAACTAAAAACTTACTCTGGCTACACTGGTTTATTTAGTTCAGTAAATTGAAATACAGATATATCTGCACAACAAAATTCTTAGTGACCTTTAAATACCAGGAGCTTTGAAACATGGAAAATATGGAAGCTTTTTCTGCAGCATGTTGATTTGCTTACATAATTTTAATCATTTCAGAAATTTAGGTGGCAAGTTGTCAGCATTTCACTTCCTGACTTGAATAGCCTATTTTGAGAGGAAGTCCTTTAGTCCTTTTTGAAAACTCAGCTTTACTGAAATGTTTGGTAATTTTATTTTTCAAGTACAGATTTTTAATTGGTTCCTCCAAACTGAAGAGTATTATTATCTGTCTCCTTTGGTGGGTCCTTCTGTTTAATAACTTCAGGTTTCCCAAACTAAATAATTTATATTACCAACTTCAAGCAGCGCTTCCACCAAGACTATAAATCTGTCTGGAGATGTAACACATCCTTCAGTACTTAAGTAAGAACTGTGAAAAATAAAACGTTTTAAATTATTAAAATACTTCTTTCAACCAAGTAACAGAAATGTAATTTATGGAAGAAAACCCCTGCAGCCACACTTCTCTGTACAGGAGAGCAGAGAGGATTCAGAGAAATGCAGAGTTGAGTATCTGAAGTGTTTTGCTCTACCTGACCCTGTGGTTTCACACACAGTGAAGGAAAAGTAAAAGGTGTTATAGAGCAGGTTAGGAGGACAAACCCATGGTGAAGCTGAGGCTGCTGCAGGGTGTGAGCTGTGTGTGTGTTTGGCCTAGATCAGCCACGCCATCACGCTGCAGAAGACAGTGGAGTACATCGCCAAGCTGCAGCAGGAGAGGACACAGATGCAGGAGGAGACGCGGCGCCTGCGGGAGGAGATCGAGGAGCTGAACGCCACCATCCTGTGAGAACGGGGAGCTGCCAGGGATGGAGCTGCAGCTGGGCCAAGCAGCAGGGAGTGTGAGCTCAGTGTCACAGCAGGAGCAGGTGGTGTGGGACACAGCAGAGCTGCTGCCAGCTCCAAGCTCCAGGCAGAGCTGCTGTAAGATGGGCACTGGTGCAAACTGGATTTTCAGCAAGCTCTGAGCAGGGCATGCACAGCAGTGGCAGCATCAGGGAGGATGTGTCAGGTCAGAATAGTTCTGAGAAGTCAGTGAGGATTTTTTTATAAAGCTCATTGGTGATTGAACTCACTCTCACAAGGGCTTTGCTGCAGTTTTATTTTCAAATGCAGTCAGTTTTTGTAGAAAACTGTGGTTGATTACATAAGACACAGAACTTGGGCTCACAGAACTTACCACTGGCTGAACATAACTGTGATAAATCACATCACCTTCCCAGTGCCTCAGTTTGCTCTCTGGGTTTTTCATTATGCACTATTGCAAGGCACATTGAGAACTGCACTGGCTTTGCTTCCATCTCCAGAAGTTTTAGACTTGGGCACAATGTTAGAATCAGCAGTAAATCAAAATCTTTTTATTTTTCTTACAAAATATGATGAAGTCTGCTTGGTTTTGATCTGTTTCATAAGATCCTCTGTTACATCTTCTTCTGTAACATTGCTTAGGAGTAATTGTAAATTTTTTCTTGACTCCTAACGTACCTTGTCCTTAATGGATGCCAAAATCACTGTTCTGTGTTATATTTCATTTTCAGTTCTGTTGTTTGTAAGCAGAAGTGTTTGTAGCAGCTTGATAAATTGCTTTGCTGCATGAATAGAGATAAAATTACTGGGAAAACAGTTTTTATTCCTGACCTGAGCAGTTAACACTGTGGGAGGATCATGCACTGGGAATCCCCTCTGCCAGAGATGCCAGGAGTACACACTTTTCTCCTGCTGCAGTTTAGTCTGGAAGGAAAATTTATCCTTTTTTGGTGGGATTCTGACCTTCAAACATGTTTTCAGTTCTTGCCAGCAGCAGCTCCCTGCTACAGGGGTCCCTGTGACACGGCAGAGATTTGACCACATGAGGAAATTGTTTGATGAGTACGTGAGAAGCAGAACCCTGCAGAACTGGAAGTTTTGGATTGTATCCTTTTATATCTGATGAACTTGGGCTTTGCTACTGGTCCTTTTAGAGCCAACAACTTGGGATTCTGATGCTGTGACTTTATGCTTAAATAGCAAATGTCCTCAGTTTTCATCCACATCTGTGTGTGGATGTGGATTCTTGCAGAGCTTGCTCACCTCAACGTGTGGAAAGTAAAATGCAATGCCAGAGGCAAGGTTTTCTTGCTAGGTTATTGTACTGCAATAAATCTTTTGTGGACTCTGCTGTAACTGCAGCTCTGGTTGTCTTTTGGGAAATGTACATAGACAATAGCAAAGATTTCAGGGGGGAAAAAATTATGGTTACTGAAGCTGTTCAAAAATTTGCACATTCCCCTTTTTCCCTCTTCAGGTCAGTGTGGATCACTCAGAACTAAAGTTCATTTTTTTCCTCAGTCTTAGTGTTACAAATTTGAAATTACAATTATTTAAGTATTGCAATTCCTCTACTGGTTGAAGTCCATTTAGAAATTCAGTGTTTTCTCTGCCATAGCCTTCCCCATAGAATGTTTTGAACTCTCCTTTGTTGTCTCCCTTGACATTTGATGGTTTGCAGTTCAGCATTATTATTAAGCCATTGTTTGAGTCCTTCAATGGGATGGTTTCCACAACAAGCTTTAAGGATCTGAACGACACTGCACTGGCCTGGTTGGATCAGCACTGTTCTCTTCCTGTTCTGAGGCCAAGTAAGTGAAGTTCCATCCAGCAGCTCTTCAGATCATAGAAAGTATAATATAATACCATTTCTTAAAAGTCAGAGGATGGCAAAGAAAGCACATGATGCTGAATGTGACTTTTGCTTCCTTTTTGTTAACTCAATGAAAAAATAAGAGCATCTTCTGACTGCAGAGACAGAAAAAAATTGTTGAGTATACCAGAATTTAAACAGCCTTTAACTACATTTAAATTTCAAAAGCTTGGCTCTATTTGGAGTATGTTTGGCAGTGTGGTTTATCTCATAATGAGGGAAGACCTCTGAGATTTGTACCAGCTTTGTAGTGACCTTCTCTTTGGGCATCAATGCTTGGTTTTTCCCCTCTTGCCTTTCAGCAAATATTTAACTTACAGCTGTCAAGGGCTGTTCTCTTTTGTAGAAGAAAGATCTATCAGATTAGTAGCTTTTCCTGATGCTTTCCTGCCTTTTTATTTTTTTTATAGTGGTGCTGAACACCCTGTGGCACCTGAGCAGGAGCACCTCGATCCTGTCGGACCCGTCGCGGCTGCCGGAGCAGGCGCGCGAGGCCGTGGCCAAGGTGAACAAGAGAGCTGGGGAGAGCTAACAACCAAAGACACTGAGCTGCTGTCCCAGGGGTGGAGAACCCGCCAGGCCCTGCCTGCCCAGGCTCCTCCAGTCAGTGCACTTTAGAAAGGATTCTCTCCATCACCAGAGACGCTGTTCAGGGCACCTGGCCCTGCCTTGTGAAGAGGTGCAGGTGATGCAGCCGTGTCAGAACGTTTGGGTTCCTCTCCAGTGCTGTGCTGTGCTCTTGTCACGTGAGAAAAAAACACCAAGCTCAGGTAAACTCAGCAGGTTTGAGCCCTGCAGGCAGCAATAGATCTCCATCAATGCATCCTTATGCAACTAATGAAACACCCTCAGTTCTCTGAAGTGTAAATCCTGTACACCGAGGAATGTGCTCTTCAAGGGGAAAAAAATACTTCTGATTTCGTGAAGCAAAATGTGCTTTTTATTTTGTTTTCTGGTATTCAGTTCCATGTGTTTTACTTGAATAGTGGAAATTGTTCGACAGGATCATATGAAAAACCAAAGGAGAAGAAAACTCTGTCAGTGATGTCAACTCATGGTAAAAATACTAGAATTAAAATCTCAGGCTGTGTTTTGTGTATTTTATTTTAATGAGTGTATCATTGCATTTGATCAGTTCAAGACGTGCTTTATTTTCTAGTAAATAAAGTAGCTGATTTTTTTTTATAATATAGCCATTGCAAGGGAGTAGCAGGCTGTGCAGTAAGTGCAAGAAAACATTTTAGATTGTATAAACTCTGCAATTAGGATAAATACATGAATTTTGTATCAGTTTAATCAGTGAGATGTTTTCTTGCACTCTGCACGGTTCAGCTGCTATCCTCACAAAATGTGCACATACAAAACACACCCATAGGTAAAATAAATGTAGTAGCACTTCAGAGACAAGAATTGAGTTTGTAATGTTAAAAATTGGCTTTTTTATTATCTCAGAAGCTATATCAAACCACACAGACTTGCAGTCAGTTCTTTGCTTCTTTGTCTTTTTTTGCTTCTTCTTCTTCTTGCCTTCTGTCTGAAAAACCTGAAGGACTTTGCTAGACCTGATCTATGTGGGAAGGTTATGTTCAGCATGAATTATAAAACATGTAAAAATAAGATTAAAACTCAAAATACAGCAAAGCATTTTTCTGTGACAATCTCAGCTCTGCTGCAGGTGAAGTGAGTCCTGTTCCAGCAGTGATTGTCAGTCCTGAGGCAGCACTGGGGTGTTCATTCCAGCTGGTTGTTCCTAGTCTGGGATGATCCCATAACCCTTGGAATTCCACTCCTGACTTGATCCTGATTGTTTAGAGCTGTGCAAACAGTGGGAGCACTTCCCTGGAGCAGTCCCAAGAGCAGGCTGGAGGTGCTGTGCAACCTCTCACAGTGGGAAAATGAGGAATAACTGGAACAGTTGGGGATTGCACACTCTGAAATGGGTTCTCCTTGGGGAAAGGAGCTTTTCTCAAGCCTTATCCCAATCTCCTCCACTTTGGAAGGGAACAGCAGCCTGGGGAGTGGGGCTGAGCACAGGTGATGGTTTTGTTCTGGTTTCTCCTTTGTGCTGAGATTTTGCAGCTAATGGCTTTCCTTGCAGAGTTCCTTCTGTGAGAGCAGCTCTGTAGCAAGGCCAAGGCACTGAAGGTGAGCCTCTCCCTGCATGGAGGGACTGAGGGCTGGAGGGAAAGGCAGAATGGCACATTTTGTACCAACACAGCTTCCTGTAGCTGTGCAGGCAGAGAGGGAAATGCTTTTCTTTCCTTTTTTTTTTTTCCAGTAGATTTGACATATAATTTGAAGTTCATGGCACATGTGAAAACCTGTGTCCCTGTGACAAAAGCAACAAAATTCCAAGTCTCAGCCAAGGAATGGTGTGCAAAGGTTGTCATAGTAATCAAATAGTGAGTAGATTTTCTGGAGGGATTCATTCCTAGATCTTTCATAATGTTGTAATCAATTAAACAATTTTTTTTTGCTACATCTGTGTCACAAATGTTGAATAAGTAAACCATTTTTGAATCAATGCTTTCAATCCTCCCATTTTTATCACTAGTTATGAATTTGACTTCAGTAAAATCATTTTACACTGTGATGAGCTGGGGATGTCCCTTATGTCCTTTCCTCTGTGGGCTGATCTCACTGTTTGTGTATTAAAAATGTCTGGGTTTCTAACAAGAAAGCAACAGGCATATTGTCCAAGAGCTGGTGGTTTTCTCACCTTTTCAGCTGAGGAGATCCTGTGCTGCCTGCCCTGCTTGTCAGCAGTGATGGTGTGTGATTTTTACCATTTCTGGTATTGGTGACGTGGAAGTTTTGTCCCACACACAGTGCAGCACAGTCATCCTTCAGGGCCCAGGGAGGACCTGAAACTCTGACATCCCTTATGTCACTGAGTGAATTGGAAAATGAAAGCAAACTTAAAATAACAGGGAGGGATCATTCACCTGAACTGCCAAAAATTTGGTCCATTCACATTTTTGATGTGAGTAGAAAACTCATCCATCAGATTGCACCTGAAAAGTGCTTGTTTAACAAATTGTGGTGTAGAAACAAACTCAAAGCACTGTTAAAAAATTGCAAATCTTAAAGAGAAAATGTTGCTTACTTAGGCAAGAGTGTAGGAGGGAGGAAAGGAAAAGTGAAAAGATACTTTCCACCATGCAATTACCAGGAATGATGTGGCTGCTCTTTGAAGCAGTGATTCAATGTGTTCTTGTCACCCTGTTATTGCAGATCAGAATTCTTTTATCAGTCAGCCTGGTGAGGAGAGTGATTTCACTGCATTTGGAAACAGGAGAAAAGAGCTGGTTTATGTCTAACATCTGAGCAATAAAACCACTAAAGATTGGTATGGAAAGAGATGGACCACGTATGTATTAGTTCCTGCACAGTTTTCCACTTTGATTTATGTTTAAACACCTTAGTCTTTCTTACCCATGGATGAGTTTAAATACTTCATTTTTTTCACAGTTTGGTAACACCTTCTCCTGTAATTGAAGGACTCTTGATTTCCTCAGTGTCACCAAAGTAAGCAAGCCAAACACACAGTGCCTATAGTCTGCACAGAACTGCAGGTGCTGCACATCTGTCTGGTGCTAAACTTTTGGAGAACCCCCATATAACTGAATACAAGTTGTATTCTGTCAAATCCAACATATTTCACTCAGTAAAGGAGTGGCTAAATAACTAATTTATGGCCTGTGATATGCACAAAGTCAAACTGGGATTATCTGCTGGTTCCTTCTGACCTCAGATTGTATTAATTGTGGATGGTCCCACACCAAACACAAGTTCTGGAGAACTTGGGCATTATCTGGTGGAGTTATTAGCTTACATTGTAGTTTTTGGCATGCTTTTAGCAGGAGGAGTAAGGGATGAAGGTCCAGGAGCAAATTGGATTAAAGGAATTACAGAGGAGTGGGATCAGAGACAAGAGCACACTTCACCATGACAGTCTGATCACTGCACAAAACCAAAACAATTCTTGGTTAATACATTTGACCTGAGTGGAATGTTCTTCCATGCTTTTCTAGACCCCTGGGGAAGGCTTTCTTGAAGGAGGGGGGGACTACTGGAATGTTTCCATCTGTGCCTTAGATCTTGGTGTTGTGTATGCATTTGATTAATCATAAGTCATCCATTTTTCCCTCTAAAATGATGCTCTGTGGAAAATTCAGTGAATGGAGGAAGTGGGGCCTCCCTGGCCTTTTAGGGGATTTTACCTGTGTGGCATTGCTGTGACCCTTTCAGACTGAGGTTGTGAGTAACTGTGTCTATGTTTGGAAAAAATTGCATCTTTGCTGCTGAATCTCCCCTCCCCACTGCCGTGTGCACACATGGACATCATCTCTGCCAAACCCAGGAAACAGGCAAGGGCTTCAACCTCTAAATCTCAACTGGCTTGAAATGACAAAGGGCTGTCAAATGTGTTGGAAAACTGCATCCCTTTGTGTCTTCAGTTTGGTTTTTTTGATTCCTGTGTGAGTGTGTTAGTGTTCACATGTTGTAGAAGGGACAGGGACAGATAAATTTAGTTCTGTTTGCTTTTAAGACCTGAAACTCCTGAAAAGCAGTTTGAGAACAGGAAAGGGAAGCTCACTGCAGAAATGTTCACTAAGATAATGCTTATTTGAAGGCTGTTTCACTTTCTCAGTTTCTGAAGTGGTTAATTCTTGCCTTGATGTTGCCAACTAGAAGGTACTGCTGGAAATTGAATGGGTTTTCTCCTTTTTCTTTCTATTTTTTGGTTCCTTTCCACTTTTATTGCATGGAAAACCACCAAAAATGAAAAGGCTGATGACTTCCAGTTCAGGTTCTTTAGGGATTCTGTCACACCAGTCTGGAGGACTATGGACCGTTGTTGATAACTTTTAGTTTTTTAAATTAGGTGAAACATCAGGAATTTTTCTATTACTCCTCAATTTTTACACTTGGGTTTCAGAGGAGATGAATTGGTTTGGTTTTTTTTTTTGTTTTATAGGACCCCAAAGTTTTCCCCACAATGTCAGTCAAAGCTCTTGGTTTTTTGGTTTCATTCTTGGTTGGATTTTCTGCACCAAACTGTAGCTTTATCTGTAAAACTAGAGTTCTTCAGTTATAATTACAGTAACTTCAGTTACAATGAAACACACCTTAGGCATATAATGGAATTAATTTCTTGCCATTGTCTGAACTTTTTATATCTGAACTTTTCCAACATGAATAAGGTTTTCAATCAAAAGGTATCAATGTTATGAGCAAGCCTTTTAACAATACAATGAATAAATAGATCATTTTCTTCTTCTAACCTTGTATTTAAATGTGTTTTAAGTGAATGGAATTCATTCTTGTTAAGAAAAAAGGAAAAAAAAAAACTTGAAGGTATGAGGACTTCAGGTTGTGCTCTTGCTTTGCTTAGGTTTCCTGTTCTGTTGCATGACAACTTCTGTTGTGCTGTTGATATGTAGCACTTTTCAGTAGGTCTGTTAAATTGTGCAATGCATTTTTTTATATTTACAACCAAAACAATAAAGGATATTTTTTGGAAGAAACTGGTTGTAAGGCCTTTATTTTCTGACTGAATGTGAGGAAATGGTAAGTAGAATTATTCCTGGACCAGAGTCAGCAGCTGGCATCGTTTTTGCAGCTCTAAAAGGTGACAAGGGCTCATTTCCCTGTGAACAGTGCTGGAGTTACCTTTGGATCAGGGCTCTGTATCCTCTATGGAGTTGCTGGTTTGGATTCCTTTTGGGATTGATGTTGATGTTAGGTTCTGAGCTGCTGAAGTCCATTTAAAAAATGAAATTAATAAATCTTCCTTTAATGACTAATTCTTGTTTTTCCCTGGTAGGACACTCCAGCTGTCTGTGCTTCAGTTGTCACCTCCCTGGCATTTTGGATTTTCTTGCCTAGTGGAAGCAGCAGTGAGGCTCTAATTGAAGTGAAAGGTAATAGAAGAGTGAAAAGAAGGATTTTATTTTAAAATCACAGCACAAGGGTTTGTGCTGGTTGATGTTATCCTTGTGATTAATGCCTTTGACTTGGTATTTCTGATGAGAACTCTTCTGATGAGTCAGGCATGCGGTTCCAGGAGGTACAGCAGGGTTCAATAACCCTGCATTTAATTCTTCAGAAATCACAATCTTGATCTCACATAAAGCATTTTGGTGGGAGAGAAGAGCAATTGCTATTTCAGCAGTGATAAACCAGCTCTTCAACCTGCCTTCCCTCTTGACCAAGCACTACAAATGCCAGAGTTACTGCAGCGATGCTATCGAGCTCTCTGGGAGGAAGCTGTGGCTGCAGAGCTCTGTTTCTGTACTACTGATTTAGTGGTGATTTCAGGGAGGCTGTAACTTCAGCTGAGGTGCCAGAAGAGTTTGTCAAGTGGTTTCTTTTTGTGGCTGGCTCTGCTAATCCTTGAACACTGCTGAAAGTGGACCCACACTTGCTCGTTGGAAATGATGCCAAATGAAATCACGCTCTAAGTGGTTTCACAGCCCAGAGCTCTCTTTATATCTAAGAGAATGGGATGGAATGCTCACTAGATTTTTATTTATTCATTTTAACCTGTATTTGCCCTCAGGAGCTCATCTCTGCTATTCTCATCCCTGAGCACTTTGTCCAGGAGGTGGGCAGACAAAGGTTATTTGGGTGTTGGGGAAATTCCCTGTGTGCAAACACAGAAGAGCCCTTGTTGTCATCCAGAGAGATGTTTAACATGTTCCTTTTTCAGAACAAGGGGTGTGTGTGTGTCACACCCCCAATGCCTTTCCACCACCAAATGGAAACAAACCCAGGAAAGGTGAGACTCATCACATCCCTGGGTGCTGCTGCTGCTCATCTGTGGCTGCTCCATCCGAACTCTTCATTCCTCATCGGCCTCCAAAGCTTTGTTTTCAGCCAGGAAAAATGGGGAGCTGCTGGTCAGGAGATCTTTGCTGGTCACCAAATGATGATCACAGCAGAGAGATGCTCCCTGTGGCACAGCTGTATCCCCCAGCTTGCAGCTCTCCAGGGCTGGGGAGGATTTCTCTGAGCCCTGGTAACCCTGCAGCAGGAAGGCCACAGGAGTTCTCTCACTGTTCCCTCCCTGCTCTGCCTGGGGCTGGTGCCTTTTCCTCTTGGCACTGACTGCTCTGAGTTTACCCCCTGGGGAAGAACAACTCTTCTTGCTCAGGTGGCTCTTCCCATGATGTGAGTTTGGGCAGACCATGGCACTCACTCTGACATCTTGTTAGAGCTACTGAGGAAGCATTTCCCTTTCTAAGGAAAACCCTTTTGTTGAGCTGTTGATGCATTTAGAAGGTGAGACAAAAGCTGTGCATGGGAGAGGAAACCACAGGGAGCAGCCCTGTATAATCCTCTGGTTCAGCAAGGCTGGAGTGGTTTGTGTCAGTCCTTGGCACTGGTGATGTTTGAGCCCTTGGGATGTGACTTCCTCCCCAGAGTGGTTTGCTGACCACACCTGAAAAGATCAGGCAGGTGTTGCTTCAGCCTTGGGGATAAGCACATCCCCAGGCACTGATATTTTTTTCCAGCCACTCTTCTTTTTCTATTAAAAATGAAGGCTATGAGGTTGGAATTTTGCTTTCTTCATGTCACCACTTTGTGACATCTCTGCAGTTGTGTCTGAAATGGGGCCTCTTGGGGAGGAATTCTTCCCCTGGCTCCAGCAAGGAGCTTGGTCCCTCTGTTCCTCTTGGGAAACTTGAATTTTCTAGGATTCCCCCCCAGACTTTTGTGGGGCTGGCAGTGCAAGTCAGATGATGTCAAACCCACTTTTCCTGGAGAAGTCTGAGCAGAACAAGGCCAGTGCAAAATATATTGTAAAAAAGAATTAGCAAAAAGAGAATTCAGCAATATTTATTTTATTTAATATTTTAATGAAGTTCCAGTTTCTGTCCAAAGGTGGTAACAGGAAATGAGTACAACTATTCATCTACTAAATAGCAAATAGATCCCTTTCAGTATTAAAATATACGAGTTTAAACTACTAATAAATAAATAAATAGATAAACTAATTGCTTAAATAGATTTATAAAAATAGATGGTTTATGTTGTATAAATTCATAAATAAAATTCTGTAGTTGAGAGAGAAGTACAAAATCAGCCTGCTGACAATCAACTTTTGTTTTAAAAAATAACTGCCAGGTAAAATTATAAATAACATTAAAATTACTAAAACTACACTTTCCTGATTCCTTATATATGTCAGGGTTGGTTAATTAAACTACCTTGACTCATCTTAGCCCATCCTTATCACATGCTGTTGCAATAAACAGTTTTATAATAAATACAATCAATAATTTAACACACTCATCTTTTAAATATTAATTTAAATGAAATTATATAGTTATAGAGAATAGCAAGTACATTATCCATGTTGATGCTGGCATCAAAGTGATCCCATAACCCCTGGCACATTTAACCAACTCTACAGCATCTTCAAGTTATTTCTTCATGCTGGCATATCAAACTGCTGCTTCAGATTACAGTTTTTTTCTTGATTGCATGATGGTCTCATATTTCTTTAAAACACACCAGATGTAGATTTTTTCATCTGCCTGTGTCAGACTCTGGGGCTGCACCTGGGGCAGGTCCTTGCAGGTGTAGAAGAAGGCAGTGCCTTGGCTCAGCGTGGTGTTCAGCTGGCTCAGGTTCATCTCCAGCACATCTCTGGACCTCTTGGGGCAGATGGTTCCTAGGTGACCTTTCAGGGTTTTCAGGTGGTTCTGGATGTGGTGCAGAGCGCAGCAGCTGGGCTGGAACGCTTGGCAGACGGGAATCCTCTCAGCCAGGTCCCTGCCTTTGGAATGATCTTTGCAGGGCTCAGGGGGGAGCGCTCCAGAGAGACAGTTGTTCTGTGGGTAAGGAAGAGGAGAGAGAAATTGTTAATCCTTTGGTTTCCCTTTCTCATCTGTGTAGCCATTTGTGGGTTTTTTGCTTGTGATGCAGTTGTTGCATTAACACCTCCTCCCCTCTGATCAAGCAGGCATTGCACGAGTGTGCACTTTCTCTCCCCATGCCTTGCTTGCCTTGGTTCTCAGCTTTTCTAAATCTTGGGTTTTATTCTTTGCTGTAAGGGCAAAATTTACCTGTTCTAGAAATCTGGTTTTGGCCTCTGTGTGTTTTCATCTCTGCCTTTAGATTTCAAGAATGAATCCAGATGAAGGAATTCATCCTTTCTAAGGAACAGGATTTTTGGCAGAAGTGCTCAAGCACTAGGGTCAGACTGAATGGCAAAGCAATTCTCACCACGTTCTGGTGATCTGACTGAATTCCTGCAAGAAGATGCCCAGTGGCACCCAGGAGACTGAGAAGGAACACTGGGAATCAGGAAGATCCCAGCTGGCAGTGAGCTGAGGCAAAGTCACCCAAGCTCTCTGCAGCTGCCTTTGCTCCTGAAATAATGCAGCGAACGCTTTTCTTCTTGCATGGAATACAGAGAAGAGGCTACTTTAGATTTTAACCCAAATACTTTTCTGGTGGTCTTTCTAGTGTTTTGTAATAATTCAAGAGATTTCTCCACAGACAAAGGCACAGGACATGGACAATGGTGCACTTACATAGGATTGAAACAACTCGTGTGCTTTCTGTCGTATTATTGCTGCGTAGGTCGGTATCTCTGTAGTGAAATGTTCCAGTCCTGCAGTCACTTTGACTTCTGATGTCTGTGTTGGTGCCATGGAACCCAAAGGAACCAGCAAACAGAAGAGGAACACTGCAAACCTGTTGATCTCTGCATTCAGATGAAGAGAGGAAACCAAAAGGAAAGAGAGAATACAATGAGTAGTCTTGATGTTCTGCATAGATTTTTTTGCAAATATTAATAATTTTGTGCAGCATGATACATTTTTAAAGCATTTAGGCATGAAGTGGTTGAGCTAGAGATGAACATCAAGCAGGACAACCTTACAGCCTGTGGCAAAGGTAAATCACACCCACCTGCTCTGCATTCCATGGTGGGATGGGACAGCAGTGGCTTGGCTGGGAGCTGCCCTTGGAGCTGCTTCTGGAGCTTCTGCCTGCCTGGAGTGCTGTGGATGGGGCCAGCCAGGCTGCATTTAAGGGCTGTGGAGTCCTGCGTCAGTGGCTCCCCACAGTATTTTTTTTTTCTTTCTTTTTTTTTATCAGAGATAATTCGGGTTTTTATCTTTTTTGAAAGATTACATCAAAAGTTGATTCAAACGCGCCTTCGCTGATTGTGATCTAGGTGCGGTTTCAAACTGACATAGAGTTTGTCCTGTCTCATTTCTTTGACTTGGACCTTGGGATACTTGGCTTGACCATCCCATCGAAATCCTTGGGCTCTCCAAAGTGTAGGATTTAGAACATAAAATTTCTTGATTTATTGATAAAGGTGGCTGGGAGCACGTTATTACTGCCCAAAGCCATTGCTTCTCCTGCAGAGTCGGTGTAAGAGAGGGCCAATGCAGGGAATGAAAAAGGCTTGGGTGCAGAGCTCTGTTTCTGTACTACTGATTTAGTGGTGATTTCAGGGAGGCTGCTTTAACTTCAGCTGAGGTGCCAGAAGAGTTTGTCAAGTGATTTCGTTTTGTGGCTGGCTCTGCTAATCCTTGAACACTGCTGAAAGTGGACCCACACTTGCTCTGTGGAAATGATGCCAAATTAAATCACTGCTCTAAGTGATTTCACAGACCAGGGCTCTCTTTATATCTAAGAGAATGGGATGGAATGCTCACTAGATTTTTATTTATTCATTTTAACCTGTATTTGCCCTCAGGAGCTCATCTCTGCTATTCTCATCCCTGAGCACTTTGTCCAGGAGGTGGGCAGACAAAGGTTATTTGGGTGTTGGGGAAATTCCCTGTGTGCAAACACAGAAGAGCCCTTGTTGTCATCCAGAGAGATGTTTAACATGTTCCTTTCTCAGAACAAGGTGTGTGTGTGTGTGTCCCACCCCCAATGCCTTTCCACCACCAAATGGAAACAAACCCAGGAAAGGTGAGACTCATCACATCCCTGGGTGCTGCTGCTGCTGCTCATCTGTGGCTGCTCCATCCAAGCTCTTCATTCCTCATCGGCCTCCAAAGCTTTGTTTTCAGCCAGGATAAAGGGGGAGCTGCTGGTCAGGAGATCTTTGCTGGTCACCAAATGATGATCACAGCAGAGATGCTCCCTGTGGCACAGCTGTATCCCCCAGCTTGCAGCTCTCCAGGGCTGGGGAGGATTTCTCTGAGCCCTGGTAACCCTGCAGCAGGAAGGCCACAGGAGTTCTCTCACTGTTCCCTCCCTGCTCTGCCTGGGGCTGGTGCCTTTTCCTCTTGGCACTGACTGCTCTGAGTTTACCCCCTGGGGAAGAACAACTCTTCTTGCTCAGGTGGCTCTTCCCATGATGTGAGTTTGGGCAGACCATGGCACTCACTCTGACATCTTCTTAGAGCTACTGAGGAAGCATTTCCCTTTCTAAGGAAAACCCTTTTGTTGAGCTATTGATGCATTTAGAAGGTGAAACAAAAGCTGTGCATGGGAGAGGAAACCACAGGGAGCAGCCCTGTATAATCCTCTGGTTCAGCAAGGCTGGAGTGGTTTGTGTCAGTCCTTGGCACTGGTGATGTTTGAGCCCTTGGGATGTGACTTCCTCCCCAGAGTGGTTTGCTGACCACACCTGAAAAGATCAGGCAGGTGTTGCTTCAGCCTTGGGGATAAGCACATCCCCAGGCAGTGATTTTTTTTTCCAGCCACTCTTCTTTTTCTATTAAAAATGAAGGCTATGAGGTTGGAATTCTGCCTCCTTCATGTCACCACTCTGTGACATCTCTGCAGTTGTGTCTGAAATGGGGCCTCTTGGGGAGGAATTCTTCCCCTGGCTCCAGCAAGGAGCTTGGTCCCTCTGTTCCTCTTGGGAAACTTGAGTGCGTATCTAGGATTCCCCCCCAGACTTTTGTGGGGCTGGCAGTGCAACTCAGATGATGTCAAACCCACTTTTCCTGGAGAAGTCTGAGCAGAACAAGGCCAGTGCAAAATATATTGTAAAAAAGAATTAGCAAAAAGAGAATTCAGCAATATTTATTTTATTTAATATTTTAATGAAGTTCCAGTTTCTATCCAAAGGTGGTAACAGGAAATGAGTACAACTCTTCATCTACTAGATAGCAAATAGATCCCTTTCAGTATTAAAACATACAAGTTTAAAATACTAATAAATAAATAAATAGATAAACTAATTGCTTAAATAGATTTATAAAAATAGATGGTTTATGTTGTATAAATTCATAAATAAAATTCACTAATTGAGAGAGAAGTACAAAATCAGCCTGCTGACAATCAACTTATCTTTTAAAAAATAACTGCAAGATAAAATTATAAATAACATTAAAATTACTAAAACTACACTTTCCTGATTCCTTATATATGGCAGGGTTGGTTAATTAAACTACCTTGACTCATCTTAGCCCATCCTTATCATATGATGTTGCAATAAATAGTTTTATAATAAATACAATCAATAACTTAACACACTCATCTTTAAAATATTAATTTAAATGAAATTATATGGTTATAAAGAATAGCAAGTACATTATCCATGTTGATCCTGACATCAAACTGATCCCATAACCCCTGGCACATTTAACCAACTCTACAGCATCTTCCAGTTATTTCTTCATGCTGGCATATCAAACTTTATGGATCACCTTCTGTTGAGCAGCAGCTTTTTCAAGGATCCGCCTTGCTGTAAATTCCGCTATGTACTTATATTTCCTTAAAACCCACCAGATGTAGATTTTTTTGTCTTCCTTGCCCACAGACTGGACCTGGGGCAGGTCCTTGCAGGTGTGCGGGACGACGGTGCCGTCGTGCAGCGTGATGTCCAGCTGGTTGAGGTTCTTCTCCAGCACATGTGTGGACCTCTTGGGGCAGATGGTTTCTATGTCACCTTTCAGGGTTTTCAGAATGTTCTGGATGTGGTGCAGAGCACAACAGTTGGCCTCGAAAGCTTCACATATGGGTATCCTCTCTACCAGGTCCCTGCCTTTGGACTGAACTAAACAGGGATCAGGGTGGAGCGCTCCAGAGATACAGTTGTTCTGTGGGGAAGGAAAAGGAGAGAGAAATTGTTAATCCTTTGGTTTCCCTTTCTCATCTGTGTAGCCACTTGTGGGTTTTTTGCTTGTGATGCAGTTGTTACATTAACACCTCCACCCCTCTGATCAAGCAGGCATTGCACCGAGTGTGCAGTTCCTCTCCCCATGCCTTGCTTGCCTTGGTTCTCAGCTTTTCTAAATCTTGGGTTTTGTTCTTTGCTGTAAGGGCAAAATTTATCTGATCCAGAAATCTGGTTTGGCCTCTGTGTGTTTTCATCTCTGCCTTTTGATTTCAAGAATGAATTCAGGTGAAGGAATTCATGCTTTCTAAGGAACAGGATTTTTGGCAGAAGTGCTCAAGCACTAGGGTCAGACTGAATGGCAAAGCAATTCTCACCACGTTTCCAGTGATCTGACTGAATTCCTGCAAGAAGATGCCCAGTGGGACTCAGGAGACTGAGAAGGAACACTGGGAATCAGGAAGATCCCAGCTGGCAGTGAGCTGGGGCAAAGTCACCCAAGCTCTCTGCAGCTGCCTTTGCTCCTGAAATAATGCAGCGAACATTCTCCTTCTTGCATGGAATACAGAGAAGAGGCTACTTTAGATTTTAACCCAAATACTTTTCTGGTGGTCTTTCTAGTGTTTTGTAATAATTAAAGATATTTCTCCACAGACATAGGCACAGGACATGGACAATGGTGCACTTACATAGGATTGAAACAACTCGTGTGCATTATCTCGTATTATTGCTGCGGGGCTCTTTTTATCTTTAATTAAAGATTTCAGTCCTGCATTCACATTGGCTTCTGATGTCTGTGTCAGTGCCATGGAGCCCAAAGGAACCAGCAAACAGAAGAGGAACACTGCAAACCTGTTGATCTCTGCATTCAGATGAAGAGAGGAAACCAAAAAGAAAGAGAGAATACAATGAGTAGTCTTGATGTTCTGCATAGTTTTCTTTGCAAATATTAATAATTTTGTGCAGCATGATACATCTTTAAAGCATTTAGGCATGAAGTGGTTGAGCTAGAGATGAACATCAAGCAGGACAACCTTACAGCCTGTGGCAAAGGTAAATCACACCCACCTGCTCTGCATTCCATGGTGGGATGGGACAGCAGTGGCTTGGCTGGGAGCTGCCCTTGGAGCTGCTTCTGGAGCTTCTGCCTGCCTGGAGTGCTGTGGATGGGGCCAGCCAGGCTGCATTTAAGGGCTGTGGAGTCCTGCGTCAGTGGCTCCCCCACAGTATTTTTTTTTTTTTGTCACTTATATTTTGGGATTTTTTCTTTTTTGAAAGGTTACATCAAAAGTTGATTCAAATGCGCCTTCGCTGATTGTGATCTAGGTGCGGTTTCAAACTGACATAGAGTTTGTCCTGTCTCATTTCTTTCACTTGGACCTTGGGATACTTGGCTTGACCATCCCATCGAAATCCTTGGGCTCTCCAAAGTGTAGGATTTAGAACATAAAATTTCTTGATTTATTTTTAAAGGTGGTTGGGGGCACGTTATTGCTGCCCAAAGCCATTGCTTCTCCTGCAGAGTCAGTGTAAGAGAGGGCCAATGCAGGGAATGAAAAAGGCTTGGGTGCATGATAGGTCAGGCCTCCAATTCCATGTATAAATTTTTTTGCTGGATGCCTGTAAGACTCTGTTCCCAAGGGATGCTCAGGATTCCCCCTCCCTATCCTTGTCACCCATCTCTCCAACTCCCCTCAAGCTCTTTTTCTGCCTTCAGTAACCAAATGCAGGAAATTCTCATGTACACCAAAACAGAATAGGTCCTAAATAATGCCAAGGAAGAGATTTGTTACCATGGCCTATGGAAATGACCGGCAAACACTTATTTTATTTGAGGGTTTTATTATTACTTGGTGGGAAAATTGAGACAAAGAGAAAAGTTTCTTTGTGCATGATGTTCTTTAGGAATGTCCCTACAAAGGCAGTGGTGGGTACAGATGGCTCCTTTCAGGCAGAAGGATGTTCTTGGAGAGTTCTTTGTTCAGAAGCACCAAACCTGCAGAGGTGCAGTTGGTCAGTGGCACACAGGAAGATCTGTGGAAGGTGCAGGGGTTTGTATATAGAAGATGCCATTGGGCACTGCCAGCCCCTTGCCGGCTCTCCCAGACGGGCACAGCCAGGGAGTGCTGGGATCTGCTCTTCCCCAAAGAGCAGGAGTATCTCTTTGTGCAGCACTGAAGGCAATGGGGCTGAGGTGTTTTAATTAGTGATGCAAATAAAAGAAACAGAATTTTTCCAGATTTGCTTTTCTACAAAATACAATTCAGTCTCTGGGGATTTTCTTCCACAGCTTTCAGAAGATTTTACTTCATTTTCTCCTAAGGACAGCACTTTACCTGGTTATTCCACTGCAGGACATGCCATTATCTCATAGCCTGTGCTTGCTGTGCACATCCTTTCTTGTCTGTACAAGTGTGTGATAAGCTGCTGAGCTGATAAGGGAGCAGGTCAGCATCCGTCCTGTAAAACCCAGCCTGAGAAGTTCAGCTTTCCACCACGTAACCATCAGACGCCACAGAGCGGCTGCGATTCATTCTTCTGACACACGCTGCTCTGTCAGCTCTCTAAAATGGAATTTGTGGCCATTGCCTCAACACCTATCGCTGGAAAAAGGAAATTAGTCTTGTGTGTGGAGACCTGATGCTGACCTGAGACACAGCTGTGGCTTTTGTTCCCGGAGCTCACCTACTTTTTCCAAGTGTGGGAGCTCGCATTTTCAGCTGTGAGCCTTTTGATGGCCTTACATGGTTGTGTAAGGGGCTTTCAGAGCTGACTGCTTCTTCCCTGAAACCTGAGTGGAACAGGACACAGATAAGGGAAATGGCAAATTCCATGCCCCAGGTCCCTGGCCAGGGAAGAGTGCTGATGCTGCACCCTGCAAGTGCATCGTGAGGCTACCTGCTCTTTCTCTGGTGGGGAGCAGCCTCCAGAACCCAGTGGGAACCAGAAAACCAGGGATTTATTCCCAGCTGGCTGAGCTTGGTGCAAGTCCAGACCTCTGCTTGGAGCCTTTGTTTCCCTGGCACCATCTCCTAGCAACAGGGACACAAACCACCGAGCCAGGGGATTCCCTGCCAGGCTGGGGCTGGATGGCAGCACCCCGCAGCGTCTCGGCTGCTTTTCAGGAGTACCTGCAGCACCTGGGGCTGCAGGACTTCCCCTGTGGCATCGGCAGCTGGGTAAGGATTTGGGGGGCACAGCCCTGGGAGGTGGCACAGAGCTGCCACTGCCTCTCCTCTCTCTCTCTGCAGAACAAATCTCGCTTCCATGGCCGCAGGAGCTCCCGGCTGGAGGAGGCTGTGCCACCGGGAGAGGAGAGCCCCGAGGCGCTGCTGGAGCTGCTGAGAGACCCACACAGCCCCTGGGCACTGCCCCCCGAGTGCAGCCCCCTGGACCGGCTCCTGCGGGAAGTGGCCGTGCTGGCACCCGAGCTCCTCCGCGGCTCTGGAATCTTCCAGCTTGTCAAGTCCCTGCGGATACTCGACAAGGGGGTAAGTGCAGCTGCTGGTGCCCTGAAGATGTAGGCCAGGAAACCACGTTGGGGGAAAACACGCTGGGAAAAGGACACTTTCCCATCCCAGGTGCTGCAGCTGGAGTAGAGCTTCTCCCCACAGCCTCCCCAGGGTACTGTGCTAATCCATGTCACACAGATGTCACACAGATGTCACACAGATCAACACGTGTCCATGTCACCCTGGCCATGAGGTGCCTCAGGGACAAGTTGGCCAAACCCAGCTCTTTGCAGGTGGAGGAGGTGGATGAGGGTCTGCTGCAGTTCCAGCAGCTGGAGGAGCTCATCCTCAGTGCCAACCACATCAGCAGAGTAAGCTCAGCCCACCTGCCCCGGACTCTGAAGGTGAGTGAGCAGGGCCTTGTGCAGGATGGGGCAGCAATTCCCATGTGGGAACACAGTGGAAGCCAAACAGCTGGAGGGAGTGCCAGGAACAGCTCATTTCCAAGGTGTTTGTTGTTCCTTCTGTCCTGGGCAGGTCCTGGAGCTCTGCTACAATGCTGTGGGTGATCTGCAGGACCTGTGTGCTCAGCCACCCCCAGAGCTCCAGCACTTGGGGCTGGGCTACAACCGACTGTGCGGCCCTTCCCAGGAAAAGCACCTCACTGTGGATTTCTGGTAATGCCACAGGCTGAACGTGGGCTCCTGAAAGGAAAGTGAGCAGATGTGACAGGTGACCTCAAACCATGGAGGTGGCCCTTTTTGGGAAAATACAGAAGGGTTGTTTCTTTGCTCTGTGTCTACTCTCTGTGCAGAGCAGTCTGTCTCTGGTGTTTTCTGTCTCATGCCAAGGTTGTCTCAGTCCTCAGCAAGGTGTGGAATGGGGCCATGCCCAGGGAGCTGCCCTGACACCCTGCCCACCACAGTTCCATTTCCCTGGGCAGTTTACTCTTTCCATGTCCTTCCCAAAGCTGCTGCTGGAAGTTTGTAAGGATCTGGAGCATAGTCTGCATCACCAGATGGTGCAGTGGGGTCATCAATGGATGCTAAATAAATGTTTTTGTGTTGTGGGGCAGACTGGCAATGGACTGTACGGCTCGGGAATTTGGAACTGGCCTCCAGATTGGATTCCTCAGTTCAACCCAGTTTGTTCTGGGGAAATATGATTTTTTTTCTATTTTTGCCCTAGGGCTGTAGCTTTCTATCCTCAAATGAGTACTGGCTGCCTCACCTCCTTCCCTGGGTTCTCTCCTTAGGCCAAACCTCATCTCCCTTGACCTGAGCTTTAACAGCCTCACAGACCTGCCAGGGCTGGTGTCCCAACTGTCCACTCTGCCCAACCTCCACATCCTGCTGCTCCAAGGGAACCCACTGGCTCTCACCCCCACTTACAGAGGCTTCCTTGTGGACAGCCTGCCCAAGCTGTCCATCCTCGATGACATCCACATATGGCCTGAAGAGAGGGAGCACTTCTATGGTCTGGCAAGGCAGCCAGGTGAGCCCTGTGATCCAGGAGTGCAGTTTGCATTGTGGTTGAGCTCTGTAACTGCAGTCCAGGCCCAAGAACAGCCCATCCCAGTCCCAGCACTGCCTCAGCTTTTCTTCCCAGACACCATCTGGTTTCAGGCCATGGGTTTCCCTCCCGAGCTGTGGCAAGAGGAGCATCTGTACAGGGGAAGGTGCTCACATGGAGCTGCACTGACTGCACACAGCAATGCCACCTCTGTGCCACATCCCTGACTGGGATGAGAGGAGGAGGCTGGGGACACCCGGGATGGGAAACCTCTTTTGATGGCCCCTACTCAATGAGTTTATGTGCTGGATGTGCTTTTTGGAGACTCAAATGTTGAAGGAGCAGAGCAGCCAAGCCAGGAGGTGTTTGAGTGGCTTTGGGGTGACCCCAGGTGGCAGTGGTTTGTCACAGCATTTGCACAAGCTGGCACCGAGGGATGTCAGGACATGGGATCTGGAGGTTTCTGCTGCTCTGTTCCTTCCTTTCTCTGGAAGTGAAGCGCTGCAGGTTCATGGCAAGATTGTTTTCCTTTCAGAGCTGATCAGGAGTGAAGCACGAGTGGTTGTGAGCATTGGGGAGTTGAAGGGACTCCCCAATCCTGAAGCTTTTCAGCAGCTGGAGGTTGGCTCTGAGGGCCCAGTGATCACCTACAGCTACTATGTGACCTACGAGTTTGCAGAGGGAGAGGAGCTCGAGGACAGGGGCAGCCCTGAGGTTGGTGATTAACTGTGCTCCTGGAAACAAGCAGCATGGCAGGTCACAGCAGGGGGAGCTGCATCTCCAGGCTGTGAGCTGATGGGTCTGGCATGGGCAGCAGCAGTGCTGGGGACAGAATTCCCATGTGGCTGCATCCAGCAGCACAAGCCCCAGCTGCCCACATTCCACATCCCTCTTGGGGAGCCCAGAGCTCTGCACCTGGGACTGCAGTCACAGGTCCCCTCCTGCTGACTGTGGCAGAGCCTTTCCCTGGCACTGAAGTGCCTTCTTCCCATGAGGGTGGGCTGAGGAATAGGATTTTGGAGGCAGATCCATCTCTTCCAGGGAATAAAAATCCACCAGAATTCCACAGTGGCCCCGCTGGATGTGGACAGCTCTGCTCAGGACACAGAGGAAACAAAGAACCATCAGGAACCTGCTGCCACAGAGGAGCCCAAGACCCACTCTGGTAATGAGGAATTACAGATCTTCTGTCCCATCTCTTGGGGCAGGTTTGCAGCTCTTTGTGGGGTGTGGATGTCCCTCACAGTTCCAGCTGGGCTGTTCCTGGGGCTGATGGATACTGACCTGGCACCAGCCATGTCCTGGGGAAAGAGAGCTCTCCTCTGAACTTTTTTGTGTCCCTACACAGCAAAGGTGTTTGCCACCCCTGGACAGCCCTGGGCAGACACCATTGACTGCAGCTACAGGAAGGAACACGTTGACAAGGACTTGGTGGGGCTGAAGGCCTACCTGGAGGCTGGAACGATTGTCTCAGTTGTGGAGGAGAAGGTGAGGGTGTGGCTGAGCTGGATGAAGGGGGAAGAGCTGCTGGGAGGCCCAGCCAGTGGCACCACATTCCCTCTGGGAGGCAGGCTGGGATGGCAGTGACCCTGGGCCAGCTCCTCTCTCTGGGCAGGTGCTTTCATGGCCTGTGGATGCTGATGCAGAAGAAAATGCTGCCACAAATAAGAAGGAAGGACAGGGACTGAAGAAGAACAATGCAAAGGTAGGGTGCTGGGAGACAACAATGACCAAATTATATCTGAGTTGCAAAAACAGTGATGGGAGAACAAGTACTCTTCTCCAGGGTCAGTTTGGTGTGTCAGAGAGTCAGACCTGTCCCAGAGTCTCCCCGTTCTGTGGGGGGAAGGCAGCAGCTGTTGGCACACAGCTTGGCCAGGATGCAGTGGTGGGAAAGGGGCTGGGTTGGGGTTCCTTCTCTCTGATAAAGGGACCCCAGCCTTCTGCTGAGGCCTGTGCCCATGTCTGAGGACAAGCAGAAAAAGAAGAAGCAGCAGCAGCAGCCGAGTGAATTCCGCAGCGACCCTCCCATTCGGAGCACCCTGGGCACCACGAGGGTGACCTTGGACACCCTGCTGGCCACCGAGGACCTGGTGGCAACTGTGTGTGACTTTGGGATCCTGATCCCTGAGAAACCACCAGTTGTGGAGGAGAAGGTAAGGAGCATGTCCCAGGGCAGGGCTGCAGGCTGGGGTTCAGCAAATGCCCTCTCTGGCCTGGGCATCCTTCCATCCACCCCTCAGTTCTTCTCTCCCCAAAATGGGGCTGAAATAGCCCTGCCTAACCCCCATCCATTGCTGCTGCTGTGGTTATTTAAGGCTGATATTAGTGAGCAGTACTGCTACTTTTTCTGGGCCTAGGAAAATAGATGAGTTTATTTTTCCATTCCAAAATGTGTAAGCAGCCACTCGTGCTTCCTCTGGTGCTCTCAGCATGGCAGCACATACCAGCTGTACCAACTTTCTGTTTCCTGGATCCTCTTCTCTGGGCAGCCACTCTGCTGTGCTCTTGCTCCCCCTCACCTCTTTCCTCTGCCCCTGAAATCCCAGTGACAGCACTCAGATGATGGCATCTGTCACAGGACTGAATGAGAGCAGTGATTTTCAACACAGCCTTACTATGGAAACCTCTCTCTCCACAGGAGGTAAAAAAAGGCAAAGGCAAGAACAGAAAACCCAAAGCAGAGAAAGAAAGTAAGACCAGCCAGAAAAGTGAGACGACTCCCAAAGGTGACTGAGGCTGGAGCTGGCTGGGCAGAGGGTGGGGTGTGTGAGAGAACAAACAGGAGAGAGTCCTGCCACCCTGCCAGCTCCAGGAGCAGGCACTTACTCACATCCTGAGCCGTGAATACAGACATTGACTGCGGGGCTGCAGCACAGACACAGCCTGGACTCATTTTATGAGTCTGAGGGTGGGCTGTGAGACACACACCTACAGCACCCTGTGCCAGGGGAGAAGGGCAAAGCAGATTTTTGGGTGAGAAAAGCGCTGCCCACTGTGTCAGCTGCCAAACGTGGGCGGTGGCGTGGGCGGGCAGCTGGGCGAGGGTGCCTGGGGTGCATAACGAGCTCCTCATCCACTGCCAGCTCCCATCTCCAAGCACTTTGCAGAGGGGATTATTGTTCTCTCTGGTTTGGAGAGGAGATGCACAGAGAGCCCCAGGTGCCCCAGCCAGCCCTTGGCAGGGCTGGAAACGGATCCCAGTCTGCTGTCATCCATGGAGAGAGCACCCTGACCCTGCCTGGTGTGTCCCTGCCTCCCCAGTGCAGAGCTCAGGGCTGCTCAGCCAGCAGCGTTGCTTAATCTGCCAGAAGTAAACCTCACCCTGCCTCTTGCAGGTTATCTTTCCAGCAGTCTTGGTTTTGACCACAGAAATATCAGTGCCAGCACATCGGAGAGGGGAAAAAGAGATAAGAGAGTGGGAGGAAGTGGGAAGAGGGATGAGGTGGCCAAGCAATGCTGGAAAGCTGCTTGTGGGTCAGGGAGGGCATGGGGAGGGCCAGGCCTCCAGCACTGCTCAGAGCTACCAAAGGAGCTTTGCTCTTCTGCTGTGGCATCAGATTTAAGAGTGCAAATAACCCACAGAGCTCCAGGCTGCTTTCCTGTGCCCTGTCACCCACAGCCACGTCCCATCTCTGGGGAGGCTCTCAGAGCTCTGCAGTCCTGGGCTGTGTCTGCACTCAGAGAAGCCTGTGGCCTCTCCCAGCAATTTGAAAAGAACTCCTCGAATTGCTGTCCCCAAGAAGATGTGTATTTACAATGTACACTCAGCCTGTTGCTGTGGCAGGCAGCTGCTGTCAAACAGCTCAGCTTCAGCAGTGGTTGTTTCTTTGTTCCTTCCCTCCCTGGTGTGTGGTCAGTGCGTGCAGGTTTCCCTTCAGCTCGAATCAGGGTGCTGTAGTGTGCACAGAAGTGCTGCTGCTATAGGAAACCAACATTAATTAGAGATTTGTGCTTAATTTGGTGTCCCCGTGTGCCTGTGCACTGTGAGGCCACCTTCCAAAGTGTGAGTGCAAAATTCACAGTGCCTAAAAATGAGCTGCCCCACATCTCGCTGCACCCCCTGCTCCAGCACTGGCCTGTGAGTCACAGCTGTGGTTTTTGGGGGGCTGCTCGAGCCCTGCTGAGCTCAGTGCCTGCACATCCTGCCTGTCCCATGAGTCACCAGCTGCTTTGGGACAGTTTGACACTGGCTCTTCACCTGGGGACCGTGCACCTCCTCGGAGCTGTGACAGTGGCCGTGCCCCGGGGGACAGGGGTGGCTCCCAGCCCTGTGTCCAGCGGGGCTCT
The DNA here is from genome assembly GCF_009819885.2 of Catharus ustulatus. Lineage (NCBI taxonomy): Eukaryota > Metazoa > Chordata > Aves > Passeriformes > Turdidae > Catharus > Catharus ustulatus. The sequence continues at coordinate 3,177,802 of NC_046238.1, forward strand.
GCAGGGACCGGCACTCTCACAGCCGGGAGCTGGGCTGATTTGCATCCCTCAGTCAGCAAATGCACACAAATAATAAGTGTTCTCAGAGGAATTGGGATCACTTCCAGACGGCTCAAAGAGGAAAGGCTTTTGTCACAAGTGAGCCATTTGCCCAGACACTGAAGGATGTCTTCAGAAGTAGTCTCACGTACGTCTTATTTTACCCCACACTTGATTTTCCAGGATCCTTGAAATAATTTATTTCTGCATCTTTATTTTGCCCCAGGGCAGTTTCACAGCAAAAAAGCAAGGCTGCACCCAGGTCAATTGCCAGTCTAAAGATGCTTTTTGGGCTTATCATTCAAAGTCATATTCAAATAGATTTCCCTTGAGGCCCAGTCAGTGCTGACAGCCTTGCACACCGCTGCTTTTAGGATGATTTACTGTCTCAAGACAGTGATAAATGTACTTCTTACCACAGGAAAAGGAAAAAACAAAGAAACTGCTGAAGTGGAGGAGGGTCAGGAGCTCCAGCCGGTGCCGCTGACGGTTCAATTCCAGATGCAGCTGCTTCGGTGGCCCTTGGCAGCCAGCACGCAGAGCCAGGAGAACGGGGCTGCGGGGAACGCTCAGTGATGTGTCCATAGCAGAAGCGTGAGTGGAAATAAAACACACGGGAACGCTGCGTGGAGCCTGGCTCAGCTGAACCCCAGAGCTGGGAGATGCTCCGGGGCTCCGGTCTGTGGCTGGTGCTGAGCTTCTCCAGGAGCTGGGGCGGACAGGTGGTGTTGGCTGGGTGTGGAGGGTGGGTGTGCAGGGTCGGGGACACGCTGTGCCGGTGCCAGCCCCCCGCATCCTCCTCCCGCGGGCTGGGCTTGGGAGCTGCGGGGCGGGGCGGGGGCGGTGGCAGCTCCCGGTGGAGCACGGAGAGAAAGGCAAGGCAGCTCCCGGTGGAGCACGGAGGGACAGGCAGCTCCCGGTGGGGCACCGAGGGAAAGGCAGCTCCCGGTGGAGCACGGAGGGACAGGCAGCTCCCGGTGGAGCACGGAGGGAAAGGCAAGGCAGCTCCCGGGGAATCGCGGAGGAGGCTCCGGCGGAGGTTTTGCCGGGCGGGGTCACCGTGGAGTGGCGGCTCCAGCCCGGTGTGCGCGCCCCGGCGGGACCGGGGGCTCTGGACCGGCAGCACCGGGTCCTGGTGAGAAGCGGGGGAAAGCACCGAGACACGTCCCAGTCCCGGTTCGTCTTCACCTGCCCACCCGGGCCGGTCCTGCGTCGGATGCTGCCATGTATCCCAGGATTAAAAGCCTGGCGCTTTACACCTTCTCCATCACGCTGCTGGCCTGCGTGTTTTACATGAAGAAGGAGGCGAAGTTGGCAGCGTCGTCAGCAGAGCAGAAAGTGGATGTGGTGGGTCACAGACTGCAGCCTTCGCTTCTGGACAGTGCTGAGCACAGCAAGTGTTTGCCCAACTTGACCTTTGCCAATTCTTCTTTCTCCCTCCCCGAGCCTCACCGCGTCTTCTTAACCTACAAGCACTGCAGGAACTTCTCGGTCCTGCTGAGGCCTTCCAGGTGTAGCAAAGACATGTTCCTCCTGCTGGCCATCAAGTCTTCCCCCATCAACGTGGACCGGCGCGTGGCCATCAGGAACACGTGGGGCAAGGAGGGCTCCATCGGGGGCAGGCGCGTCAGGCTGGTGTTCCTGCTGGGGCGCTCCGAGGCCAAAACCCAGCTGCAGCCCCTGCACCAGCTGCTGGCTTACGAGAGCCAGGAGTTTGATGACATCTTGCAGTGGGATTTTGTTGACAACTTCTTCAACCTGACCCTGAAGGAGCTGCATTTCCTCCGCTGGTTCACGGAGGACTGCCCGCAGGCCAGGTTCGTGCTCAAGGGCGATGATGATGTGTTTGTCAACACTTACAACATCGTTGAGTTCCTCCGGGAGCTGGACCCTGAACAGGATCTCTTTGTTGGGGACGTGATCGCCAACGCTCGGCCCATCAGGAACACCAAGGTCAAATACTTTATTCCAGAGCCCATGTATGGAGCCACCTTCTATCCTGTCTATGCAGGAGGAGGGGGATATGTGATGTCCAGGGAGACAGTGCATCGCCTCCAGAGCACTGCAGAGGACATGGAGCTCTTCCCCATAGATGATGTGTTTGTGGGAATGTGCCTGGCAAAGATGTCAGTGACCCCAAAGAACCACGCTGGCTTTAAGACTTTTGGCATCCAGAGACCTTTCAATCCTTTTGATCCCTGCTTGTACAAAGAGCTGATGGTCGTGCACAGGCTGAACCCAACGGAGATGTGGATCATGTGGACGCTGGTGAAGGATGACAGCATTAGGTGTGCAGTGTCAGTGACACACAGCTACAGCAGGGGCTGGAAAAGGATCTCCTGATGAGCCCAGTGGGATTGTGGCTGGTGACAGGGTACTTGAACTAAAAACCAGGTTGTGGTAGAAACGTGTCCATTACTAACAGATTGCACTGGAGCTGTGGTGGGTTGGTTTGCAGTGAGTGTTTTTCTGTTGGGGATCACTCGAAGCAGTTGAATTGTCACAGGGTGGCTGGTGGCTTTGTGACACACAGTGCAGGGAACTCGGCTCCTTCCAGCCAGACTGTGCTGGGGGAAGTCACAAGAGCCACCTGCACTGGTGTCTGACTGCCAGCCAAAGTCAGTCTCGTGGGGCAGCCAGCAATGACTAACGAGTGACAGAACATTTGAAATTTGCTTGAAGGCACAGAAGAAAGGCCAATGTGTCCTGCTGGGTGTGCTGGGTGGGCAGCAACCCCACAGCTCCTACCAGTCAGCAGGAGAAAGGGAGTGGAGTGGGGAAGGAAAAGCTTCACAAAATATATGGCTTTAACACAGCAGTGATGATGATCTGAGGAACTGGGCTCTGCCTCTGGCCCTTTGGCTTTTACAGAAACTCACAACAAGTTTACATGCACTGGAAACTTTAGCACAAACACTTTCTGATCTGGTTTGAGAGGAGCCATGTGTCTTGAATAATCACAGTGGTAGGAAGAGTAGCTGTAGCTTCCCATGTTGTGTGGGAGATGTTCATTGTTGTTGTTGTTGTAATGTTGTGTATAAATAAAATAGTTTTGAAAAGTACTTACATGGGAATATTCTTAGGTCTTCTGAAAGTTAAGAGCCCAAAAAGCCAGGGAAGGCTGAGATCTGGTGCTGGGTATTTGCATTAAAGAGGATAATGTTAAGTGGAAATGGATGCTTACCTCCTCCTTTTCTGTGAGCACTTCTCTGCCCTGTCCAGACAAGATGCACTGGCACAGAAGTGATTAATCTGAATGTGCTGGAGTTGCTAATTTGAGCAAAGATCAAATATAGAATTAAGTTTTGGTGGTGCTTTTATGAAGCTGCAGCTCCAACAGGGCTTTATTAACTGTAGCTGAAACAGTGCCTGTGTGCAGTTTGAGGTGTGCTGGCTTTGTAAACAAGGCTGAGTGTCAGCAGCAAACCCCAGATTCTGGGCACAATTCTCTGGGCACTGCTGCTGGTCCTGGGGAGGAGACTGAACAGGGCAGGCACCGCGGTGCCCTGTGAGCTGCTGTGCCAGCACTTCTGTGATCCACTCCATGATTCCAGTGCAAACTCAGGAGCACAGAGCATGATGTCATGTCTGCTGTGGGCTTAGGTGTGTGGGCTAACCCCCAGCTGGCAGCTCTCACTTCCTAACAAAGGTGAGGGACTCCCTTCTGCCCTGCTCTGGGGGTGATGTGGAGCCGTTCATGGAGGGACTGACTGGTTGGTTCCAGTCACACCAGGCTGGATGTGGGTGGGAGCAGCTCTCGGGCAGGAAGCGCAGGACGTGCACTGAAACCAGAAGTGGGGTGACAGCAGGGCTGGGAGCAGGCCCTGAAAGGGGAAGAGGGACTTTGCTGGCTTTGCAGGCTCCTGGCAGTGCCATGCAAACATCTGAGGAGAGTTACTGTGGCATCCTGAGAGGTACACAAGTTGTTTGTGCATTCAGGTCAGGGGCTTTGCAGATGTTCTTCAACAGCAGGAGGTACCAAATGAGAGCAGTTGTGGTTAGAGGTTGATGTGAGAGTGCATTTGGCTCCTCAGGGCTTGGCTGTGCCACCACCCAAATAATCTCTCATCACAGAGTTTTTTTTCCCCAATGCTGCAGCCCAGAGCTGTAATTGGCACAGCAAACACTGGCAGCTCCCAGACTGTGCCATTCTCCTTGGATACAGCAGCACCCAGTGAGGAGCAAGGAAAGATGGTTAATTTTCTTTTTACTACTCAATCTATAAATGAACAGTGCTGTGGACCTGAAACTGTGTTTGTTGCAAAGGCAGCCAAAATGAGACAGTTTATGCTGCAGGTAAGAAAATTCCTGGTCAGGCACAACTCAATTTAGTAACAGCAACCTTGACACAGATGCAGTGCATCAGATGCTAATATGTGGTGAAAAACCTTTGATCAATGTGTGTTTTCTTACACAACCTGGCAGATGGGGTTTAACTGCTTCCAATCATCAGTCAGAAAGTTCTAGTGGATGCTGTTCTACAAAGCAAATTTCACACCAGCTGTCAAGTTAGGAAATGAACACAGTGAAAGACACCTGTGGTTTTAAAATCTGCAGTGAAACATTAAGCTTGAAAAAGAAATAATTATGATTATTTCCTGAAACTTGCACTGGGAAGCATTCAAATATGTAAAACTCTCTTTTGCTCAGTGCTTTGTAGAACAGTACACAGCAGCTGCCAAAACAATTTCATTTATAACCACAGTATCTTGAAAATCAAACCCTCCCCCTTGGTGAAGTAAGTTGCTGTGCTAAACAAAACTGCACCAAGAGCCTGGGTGACTCCATGGGATGTTCTCAGCTCCAGAGCAAATATTTCCTGACTGCAGCTCAGTGTAATTTGGTGCAGCTGCCAACCAACTCAGAGGATAAAAACTTTTAAATTCAAGTAGAAAGCAGGGCCTTATCTTTTCCCCAAACAGACGCATCCACAACGAGCTGCTTTTGCAGAGTTTAATAAAAGCATCTCCTCATAGACATCATTTACTTCACAGGTTAAAAACAAGGATTTTTAAATACACTTCTCTGGCTGATCCCTACTGAGCTCCCACAAAAACACCAAGGGAGCAGCAGGACCCTCCCAGCAGAGACACAATTACCACCCTGATAACAGTCTTCACATTTGCATAGATAAACATTTAAATAAATGAATCCAAAAGTATAACAAACAAGGTAAGTTACAAACAAAATCGTGGCCTTCCAAACACTTGATTGGTGAAGCAATCCTTTCTTGGGGAAAAGAAATGGAATCACAGGCTTGTTTCAGCAGTTTTACACTATCCCACACTTGAGAGCTTGGGACTGTTCAATTTGTGATTGAGCTGAGAGTTCAGTTCTGTTCAGTCCTCCCGAAGGTAAGGGTCATCATCTGTATTTCCTATAACACCCTGTGGCAATGAGGGATCCTCTCCTTGGGCTTTTATCAGCTCCTCTGTCTGAGCTTCAGCTAGTTTGGTCTCTGCTTTCTGGGACAGCAGCCGCACCTCCTGCACCTGGGATTTCATCACCTGGATGTGGCTGCGGGCTGTCACCGAGGCCTGGTCTGCACCTGGAGGGAAGGATTGACACACTGGGTTAGAGAGCACTGGGCAAAGCTTCAGCTGAGGAAATGGATGGGATTATCATCTGCTTTGCAGTGCTGTGATGGCTCTTGGGCTGTATTAATGCTCAACACATTTACTGTTCATTTGCCTCAAACCTTTTGTCTGCTTTGGGATGTCACTGCTCCCTTGAGTTCTCCCATCCCAGTGGGATAGAGCTGGAATTGGGTAGGAGTGATCACCTTGTGCCAGTGGGTTTGAGAGCTAAGCCCAGCCCAGTCCTTGTGTCAGAACCTTTCAGTCCTTGTCCCATCCTGGCACCTACAGCAGTGGGAATACCTGTGGCACTGCTGAATTCCCACTCTCCTCCCATGCTCCCACAGAATTTGTCATCTTTTCCAGGCACTTACAGAATTAGGGTCTCTCTGTATGTTCACTGCTTTCCCTCCCTCCTTCACTCCAGTAACTTTGCCCATTTACCACAAACCAGTCCATAACTCAGTCTCAGAGCTCTCAAATCTTTCCAGGGAGGAAAAAAACCCCGAAAATTAGTGTATTTTCCTTTTTTAATATAATTAAATCCAGCTGGAAAGCCCTACTGCACTCACAGGCAGCCTTGGTTCTGTGGTTCCCAGGACTGTGTTTGAGCCTTGCATTTAAAAATAACTGAACTCAAACATTTTTGGCTGTGGTTAGTCACTCTAAACCGTGTGAAGTTTCCAGGCCTAAAGTTCTAAGACTTGCAGCCAAAACCAGAATGTACATGCTCAGCACCTCTAAAAGCCAGTTACCAGCTGTCAATTGTGGTATTAACTGAATGTACATCCTGTATCTGAACTGTGCTGACAGAGGGAGAGGGGCCAGAGGCTCAGTGCTGCTGCCTGTGCTCACCTGACTGATAGGCAGCCTCTGCCGCCATCTCCGACAGCCGCAGCGCTGTCATCCAGCTGGATTCCAGCCTGAGGTATTCCTGCTGCTTGGTGGTCATCTAGGAGCAGGAGAAAATCAACAAGGGTGCACCAGACCCAAGAGCAGGGTTGGAGAGGCAGATGGTGAGGGAGGTTTGGTTGCTTACATCCACTCTGGCTCCTATGACCACCTGCCAGACTGCGTCCACCTCTTCCGAGTTCATTTTCCCAAGGAGATTTGAGTATTGCTTGTAGAGGGACACCAGGGTATAAACTGCCTGTGAAGGAATCACTTTGCAGTTACCACGACAGCCTGCACAGCTCTGGTGCTGTCTCAGTGTTACCTGGTGTTAATTAGCAAAATTACTCTTCACACACTTGATGTACTGACAAGGATGTAAATGGGGATGCAAATACTCTACTCAAATTGGCACTTTGTTTGCAAAGTTTTGTTGTTCCAGACTTAAGTATGGCTCATGCCATTGTTCTGATGGAACTCAGTTTGTGGCCTTAGAAAGGCTGAGAAGGGCAATCAAATGCTCAGGAACAGAGAACTCAGTACACAGGTAATATAAATAACTGTTAGGAGTTTCTTCAGCCCCAGTTCTGAGTTCCAGGGTCATTTTGCCTGGAGTAAAAAGGACTTCTCACAAGAGCATGGAATGACAGGACAAGGGGAAGGGATTCATGCTGACAGAGGGCAGGGTTGGATGGGATGTTAGGGAAAAATTCTTGGCTCTGAGGGTGATGAGGCCCTGGCACAGGCTGCCCAGAGAAGCTGTGAATGTTCCATCCCTGGAAGTGTCCAAGGACAGGCTGGACAGGGTTTGGAGCAACCTGGGATAGTGAAAGGTGTCCCTGCTCATGGGACTGGAAGAGCTTTAAGGTCCTTCCAACCCAAACCCTTCTGGGATTGTCCAGTTTTAACCCAAAAGCAACAATTTAACAAAGCTGAAAGTAACTTCCACCTTTGGTGCAGAACAGTGACCCCACAGCTCTGGAAGGACCTGACACCTTCAACCCCCCACACCTCTTTGGTAAAACTAATTTTGCAAAAGCCCATTTTGAGCTTGGTTTAAGAGGTGCAGTTAGTGCAGAGCAGCTGGCAGTGGCAGCAGTGCCAGGTGAGAGCCCTGAGCTGACCTTGGTGTACTCGGTGAGCGCCTCGATGAGCGCGTAGGTGGTCTGGGAGAGCAGCGTGGCCGTGCTGTCTGTCACCAGGGACACGGCTCTTCTGATCAGGGCATCATTGCTGAGGGACCCCGAGCTCTGCTGCTGCAACACAAGACACTGTGAGACCTCCCCACTCCAGCACAAAGGTCAGGTGAAGCCACTCTGAGAGGCCAAGTTCTCCCCGAGGATGCAATCCCAGGGGGAGAGCCAGGGCAGACAGGTGGCTCTGGGTGTTAAAGTGGTGCAAGGAGGGGGTGCTGGGGGTACCTCCACGACAGGGACAGCACACAGGGCCACCCCCAGCCCCACAGCCTGGTGCCACTGCCCGCTCCTGCCCACCAGGCCTCGCTGCCGGACGCTGGCCAGGACTGGGAAGCTGCGTCTGGAAAAGCAAGAGGCAAAGTTTAGCTGCAAAAACATCCCTGTGTGCAGGGGGAAACGGGGATCAGCGAGGAGAACACCACCCAGGAGCTGCTGAGGGGAACTCGTCCTTGCCAGGCTGCTATGATGACAGTGGGTAAGTTTGTTTCAAATCTCCTATTTATTCATAAGTGCAAGAAAAGACAAGCACAGTAACTAGAGCATTATTAAAATGTCTATTAGCTGGTACCAGCACACTGCTGATAGTCAGTAATACTGGAAAGGAGGTTAAAAAACAGGCTTAAAAGCGGCTTGTGGTACATGCAGGTGAAAAATGTGACAGGTTTCTTACAATCCAGTGACACTTGGGTCTCTGTGGCTAATTTTATTAATAACCCAAGCTGTGCAAATGCCCTGGGGTCAGGGTCTGTCATGGAAATACTCGAGCGGAAAAACAGAAGCAGAGAGTAATAACAAATTCCTGTAGTTGTTCTAAAGACATTTAATGAAAACAACCGGTCGGTTTTCCTTCTTTTATGCCACGTGCTCTTTAACCTAAATCCCACGGGTGGGGAGGGCGGTGTGGGCAGCGCGTCTCCCCCTCAGCCTCTCCCCCCGGCCCGCCGCGGTACCTGAGCACGGAAAGCACAGAGCAGCAGCTCCGCAGCCACCTCCCGCCCGCCGCCGCCATCTTGGCCCGCCCGGCGGAAGTGACGTCACCACGCACACCTGCGGGGGGCGTGGCCGGGGCCGGGCGCGGCGCGTGCGCAGAGCGCGTGAGGGGCGCGTGAGGGGCGCGCGGAGCCGTGAGGGCAGCGGCGGGAGCGTGAGGCGGGAGGGACCCAGAGGTGTCCCCAGAGATGTCCCCAAGGATGTCCCCGCGTCCCCTCCGCCGTCACGGCCCTGTGGAGCACAAACGGTGCTGAGAGACACCTCCTCTGCTTTTCGCCGCGATGCAAGGGTCAGAAATAGGCAATAATTTGCCCAGTTGCTGGGAATGAGGAGATTATGAAACAGGGTCTTGCCTAATTGTTACGAAATGTGGAATGTGTAAAAATTGTCTTTAGGAGTTTTTGCTGTTCTTTGCTGTTTGATTTTGTAGCTTTCAAGCCTGGTGAACGAGATTATTTAATCCATGAAACAGCAGCCAACAAGCTTTGGGTGATGTCCAGGTGTTAGAAATCCAAATTACTCGGTGGTGGAATTACCTTGATAAGGTTTAGGACTTGATGTGATTCAGTGATGTTAGATCTGGGAAAGGTGAACAAAGCTTGGGAAGAAGGATTTGGACAAAAGAAATGTGGAACTTGTGTGCCACGAGGACATTGGGCAGAACCCCCAAGATAAGGAAGTAACTAAAAAACCAGCTTTGCATCTGTGTTAAGATCAGCTCTGTTGTGTAAAAGGGAATTTCAGCAGGGACAGATCATCATCACCAGCTCAGAGATAGCAATGCTCCTCACAGCTCTGGTTTAATTCATCTTTACTGTTCTAAAGTACACGATGCTGCTTTGATTTTGGGTAGTTCCATGCTAGTGATGATCTCCACCTTCTCCAGCACGGGTTTCCCATGCAATTCCACACAAAACGGTCTTGATCAATTAAATCTATTCTTTTTAATTATAACAGGAATTCCTACTCTCTCTCCTGTTTTCAGAGACTCACTCAATGTGGGTTACTTTACTGTATCACACACCCTTCATCCAACTCCTGCTTTAAACATTTGCTCAAATGAACACCTGAGAGCGCCAGGTAACAACCCTGTACCTCGTAAAACTGGGGAGAGGGGACCCTTGTGCTGATTTGAAATGCCTTTTACCGGGACTTCTAAACCAAATTACGAGTAATTTCTGTGTGTCTGCCTTCACACCCTTAATGAGGCAGAGTAGGACAAGGCAGGACTTGTTTGTTGAGATGTTGGAGTGGTGTTACATCCCTGTGCTGCGCTCGGCAGGGTGGGAATCTCAGGAGAAAACTGCTGGGAGGCTTTTAAACAGTTCAGAGAGCAGAAACAAACCTCCAGGAGACACAAAGAATCTGCAAAGCCACAAGGATCTGTAAAGTGCATACTGGGGGATAGCTTTTCTTTTAACCTTTATTGTTTTTACACAGGAAAACAAGACCGCGACGAGGCAGCCAGAGCACAGAACTGCTGCGGGTTTGGCGCAGGGGGAAGGGGCTCCCATCCTGTGTGTGCAGCTGCGTTGGAAAGCCTGTGGGAGCAGGAGCAGGAGCAGAGCCCTCATTTCAGCACCATGAAGTAGGTGGTCCAGCCAGCCAGCAGCAGCGCCCCGAGCAGCACCGTGTAGCTGAACAGCACAAAGGCCAGCAGCTCCCGCAGCACCTTGAGGAAGTGGATGGCGAAGGAGTCCGGCATGGCTCTCCCGGCTCCCTGGGCTGCCTGCTCCTCCTGGAAGCACAGGAACAAGGTGAGTGTTCACAGCAGGGACACCCCCCTGCCCTGAGGAAGAAATCCTGTGGTCAGGAGGGTTGTTAGTGAGTGGTGTGGGCCTGCTCAGAGTCCTGCTGAGGTGCTGGAAGAGTGCGGGATCTGATCAAAGTGACTGGGAAGGAAGCAGATGGAAATACAGACACAGGCAGTGGGCACAGCCATGGGGTGAGAATGGGGGTGTTACAGAATCCAGCTGCTCCTGGAACCTCTCCCCTGAGGCTGGGGCTGTGCGTTCAGGAAGCGTCAGGATCAGAGCAGCCGCTGATGGTGCATTACCAACAGTGTTCTGATCAGAGTGGTCAATTCCTCCAAGGAAGCCACCATTAATATTTAATTCTATAATTGCATCTAATGGAGGTACTGGCACAAACTGAGCCTTTTGTTTAAGGACAGCGAAAACGGAGGCTTAAATACAAGTTTGCACAGGCAAATATTTATATCTCACGTTAAAAATAACTGTTAAATGGGAGACATGGGATAAGGAGCCTTAGAATTCATCTTCTAGCAGTACTGTATAGTCATATATACACATATATGGAAGTGATTGCTCATTTGTTAGTTTAAATTAAAGTGGAACCTTTTCCCTAAAGTCGCTGGCTTCTTAGATTTGAAGCTGTGAAAACCCACCTAAAAATTTCTATTTTCTCTTCAGTTTACACCTTCTTTTGCATTGTGATCGTAACTGTGCCTGATCAACGACACTGGCGCTCTGGGTGGAGCACGAAAAGGGAGTGTAAAATAAGACTTAGGATAAAAACTAACTCAAAAAGATAAAAACTAACCCAGAAGGATTATTTCTTTTATTATTTCTCAACCTAAAGCCGGCTAAACTAAACTGAATTCCTGTCCTGCTGCTTAGAATGTTTTTTTAAAGAACTCTTGTGATAAGGAATTTACTTTTTGGTGCTATTGAGTTCAGCCATTCCATTCCAAGCTCAGGCACATGTATACAGCACAGGACTTAGAGCATTTTTAAAACAGATATGGTTCAGAGCATTTCAGTTTTCTGTCCATAGCCTGTGTGAGATTTCTGGTTATCTAGAAAGACGCTGATAAAGAAATAAACTGCTTACCCAGGCAGATGACGGGCTCTACTTCGGCAAGTTGGTGTTCCTCCCTAGCTTTGTTCTGCAGCTGTCCCTTTTCCAGGGGTTTGTGCTGTAGGCTGATCCCAGGAGCAGAGTGTGTGTGCAGCCCACACCAGGACTGAGCTCTAGGTGTGGTCAGCACCGCTTATCATCCGACAGCGCCGTGGTGCTCGGAGCAGCCAAACACTCCCCTTCCCCTGGGGGCTTTTGGCAACAGCATTTCCAGAGTTCCAGTGCCTGGGCTTGGAGTCACCAGATTTTGTTGAGAAGTGGGGGTTTGCCTCTGACAAAACGTTGTGTCATCTTACACGTTCTATTCTGGTGTCTCAAAGGCTGCAGTGCCTCTTGCTCTGATCCCTGGGCTCCCTGTGAGCCACCCAGGGAGGAGGATGCTCACACACAGCTGGGGCTCATCCCTGGGCAGGCTGAGCCAGGATCTTTTACCAAAGTCAGTGAGGGTTGAAGGCAGCCCAGTCCCTGCACTGTGCCCAGGTCACTGCTGTAGTGACACCCTTACCCTCCCTCCCAGAGTCATCCCGACCTTTCAGAGCTCAAGTGCTGCAGCTCCTTTGCAGTGAGGGGAGGAGAGAGCCAGGCTCTGTTTATTCTTAGCAAAACTGCTTCTGATAATGTTGTATGAAAAGTGAAAGTCTTTTGGGGTTGAGGTTGGGTAATATATATTATTTTTTTTTTAGTACTGCAGACAGCAGAGAGAAGGAAGATTATGTACTGCAAATCAAATCTCTTACCTACAAAGATATTATGATGTAGAAAATGGTCCCTTAATTTAATTAGGTTCTCATTATCAAATTATTACCCACATGGTCAGCAGGGCCTTGGACAGACACAGAACATCATCAGCTGCCCAGGAAGCCTGTTAAATAGTAATTGCTCCTCCAGGGAATTGATCAGCGTCAGGATGGCTTTTATTTTGTTGCTGAATAGTTCCAGGAAGAGGCTTTGTCTAGGTGGAGTGGCTGCATGGTTCTAGCTCAGTGCTGGTGCAGGTGCAAAAAACAGGCTGCAATGTTGGTGATGAATTCTGAGTTTACCAAGTGTCTGGTGTAAACTCTTACCAAAAAAAGTTTTGCCTGTATTGTTAGTGATTGGAAAGGTGAGCCAGTCTTTGTGTGTTTCCCTTTATTCACCTGTGGTGTAGCTTTTACACAGCAGGACCTTAGCTCAGAAACCAGCCTGGTCAGTATTTCCTTTTAAATTCAGTTAAGATTTAAAAAAAAAAAAAAAAAAGTCTGGAAACTGTGATACTACACAGACCCTCAAGGCCAACCCAAGGACACTCTGTTGCTCTGAGTCAATTTCTTGTTTTTCTCTACACAGTAACATCTAATTTTTGATCCAAACCTAATTCAGTTTTCCTTTTAAATACTCTGAAATTAGCTACTTTAAATGGAACTTGCAGAGCAAACAATCCATGTTTGCTCTTCTTGCATCACTGAAGTTGCAGCGTGTTTTTTGTTAAGTCTGTCTACAAGTTGCCTCCCCACCTGAAACACAAAGTCTCCAGTGACTGAAATTGTATTTTCCTTCAAAAACTCAGAAATTCCACTTCTAATGTAGTTTGTTAGGTGGCAGATCAGAATGAAATTTTGCATGAGCCTTAATTATAAAACACCTGGAAAACAGTGAAAAAGAAAAATAATTTCAACTTAAGTAATTAATTTATTTTGGAATGTGGAGACAAGGATACAGCTACCACAGTGCAGGGTTTTATTTTATTATTGTATTCCAGAGAGAGAAGGCAAAAAAAACCCAGTTCAAATACATCTTTATTTTATTCTAATAAGTCAGCTGGAGTTAAACAGGAGGGTCTGACTTGGCAGAACTCAGTGTCAGAAAATAAAACAGACCAAAACCCACAGTCACAACTGTGACAACTTGGAAAAATGAAGGGATTTATTGGGACATATTATACATGATAAATAAGGCAGAAATGTTTGCTAAGAGAGTGATTTAAGGTGAGGAGTGGGCTTTTCTTTTTTTCACTGTATTTAAGAGTGAACTGCAGTGTGGCTGGCACTGCACAGGCACCACCAAGGACCCTGCTCTGCCTCTGGAGCCAGGAGCTGCCTCTTGCACACCAAGGGCCAGCTCCCAAGCCCATGGAAAATTCCATTTTATGAGTTCGAGCTCTACAACAGCTTGTGACACCAAGTACCACAGTTTATAACCTCACCAGGGGGTGAAAAGGTGTCTGTTTTAAACCCACTGTTTACTGGGTCCCTGCTCTTGCTATTTTTGGCCCCCACACAGGGAGTGTTTGTGTGTCTTCACCACAAACTCAGGACACACTGCTGTCATTCATTCTCTGGAGGAGCTTTCCAGAGTCAGGTGGGTGTACCTGGGACAAAAAAAGTCACCTCACAGCAATCCCTGAAGTCACCTCACAGCAATCCCTTCAGGGGACAAATGAAGTAAAAGGCTCAAGGATCACAGGTCCAGCTGGGTACAGATCTCTGACTGACACATCCAGTGCATCCATGGAATGGATCAGGCACCAGAGACAGACAAACAGTCTGTGAATACTGGTATGAAGGCAGGCATAGAGAACATCCTGCCTCCTCAGCACCTTAGGGGGGTAAAAAGCAGAAATCCCATCTCCCACCAAAGTTAAACTGGAAAAAAAAAAAGCAGCACTTTGCCAAAGAGAAGAACCAGGCCCATTCCTGCTGCCAGGATTGGCTGCCAGGTCAGACCATGAGCAGGGATTTCTCTCTCTTTCACACTGTTTATCATTAGTGCCTTCCAACCCTGCTTGTCTGCTTGGAAGTTCCACAGACAGCTGGAACACGAGTGCAGAAGGGATGAGGGTCACGAGCTGGTCCCAGGAGAGCTTCCTTCAGTGCTGTGCCAGGAGCAGCAGCTGATGGGCCTGTGTGCACAGGGCCTCTCACATTTACTGTCTCTCACACACCCTAGAACGGGGCAGGCTCCAGTTTTTCCATCAAGGATTTGATCCAGGTTGTCCCATTGATGAGTTTTGTAGTGGCAATGATGTACTCTGTGCCTCCATCCTCCATCTGGGACAGAAATCTCAGCGCGGCGATTTCCGCGTACGTCACCCCACCCAGGAAGAACACCAGGGTCACTCTGTTCTCCCCCTGCTGACCTGTGGGTTCACAAAAAAGGTCCAGGTTGGCTTGGTTTGGTATTTACAGCTCCCCTGCATCAACTGACAGTCAAACTCAAATGAGCTGAATTAGAGGCTTGGACAAAGAAATCCAGAGTCTGCTCCCAGCTCTGGAGTGCTTCTGGATGTGTTTCTGTTTGAGAGTGATGCTGACCCTCCCACACATAACATTACTTATTAAAATCACACTGTGGGTTTAGGGTTTATTTCAGCACACTGATGAGAAGTTAAACCAATTATCAAAGGAGGGTTAGGTCAGTCTAACACTGCTGTGGGACAGAGGGATGAGGCTGAGACCTGAACTCTGCCTGCTCTAATTCCAGTTTAGAGAGTCAGAGAGACTTAATTCCCTGCAAACCACAGGAAAACAAAGCCAAACTCACGCTTTTTCTGCAGGCCAGTAGGGAGCTGCTGCCTCTCCTCGAAATGGGGCCCTGGCAGCATCTTCAAAACCTCCTCGATGCTGCGCCAGCCCGGCCGGGCCAGCAGCTGGGCCAGGCGCACGCTCAGCGGGGCGTAACCGCTGTACACGTACGAGATGTCATTGGGGTTCTGCAGGGACACACACAGGGCAGGGAGCAGGTCAGGGCTGCACAACAGCCTCAAAGAAATCACTAACATTAAATAAAAAAAAGGAGGTTTTCCTGCTGCACATAACTCTGGAGTTAGAGGTAATGTTCACCTGCTCGTTAACGTCATCCATCCACAGGCGCAGCGTTTTCCTGATCGTTGGGTAGTTATTCCTGCCACCTGTCTGGGCTTTCAGGAGTCCAGCCTTTTCCAGGTTGTTTAAGGTCAATATATGTTCATAGCCATAAGTCTGTAATGTGAAGAAATCACCTTTAATGCCATGGCAATAACCCATGACCAGTGTTTAAAACAGAAAAAAAAAAAAGCAAAGATGTTTGTTTAAAAAAGATGTTTAAGAAATGTTTGTTTAAAAAAGGCTTTTTGGTTAAGATCTCTGTAGAGAATATCCAATCTAGAGTGTTTAAATAATGTAAGTAAAAAGTGATATCAACCTCTGTATCTACATGTTGTAACACACAAAAGCACCTCCCCATTCCAGCCCAGACAGAAACCCAGTGTACATTGTTCAGGTGTAAGATGTCTCTGTCTAGAACTGAAGTGTAGGGCTGAAGAGCTGATGTGGGTTTTCTCAGGAAATTATTGCTCCAAATGTTAGAGCCTAACCTGGAGGATCTCTCTTTTGTAATGGTCCAGAACCTTCTGCTTCAGCCCACTATTGCACACGGACTGCAAGCAAACGAGACGCAGGATCTTGATCAATGGATGCTTCTGAGCTATGCAGTCTTCAATATAATTGTTAACCTATTCAATAAAATACAGAAGCAGTTATTTAAAGAATTGTTAAAGTGCCCATCAGACCTGGAAAGAAAGGTCTGGTTTGCCTGGATCTCCAAAATAGAAAGGAAGAGGAGCAGCTGCTCTCCAGGACCGTCTGTAAATCAGGGACCCAGCACTGGTTCCACCCAGGAGCATCTCAGCTCCTCACTCAGCAGCCAGACTTTGCCTGATGCACTGAAAAATTCTTATTAAACATCTTCTGTGTCCCACTGATCCCTCAGAGCACAGGGTGCCTCAGGATAGGTCAAGCACCCCAGCTGTGCACAGGTAACTCAGACATCCATTTCACTGGACATCATCTAGATCAGATGTTTCCCCTCTCAAAAAAAAAAGAAAAAAGAAAATGTTATTTGAAGATGTAAGAGTGGCTAATTGCCATTATCTACTTACCTTGTCTGTGTCTATTCCAGACATGAACTCTTGCTCCACAGTTAAATTATCAAAGAAATCTTCAGATGCTTTGGAAAAGAACGAAAATCAATACAACAGCAACCGACAGCTTATGTTTTACATTTAACATTTCAGCAGAGATGCACTGGATGGAGCAAAGCCAGTTTTTGCCAGGCTGTCCATCAAGCTCTGTGGCATCCTGCTGGATTGAAATGACTCCTACTCACTGGTGATGTCCTTGATGAGCTCTGCGATGGAGGTGTGGTTGGCCAGCGAGCTCCTCGCCGCCTGCATGTGGGGCAGCTGGGACACAAACTGCTTAATCTCCCCAACAGTCTTGGCATGGTGCCTTTCCTGGAGAGATCCAGCACTGGGGTTAGGCTTGTTTGTGTTACTGACACCAACCAGATCATTTTATCATCAGGAATGTTTACTGCACTCCCTGTGGGGAGTTAGAGTTAGGCAGCTTTTTAACAGAGGGCTTTAGGTGCTTACAGTGAAGTCACAGCATTACCTGAACCAGCACCTGGATCATGGGGAGAGGCAGCACCTAACACAGCAGCATCACTCACTGTTATTTTCCATATCTCCAGCATCACTAGTTGCTCCTCAATTTCCCTACCAGGGAACAGTCCCTTTTTCACACCAAGAGGAATTTGCTGTCAGGGAGCTCTAGGCCAATGCTGGGGATGTCTCCCCTTGGAGCAGGAGTGAAAGGTGCTGAGGAACTGGGCTGGCAGGGTTCAGCTCCAGAGGTCTGCACTGCATTTGGGTTACTTGCTGCAACTTGGAATAAAAACAGTAATAATTTGACTCCTACATGAAGGATTTAAATGGGCAAGTGCAGGCAGGAGAGTCATGATGGAGCCTGTGACTGAAGTCCTCTGCTGCCAATACACTGCTGTTTCATTATCACCTATTACTGCTGACAATTTCTTAGAATTCTCTTTTTTTAACAAGCAGGATGAACAATCCATCTTTAGCACCTCCAGCATTAACTGGGGGATGAGGCTGAGCACTCAGTATTTCAGTTAAGGTACCACTACCTCACCTTAGATGTGGCAGAGGTTAAGAAGCTAAAAAAGCCCCCTCAAGGAAATAAAATCAAAGAGTTAAACATTCTCTTGTGAGTCCCCATGAGGTCAGAAAAATGAGATATGGGATCTCAGTTTATGAATCATCAACAGGATGTTTTCAACAAAACCACAAACGTGCAATGTCTTTGGCACATTTCTGTTGTTTTTGATGCCAGCCATAATGCTCTGTGAAAGTACATTCTGGTGTTTTGTCCTTAAAGCTTTTTCTCTGCATCCTGAAGGGAAAAGGACCTTTCAGTGAACAAGTAGAATTGATCAGCACACTAAAAATCACCTTTGGGTTCTTACAGAGGGAAGCAGCACCTGACTCCTGCAGACTGAAGAGAGCAATTCCTGTATGGGATCTCTGGGCTCACACAGCACTAGGGTGGGTTAAGCAAGCTCTGAACAGAGGGGAAGCCCCAGGACAGAGGTGTGGGGAGAAATAAGGAACCACATTACTACAGGCTTCTAAAAGGGGATTTGACCAACACCTACTCAGAACAATCCAAGTGGAGCTGACCTCATCCCAGGGCAGGGGAACAGACTGGAACAGCTCCCTGGTTTTCCTTTGGATGGGGGATTATTGTGTGGGAGCAGCCTGAGCTGCCAGTCAACACACTCTGAATTATCTGATGCACTGCTGGACACAGGCCTCACCTCAAAGGCTGCTGAGATGATCTTGGCCTTCTTGCTCAGCACTGACCCCACAGCATTGAAGTTCTTGTCTCGGATTTCAGCATAAAGCTCTTCTGCAGAGTTCAGCTGGAGCTTCTTGGGTTCTGTGGGGAGATCCTTCCCACCCTCACCCTGCTTCTTCGGGGCAAACTTCTCAGGAGGGAGTTTCACATAAGCTGCCAAATGCAAAGAATAACCCTTATAAGGACTGGAACTTCATCAGCAGAAGTTAAGATCAATGAAAATGTGTCCCCTGAGCTGGGAACAGCTCTGAGTAGCAAAGCAATATTAACACTCAAACCACTCAGTGCCTGTGTGTTAATTAAGGAGTCTCCCCCTGCACTCAGCCAGGGACCTGCACAAACATCAGAGCCAGGTGCAGCTGCCCTGCTTTCAGAGAGGCTTGGAGGCAGCCCAGCAGGAGGGATTACAGCCCATAAATGCCTCTCTGGAATTTTCTTACCCCCGAAGAGGTTCAGGACAGCATTCTGAAAATGGCATTTCACAAACTGTCCCTGTCCCCTCAGTGTGGCACATGATCCAGCAGGATGGATGCTGAAGGCACACTCTGCCATTCCCTGTTGTCACTGTGCCTGCAGCAGCCAACAGCCAAAGGATGCCCTTTCAATACCCACAGACTGTACCTGGCTCCTCAGGCAAAAACAGCCAGAGTGGAAATTGATGTGCTCCAGTTTGGGACTGAACAAATCTCACATGGATTTCAGCTGAGCTGCTCCCAACTCACATTTAGTGAAGCACAAACCCACCCAGCACCCAACCCTGCCCTTCCCTGCAGGACTCACTGTTCTGGATGCCATAGATCTCATCTATGAGCCCCTCATAGGTCAGCTGTGTGGCCAGCGGGGTCAGCAGGTCCACGTTGCGGTCCAGCAGCAGGAGGGTGTCAAAGACCGGGAATATGGAATTCTGGCTGCCAGGGAACTCCCGCTTCATCCTGATCATCATGTTGGCCACGTGCTGCAAGGAAATCACATTGCTCTGCTTATGGTCCAGGCAGGAGGTACAGACTGGCTGACTGAGAAAACAAAAATCCTTCTCTGCTGCTCTCTGCAGCTCAGCAAGCGATGGCCAAAGCACGGCATTCACCTCGAGCTGCTCCCTCACCACCAAAAATACCAATTAAACCACAGATTGATCAGAAAGGATGTGGGTGTGTCATGGCTGGACTAAAAAAACCCAGACATGCATTGAACCAAACACTCCCTAAGGCAGCTCCAAAGAACAAGATACATTTGTTCAGCCTCACCCGAGCACAGTCGCCCTTCCCGAAAATCTGCGGGATGGTTCCGTAGAGAGCCTGCAGGGTCATCAGCCCCTTTGCTGCATGGTACAGGCTGGTCTGGTCACTCTCCAGGTAACATTCCTAAAGAACAAGAGGGATCCTGAGGGAAGGTGTCACTCTGATACAGCTGCCTCCACAGCACAGCAGGGTCCATGTGAACAGTTCAGAGGGGACACAGGCTGGGGACAAAACTGTGGCTGTTGGCATAAATGGACCTTATTATCTGTGCTGTCACTACATCAAATCATTTTTAGATGACCAGACACTAATATTTTTGAGCTCCAGACACAAATCCAGTTTGATGGAGTAAAAGAAATGACTGAAAGGACTGTTTCCTGCTAATTAGGGAAATCTGAGCATCCCTGACACATTCTCTGTGCTACTCACAGGACAGAGAGGGCCAAGAAACTCCCAAACTGAGTCCTAGGGTGCAGCACTCTGGGAACGCTGGGCATGCAGCTGGGATGTGACAGCTCTTAATGCTCAGTGCAGCTCAGAGCAGTGAGAACCATCACACACAGTGCTCTGGCTGTGCAGGAACACAAACCACGCTGGCTCCTTGTGACAACGGAGTGCTTTAAGCCTCAGCAATGCTCCACTTGTGACAATGACACCAGCAGCTGGAGGAACTGGGGTAGTGACTGCTCCTTCAGCATTTAGTGTGAAAACAGGGAAGTTCAGGCTTCAGCACTGAGCCAGGTTTGCTCTGCAAGGCCTTTCCTTGCTGTGCAGGTCACTCACAAACCCTCTGAGAGCCGCTGCACCAGCAGCAACATCAGCACAAAACCACGCCGCGTTTTTCCTGGAGGACAAGGCGAGCGCGCACCTTGAAGGCGCTCTCGGACTCCATGGAGAGCAGGTCTCCATCGAAGGGGATCAGGTCCAGGCTGTACTGCTCACGGTGGATGAAGGAGCCCAGCACTCCCTGCTCCTTCAGCCACTGCTCGCACAGGAGGCTGCGGCGCGGCACGAACAGGATGTGGAAATCCCTCTGCGGAGAGCGGCCTCTGTCTTCCCTGGAAGAGTCACAGGAGCAGCACAGCAATATCACTGACTGCACTGGGACAGCACGGACCACGGCAGGGGGCACTGGAGTCACACACAACAGCAACGCTGCGCTGGGTTATTCACCCTGCAGTGTCAGTGTCAGTGTCCAGCCTTGGGCAGCCACAGCTCTGACACGCTCTGACACCTGCAGTTCCCCAAAGGGACAGCAATCCGGGCAGGACTCGTCCCAGCTCATAAAGGAGTGCACACCCTTGCAGGGAGGAGCGCACCCATACCACCGCAGCCAAGGGGAAGCTCCCCCTGCCCAGGGTGTCTCGCACCCCCACTGTGACAGAGTGGCTGTGCTGCAGTTTGGTGACCGCACAGGTGAACAAACCCCGCGGGGATTCAGGCCGCACCCGTCCCCTGCTCGGCCCGCGGTACCTGAGCACGTTGTCCGTGATGATGTCCATCAGCTCCAGCTTGGGCCTGACGAAGAAGATGATGTTCTTGACATCAGCCGGGGGCAGCCGGCCCGGCTTGAGCGTGAACATCTTCTCCACCTCATGCTCCTGCGTGGAGGCACGGCCGTCAGCCGAGCGCGGGAGCGCCGGGGCCCGGCCGCCTGCCCGGGGGGCTTACCTTGAGCAGCGAGTACTGCGCGATGAGCCCGAAGGGGCCGGTCAGGTACTCGTCCCACACGATGGCCTGCGGGAAGGGACGGCGGGATCACCGGGCGGGATCACACGGGCCGGGCCGCACCCGGACCCCGCCCGGCCCCGCCGCCCCCCGCGCCCACCTTGGAGCCCGCGCACTTGTCGAGGAACTCGCGCAGCTCGCGCCGCCCCGCCTCGCGCAGCGCCGTCAGGTTCACCCGGCCCGAGCTCAGGTGCGCCGCCATGGCCGCCCGCGCACGTGACCGATCACGTGACTGCAGGGGCGGGGCCGCGCAGCCGCACGGGGGACACGGCCGGGAGCGGCAGCGCGGCTGCGCGAGAGGTCACGTGCGTGTCGTGTGTGTCACGTGTCATATGTGTGTGTCACACGTGTGTGTCATGTGTGTCTGGCTGCCCCACAGAACCGCTTCCCCGCCGCGCTGGGCGCTGCTGAGGCCACACCTGGGTCCTATGTCCAGCTCCGGACCCTCCATTGAGGGAGAGCATTGAGGAGCGTGTCCAGGGAAGGGAACGGAGCTGGGAAAGGGGCTCAGCCTGGAGAAAAGGAGGCTCAGGGACCTTGTGGCTCTGCACAGCTCCCTGACAGGAGGGGACAGCCCTTGGTCGGGCTCTGCTCCAGGAACAGGGACAGAAATGGCCTAAAGCCGCAGCAGGAGGGGCTCAGGTGGGGCAGCAGGAGGAATCTTCACTGGAAGGTGATTCAGTGTTGTCCAGGGAGGCGGTGGAGTCGCTGTCCCTGCAGATATTTAACTAAAGACTGGATGTGGCACTCAGGAGTGCCCTGCTCACGGTGACAGGGTGGTTTTGTCACAGGCCTGGTGATCTCAGAGGTCTCCTCCCAGCTGATGGATTCTGTGATTTACAGGGCAGCCCTGGGCATGTCTGTCCCCACTCAGAACCCCTCACACTCTGAACAGAAATGCAGACAAGAAAACACACTTTGATTTTTTTTTCCAAAATATAACTTTATTATATATATGCATATATACACACACACCACACTCACTATAGAGAAGCTGAAAGAACGCAAAACAGGGATGGCCACAAACTGTTCCAGGCTTCCAAACCCCCCCAGCAGCTCCTTACCTGCATCACTTCCACGTTTCACACCAAACCACAACCCAGAGCTCACGGCACCGAGCCACATCGCAATCAAAGGAGTAAATGAAAATAAAGATGAAATATTTCTCAACTCAGTCCAGTGTCAAAAAAAAAAAAGCTTAGAAATCTAAATGTACAAATTCAGCCTTAAAATGGTTTAGTGCAAATATGAAAATTAACAGCATATTTTTAAGGTATTTAAATAAGCTTTAATATAACTCTAGTGCTTCATTCCTATACATGTTTTCCCATCAATAAATCCAACAGCACAGGGGAATTTCCTCTTAAGGGCGGGACAAACCCAGAACCTGGGAAGAAACAGCATAAAAGTCACTTGTTAAATCATTTATTCATCTTTCACTGAAGTTTGTTAAAAAGGGACAGGGGGTATTTATTAATGGAAGAGCAAAATCTCGATGCTTGTAGGGATTGTGGGGCAGGGCTCCCTGTCCCTTGTCCTGACATTCAGCAGGGCGGTGCTGGTGCTGCGGGGCCGGGCGGGGCGGGGCCGGCCGTGCCCTCAGAAGGTCTCGTCGTCGTTGCAATCGGCGGTCCAGTGGCCGAACACCTCGCACGTGTCGCAGTAGGGCCGCTCCTCCCGCCGGCTGCCGTGGTGCGCCGAGTGCGGCGGCTCCTCCAGCGCCTGCGCCTGCGTCGGGCAGTCCTCGGTGTCGTGCAGGTCGAAGCAGCCGCAGATGTCGCAGAAGAGCCGCGGCTTCTTCTTGGACAGGCTCTCCTCCTCACTGCAAGAGCAGCACAGGTCAGTGCCTCTGGCACACGGGGGCAGGGCCCTGCAGGGAGCTCGGGAAACTCAGCCAGAAATAGGATGTGAACCCTTCTGCAGCACCCTGCAGTGCCCCCACAATCCCCTGCACTCCAGTATTTACTGAACAAGCTGCTGCTTGTGCAAATACATGCACAGAGACATTAAAAAAAAACTACATGTGAAATAGTTTCTCTTTTCCCTTAAGAGAGCTGAAGTCATGACACATCAAATTTAGTTCTGTTTCTCTGGATTGGTTCTTCCCATCCTAGCACAGCTCCTCTTGGGAGCAAAGACTTCTGCACTTGGAAAGGGCCAGATTCACCAAATCATACCACAGACATGTCAACACATCAGTGTTTGTGACTGATCACCAGAGCACCACTGGCACCCCCAGAGTAAAGAGAATTCCAGCCCTGAACTGCAGGGAAAGCTCTGTCTGTCCCTCCTGACAGCTGAGATCAGGCTGCTGCATCGTGCAGCTCCCAAAACAAGAGCCAAGGTTCCCTTTAGCATTTGTACCTGTCATAGTTATTTATTTCCTCTTCATTGCCATTGAGGGCTGCTTCACACATTCTTTGTATCTTCAAGTTCAATTCTTCATTTCTCCTCTGCAGATCCACGATCACTGAGTTCAGGAAGTCGATCTGGGAGAGCCAAGGACAGGGACAGTGAGAGGGGCAGGGATGGCACCACCCCCAGCCCAGGGCTCAGCACTGCTCAATGGAGCCAAGGAACTCTGGGCAAATCAACAGGGGAGGGAAGAAATGCAACCAACCTCGCCCTGGTGAAGAAGGGTTGCCATCAGCAGGTGAATTCAGGGAAGCAGAGAAACAGAAAAAGATTGGTGGTTAGTGTAAATTCATGACATTTCTGCTGGCTGCACAACTGGGAAGGACATTTTAAAATCACTGTGACTGACATTTGTGATCCAACAAAGGCTTTATGGTGAGCAGAAGGTGATTCTATTCTAACCACATTTTCTAGGCATTTGCTGGCACAGGCCCCTGTGAAGCAGCATTCACTGAGGTCACTGTGACTGTTCTGCTCTGAATCACATCCCTGTGCCAGCTGAGCACCTCCCTTCTCCAGTGCTGCCAATGCTTGTTCTGAGTCCAGCTCTGCAGAGCTTAGAGGCACCCAGGAGCTCAGGGACCCCATTTCCCCAAGCTGGCAAGCACCAGCTTCAGGTGAGCCCCAGCTTTTCCTCATGCACACCCAGAAACCTCTGGAAAGGCCAAGGAGCAGTGAGAGCTCTGCTGGGCTGGACCCCTGACAGGTGCAGGGCACAGCCTGCCCCCCTCACTTCCTGCTTGTTTCCTCACATTCCCATGATCTGGACTGTTTCTCCAGTATCACTCATCACTTGATCTTTAGCATTTACTGTCACTGACATTTCCCTTCAGAAGCTGAGGGGCCACAAGATGAATCTGCCCATTAAAATCCTGGCTGACAAATCCAGGTAAGGACTGTCTGGAATGTTCCCCTCTCCTACAGCCCCACTGCTGCTGTAGAATGTTCATGTGCACATCCAGTACCTGCTTCTCTCTGGCAATTTCCTCCTGAAGCAGAGTAGCAGCATCACCTTTAAAGGAGAGAACAAACAAGGACAATGTGACTCGTGCCAAGGCTCAGTCAGGAATAACACCCCAGGCTCTGAGGGACACTGCAGTGGTCTCACTTTACCTGAGGGGCTCGTTACAGTTAAAGGCTGCTCGTTGTTTTCCTTGAGTTTTTGCTCCAAGTTCTTCACCTTCTCCTCAAGTTTCAGTTTGTCAGACTCCAGTGACTTCACCACTGACTGCAGGGTTTTTGCAGAGGCATTTTCTCCGCGCAGCACCGTGATCTGCAAGAGTTGTTTGACAGCACTTGGACCTTCCAGCACCAAGGCAGAGCACCAAGGCCACCAAAACCACGGGCCAGGAGTCACCCTGCTCAGCACAGGCATCTCAAGATTTGATGCTAAGGTTTAACTATGCCCCACATGAAAGAAAAATGATCAGCCAGCTCTTCAGGAGCCAGCACACAAAGCCTGGCTGCAACTTAACTGAAATTAGGAATAACTCATTCCTCATTTACCTCATGTCTGAGTTTTTCCAGTTCCTCATCTTTTTGTGTGATCAAGGCACTAGTAACATTGATGGATTTCTGTAAAGATGCTCTCTCTTCATCAATTTCTTTTTTTAAAGTCGATTCTCTAAAAGAAAATCAAGTAAAAGCAGAAGTCATCTAATGGATGGGTAACTGCAGTGGCCTAAAGTAGTTTCATTTAATTTCAGGTATTAAACTACTTAACAAGTGGTTCTTAAAAAACAAATTACAATTTACTACTTGACTAAGGTTTTATCTATGTACAAACATTTCAGGTGTTACAACTGTGGAAACAAAGCAAAAACTTTACCTAGGTAGTACATGCCAGAATCTGCATAGCACCGAATCCATTTGAATTTAAAGGAGCAAGTTAACAGACTGGGGAGATACAGGATAAACAAACATGTTGCACAGTGTTCCACAAAACCTAACTCGAGAGTTTTGTTACTTCTTGAAAATTACTAACAAGCAACAAAACAGGCATGCAAAGCTCATTGTACAAGTTGTCATGCAAAGCATGGATGAGGCTGGAAATATCAGCTGGTCCTCACTAATTTCAGTGACATCATCATTTCCTGCACGTGGAGAAACCACATGGGATTTGTTTTATTTCATGGGACAAGGGTTATAAAGGAATCTTCCAAAGCAGGCACAACTCCCTTCTGTGTACAAATGTCCAGTTTTCCCAATATTTTTTGTGGATCTAACAGAAATACAACTTCTGTCTCCAGCTCCTGCCTTAAGGCACCACTGCTGTGACACTGGTGCAAGCTGATCTTCCTGCCAGGTCACAGAACACACACAGTGAGTAACTGTCCTCTGATGGGAGGAGCATTGCTACAAACTTCCTCACGAGCTGAAAGATTTGGGTTAAAAATAAAACAATAAATTAATGACTTCAAACCATTTACTTTTCTCCAAGAGGTGCTGGCTCTTCAGTGCAGGCAGCAGTGCTGCTCTTGGCTCTGAGCTCCTGCAGGGATCCTGAACTGCACCACACTCCCAGCACTGCTGAGGGGTCAGGAGCAGAGCCCATCACATGGGGAGGATGCTCAGGGAACAGCTCAAATGGAAAAGTTTCCACCTCTGTGGTATCTACACTTAGTGAGAGCCACGATACCCAGACCATGAAGCACAGGAAATCTCACCCACTCGAGATAAACTCAACAATGAGAGCACAATCAATGCAATTCTTTCATTGTTCAGATTGTACTCAGCAATGGAAGCAGCAAGTGGAGAATCTGGGGTTTAGAAAAGCTGAGGCAGCTACCAAACAAGAACCAAAATTCGATTTGGTTTTGGTGCATTTTTACAATGAGAGAATCAACAGAAGTGGAAACACAACAACTTGCAGACTGTGTGATCTTGCCTTCACATACAAGTTAGAGTTTTGGTAACAAAACCCAGAAGGGCAGTGGCATGGGAAGCCCCCCCGGCCACCCCCAGCTCAGCAAAGCTCTCAGAGCCCCCGGCAGCTCCGCGTTCTCCCGCAGGATCCCCGAGGCTCTGCCTGTCCCCTGGCCTGCAGGCTTTGTGCATGGATCACAGGCAGTGCTGTGAGGGAAAGGCTGTGCCACAGTGCAGGGGGTGCTGCTGACAGAGCAGAGCTGCAAACCCAGGATTTGTGGGAAGGAGACCCTGAGGTCGTTTGGGAATCACATCTGGAAGTTGCTGCTCACGAGCTCTGCAGCTGGGGAGGGCAGATGGGAGCCCCAGTGACTCAGCCCAAGCTCAAGAGTCTGTGATTCAGCCAATGTTCCCACTTGGTCAGATCTTCGTGGAGAGATCAGGACCAAACAGATGCTTTTGGCACAAATATGGTTAATTTGCCATTTGTCAGGCTCAGCTTCAACCACCACAACGCTGAGGTGGCTGGAAAAGGCAAACAGGTTGTAAGGAGAGAAATAAAATATTTACAGACTCAGCACAGGAGCCTTGAATGCTAAAACACAAGGGAGAGAAAGGAGAGAAGAAAAGAGGAGAGAAAACAAGAGGGGAAGAAGGTCCCTGGGCTTTGTTTCCCTGGCCAGTCTCTCCAGGACCCAAAAATGCTGGACCTGGAGAGGCTCCAGGCAGGGAAGGTGCAGATCCAGGCTGAGGATCACAGGTCACCATGTTCTGAGCAGTGTGTGGAAGTTGTGGGAGAAAGGGGTTTGTTTTGGTTTAATATTAGAAAAAAAAATCACCCAGATTCTTCCCTTACTACAAAAATAAGAAATTCTAAGAATGAAGCAAATACCTTAAAGTGCTACTGGGTAAGCTTTAAAAATGCAAGATAACAAGAACCACATGTTAGAAACATGGAGTACAAATGCAAAATACTGTAAGGAAGAACAATATTTGCACCAAGGGCCTCTTCTGTTTTGGTAAAAAATATATATACTTTTTTTTTTTCATTATATATATATATATATATAGAGCTGAGTGTTTTACAAAACAAAAGCAAGACACCAAGGGACAAAGGCAGCCAAAATATGTACAACAACTTTACTAAAAAAAAAAAATAATTATTTATTGTAACGTGGATAGACTTTCTTGAGTCTTACCATTAAAGACACACAGATATAGCAAGGGAAGCAAGGGCAGGAAAGGGAAGAGAGAGGAATGAAATGAGTATCCATAAACAGCCAAGCTCAAAGACAGTCAGACAGCAACCCACACTGAACCCAGAGCTGAGGCACAGAGCCCCTGATCCACCAACACCTCACTGCTGCACTCCCAGCTGGGGGATTTCATCCAAGGGGATGTAAAACAGAGAGAGAATTCCTGGGGGTGGAAGGAAGGAGAGGAAATCACCTCTAGAGATTTGACCTAATTGAAACCCAAAGATGGCTCTTGTTCAGCAGCTCAAATTCCTAAGGCATAAGGAGGAAATTATCATCTTCCCATCACCAAATTCTGTGGGATTTGGGAATTTAGAGACTTTTTTCATTATTTTTACTTAATTAGCTCTTTATTCCACCAAACTTTTTTTCATTAGCACTGATGCCATGTTGACATGTACTGAGCCCCAGTGCCTGCAGTTTGCCTCAGCCAGGCTGTTCTTATTCCTATTTATTCCTATTCCTGTTCCTCATTTTCCCCTGTTCCTGTTCCTCATTTTCCTTTTTTACTGCAGTTTATTCAACACTGCTGAGCAATGTCATTAAGCCAGTCACAAACTGGGGCATCTCAGTGTAACCAACTGAAGGTAAAATTCACTTCACTGATTTCATAACAGTCTGAATTATTTCAGGCAGCTCAAGCTCACCCAGAGTGAAACATGAGAAGGAAGATCAGAGCCACACACCTTCCTCTGCAGAACTTACAGAGAGTTTGTCTTTGATAAATGTTCTCTTGTGAAACAGAACTGCTGGAAAGTGTTGAATGACTTGGTCCCCACTCCCTCCTTCCCTCAAGTGACTTCAGGAGTTACACCACTGAAAACACATCTTCAAACATCTTCACTCCCAGGCTGGTGAGGCTGGGTAAGGCTGCAGCTTCAGCTGACCCAACTGTGACATTCCCTGGGGGAGCCCTGCCTTGGGAACACCCCATGGGCTGCTGGCATTTGGAGCAGCAGGAGATGTGAAAACCCCTCCCAGAGCACAGGGAATGAGGAAGGGAACACTGACAATACTGAGTGGCCAAGGATGTGCACAAACACCCAAAAGCCACTCACTGTTCTTTGTTGTGACCATTCTAAACCCAGGAAATTTAGCAGGGCTTGGTTTGTTTTTCCTGGAACAGCTGAGGTGTCATGGGGAGCTCTCTTGTTCTCTGAGGATTTATGTAACTGCTTTTGGAAAGCCCCCATTTCCCTCAAGGCCCAGGGGCCAATCAACTGCCCACACTCAGATTTGTGACTTGGGACCTTTCCCTGAGCAGCAGTTTCCAAAGGGATGCCCCAGTCACCCAGGACAGATCTGGCATTTAAAAGCAGTGCTGAATGAACTGCAATAACTCACAAGGAACTCAACAGACCAAAACCAAGAGAGCAGCAAGTGCTCAGAAACTTTTCTTTTCTTTTCCTCTCATAACCCTCCTCAGCATCACTGTGCTGTCCTTTATTTTTCAAGAGCTCACCAGGTCAGATCTGTGCACATACATTTTATCAGACTGAGGGACAATCCAACATTCCAGAGCAGACTAAAACCAAACATTAAACTGGTCACTGCAAATAAGAATTACCACAAGGTGGGAGGTGTGGAACTAAACGTGGATGCTTCCATCTCTAATCCAATGAGTGCAACAACTCAGCACTTTTAACCATGACACAACAGAAAAGAACAGTTCTCAGCAGTGTTTGTGTTCCATTTCTGTAAAACTCTGGGGTTAAACACACATCAGCAGAACAACTTACCTCTTTTTCATCTCTAATAACTGGTTATTGAGTACTGATCTCTCCTCTTCCAGCTACAACACAAGTACAGACAGACTGCAGTTAATACAGTGCAGATTGTTTCCTCAGTATCAGAGCATCATTATCATAAAATAAACGTGGGAGAGGCTGCAGAGCCCCCAGGTTTTCTCCTGGCACAGCACCCAAATACAAACTGTTCAGTGACCAAAACCTCAGCCAGTGAGGGCCTGGAGGTGCTTTAGGAGCATTTCCATGTCCTGTGCACACAGCAGAGGTGAGGGCAGTGTTAAAGGACATTTCCAGACCCCACACACCCCACAGGAACCCTTTGTGTGCCTGGCCATTACTTTTAGGCCAGCACTGGGGAATTGCTGGGTTTGCTGTCATTGCACCACTGATCTGTATTTGCTCAGAGATAAATTACTGATCCCAAAGCTGTTGGTGTGCTGTTTGTTACCACATCCTGAACCTGTAACTCAGTGAGGCCACTTTAAGCCCTTAAAAACCTTCAAAGCCTTCAACAGAAATTATTTATGTTGGTTCTTGGGTCTAAACTGGGTTAGGAAATGCAAAGCAACAAAACTGCAAAGGCCCAGCACAGAAATGCTGGGACAACTGATCTTCTGAAAAGGTTAAGAAAACCAGTGTTTTCCAGGCAAATTAATTATTTTTCACCATTTCCTCCTTCTCTCTTATTCAATGACCAAAGGCAGCAATCACTGCTCTGAGAACTGTCTGTACCAGAAGTCCCTGAGCACAGGCTCCAGTGGGATTCCAGAAGCTTCCAGGGTTCAGCCCCAAGGTCAGGAACACATACATTTATAATGGCAACCTCAGAGCCCTGGAACAGCTCCTGTCCCTGACAGAGGGAATTCTTTCAGCACTTTGCAGATCCTGATTTGGCACAGAAGGTGTTAAAGAAGTTTCCTCGAGCAGGCAGGGTGTCTGCCAGCCCCCAGCTCTCAGCTAAAAGCAGCTCACTGAGAGCAGCCATCTCCTCCACATTTCCTGACAGTCACCTTCCCCTTCCCTGTGCTGCAGTGCTGTTCAACCTTCCAGGTTTGGGATTAACCAGGATTGTTGCACTGGGTTTTTCAGACACCTTTATTGATAGGAAAAACAGACACTAGAAGGGTGCAGAGGGACTCTTATAAATAATTATTAAAGTAAATCAAGATGTGTCTCTCAAGGCAAGTGACACTGTGGGGGTATGGCCAAGTTTTTCCTGCAGGTCAAACCCAGCTGCAGCAGCAGCACCAGAGCACCCCCTGATTCCCAGTTTGTGCCTTGTTTCCTAGAGGCAGCCTGTGTGAACTCCTGACATCTGCACAGACTGGTGACAGACAGGGAGGAATGTGACAAGTCTGGGAAATGTGACTCCCTGGAGCTGCAGCTTCAGCCACTCCTCCAGAGCCTTGTTGTGACACCTGGGTTCCAGGCCCCTCTGCTCCTGCACATCTCCAGAGTGAGGGGAATCATCCCCTCAATTCCTGCCCATCACACTTCCCAGCTGGTTTTATGGATTCCTTGTCCCCTGCCAGCACTGGCATTTCTCTAACTCAGCACCCCTGGAGCAGACCTTGCACACTGTTAATAAAAGATGGGCAGTTGAGCTGCTGGGTATTTCTACACCTTCTCCAATGAACTCCAATGCCTGGGCAGGTCTGAGGCTCCCAAAATGCCACAACAAATCATCTGAAGCCAGGAAATTTCTCTGAGCTCAGTACCTATCTGAATGTGACTCTTTAACTAATTACAATCAGCTAATTATTAACAGGTCAATACAGAAAAGCTCCCTCAGCATCTTTGGCATGAGACACTTTAACCTTTACATGTCCACATGAATCATTCATGAAACAGAATTCATTAATTTTGCAAAGTGTGTAACAAGCAGCTCCAGATTCTCTAATCCAACTGACAACACACTTGTTAGAATTTATGTGGTTACCACAGCAACAGCTCAAAATTCCCAGTGCTGTGTTTGCCCCTTCCTGATGCATTTCTCAGGTACCTGCACAGCCCCTAAGCTCTGCTCTCCTCCCCTGCCCAGACTTTTGGGAGCACAAGGTGCAGCTCCTGGGCAATGCTGCCGTGGGAAACCCTTCCCTGCCACCACAGACACTCCTCCAAAATCTGCTGGAGGATTCTCTGGTGACATTTTTCCTTTTCCCACAGAGAGCCTGAACCCAGGGATCCCAAAGGCTGTGGCCACTGGTGCTGTGTGCTGTGACAGGAGAGGAGGTGTTGGGACACCAAAGGGCTCTCCCTGGCTTTTGGGAGGCTGAGCTCTTCACCAGATCTCACAGCCCAAATACAACATTTGGGAAATGCAACAGGCAGCATTCCCACATTGCTGAGACTCAGATCACATTTTCCTCCCAGAAGGGGACACAGTGAACACAAAGGGCTGAAGAAGGCAAGCAGGCTGTGTGTCCAGCAGATCCTCACTCCTGGAGCCATCTACTCCTGGGCAGGACAGGCTGTGGTGCAGCCCAGCTGCCTCTGGTGCAGTTTGAGAGGTGATGGATTCATCCCTGTGCTTCCCACACTGCAGCTGCCTGTCCTGGCAGTGTGAGGGATCCCTGCTGACAGATCCACAGCAGGATTCCTGCCCAGGGTCAGCTGCAAACAAGGCAGCACACAGAGCCATGCAGTGACCAGCCCAGCCCTTGGGGTCCCTTCAGGGTGACAAAATGCACAAAGATTGGATCAATGCTGCCAAATCCTGCTGAAGTTACTACTCTCCCTGAAAATAACAGGTTGCCTTAAGGACTCTGAAATAAACCCTGTGGGAGTGGAGCAGCTCCCACTGGCTGTTTGGGATGTGCTCTCCCCACTCTGCTCCTCAGATGGGGAATGAGTCAGTGCTGAGCCCACACGTCTGGGACTCTGCTCGTCACCTCCTGAGGATCAAGGAGCTGAGCATTACTCCTGCCAGCAGCTAAAGGATTTACAAACTGGCCAGGGCTGTAGTCACTCATCCTCAGCACTTCCAAACAGAACCCTTGGGGAAAAATCAGCCTCTTGGATTTAAAAATATGAAGCTTGTTGCAGGGTGGAAGAGTCTGTGCCCTGTCACAGGGAACAGAATTCCCTCCCTGCACAGGTGCTCTCTCAAAAAGGCAGGACACAAACCCACATTCCTAATTTGGGATCTTTTGGGTAAGATCTTCCAAAGATTCCTTCACAGTGTGCTTGTCACTGGAACTGCTCCACAAGAACTAAACCCATTAGGGGCTGTAAATCTATTTTATCTTTTGGCAAGTACCAGAGATACAAGCAGAGTAACTTGCCGTTTCAGGACTCCAACAACATGTTCAGATATAATAGTAAAAAATGAAATAAAAATAAAACACCTTGCAGGGGTTCTGTTCTGGTACCACTGCCTGGCTGCAGCACAGTGTGAAGTTTGAGCAGACACATGCACAGCACAAGTCCAATCAAGGAGTTTTACACAGCATTCTGAAATACATCCTAAATGCTTTGTTTTCAGTGGGGAGAGCAGGATTAAGAATTAAAAAGCTACATTTCCTTAGTACTGCTGGATGGACATTTCCACAGTTGTGTAACAAAATCACTCCCGACAGAAATAGCAACTCTGTGTTAATACACTTGGCTAAAGCACGTTTAATTTATGCTCATTCCCAAGCCTTCCCAAGTATCCTTCCCGGCTTATGTAACCTTCTGTCAGCCTGCACTTCCAACCTCCCCGTGCAGGTGGCTTCCAAATTTATTTCCAAACGTTCCCAGCACGTTTCCAGCACAGAGGCTCCCCCGGGGCAGCCCCGGAGCTCCGGCCGAGCCTCCACCCTCCCGCTGCGGCCGCTCTACCTTGTGGTGGTGACTCGAGACCTCGTCCCTGCTCCTGCCCAGCTCCTCGGCCAGTCTCACGTTCTCCTCCTGCAGAGCCTCGAGCTGCTGGGACTTGAGAGCCGCTGCCAGCTTGAGCGCTTCGCTGCGAGCACAGAGAGCATCGTTACCATAGGAACGGGAGAGGCGAGGGAAAACTGCGGGGAGAGGCTGCACAGCTTGGAAAAACACATCGGGATCACGGGGATGGGAGATCGGGGACAGCGGGGACAATCCTGGGACAATCCCAGGGACAAGCCCAGCCCTGCACGGAGCCTTGCCCTGCCCGTGGTTTAGCATCCCACGGCAGCTGGGCACGCAGGGCAGGAGATGTTTGCAGCCTGGAGTGTTCACACTTTGCAGCCAGAGGTAAAACTGAATTGCTTAAAAGCATAAAAAAAAAACTTATGGGAGAAAAAGGCAAAAAGGAAAAAAAACAGCTTAGAGGTTCATTTATTTAACTACTCCCTACCAGGTGTGACATCCAAAAGTGCAGGATCACAGGAAGCAAAACCTCATCTATTCCATTATTCTAATAGACACAAAACTGCAAATGAGACAAAACCAAAGCTGAAGAAAAAAAGGCTTTGCAGCTTTCAACAGCCTGTGCTGCTACTAATGAGTATAATTTCCTTAAAATAGGTTTATTTGCAATGAATTTTTAAAAATATTTAGCATGCTGGCTGTAATGTGTGACTAGCAGAAAATATTCAAGATTTGACATCTTTCAAAAAGCACAAAAGATACCTTTAATTCCACTGAACAGTAATTTTTATTACTCTTTTGTTTTTTAAAAAAGGAGATGCAGTACTCCTGTGTGCCAAAACTAGAGACTTAAACCCTGACTGGAATATTAAAAATACTTTTATAACTGTGGGAAGTAGAACCCTGAAATAAAAAACTTATTCCAGCACTTACAAGGTTCTGTTGTCTCTCACTGGGCACATTTAGACAAAACTCTGATTTTAGTTCAGCATCTCATGGAATTCTGATTTTTCAACCATTCCTTCCACCTGGTCTCACCTTGGCAAATTCCCACCCTGATTTCCCTGGGCTGGAGCAAACTGCTCCAGCTCTAACAGCCTCCCCTCCTGCTGGGCAGAACACACCAATTTCTAACCCTGTTTCCTTGCTGAGGTGCAGCACCAACCTCTCTTCCTCTTTTTTCTGGCATTGAGCACAGATTATTTAGGGTGTTAACAAAACCCCGCACCCAGCACTGGGGTCAGTGTGCCTGAAATGCTCCTGTGTTCATGGCAAGAATTCCCACAGGCACTGCAGCTTCCCCAGCCTTTCCCAAAGGACACCCTGTCCCTGTCCCTGTCCCTGTCCCACCCTCTGCTCTCCTCACCCTGCTCATCAGGAGTCCCTGACACCAAGCTAATTCTTACTGAAATTAAAACAGGGCAACACACAAAACAACCAGCAAACATCAATTAAAAATTAGACAAGCTTCTCTTTCTCCCCAAGTTCTCAGCTCTGATCAGAGGCCACATTCAATCTGAGAAATAACAGAATTAACCCTCAGAGTGAGCAGGGTCCTGAGAACACCTTGTGCTGCTGGAGACTTCCAAGGCAGCATCTCCTATAAATAATTCCTGCCTGGCAAATTACAGCCCAGCATCTGCTGCCTTCCCATAACATCAGAGTCTCCTTTGCTGCTCCAGCATTAGAGCAAGCAGCAATCATTTACATCTCCCACGAGCACTGAGGCAGGAATTGCTCCTGGAATGAAATCCTGCATTTCTCAAAGGGGTCTGTGCCAGCACAAGCTGCCAGTCCCAGGCAAACACTGAATTCTGTGAGCTGGTGGCCCCTGTGTCACCTGGTGTCACCTCAGAGCTGTCACAAAATGACAAATGGATCTACAATAATAATAATAATTAATCAAAGCTGCTCTTAAGCTGTCAGTGAGCTTCCAGCTCTCACTCCATGAGCCAAGAAATTCCTGTTGGAGCACAGGTGGAAATTGGTTTGTGTTTCAATGCAGGTTTGTGATTTCATGCAGGTTTGTGATTCAATGCAGGTTTGTGATTTAATGCAGGTTTGTGATTTAATGCAGGTTTGTGATTCAATGCAGGTTTGTGATTTAATGCAGGTTTGTGATTTCATGTTTGTGATTTAATGCAGGACACCTCTGAGAGCTGGGGATGTGCAGCCACTGCAGGCAGCAGTAATTGGGGTTTTTATTCCCTGTGGTAGCTTTGCTACAATGAGATTCCACAGGGTAAATTACTTTCTATCAAATGCTTTCAGTTCATTTGTTTGTGTCCAGTGTTACACAGTGAGTCTGTGTATGTCAAATGTTGCTTTTCAATGAAGCAGCTCAAATAATGAACAATTAACTCGAGTTTTACATCCCATATGTAGGATTTGGTTTGCACCATTTAGAAAATAAATACACAGAAATAAACTTCATAAAGCCATCGATGAAAAATAAAAGCAGAGTGAAATTTCTCTGAACAAAGCCACTTAAAACTCCAAGTGTGCTTGCAATTAAACCAGAATTCTCTTCTAATAATGATTTTAATATCATCTTGTGCCCTCAGGTGACAGAACCCTCCAACAACAAATTATTTCAAACTATGCTCCAAGGATTTGCTTCAATTCCCTTCAACAATTTAGTAGCAACATTCTCATGTCAAGTTTTGCACATGCCAAACATTTAATTTTGACCTAATATAAGTCAGGATTCCAGAAAGGTGCTGAAAGACAATTTAAAAAAAAATAAAGGTAAATGTACCCACAAAAATTAACAGAATTAACCCTGAAATACTTACAATTCTTTTTTAAGTTCTTCCACTTTCTTGTTCTCCAGATTTAGAAGCTCTTTTGATTTATTAAGTTCCTCTTCATTTTTCAGGTTGTTTTGTTTAAGCATGTCCAACTTAAAGAGGAAAAAAACCCTCATTACACCAATGAAACCACACAAACTCTCAGCCAAATGGGGGCTTGAGCTCTTCCATTTTCCATCTTTAGCCCCTAAATTAACCCAGCCTGTCTGCACTGGTGTGTTTGTCCAACAACAAATGGAATGAGACTTCCTGCATGCAAATAGAGCAGCACAAAGAATTCCAAGAGCACTGGAGAGGAATTTCCAGGAATGTGGTGCCAAGAGGTAAAGCTCAAAGCACCTCACCTCCACTCACTGCTGCAGCACTCAGAGCATTATTTGTTTGTTAAATGCAGAGCTTGTTGCTAAAACCAGCTATCCCCTTGATTTTTATTCCTCTAAGATAACCCATAAATTCTGCTTTTCCATACCTTATTTTCTGAGAGCCAGGAGGGCTGAATACTGTGCCTGCACACAGGAAATGAATTCCTTGCAGAGATCTTGTTGCATGGGACAAAGTGTTGGACATGGATTTCTGAGCTTGTGTCCCTCCAGGAACCACCAGGAGCTGGTGGAGCTGATTTGTTTGCCTGCAGCTCCCAGTGTATTTATTACATAACAGATAATCTGCAGCCATTCTGGTGGCATTGCAGGACCCTGTGGATTGTTTTAATCCAGAAAGGGAACCCCTCCCACACCAACGTCACCAATTCTAATTCTTGTGCTGGAATCTCTCCCCTGCTCCAGCACTGAGGGCACCCAGCTGCTCACTCCCAGTGCTCTGGGAGTGCAGAACATCAGAGGTGAGGGCATCTTCCCCTTCCTTGGGCCCTGGAGCAGCACAGAGTGCTGGGAAGACACAGCCCCAGCCTGGACACAGATCCCAAGGGGAGCTGCTGCACCTTGGACTGACACCACATGCAAAATCCAAAATAACCATCACCATAAAACCACATGCACTTTCCATCACTCTGCACTCATCCAGTAAGTTTTCACAGTGGGAAAATTACAGAATCCTCTCCCTCCTGCCTGTTTCAATTCTCTGTAATTCAACAGTTGCTCTCACAAACCAGGCACAGCTTTTCACAGGAAAGCATTTAATGTGATTACTTCATTCTGCAGCTTCTGGTTTGTCTGTCTTGAGTTCTCCAAAGAGGCCAAAGTTTCAATCTTTTCTTTGTGAATGGCATCCTTCTCCTTGGTCACCTGCTCCACTGCCTGGAAAACATCTTCTGCCAGTTTGGCCACCTGGATACAAAGGGAAATGGGGGGAATAAAACAGTTATTCCTAACTCTGACAGCAAAAGATCAATACTTTATGCACAGCTCTGTGGTTTGTCAGCTGCTTCCCAGGTAAATAAGGAACTTCAACTGGGAATTTATTTGCATTTTGGAGCTGCATAAAGTATAAAATGAACTGAAGAGAAGATTCAGTTCCATGCAGAAACAGATCATAACCCCATGCTCGTGTCACCACTGAGGAATTCCCTCAGTTTGGATTCCTGCATTTCTCATTACCACCACTGTGATGGCTCTCAGACCTCTCACCTCTTTAGGCAATAACAATTCAACAGATATTCACTTCCAACAGCCTGGGATATTTTCAGAAAATATGGAATTACCAAAACTCAAACATTTTGAAAATAATGGAATTAAGATAAAGCCAATTATTGCATTATTTCAGTGTTGTTCATTATGACTTCATAAAGGAAATAGTTCACAATGATATTAAAATACTTAGGTGTTATCTACAAGATCTCCTGATTCCAATTTGCATTCAGTGTGATTTTCTGGGCTTCAAGCCACACAAACTGAAAATCAAAGTATTTGATAAAGAATTTGTTGGTGGTGAATACAAAACACTTCTGTGAATAAAAAGAACACCAGAATTGTCAATGTCTCTCCCTTTCTCTCACACTGCTTTTATCCAATTACATTTACAGGAGCAGCACATTCTTTTGTATTTTTTTGGAGCAACTCAGATTTGTACTTTGCTGTAATTGAACATAAAATTGCACAAAGATCCAATCTAAAACCTTATCTATTACTACTTTAGATTTTAAGCTGCAGAGTGCTTCACCAGAAGGAGCTGCTCAAAGTCTCCTACCAGATTCAGGGAACAAAACTTCCTTTTATTCACAGTTTATGCTGTTTTCTTGCAACATTCAGCAACAACAGAGGTTTTTGCAGTTAAAAATACAAAAAATAAACATAAAGTGTCTTTCAGACTCATAGTTGCAACTTGCAACAACCCCCAAATACCACATTGAGAGAGCCCAGAGTGTGTTATGAAGTGCTGAGTGTGCAGAGAAGTGCAGAGAGGACACCAGGGGTTAGTGCTCAGGATTAGTAGAATCAGCCCCAGACTTGACTTTTAACTATGAATTTCAATACCTCTGGATTCTGTACTACTGCTTGGCTCTGGAGAGTCTCAAGTTCTTTTACATTCAAAATGAGATTGTTCATTTGCTCCTGCAGCATCTGATTTTGGCCCTGAGACTCCAGCAATTTGCCTGAGAGGTCACTATTGGTTTGTTCTAAGAGTTTAACCTCCTGACACAGTCTGTGATAGTCCTGGAAGAATCTCCCCTTCTCATTCACTGGTCCCTCCAGACTTCCCTGCTCATCCCTCAGGCTCTCCAGCTCCTTGAACAACTCCATTTCCTCCTCCTTCATCAGCTCCATCTTGTGTTCAATCACCTCCATCTTGCTCAAGATGGAGCTCTGCAGGCCCTGGTACTGCATTACTGAGCTGAACAAGGAAGCAAAGTCACTCTTCAGCTGCTCCATGAAGGAAGAGAACCGCTCTTTCTCTGCACAGGGGGTTTCTTCCCCTTTCATTACTTCCATCAATTTCATTTCCTGAATTAAAAATGTTTTCTCAGCCAGAACTACTTTATTTTTCTCTTTCAGCTCTTCTAGCTCCTTCTCTAAGCTGAAGATGTTCCTTTGAAGTTCCCTACGTCCCAGCAGAAAGGATTTCTCGTCCCTTTTCCGAGCTTCCTTTTCCAAGGTTAAGGTTTCTTTCGTAGGAGCAACCTCTGTGTTGAATTTCTGACACTCCTCCTGCAGCTCATCCCTCTCCTTGGTCACCATTTCCCTGGCAAAGCTGCAGGTGTCCAAGGAAGATGGCAGGACCTGTGTGGAGTCTGATGCAGCAGCCAGCTCACCTTCTAATGCTCTTTTATCATCCTGGGTCTCCTTCAGAAGATTGGAAAGGTCACATTTAGAGGCCACTAACTCTTGATTTTCTACAGCCTTCTTACTGAGCTCTCCCTTCAGGGCTTCAATGGAATTTTGGAGTGTGGTATTCTCTTGAGCCACAGCATTCTTGGACGAGAGGTCCAGCTCATGTTCTCTCTTCAGATCACAAAGTGCCTTTGCACAAGACTTGCTTTCATCAAGAAGCTCCAAGTATTTTGTCTCCAGTTCCTTCTTCTCTTGGAGAAGAGCTTCATTGTGCTTTTCAAACTGCAAGGACTTCTGAAGGATAGATTCCTTTTCCAAGGTCAGTTTGTCCATTTTCTCAGTGCACATTCTCTCACAAAGCTCAGCAGCTGCTGAGGTCTTTGCGAGCTTCTCAGCAATCGCTTTCTTTTCATTGAGAAGTTGTTCCCTTTCAGCCAAAAGCCTCTGTTCTGATGAGGAAAGAGCCTCTTTCTCTTGATGTAACTGATTGCATTCCAAACTGAGTGTGTCTCTTGAGGCTCTCATTTCCTCAAGACAGCAGGTGAGTTTTGCAAAGGAATTCTCCAGCTCCGCGCTGTCTCTCATGGCTTTGGTGAGCTGGGTTTGCATCTCCTCTTCCATTGCTTTTAACACCTGGTTTTCACTGACTGCATTGTCTAAACTCACTTTCAGCTTTTCTGTGCTTTCAAGGAGCATGTCCTTCTCTTCCTGCAGGCTCAGCAGGACCCTGCCCAGCTCCTTTTCCAGGGCCTCGTGTCTGTCTTGAAGAACCAAGAGCTCCCGTAGGGCTGAATCTCTCTCTGCAGCCAGAGCTGACATTTGCAGCTGGAGCTCCCTTTGGTCTTTGGCCAGGGCCTCACAAGAACTTCCCAGCTTCTGGATAACATCATCTTTGTCTTTTAGAATGGTATCTTTCTCTTCCAGAAGCGTCTTCTGATAATGCTCCAGCTCCTCCCACTCTTTGACACGTTTCTGACACGCCACCTCCATGGCATCTTTGCTGGCCTGAAGCTCCTCCAGCTTTTGGAACAAGGTCACCTCCAAGGACTGGAGAGTCTCATTTTCCAGAGCTGCCTCCAGCAGCTTTGCCTGCACTGCCTCCAGTTCAGAGAGTAATGTGCTTTTCTCAGAAAGCAGTGCTCCCTTTTCTGTGCTCTCCTGCTGGCTTTTGGCCTCAGCTTCTGCCTTCTGTTTTAGGATTCTTTCATTTTCTGCCTTGAGTTCTTCTAGGTCTTGTTGCATTAGCGAAATCTTTGATTCCAGTTCTTTAAGTTTTGTTAACAACAGACCTCTCTCTAATTTTAAAGCATTCCCCTCCTGTGCCAAAGTCTCTTTTTCTGATATCAAAGCCCTCATCTTGTCTGACACTTGCTCGATTTCTTTTCTGGATGAGGCTAACACAGAGCTTAAGGACTAAAGAAATAAAGTTGGGGAGAAGGGAAAACAAAAATCAAGTCAAGCAGATGAATGAGAAATGTGCTTTAAGGGCAACTAGAGCAATTGCAATTTAAAAGTGTATACACTGACACACAGTGCCTGTTTGAACTCAGCTGCTGACAGACACCCCTGTTACATTACAGAACAAGCATCAAGTTTTTAGTGGCTAAATAATATTATAAAAAATCATGGTTTAAAGGTTCCTCCATCCAAAATTTCATGTCATTTATAAAACTACTCTCAATAAATTAACTGACTCTAAATTATTCAAAAGAAGAGCCACATAATGATTCCATGATTTTAATTCCAAAGTGAATTAAAATGCAAGGAGTTCTATTAGAAACTGACTTCCAATTCTCAGTTTCACCTCCTCATGATTCTCTCAAAAAGATGCTGTCATGACCCCTTTAACTCAAAACACCACATCAGTGCTTCAATATTGTGTGTCAATTTATACACTACACAATTTGCTAAATCATACAGCAAAGATTATAGCAAATAATTGCTGAGGGATGAAAGCAAGCAGCAAAGTCAAAGAAACAGGAAGAAAAATTAAAATTGCTGAAGTCAAGCTACACACTGAATAGCTGCAGATCATACTACAAAACAAAAGGTGTGTAGCACTTCTAAATGAAGTAGCTCACAATGCATCTTAAAATCCAAGCATATAAAAAACCAGGGAATGACATCTGGTTCCTGCTGGCTGTGCTGAGCCAGAGCTAGGAACATAAAATGTTAACTGATACCAAAGAACTGTATCTCATCAACTCTGGTGTAACTGAGAGAAGAGCTGATAACCAGTTTGTCCTGTGGGCTTCTCCTCCCTAACCCATACCCACGTACCCTGGAAAAGTTCAGAACAGGAACACTGCAAAAATCTGGCTATGAAAGGTTGAAGCAGAGAGAAAATGAGACACTGAGACAGAAAATTCAAACTTTAAGTCACTTGCAGAGTGACAAAAGCCACTTACTCTGGCCTGCTCTGCTTGTTTCTGCAGCTCCTCAGCCTGTGCCTCCAGCTCACTGTTTTTCCTCTGGGCACTTTTCAGTGCCTCTTCTGCATCCAGCAGGTTCTGCTTAAACCCTTGGATATCTGCAGCATGTTTGGCCACCAGCTCAGAAGTTTCTTTCTCGTGCTTGGCCTGAAGATCTTTGTACTGATGTTGGCTGGTCTCAATCTGCTTTTTCTGGTGGAAGATAAAACAGTAAAACACAGCTCAAACAGCAGTGGCTCCGTATTTCTGCACGGTTTTAGTGCTTTTAAAGTCGTTCTTACCATGTCTGTTAATTGATCCTGCAGAGTTTTCAGTTCTTCTTGATGAATCTTTAGAGTTTCCTGCTGACTCTGCTCAGCTTTCTGTGCTGTCTGCTCCACGTTTTTCTCAAGCTGAGCAGCCTTTTCATTTGCTTTTGTAAGCTCAAGTTGTACTTGCTCCAACTGCCTGGAAAGACCAAATGAAAGAACATCACTTTTTGCTGACAGCACCACAAGCACAGAGATGAAAGAGCCAAGACTGTGCTGAAGTTTCTATATTCTGACCAAGCATTTAGAAAGAGATTTCATTGTTTAACAGATAGTGTTCTGCTAAATTCAGTATACACAAGGAAGGCCAAGTTACTTTGCCCCCAGTACAGTTTTGAAAGGCAAAGAACAGCTATTGTACATACAATTTTTATTTGGAAGAAACCTCCCATTTTCTCTCACAAAAATGTGATCCAAGTCTTTTATATATCTAAATAAACTGAGTTTTTCAGGTAATCAAATAATCATGAAGCACAATCACAAAACAGTCTGGATTATTCAAGAGGTCATTTACTCTGGGCAATGAGAAGCAGGTTATGTAAGAATTTTGGAATTACCAGTGTTGGATGCTCTTCAAATCACTCCCAGGAGACTGTTTTGATTGATTTAGCTTGCTAGAATAAGCTCACTTGTCATATCAATGTGACACTCAGGAGCATCTTGTTCAGATATTTACAGAAAAATAAAATGAGAAGCTGGGAGTGTGGGAGTGGAGATTTGATGTGACAATGCTCTGACAGTGATGAAATACCTTTCTTTTAACCTCAGCTCATCGTTCATTCTTGTGAGCTGGGCAGAGCTGTCTCCTGAGGACTTCATGATCTCTGCAATGTCATTTTCAAGTTTGGTTTTTGCTTCCATCAGCTGCTGCTCCCTCTCTTCTCGCTCCCTCAGCTTCCTCTCCATCTCTGAGCAAAACAAAGGTGGTTAAGCTGTACACTTCAGAGGAAGGGCATGCAAAGAACAGATAGAGAACTGTAAAGAACTAAAACCAGCAATACTCCAGACCTCACAGATCACCCCTTTAAAATGAAAGCTGTTGATTGATTGAACTGGTAACTGCAGCAAAGATTAAGGACTCTTCAGAAACAGCGAGGAGCAGCTGGTCACAAGCCCTCTGTTTCAGAAGTGATTCACCCCAGGCCATGAGATGTTGGTACAAGTTCTGCTGTCTGAGGGGAAGGAAGCCATGGAGGAAGAGACCTGCAGGTCTTGCAGGTGAAAGCACTCATCAGCTGCTCAGCAGAGCAGCAGAGAATGAACAAGAAGGAAACACCAAGCTACAGTGAAAAAATGCCCGAGGCCAGGGCAGGCACTGCCAGGGGCAAGGGCACCCTTGGGATCACTTCTGAGCCAACAGCCAGGCAAGGTTTGCTGCAGGGCACAAACTGTGCTTGGCTTCCCTCTGCACTGCTTTTGCAGAGCTGCAGGAGGAGAAAGGCACAGCAAAGCCTCCTGCAGCCTACAGGAGCCATGCCAGAGCACAAAGCTGATGCATTTCCAGAAGATTCCATTTCATCCCAAACTTACCAGTCAGACTCGACTTGAGCTGCTCCAGTTCTGCAGACATGAGTGCAAACTGCTCTTCTTTTTGGTTCAGCTTTTTCACCGTTTCTAGGCAAGTCAAATGTGGAAAACAAAGTCAGTAACAACCTAAAGGCAGACAATTCCACCTACTTGCAAGGTGTTACCCTTCAGAGAGGCTACAAATAATCCTGTCCTTTCCACAGCCACTGAAACTGCTGTGCCATCAACTAGGAGCTTCAAAGTGTTTAAAAAAGCCATTTTGTTGGTATTTAATTTCTGCAGCTTTTTAGTTCTCTTTATTTTAGCAACACATACCTTGCATAGCTTGTTGAACTTTCTCTGCTTCATCAGCTGCACTAGTAAACTTTTCTTTCTGAAAAAAATGATAAAAACTTAAGGTAAGGCTTGGTAGTAACAGCATAATTCAACCACTGAATTTGTATTAGGTATTTTTCTGTACAAGTAGAACAATTTTTGCTCCTATCACAAACAGATCTCAAGTTTTTGAGTTACAGCTTAGCACAGATCTTCCCTTGGCTGCAAGTCCCTCAACATTTAAAGCAACTCCTCCATCAGCTGCCACAGAGCTCAGGGTGGGAAACAAGGATTTGGGGTTTCTATCCCTGCTGTTCCCTGTGAGCCATCTCCTACCAGTGTCTTCCAGT
Organism: Catharus ustulatus; assembly: GCF_009819885.2. NCBI lineage: Eukaryota > Metazoa > Chordata > Aves > Passeriformes > Turdidae > Catharus > Catharus ustulatus. The sequence goes on from NC_046238.1 coordinate 3,222,089, forward strand.
TTCACCAGCAGGAATTGATGCCAGACAGTGAAGGGAAGATTTTTTTTGGCTCTGCCACCAAGTTTGAATATTTACTATTGGCCATGGAAAGATCAAAAGTCCCATTGTGCTGTTACTAATGCTCCTAAGGGAAACCCCACTCAACAAGACAGTATTTAGGAATTTATTGAAATGAGAAATGTCTTTTAAAACCATTTACAAGAAGTGTGTAGCAAGCATTAATTGGTACAACAGCTACAATAAAGGGCCATTAAGTGTTCCTTGATGAGCAGTCTAAATTTAAACTGCTGCTGCTTTTGATTTGGTTTCATTTTATCTGCAATCCATAAATAGATGAGTTCTATTTAGACAAAACACCTGATTACACAGGACTGAAATGCTCTTTTTATTCTGAGACAGATCCCATTAGCCATGAGCCCTTCCCATTTTTTCCAGCAGTAAAACACCTCTGGAAGGCTTTGCTCAGAGCTGATCCACAGATTTCCATTACATTCTCACCATGAAACCCAAAATCCAAAGAGTAAAGTCAAAATTTTTGGGTATTACTCACCAAAACTTGAAGTTCCTTTTCCAAAGAATCTTTAACTTGATTTACTGCACTCAAGTTTTTCTCAAGGTCAAGAAGCTTTTGCTCTTTGCCCTGCAGTTCTTTGGCCAGATTACTGGCCTAACAAAGGTGATGAAATGGAGTAAAATAAAATGACAAACATGAATGAAAAATTAGGAAAATTAAAAGGTGAATCTGAAAGAAATAACTGTAATATTAAAATCACTCTAAGATGAAAAACAAAAGAAAATGAAGAAAAAACCATGATGGGTTAACTGAGTGAAGCTGATTTCCACTATGACTACATACATCACAGCACTAATTGCATCTTGGAACAGATTTGAAATCATTAAAATTTAGTTCTCCTGGCAATAATTGTGAATACATTATTTAATGACAGACATTTTTTAATACATCCACAATTTCAAAGTTTCAGCATTAGTTCAATCAATAGTTTTGGTTCTTTATTGTTTTCATTTTTGGAACTGATTGATTTGTGCTTCAATTGGCTGATCAGATGAATCCACACCCACTGGGAGGGAAGAGCTCTGTACCACACCCAGGGCTAGTGCAGAAACTCAAAAAGAGTCAAAGGTAAAAATCTGATATCTTGGAACCACCTGTGAAGAGTTTAGGAAAGCTTTTTCCAATTATTTCCCCACTATTCTTCACTCCCACCAGCTTTACAACCATCAGAGGTGTTTCATCCAAACCCAAGGAAAATCCTGGATCAAGTTGCAGTCTGTGGTTCCAAAGTGCTGTGAATTCCCTGCAGAGCCTGGGCTTAAAGAAAAGTTCCACCAGGATTTTTTTGTGCTTTCTTTTGTTTTAAAAGCCTTTTCCATCACCTTGTCAGAGGAGGGGAAAGGTAATGAAGGAAATATTTCCCTACTGAGTCCCAAGTCCCCAAAGGTTAAAGCCTTTGGATGTGTGGACCCTTCTCCCAAACAAGCCCACAAAATAATTTTTCCAAGACAGGAAGATTTCAGCACATGCCTAAATCTGCAGAAGGGAAGTGCAGAAGGAATTTTTCCCTTTTGCTTATTGGTGCAGGTGGAGCAGCAGAAACCTGTTGAGACATGACCCAGTTAATGCTCCTCTAAACCTCCCCAGATGGTCCCAAGATACACATTCAGTGAACTTTGCTTTTTCTGTGATGTATTTCCTAGAGCAGATCAAAACAGTACAAATGCAAAATAAAAGCAAAAGAAAACTAAAAGGATGGATGTTGATACAAACCTGGCTAATTCCATCACCCTTTTCAGTCTCTAAAGTCTGAATTTGTTTCTCAGCTGCCTCAAGCTGCTTGCTAAGTTTCTCGATTTCCAATTTACCTTCAGAATTGGCTTTCTCAAGTGCAGCAAGGTCCAAAAGCTTTTCTTCAGTAGCTTTGATCTGTGATGTAAGACTATCAATAACTTTGGTTTGTTCATTGTACTTGGCTTGCAGTACCTCTAGCTCCTTTACCTTTATCTCAGCTTCCTGCAATTTGTTTAAAGTGTCTTCCATTTCTACTAGATGCTGATCTTCCACACTTTCCAGTTTGGTCTTCAGGCTTTCCAGGTTTTGCTCCTTCTCCTCCGTGACTGCCACCAGTTTTGCTTTCAGAGACTCCATCTCTTTCAAGTGCTGAGATCTCTCATTTTCCTGCTTCAGTTTTAAATTTGCCATTTCATTCTCATAGTCTAATTTCATCTTCTCAGTCTGAGTCTTTAACTCTGCGAATTCTGCCGTCTGAGCCCCAACACCTTTGCTGAAAGAAACTTTCAGCTCTTCCATTGCTTGCTGATGGGAGGCAATTGCAGATTCCAGCTTGGACTTCCACAGCTCTATCACATCAGAATTCTCCTTGTTGGCATGGTCAAGCTTGGTTTTCAAGGATTCATTTTCTTTTGCTATTCTCTCATTTGAAGCTGAAAGGGCCTTGATCTCTTTCTGCAAGGCTTCCTCACTGAGGCCAAACTTCTCCTTCAGCGAGTTCATCTCGTTCTGATGTTCTTTGCCAGCTGCTGCCATTTTTTCTTGCAAAGAACTGATTTCTTGTAGCAGGGAGAGAGAAGTGTCCACATCATCCATGTGTTTGCTGGAATCCAACCTCCCTCGGAGCTCAGCCACCTCCTTCACCCTCAGTGCCAGGTCCCTCTCCAGCTCCATGATCCGGGACTTTTCCGACACTGTGGCCACCTAAGATCAACAGCATTTGAAGAAAAAATGAATTATAAAAATAAATTTCATACAAAGACACTCAGGCCTTGCTGGAAAGTTTCCACTGAGCGTTGCAAATTGCTTCAAAAAGGGAAAAATGTCCATAATTCATAATGACAAACATCTTCTATTGTCTATAAACACAGAATTTACTAAAATTTGTTCTTCTGGTACTATCTAGAAATAACTTACTAAAAAACTTACAAACCACCCTGATGGGTATTATCAATGATTAACAAAATGTTCCTCAGAACCATTTTAAGGCACACTGGAAAAGAATGGAGAACCTTGAGGTCTTTGTTGAAATAATTCCTTCCAAATTCATCTCACACCAGCTACAAGACTGTCAGAGAAAATGACAAACTAATTTTGAACTGATAAATCCTCTGAAATCCTTTCTATACCTGCTTTATTCTCTCTGAAGAAGCGTCCTCACACTATCTGAGCTTTTCACTGGCTGTTGGAGCAGCTTTTGCTACAGCAAAGCTCCCAGAATTAATTCTAATTAGGAAATTACTACTTTGACCTCCTGGAAAAGATATAACTTACCCACAGCTGCTCTTTAAAAGTATTTATTCTACATTAAATTGTTGGTTTTATATTCATCCTGGGTTTTTTATTCATCCCACCTGACCTTCAAGAAAATCCCCATGTGTGAGCATGAATATGTCTATATGTGTGTGTATATATATTATATATATTTAAGAATTTACATCTGCTGAACTTCTGGCTTGGTGCAAAGCATGTCAGTAATATTCTGACAGGCAGCAGTATCACTAATTACTGGGATATCCATTAAAGGATTATATCATTGGTGAGAAAAAAGAGCTAAAAAGCCACTACAAACCATGATTTAGCAAAACAAATAGTGCAGCAGCTACTGAAGAGCTCAGAAACCAAGCCCCAAATAGTCAGTTTGTGTTAAAAGGACTGGCATGTTCAATCTTAGGTTTTTTGGGTTTAATGACCTCTGCTAAATTCTAAAATGAGCTACTGAATGTTCCTTTCTGTCACCTCATCCTGCCACTTGTGGATCCAAGGATTACTTTTGCAGTGTGAAGACATCTTACCTGAGTTCTTGAACGAGCCCCACGTCCAGGCACACAAACACACCCCAGGGAAGCTCAACATTAATCTAATTTTTTACAGTTCCAGCTTTGGCTACGGCAGGAGCAAGGACCTGTTCCAGCACGTGTCACCCCCGGCATTGTGCCATCAGAAATCTTCCACAACACAGATCAGGTTCGTTATTCAAACAGGGAAAACCATTACCCTAGTGTCTTCTAACTCCCTCTGGAGTTTGTCAGCTTTGGTCTTTTCAAAGAGCAGGCTCTGTTCAAGCTCCTTAATGCGGGCATGCTCCAGTTTGGTCTGCGTCTGTTAGTGGAGAGGGAGAGGAAGAGAACACAACGGTGCCACCATCACATGCCAGCACAAGAGGAGGAGCCACATGCAGGCCGTGCTGCCAGAGCCTTCTAACAGGTGAGCAGAGAGGATGCAAGGGGTGGGGAATGGGCAGGGAAATCTATGGATGAGGAGGATGGGCTGAAGGTGTGAATGGATGGGCGTGTAAAAATGAAATCAAACGTGTAAAATAAATCAAGGATTGAATGAACAGCAAACGGAGGAATGGGAATGGAAAAAAGTTTCATGCAGCTGAGTAGAAGTTATTTATCAGTACATGAGGCTTTGAGCACAAATTAGAATAGTTATGTCAAAAATATATATTTGTGCATATATATCTGTTCCTGTTCTAAAAGGAAGGTAAATCCCTTGTCATCACACTACCTTTTTCCTTTAATGTGTTTGGCTGATTTTATTAAAAAAATACTTAACAAGGGGACAAAAAATCTCCACTGAAGCTCATGTGACTCATCAAAACTTTAACTTTCTTTTTTTGATAGCAGCTGTCTCTAAGTCTCAGCCATAAAAATGCTTCTGGCCAAGAAATGGGAACATGAAGGTTCCTCTGTCACTGTGGTTTGAATTATCTGAGCAGAAATACAAAGAGAATGGTTGTCTCTAACTCCAAAACCTTCCTCTTTTTTCCCCTCTTCTCCTCTTTCAGGAAGTGAGCTACAAGATCCCTCAAAACCAGATAAAAAAGTGAATCAGCCTGGCTGCTCTGCAGTTACTGATGTCTAAGTATATTGAAAATATGTGGAATTAAGAGAAAAGTAAGATCTTTGGAATTCTAACAAGTTCCTAACGAGAAGCAGTACACAGATGAACCCAAGTGAACCCTCCTGCCTTTTGCTTACAAACAGAACTTTTAGCAAGAACACAGAATATTTTATATTCTGGCTTGATATCCAGATACTCCCTGGGGCCTGCAAGAGAATCTGAAGTTTGGGAGATGCAGGGAAAGTCCAGCAGGTAATTCAAACCTGACCTGCACCTCTGAAGTAGGGAACAGAATAAAATGAAGAAGTATAAAGATGGGGATGAGCTTCTTGTCTGCTTTTCCAAACACAGAATTCCTTCTGGCAGCAGCAAGTTCTTCCTTCCAAATCATCCAGACATCCAAGGGGGGCAATTTTTTAAACAGCTGAAAACAGTTGGCTGTGTTACTGTGGAGTTCCTTGGTCCACAAACACTTAGAAGTTGCTCCTTAGATTTGTTGATGTTTTAATTCTCTGCAGTTTCTCTCTCAGATCTGTTTCTCTCTCAGTGGAAGATCTTCAGGGTGTAACAGGCAAAAATGCTCCAAAAGAACAGAGATTATTCCTTTTCCTGCCCATAGCCTTTGAAAATGGAATTGAGTATTCTAAGGGAAATCATATTTAGTAAGTGGCTACAATTCTTTTCTCTCTCTGACACAGGTCAGTATTAGTTCTGATCCAAACTGTAAGTAAATGTGAAAAACAATCTGCTTTAAAAGCTGGAAATTCAAACTCTACTTACTCTAATTCACCAAGGGGATCTACTAAACCCCAAGAAATCCCAAATACTTACAGGATTTCCCTGAGTGCCTTTGGAATATGCAACTTTAAGTTTTTTTCATGCTACATAAAACCCAAACTCTTTGATGATTAATTTTATAGACAGTGCTTTACTGCTCCAAAGATCAGACAGACCATCACTGATTATTGGATTTTTTAAAATCCTAACTCTTATATACTACAAAGGCAAGTAAGTTAAAATCCTGCCAAAATGGAAATAAAAGATTAAAAAGAATATTCCAGAGATCTTTGCTTGACACCTTTTCCCCCATTTAGAGCATGAGAGATTATCCTTTAATCAAATCTGATTTCCAAGGGACAGATTCCAGATTCCCTGAGGTAAAAATCACTGCAAAATCTTGAACTGCACAAATTTCTCTCTTGATGATGTAAAGAGAAATTTTTATTGATTTATGATTCTCTTTGAGGAAATCCAGAACACAGTGAACTGGGAAGAGAGAGTACCCCAAAAAGAAGAAAAGAATTTGATTGTAAACCTTAACTTGGATGGAAGAGAAAAGCAGGGAAGAAAAATCAGACAACAAATCCAAAGGAAACACCTTCCCCTTCTCCAGAGCTTCACAACTGGGGAAGTGATGTGGAAATGGGATCCTTACTCTGCCTTGAGCCTCCAAGAATTCCACCCAAACTCTGGAGCTGCACATCAGCCTTTTCCAGCCCCTCTATTCACTCCAGAATAAACCTCCCTGTGACATTCTCCATCAAACTGGGAAACTGTGCTGAGGGACAAATTCTGTTCTAGGATGGGGCAAGAGCCCCTCCAGTCCCCTCATGCTGGGATTCAATCACAGGACACCCCTGGGGTCAGGGAGTGTCAGCTGGAACTCCTTCTGAGAGTGAAGATGTCCATTCTGAATGGAAAAATCAAAACAGGGAAGTCAGGAGAAGAGATGGGACCAAAGAAGGAGTGCACAAAACAAGAGAAAGGAAGGGCACATGCAGATTTATTTCTAACAAAGCATCAGCCTGATGGGGAGACTGGAGGAGACTCAGATCCCTGAGGGATCTCAAAGGGAACCCCTAAGGATGCACAGCAGGATCCAGTTCTAGTCTTGAGAACTTCCTGGGATAAATTTACCTTTAAAATCCCACTATTCTGAGCTGGGGAAGCAAGAGGGCTCCTTAAATATCTTGCAAGGCCATTTCTGTTCTCAAGTAACACATAATTAGAAGAGGAGCTACATGAAGATACAGTAAAATCAGACAGCTTTCTACAGTAATTGTTCAGATGGTTTTAATCATCTCTCCCCTTAGCATTTCATACAGGAAAAAAGGAAACAAGTATGAGGAGATGAAGAACAGACAGATTTTTTTCCCTCAGAAAAATTGCCATCTACTGAAGAGCAGCAGGATCTCACAGGAGAGCAGGCAGGATTTTGTGAAGAAAACAGCTCAAATCCTACATTTAAATTAAAGCCACTTCAGGATGCTGCTCAGTCATGTTCTACAAGCTCCTGGATTCTTCAGTGAGTTGCAAAGGTTTTGACCCTAAAGAATTCCAATGGCACACTGGCCCTGTCTGCAGTTAATGGGCATTACCACGTTTAGTCATTACACACATTCTTTCCAAGAAATGTTGTAATTGCTCTGGAAGCAACATGCACACAAATACCAGAGTCAATGTCTCAATAACAGATTATGCAGTTAGTGAATCAGTATAAGCATTTTCTGCACACAATCTGTTAACATGGGATGTCTCTGCACATTGAAGTGCCCTCTTACATTTTCTGGGTCTTCCGAAATCTGCCTCTTTTGCTATCAGTAAAATTAAAAAAACAAACAAACAAAAATGTTTCACCTACAGACTCAGCACTGCCATTCCAACACAAACAACAGGAGACATTTCATCAGCTTGAATTCAGTTTAAACCCCCAGGTTAAGCAGCTTGACAAACCAGAGTATTTAGGATGGCTTGCCATGACTATTGATTGATTTAACAGAAAATAAAAAACTGAAATATTTTCATGGATTAAACAATAAAAGGAGCATTCTATGAAGAGTCTAGATAGGTATCTTAAAATGAATGGAAGACTAAAATAAAAGAAATGTTATATGAAATGAGCATTTTTCATCAGGCTAGCACTTCAATCACAAATGCTTTATAACAACACAGTTAACTAAGTCTGTACTTTATGCTGTGCAAGAAGTTCAAATATCTTTGTGATTAGACAACAGTGTAGAGCAACTGAAAGTATCTTACTTATTAATTGGAATTTTGGGATAAAAACTGGCAGTGCTCAAATACCTGAGAGCAATCCTTCCCTAAATGTTTTCTATTCTGACTGTGCAGTAACACACTGTGCTATAGCCCAATATCACAATTAGATAAACAACAGATTAAAAGTTGCACACATGAATTGCTATTCAGATTTTATGTGCAAACTCTCAGGACAAAATCAACATTCCCTAAGGGAAGCACAGAATTACTCAAGGAATGGATCAAACAGGACAAGTCTTCAATATTAATTTTCAAAAGTAGAAATATTAACTTCCAATTAACTTCAAAACTATTTTTTTTTCTTAGTGGTTACTTTTAACAGCAAAAGGTAGAATTTTCTATGAATTAATTTAATTCCTCTAAATAACTACAGCTGCTCTATAGCACAGCTAAAGTGTGTAACTGAATTCGGGGTGCAATCCTGCAATTTTGGGACAGTTGGCTTACTAAAGGAGTGCAGAAATGGATTTCATTTTCATGATTTGCATCAGGATTGCATCTCTTAATGATTGCTGCCTTTCTGTGCCCTCCTGGATATCCCGTTCACAAAGCTGGAGATATTTTACCTCTAGGTCTCCTTTGGTAATGGATTCTTCTTCCACACGGAACTGAAGGTCTTCAACTTTCCTGTGGGGACAGCTCATTAAAATTCAGGTAATTTTGGAAGAAAATGCTTTCAAGCTCACTTTTCAGTGGAAATCAGAATGACAGTGACAACATTCCCAACACTGTACCAGCAAACTGCCAGGAACATTAAGGAGAAATTTCTCACAGGAAGCATCAGAGTGAGGGAAAATTGCTGTTCTTAAAACACTACCAGTGCCAAGGCCATCACTACTCCTGCAGCTGTAAAAGGGTATTTTGTATTAAAACCTTTTAAATCCTCATTGATCTTCTGCATGATCTGAGGTGACCTAAACCAGCAGTTTGATCTCACATTCTATACATTCTACCATTCATGCAGGAAACAGAAATTCAGGACACATCCAAAATGTCCACAGGCCTTTAAGATGTCACAAACATGTCTGGAGTCAGGATGAACAGCAAGATGCACAAGGGGAGCACAAGAAGAATATTAATTACATGAATGAGGACAGTTTGGGGTTACCTTTTCTCTTCCTCCAGCTGATTGAGGAGCTCCACTTTCTCCCTGTCAGCTGCCTCCACCATAGCTCGGAGCTGGTCCATTTTGGCCTCCATCTCCAGCACGTGCTAATCAGGAAGAGGAATAAAACCAAAATTTACTAAGCTGGGAAACACAGGAATATTTCCCTGTACCTGTACCTCAGTAACCACAACTTGGTGAAGTGATGGGCCAAGTGACAGGAATGTTATCAAATATGAAGATGATCAAAGGCTGCAGTGAAGTTCAATAAAAACGAGTTAAATTCAGTAGATCTGGTATCTCACCAAGCCAAAGATCCCACAAGGGAGATCTCACAGGTATGGATTATTTTACTTTTAGCACACCACCTCTTGCTGCCAGCCCTTTCCAATAAGAAAAGCCCATTTTGGAGGTGAGCTCCATTGTGCTAACTCTGTTTCAGAAGAACAGGAACTCTCTTACCCGGTCGTGCCCATCGCGAACCAGCGCCAGCTCCTGCTCGATCTCCCCGACGTGACTCGTTGCTTTTGCAACTTCTGCCCTCTCCAGGTCCCTTTCTGCCAGGAGCTGCTCAATGTGCTGCTGCTTCTCCTTCAGGGCCTCCTGGAGGGCTGTGGTGCCCGAAATTTTTCTTGCATACCGGGAAGAGGTTTCTGTCAACTTCATAAAATAAATGTGTTAAAAATCATTCTGCCCCAAGAGAAAGAAAACAGAGCTGTAGTTGGTATCTCCAGACTCCACAAACACAGGGTTAGTAAAGCAAACACTTTCTGTGACCTACTGTACCTTCTCCTTTTGCACCTAAATGACTTCATTTTCCAGAATTTAACAGTGGCCAACACTGTGTGGTCAGTGCCCTCTAAGGAGCAGCAGCAGCAGAAGAGGCAGGAGGGATGAAGTGAAAATAAAAGGCCTCAGCTGAAGGTGTAGACTCACACAAAGGCTGGCTCAGGATGTTCCTAAGCATCTTTTTGCATTAAAAAAAGAAAGGCAGCTTTCTAGCAAGCCACAAACATTGTGTCTCTAGTTACCAGGTCATTATCTTGGGTGACCAGCAATTGTCCAACACTTCCAAACCCTTCATGAAAAGCTTTGGGATCTCCCACCAGCATCTGGCACCTCCACCATGGCAAAACCAGCCAGGATGAAGAGCATTTACCTTGGCCTAAAGCCAGCCTTAGAGCTAAAACCTTGTGAAGAACATCACCTGGTATCTGACTAAAATATATGTTTATATCACCTGGAATTAAATTACTGCCAGAAAAAAAAATCTGAAATATTAAGCTTCAAGAATGCAGATTAAAATTAATCAGGAGAATTGTAGCTAAAATGAAATCAGGTTTTCCTTGACCTTGCATCATCTCTGCCCCATTGGATGGAATCAGTACCAGGGAGAATTCAGTATGGCCCTATCAGCTACACCCTCATGAGTTCCTGAGCTGGCAGGGGAAGTAAATAAATTAAAATTATGAAGTGAGCAATAGGTGAGAAAACAGCAAAAACTGAACAAGAACAACCCAGTGCTGTTCATAAAACCTAACTTTAACAGCTGGGAAATTTGCCTAAGTATTAAATGAGAATGACTGGAAAGGCACCACACAGAATAAAGCACCTTCACTCTGATGCTTAATTGGTTCTTTCAGACCCTCCCAGTTTCCAGAAGAAATCCCATTCCAGAGTGTTTTGCTTTCTGACAGTTTTAGGTCTTCAAATCACCCTTCACTCCCAACTGCAAAACAAATCCAAGACTCTTCAGAAAAGCATCAGCTTCCTTCAGATTTGGAAATAAACACCAATTATATCAGAGAGCCCCTTAAATCATAGATCACCTACTCTGACAGCTGCTTTTATTATAGAGGAAAAAGAAAATAGAAACAGCCCTGAACAACTGAGCAGTCAATGTGAGAGTCCAGAAATTCCCAGAAAAGTTTTAGTTTTCCTAGAAACTGAAGCATGAAAAGTCTGCTGGGTCAAACCTGATTACAGGAAATCATGTTTCCTCAGCAGCTTAACTTTTAAAGAAAAAGTCTCAGAATTATTTGGACAATCCTGTAAACTTGGATGGCCACCAAATGTTCACACTGCCTGAGAAAGAGCTGGAAGAAAGCTGGAATTTTAATTCCAGAAATAATGGATTACAGCAGCTTTGTATTTCATGGTCTAAATCATGCAAAATCCCTGGGACACAACAAAATAAGGAAATACATTTTAGACATTCACAAGGTGGAACTTGGGGGATCACAGCACATGGAGTAAAGCATTTGGCTTGACCTGTTAGTGCTGTGATCCCAAACTAGAGGGCACTCTGCAGCTGCAAGTGCAACTTCCAGAATGGATTAAGTAACGAAGTGCCACTGTTTGTGCCAAATAAAAATCCTTTTTGTGGTCAGGTATTAACCCTGGTGCCCTGACCGACTGCTGACCTCTGGTAATCTGCTTCAGTCCTGCAGGAGCAGGGTAAGTCACCTCTGGGTACCACCAGGTCAGTGGGACAGTGGGACAGGGAACCTCTCCACATCACTGGGAGTCACTTCTTCCTAATTAGATCTATCTATGGACTATGGTTTAAAAATAAAAAAAACAAAAGGGAAACACTAGGGTGACTGGAAAAATCCAATTATTCCTGTGTTTTCAATTGCCATAAAAGAGACTTCTCAAAATTCAGCCTTCTCAGATTTCCATTTTACTGCTGCAACCCAAGATTAGGACATTTATGTAACAGAGCAACTTCAAAAGAATCCATAGTAAGTGTATTAGGTGGAATTAGTACTGTGTTAGATTTCACCTGAGCCAACACTCAGCCTTTATGAATTCACAGGATTAAAACCAAACCTAAAAGAAAAGAAAGAGGCTTCTTGGAAATTGCTCCTGCTGCATTTCTCAGCTGACTTGTCTCTTGAACAGCAAAAGGAAATTTTGAACATTTTAGCCAACGTGAAGCTTCCTGCTTAAATAAAACGAGTGTGATCTCTGGAAGCTTCAGATCCTCAGAAAATGAATTAAATGGAGAGAAATTTGTGTGAGTATCTTAAGCCTCTTTCTTATTGCAATCACTCAGTTAGCCTGAATTAAATATTCAAACATTCAGCTGCTCTCCAGGGCTAGCTAAGATTCCCTTCCTTCGTGCATGCTTGGAATGAAGAGGAGCACCGTGAAACTCTGCCCACGAGCCGCTCGGGGCCGGGCGGGGCTGCCGAGGGGAAGCATGCCAAGGAAAAAGCAGCTTACGAGTCCTGTGCGGCTGGGCTTGCTGCTTACGGAGGAGGCCACGGAGCTGAGCGAGCTCAGCGAGGAGGCGCTGGGGCTGCGTTTCAGCGGCGTGGGCAGCACCTTGCGCACCGCGGGCTTGGCCTTGGCCGGGGTGGTGGAGGGGAAGCCGATCTTGGTCACCTTGTGCACCGGGGCGAACAGGCCGTACTTGGGCTGGCACTGGAAATACCTGCAAGGGCAAAGCAAGCAGAAGGGAGCAGGATTGAAGTGCTTCTCGTGGAGGATTCTAGAGCAGGAGTGTGAGGGTTAAAGGACAGGGATCTCATTCACACTGCAATTCTGTTTAATGATGGATTCGGGACTGGAGCAGCATGGTCGCATCTTCAGATCACAACTTCAGATATTCAGAGTTAACACCACTGCTCTAATGCCTAAAAAATTCCATTCAGATTCAGTTTTATATCTATAGATTTCCCCTTCATCACGTTCCTCTGAGCTGCCAACAGATGTGATGAGTTAAAAATAGAAATGCGATTTTAATTAAATCAAGTAGTTTTTTATGTTATTACATACGTACCATTTATGCATATTTGATGATACAGAACATACATCTTTGGTTAAATATAGACAAAAGCCACTTATAATTTAAAGCTGTGATCACCTATGTTAAGGTGAGACAATCCTTGTAAAACCTCCTTTTAATGAGGTAAAAGATTATTCCTTATGGCACATGAGAATTAAAGTTAAATTGTGATGTGAATTAATGTCTTTTGACTGCTCCCAGTCTCTCCCAGTCTCTACATTGTTGGAACAGGAGCTTCCAGCTCCTGGGATGCTGGAGGATTTCCCTCAGGTACAACTACTGGATATCCAGAGATTTTCTTAACTAAGCATTCCTTCCAAGCTGAGAAATCAAACAGGCATTCAAAAGAAGGAATTTGTGTTTTCCATTACCAGTCTATGAATAAAAATCACATGGGAGGAGAGATCAGCTCACCCCACGAATGTGAGAGAAGTGTTGGCATCAGAGGATTCAACCCAGGGCACTCCAACCCTCCCCACCAGCAAAGGCAGCTTCAGAGCCTCCCTGACTGAAAATTCCATGGAAGATATAAAAACCCAAGAGAATCCAGAGGAAAATGCCCCAGTGAATGTGGGGAGGGACTGACCTGGTGCCAGCCACAGCTCCATCGTTCTTCCCCAGGGGCTCATCCAGCTCCACCCCACACCACTCCCCTTTGGCAAAGTCCGTCTCTCCCAGAAAACGCACGACTCCAGCTTTGGTTCCTCCAACCTAGAGCAATGACACACATCTGCATTTAATGCATTTCCAAAAGAAAACACCACATTCAGTGACATTTTGGCATAATCACATTCACAAAGCACAGGAATGACATAACCAGTTCTTATTTCAAACTATGTATTTTTTTTGTTAATGAGTTTGTTTTAATGTTGAACAAACAGTGACCTTCACAACCCAAAATATATTTAACAAGGCACAGTATAACCAATGTTCTGAATGCAATAGATTTGTGCTGGAATTTCATATCAATTTCTACCAGCAGGTAATGATGTCTAAGGTCTCTTCTTATTCTAATTCTGTGAGGAAAAAGAAAGGAAATTAAATGTGAACAAAACCCTTTCATATTTTCTCTAAGGAATAATTCAGATAAACTACACAGTACAGCCCTCTTGTATTTAGAACTGATATAAAGCATGATACAGAGCACTTGGCAGAACTGTAGATATAACCAGCTATTTGAATCTTTGGGGAAGAATCATTTTATCTTTTCTTCACTTCCAAGAACAAAAAAATCCAACCCAAACACTCCTAAATGAAAGCCTGGAAAGCAGTGGCTTTCAAACTTATAATATTAAATATTTACAGTCATTCCAATTACTTGCAGTGTCTGTGAGCTACAGCTTTTCATAACAGCCAGGGGATGGAAGAAGTCAGTGAAGCAAGGAAGGAAAAGGTGTTGAGTGCCAGGAAGAGCCACAGGACTCCTGCAGTTCAGGAAGACAAGATGCTGTGCCCTAAATTTGTGCAAATCTGTTCAGCCTGCATCCAGCATTGTGAAAACAGGGACATGGTGATGGAAACCTCTTTTTTTTCCACAGAATTCCACATGGAAAATGCACCAATGGTTTGAAAATGGTCACTTGTGTTTTGTAGTAAAACCAGGAATGTTGTGAGGCCTTGGCAGAGAGCTTGAATGAAATCTCCTATTAAAGACTGTGATTCTCCTTTTTAGAAATGAAAAAATAAATTCGTATTTAATATAATTTTTGCAGCAGACATTCTGTTTCTTGGGATTTCCCAGGATTATTAGAATGCCATAAATTAAGGTGCATGATCACAGCACATGAGAGAATTCACATTATTCCAGCTGGGAAGAGTTCAGTCGTGAGGTCACCTGTGAGGAATTGAGGATTTTACATCCACAAAGTCCCAAGTCAGTGCCAGGAGCTGCCACACACATCTGTGCTCCAGCTTCTGGCTCTATGAGGCTTCAATTGAGGAAAAATAATCCTAATCCACACAAACCTCAGAAAAACAGGGAGAATAATGAACTTTTCTGATATTATTCAAGTCAGAAAGGTGGCGGAGACACTTCTTGTCCACACTTAAGGTGGCAGCTCCTTCTCTGCCATTAGAAGAAATTCTGCAGGTCACCTTCAGATCCTGCTTTAAGTGGCACTGTAGCAAATTATTACTCTCCATGGAATAAAAACACACAAAGTTTACAGTTATCATGACTCAGCCTAATATAGTAACTCGTAGAACCTTTGGTATTTGGTGCTCTTGGCAGAGAACACACAAACAAGAACTAGGACTGGCTTAGAAAAAAAGAATTGTAACCATTCAAAGAGTTACAGAGAATCCAGACCTCTGGCCCAGTGCTGAAAAAGGAATATACAACACTGACAAAGTAACCCCTGGGAAGAACTACCCCTTAAATTGAGAGATGTTTTCTAGAGGGTAAATATCTTAAATACAAACATAAAAACAAATTTTAACTGCACTATCAGTCCATACTGAGCTCCAAGTTCTCCTCCTTATTGCTTTTCTAGCAAGTTTGGGTAGAGGTTTTTGTCTCTTTAGGTTTGTCTTGTTTTGTTTGGCAATTTTTTCTTTAGGTGAAAAGACTGGTTAGTTCTGGTTAGAAGCTGTTTCCCACTCAATTTTGTTCTGTTTTCCATCAGAAAAAAATAGAGTTAAATCAAAAGAGGCTCCATAAATCCATTTAAGAAATTAGACAGGAAAACCAGAACAATGGCCTAGATAAGGAGCATCCCTTCAGAGACAATTCTCAGGGTTGGGGTTGCAGAGACTCCTCAAGCTCCTTTGCCAGAACCTTGAGCCAGGCAATGGAATTTTTTTTTCCTGTTTCATGTGTCTGTGGTGATTTTTTTTAACAAACCCAAATGAATTACCCAAACACAGGCACCCTTTCCATAGGAAGGTGAGTGGGGTAGGTGAGGTAAAAGGTGGAACAGGATAAGTCCATGCAAGGACTCCCAGGGACAGGAAAATGCTGCAATCTGTTCCCTCCAGCTCACCCTGCAAATCAATGCTGGCTCCAGGAAAACACACATTAAACTTGGGTGCAGAATAAATATTCTTCCTTTTCTGTTTCATACCTTGGCCCTGCTCATCTTCCACAGTGATGTAAAAAAAAAGTGAAGAGTTTATTTTGAAGAGATCACATTCAAAGCACAACCTGGAGGAATGTGGCAGTGCCCAGGGACCCTGGAGCTGCTCCAGCCCCTGCAGTGCCCTGAGCCACAGCCTGGGAGCCAGAAATGCAGAAATTCAGATCCCAGACCAGATGGGGCTGCTCAACACCAGATTCCCAGGAGAGGCAGCAAAGTGACTGCCTTGTAACCATGGTACCTGGGTTATTTTAAACAGGACTCAAGGGAGAATGCCAAAGAATTGTTGGTTTTTTCCAAACCCAGTCCAGTTTCT
Source organism: Catharus ustulatus (assembly GCF_009819885.2). Taxonomy (NCBI): domain Eukaryota; kingdom Metazoa; phylum Chordata; class Aves; order Passeriformes; family Turdidae; genus Catharus; species Catharus ustulatus. The sequence continues at coordinate 3,238,310 of NC_046238.1, forward strand.
TGGAATAAGCAGCTACTACATCTCTCTCTGCACCTTCTGTGTGTCCTTACAGAGCAGGAATCAGAGCACCCTGTGGCTGTAATGTGCTCAGTTTTAACCAAAAGCTTTCTAAATTTCAGCTTTAAAGACAGGTCAGCCCTCCTTTATAAAGCCCGAGACTGAAAGCTCCCAATCATTCACAGACATCTCTCCCAAAAAGTATATTATTTATCTCCAGCTGCAATTAGTACTGCAAGTGACAACACCAGCCTTGAAAAGAAAATAATAATTTACTCCCTTAGCAGTATAATGTGAGGTGCTACTGTACAAGACAGTGTGGTAAAGGCTTTTCATGATGGAAGTTGTTGTACACACACAGACTTAATGGATAAATGGGAAAAAAAGATCCTGACATGATTAAATTCAACTGTTCCAATCAATATGGAAAAAGAATTGTACTTACAGTGTACAGCATCTGTTCTAGAATTTTATTTCTGAGAATTACAGCCAAAAAAGGTGAAAAAACCCAACCCCAAACCACAAAATTAGCTGCATTTGCCAGCAGATCTACTTCCCAGTACTGCATGAAGGCCTAAAATAAAAAACATCATCCAAAAGAAACAGGGGAAACAAATATTAAAAGATTTCTGAAAGTTCTATGAAAAAATAGAGCACAACTACCACAGAGAGAGTTTTCCATGACCTTCTTTCATGCTAAGGCAGGTCACTAAATAATGGATAGAGAAAAGAGCTGCCAGACCTTTTCTCAGTCAGTTCCCACACTCAATAGAATCAAGCTGTAAAATACAAAGCTGTAATACTCCAGAGAATCTAGGTTAGACTACAGGTCATGATGAGGTGAGGAATTTTGCTTGGAACTCACCAGAGTTATGTCAAACACATGCAAAAAGAGATTAAATTCCATTTTTCCAATTATACCTGAGCTGACATTAATTTGCTGCCAGGTAAAGTGAAACAGCAAAATGGGTTTGGAAAGCTGAAGTGGTTAAAAACCTCCTGGTGAAAGGACAGGGGGATGAACACATCAGACCTTGTGAGAACCTCTGTGGAGCCACATTTCCAAAGATAAGGAGAAGCAGGAAACAAATAAACCAGTGTAATGCAGAGGGGGAAAGGAGAGATGGTCTAAAAATGAGAGTGTGATTTGAGCAGGGCTGGTGGAAAAGGGGACAGGCAGGCTCTGATATTGTGTTAACAATATCACCCATTCAAACCTGCCCAGAGGAGGTAAAAGGTGATAACAACTGCTCTGTGTCCCCTCCTGCCTGAGCACAAACTTGTGGTGACTCCTGAAAGCATCACCTGGATATTTCTGCATTTTCAGGACAATTCAGCACTTGGAAAAGCAAAACCCATGCAGGCACTCAGCCTTTGAAACACCTGGGATGCACTAATCAGGATCTAATCAGAATCATCTTCCTCTTGTTTCTCCACATTTAGCAGAACTGTTTCCAGCTGGCAACAGAAATTGTGTTTAATTGATTTGTTCACCCCTTCAAGGCCAGAGGGGACAAAGGGATCATTTCCCCTTCTCATGGGACAGCTCCTTCCCTCTCCCCAGCTCCATCTGTGATTAACCCTGGAACTGTCCTGAGCTCATTTCTGTGGGGATGTTTTTAGAGCAGAGCTGATATCCATCAGGAAACATGCTGCCACTGCCAGGCTGTTTTCATACTTAATCACTCCATTGTTCAAACATATTTAAATTGCAAATAAACCAAATTTGACTGTGGCCTCTGGCCACTGGCTCTCATGATGATTTGTTGGAAGATTACAGAGCTCTGCAGCATCCACCATGCAGGTACACACAGGTTTTAAGCAAGACACCTCAATTTTTCCCTTTCAACATTAGCAGCTTCAGCTCTTAAAATCTTTTATTGCAAGATATTTTCTCTTGCTTGAGTCATCTTCCAGCTGTGCTCTGAATTCCAATGGGTTTCTCAAATAACTACAGGTGTAAATATACTGAGTTTTTAAATCTATCAGTGAAGTCAAGTGCTAATTTTGAAGCTAGACTGTTAGACAGTATTCAGGATTTTAAAATAATAATCCCACCACATAACTCCATAATGGCATCTTCTCATTAAATCCATAGTTTTAGAGAAGGAAGCAAAAGTGTTTGACAAAACTGCCATATTTCAGTTTGTCAACATTTGTTTGCTCTGACAGTTTTTGCCTTTTTTTTTTGCTGAGATTAGACAGATATTAGCTATTTGCTTTTCTTATTTCCTTTTACACAACATCCAACACTAGATCAAGCCACAACTGGAACAGTGCTAGAGCATTCCCAAACTTTAAACTGGCCTCCAAAATTCAGATTTTTCAACCCAGCAATTCTGTGAGTGGCAGGATCAATGATGGCAGTTTTTCTGTGGCATTGGATATTGTGGGTGAGTGACTTCACTACCTCAAAATGCAAGAGTGACTTCTGCTGTTCCCACTGCTGGGAACAGGATTCAGACAAGCCTTGATCATGTGGATTCTGTGATGTGCAAAGTTCTGTGAAAGCAAATTGCAGCTTTTCCAGAAATGGTGGGCAGTCTCCACCTTCCATTGGGCTGTTTCCATGGAACTGGGAAGAATTTCCTTTGAAACCTCTCCACTTCTACCCAATTTGGTTGCAGTCGACTTGAGAAGTTCAAAAGCAAAATCAAAGTGGTCAAAAAACCTCATGTGCAATAAAATACTCACACACTGTGCTACCACACAATCCTTCACTTCCAGAGAAAACAGCTCAGTAACTAAAACTGATGTGCTATTGAGGGTCAATTCATTCATCCAACTCAAAGAAAACAAAGAAAAAAAAACCCTAACAGCAATTGCATACTACAAAAGCCACATGTGAATTCATCACCACCACAAAAAAAAAGCAAAAACTGAAATAAGTAAATAAACTGTTCTTTCTCCCATCCTGTGTTGAAATGACTGAGGACAAAGTGTTCCTGGATATTCCCCCTTGGGAAGGCAGGGAGAGGGGAAGGGAGCCAGGGAATCCACACACAAAAAAGGAATTAAATACTATTATTAAAGCATGTGGGGAGTCACCAGTCCCTGCCATTACAGCCCAGGAGCTCACAGACAATCAGAACTTTAAAAAGGAATTACCAAAACAGAGTGACTCAGACACAACTTGTGCCTTGCTCCAAGTTAAATTTAACACCTTGGTTGTGAGCAGGTTGGTAATGCCACGTCTGGAAAATGCTTCAAAGTAACATTAAATAAAGCAGAGGTTTGCACAAGGAATGAATAAAGGCAAAGCCTTTGGATACCCCTTATCCTCAGATATTTTCTCATGCATGGATTTCAAGCTGTAGCAGCCACTTAGCAAACTAATCTACATCATCCATTACAATATCCAAAATACTGGGCCTAGGTAGTCATACATAAATATAAAAATTACTTTCATCCTTGATTTAACATGACAAAGCCATGAAAATACCTCACAGCCACCTCAGCTCAGGGATAAAGCCAAGTGTGACTGAGCAGTTAAAACTGTCACATCTGATGGAGGAGACAGGAGAGAGGAGCCCCAGGAGAGCACAAACCACTCACACATTCCCAACTTCCAAATTTTTCTTCCTTTTCCATCCTTCTATTCATTGTGCCAGATATTTTTGCACTGTTTTAACTGTAACACCACCAATGAATATTTGTTTTAGAACAGTTTTTATAACTCTCAAACAGACTAAGCTCAGAAGTGCATTTCAGAAAGTTGTAAAATCCAGAAAAAGAGCCTTAAAAACACCACAGTGCCAATGCTAAAGGAGAAACTCCTCTCTACACGTGAAGTTTTTTTCCCTTGGCTGCTTTTCAGAGCTCTGGAATGTAATCAGTTGACAGCCCCACGTCATGTTTACTTGCAGATAGGTTACATGGGTGGAAACAAATCTGACAATAATCTCCTATCAGCCCCTGCCTGCTCCAGCACCAAAGACAACGGGAAGAAACATCAAAGCACAGAGTAACTTCCAGGCAGCTCTGTAAAACAGGGAATAAAGAGAAATGAGATGTCACTCAGAGAGCTTTGCAAAAAAGGCCACATCAGCAATGCCTGGAAATTGAGTTTGCATCTTTTTGTGAACATATGGACAGAGTTCCAGCTTTACAGCTCAGCCCCAGGAGCAGCAGATTTGGCAGACTGGGATGGAGCTGTAACTGGTTAAATGAATGAAAGCACTTTAATCCCTTGAGAAGGCTAAGGGCCCTTAGGTTGATAAGATTTTTATTTATTTCTTTAAAATACAGCATCTGGTCCCTTCAGGGAAAAGCTGCTGATGCTGTCAAAGCTGCTTCAACTTTTGGTACAGCCAACAGTTGTCACACAGAGAAGATTCCTCTCTTTTATTAACAAGTTGCCTTTGTTTTGGTTGGGTAGTTCAGGGGGGTTTGTTTGTTTGTTTTTCAAATCAACTTTGTATTGGGCTCTTAAGAAATCCTAAGTGTGCAGCACCAGGGCAAACAGGTTCTCTGGCCACAACTCAAACAGGAAACCCAAACTGGCTGAGCCTGAAAGTAATTTGTTTTCTGAATTGGTTTTCTGTTGTTCTTTCCCCATCTGGTTTAGCACTGAGCAAGGCACTTCTTGCACAGGAATTCTTATTCAGAGCAGGTTCAAATGCTGAAGCTGGAGCCTGATTTTCAGCAGAAAAATCAACTGCAGCTCTGGCACTGTCATTAACCCCAAAAAGGCTGGATGAGGGCAGTGAGAAAGTGCAGATTTCCACATCAATTTTCCTGTGTTACAGAATCCCCAAAAACAGGATCAGGCTGTCCAGAGTTAATGTTCTAACTCTTAAATCACATCCAGATTCCAGAACACACATCATATGTTAGGAATGGAAATGATGCCTAATACAGGGCTGTTTGAATTACTCTTTGCATTAATAAGTCTTCTTTGGTTTAGCCCCATTTTTATTCAGTAAAAGATACATCAGTGTACCAAATGAAAAGCTGAATAGTGAATTACACCTAATAAACCACAATTCTTTGATATATCTAACTCATCTACCTGTATTTTCAACATTTCCAAATCTATCACAAGACATTGTTGGTTTGTTAGTGAAAGGAAAATTGAGCACAAGCTTGCTGAACATGGCTCAGATATTGGGATTTGAGGGAGACAGATTCATCATCAGAGATTCCCAGGACAGCAGAGCACAGGGGGCTGTTTCAATTAATCATCTTTGAGGAGTAAACTACAGAAATCTAAAGGTCCTTTTCCACTAGAACATCCATTTAGGGCTATAATATTTCAGTGAATACTTGTGTATTCACTCACTTTGATTTGCTTTGACTCCTCTGGAATCTCAAGAAAGAGAACTTCTAAGACAACAGGACAATGGGAATTTTCCCACAATTATTCTATTTCCCTTAAGGGCATTGATGTCTACCATGAGTTATTTTTCTGATGTTTACAACTCAATTTAATGGCCTGGAAATGTCTTCTTCAAATTGAGGGGAAAAACCAGGAAAGGTTATAGCTGATTGTTGTATTTTTCTGCAGGCACCCACAACTGACATATCCAATACCTTGAAGCAGTGTCTGTTTTGATGTCAATGTCTTTTTAATAACCAAGGTCTTTTGGGAGAAGAGGGTTTTCTGCCCCCTGAAAAAGCAAGGCTGCTTGTTTTGCCTTTTTTTATCTCTGTATCTACAGCACTGTTCAGCACAACCTCACATGAGATGCTCTGAGCAAGCCTGGTTGACAATACACAGGTGATCACCTCACAGCTCTACTTGGTTTTTGTACTGGAATTTATTTTCTCTGGCATTTGCCTCTATTTTTTTCCCTCTAGAAATTTTTTCTTTTACTTCTCTGGAATTTCTTTTCTCTAACTCTGAGTAAGTGTCCCAAATCTGCATGTAAGCACTGTTCTTCCTAATGTTATCTGAATTAAGGAAAGATCACACAGGGTATCTGTCTTCATAATCAAATAAATCAGGGACATATTCACTGGAAGGTTCCTTTTTTACTAACCCTTTATATTTTGAAGATATCAATTTTCCTGCAGAAGTTTGGGAGGGCTCTAACACGGGACCCTGCAGCATTTGGTAATTCTAACAAAGTGTACAAAAGGCTGGTGAAACCACCAGAGATGAAAGGAATAAGAAGAAAAGCCTAAGGCATCTTTTCTCTCCACACAAAACAGTACAGGCCATCCACTGGAGCTTTAATCACCTCCTCAAGACTCCTCTGCTCCCAACAGCCTTTAATGAAACCACCTCACCCCAGCACCACTGGGGCAGCAGTTTGCTGGGACAATGCAGAAGCAAACTGAGGAGTGACAGCTTCTGATCCTGGAGAGGAGCAGTGTTAACATCTCTGCAGGAACTGGAGAATTCCAACCAAGCTGAGCTGCTGGGAAAGCCTGAAATTGAACCCAACATGTCAGGCTCAAACTTGTGCCCAATTTGCATCTGTGTAACACAGAAAGTTGAGATGTGAGTTAGCAAACACTGGCTGAATGGCCTCCTGTTCCTTGCTAATCCAGACTGGGAACACAAAAAGAGCTGTAAGATTTTTGCCTTTTTTGTTGAAATCATCCAAAAGCAGCCATTTACCACCAATAAAAAAAAAACTTTAAGTAATTTAACTGATCCACTCAAGGTAATTCCCATGCAGGACATTTTAGAACCCAAGTTAAGAGACAAAAAATGAACAGATTGAAATACTTCAGTGTAACACTCCACACCCTGAGATCACACACTAAGATCAATGAAGTTGAGGCCATCTGATGTCCATTCTGGAATGTAATCTTGGCTGACAGGCTGTGCCTTACCCATCTATGAATCTGCCCTTTAGGACATCATTTTCCAATTAGCTGTTTTAACAGGACTCCCAAATGAGCTTTTGTCTATCATGAATTCACTGTTTTGAACTGCAGTTCTTTGCTGCTGGAGGCTCCCTGTTCTCACACTGTAATTCCCAGCAGTTGTTTTCCCCACATGTCCATAATCACCAAAAAACCTTCACCAAATACTCCCAGCAGTTGGTCCAAGCTGCAGGAACTGATGGATGCTGCAGCACTGAGCCCCTCCAGCCCTGCACTGGTGTGCTCAGACTGGAACACATCACTGTGACACCACATTGTCACTTAGAGGGGGAATTCTGTGCTGAGGTGGGACTGGCAACTTCCACCCAGCCTTTCACCCTCTTGTGTAACACATCACTGAAAAGGAACTGCTGTGAGCATAAATAAAACCCAAGAGATGTGGAGCAGGCCAGGTTTGTGGATTTGTCCTTCTGATGGAGCAGGAATGGCTGAGAGTGACACAAGGACAGGCAAGCCTTTCCCAACAATTGGTGCTGTTGGAGGCTCTGAGGACAGTTCCCAGAATTACTCAGTGACACCTCAACTCTCCAGTTCAGTGTCAGGGAAAAAAATATTAACAGATGAATCAATTATTCAGCCAAGCTTAGGATTATCTGAACTAACCTGGCCACTTAGGATATTTACATCTGAATTATTATTACCACATGACAACAGAGTCTGGGATATACTACAAATAATTAGCATGGGATCCAAAAGGATTAAAAAAGAGTAAACAAGGATCCTGCCCCTTCAACATTCACATTCCTGAGTGTTTTATAATGGTATAGAAATTATAGTTATGCATCACCACCATACTGTGCTAGGAATTCACCCAAAACCTCAAACTACAATTTGATGATTCATGAGGAAGACTTATGGCAAACAGAGGTAGTACAGAGGATGAAATATTAAGTTTAACTTGTCCTACTTAACAATTTGGGACCTTATTATTATTCTCAAACTGTGGCACTTAGGATATGCTGCTTCTGCACTAATTAGACCCAGGGAAGGCAGAGCAATGCCTTCACAGCAGCACAGAATTCTCCCACCCAAAAGGGACATCCCAGAAGGGCTCCCAAAGGTCCTTGAGGAAAAGGCAAACAAGTGGTTAAAGCCCTGATGGTGTCTGGAGGACAACAGGGCTCAGTCTGACAGAAATAGCCAGGGATAAACCACAAATCTTTGTTTCCATTGGCACTCCAAGAAAACACATCTCAGCCCAAATCCAGCTGTCAGCCAACCCCTGCCCTCACTTCACCTTTGCTTCCTTCTACAACTTGGCCCTGTGTTTTAAGCTCTTCTTAAACAGAAAGAGGAGGCAAATTCTTCCTTCAAAAACACAATAAACTTAATTAAAATATCAATCCACCTTCACTGCAGAATTATTATCTGGTGGAGCAATGCAAGACAAACAATATAATCCAGGGGATTTTTTTTTCTATTTAATGTCCTTACAGTAACCACAGAAATGTTTCTGTGCCAGAATACTCACACCTGCCAAATGGAAATTCTAAAACTATATCATAAATAAGAAAATATTGTATCAAAATAAGAACAAGACAAATCTTCAGCTTAATGATTCACTGGAGTAAATCAAACCTAAAATCAGGTCTCTGATACAGTGATCATAGATCTGGTGAGCACACAAAGATCATTCCAGTTATATATGAAGGCTACACAAGTGTCTTTAAATTAAGAATGTAACATACACAACCAGTTTCCTGATAATTATTTTTTTAAATGTTAAAACTAACAGAGCAGCTCCCTTTTAAAAAGGTGAGATGATACACTGGCAGAAGCATTTAGGGGCCTGCATTCAGGAAGGGCTGCCAAGAAATGTGGCACATCCCCAAGAGCACACGTAATTCCTGGCTGATCAGTGGATTATGTGACTGCTCCTGTCCCTGCCCATCACCACTCAGGAACAATCAATTATTGAACTCTTTGCTTTCTAAAGACACAGCCCTGGACAGGGCAGGAGAGCTGCATGGAAATCTCACAGGCTTGGTTTTTATTTAGCACCACTGGAGCTCTTGAAGAGGCAGAGAGATAAGCTACAAATATGTTGTTAAACACAATGTTGTGTTTTAAACAGTGGCAAAACATAATAGATTAAAACCTGCCAAAATAACCATTTTATCTTGGTACTGCCAAGATTCCCACAGCATGCAAAGAGCTTGTTTACAGAAGACACTAAACAAAAAAAGCCAGAGCACAAATTTACATTATCCTACCAAGGAAACAGCAGAAAAGTTTTGAATATTAGCAGAAGTTTCAATTAATCAATCAAAAGCAGACAGGGAAATCTTACCAGCACTCGATCTCCAATCTTGAGCTCCCTCTCTCCTTTCTTTAGCGATCCAGCTTCCGACAGGTTTGATATAGATTCACTGGCAGTTTTGGAAAGATTGCTAATCTGAGAAGGAGTTGCATGTTCCTTAGCAGCAAGGGGGCTTTTCTGGGGGATTCCTGAAGGGGGGAGTGCAGCACTGGAGGACACTACACTGGCAGCTGATGTGGAGGTTGGGGACGTGGCTCTGGAGGCGTGAGCTGTCTGGGTACCGTTGGCCTCGTCCTCTGTCACCACTTTCCTGGTCAGTTTGGACGGCCTTGTGAATATTCCCCTCAGGGGTTCACACTGGAAATAGCGAACTCCAGCCACGGAGCCGTCGTTCTTGCCGATGGGCTCATCCAGCACAATCCCTGCCCACTGCCCCGGGGCGAACTGCGTCTCCCCCAGGAACTGGATGAAGCCGGGCTTGTTTCCATTGACCCAAACGCGCTCCCCGACTCTGAAATCATCCACAAACTCCTCGTGTGCGTCTGCAGGGGCTGTGCTTGAGCTCTTCTCACTGGGAGCTGCTTTTTCTGCTGGAGCTGGAAGCAAAGCACAATGAGAAACAATGGGAATTAAATACACTAATATTCCAAAGAGCATCATTACTCTGTTTCAATGTAATAATGTCCCTAATTAGGAGATCACAACTCCTAATTTTCCTGTGCAAACGCTGTAATCTCTGGAAAAAATAATTCAAAATCTAAGGACAGAGACACTGAATGCATTTAATGAAGGTTTTGGTAAAAACCTTGTAAAAATCACGGGTCTGACTTCAAAAATTCCCAAAGCATTTTTATCATGACAAGGTTTCTCTGAGGAAAATTCCAATCTTTAGATGTTTTGTAAGTTCTACATGCAATTTTTAAAAATCAGAAATACAAGCAAAAATACATTGGTGTAAAGAGTAAAAATAATGTATAGTACAGCATTCAAGGTATTTTTGTATCAGAAGATGAATAAGGGGATAATTAAGATATTTAACTATTCCTTACCAACAGCAACAGGTGTAGGTGTTTTCAGCAAGGTACTCCCGTGCTTGATGGTCTTTGAAGGAGCTTTAAGTCCACTTGGTTTTAACATACTCATCTTTTTGCAATACCACTGGTTATCCTCCTCCTCTGTAGCAACTATCTTTTTCCAAACATGGAGAAAATATATTGTTCAAACTTTTTCAACTCTGGAATAAACCTGTATATAAAAAGATCAGACATGAGCAAAGATCAGTGTTAACTCCTGCAGAAAGGATTTCTGTATATACACAATCTGTGTACAAAATGCATTATAAAAAATGCCTTCCAGCAGCAACCAGCAGCATTTCCAGCTTCCCATCTTTTGAACTTCCTATTAAAACCCAAATCATCAAAAGAACTCACTTTGCTGAATGCTGCTTTATTTATCTTGAGATTTAAACTAAAAGGCTATTTTAAGAAAGAAAAACAAATTCCTTAACAGCACAGCTAACATTACACATAAATTTAACTGCTGTGCACACACAACTGTTTTCAGTCCCATTTTTCCAGTGTTGCAACAGCCCAGCAAAACCAACTTAAGGCTAAAGAAATAACAGCAAGAGAAATCAAGACAGCCAGGAATTTCAGGATAAAAGAAGTTTCTAAGAGATTGGAACTGAAAAGTTTAAATTGTTTTAAAGTTACATGATGACAAGTGAAAAGCAAAGAGCCACCTCAGCTCCTGGTGACCTCAGATCACAAGATACGCTGGCTCGCAGTCCCCACCAGTGCCCCAGCTAAGAGGAGGGACTCCTCCCAACGTTGCTAGGACAGAACTTGGAAGCCAGCTCAAAGCTTTTCAGGGAGCTGTTTTGCCACAGGAGGCATCTTCTTTCTGATCCCAAAAGCTTCAGAAAAGCTTTTTCATCTCTAATGAAAAATCCACATTTTTTTACCTCGAATGCGAATTCAAAGCCGAACTTGAAGGCGACTGCTCTCCCCCCTCTTCAAAGGAATAAACTATTCTGTGTGAACACAGCTTGGCTTTGTGCTGACTTTTACATGAGGCACTGCCAGAACAGCTACACCACTCAAACAGCAGCAGCACACACCTAAACAAAAACCTGAAGGGGAAAGGAAACGGGCACGCAGTGCTTGCTCAAGTGTTTGCTCAGAACACGTCAGACAAGAACTACAAAGCAGCTCCCGGTCCTGCCCTCTACTCAGCACTCTGGCACCTGTCAGGACAGAAAGCTGGGCAGCTCAGCACCCAGTTAAAGGTAAAACAAACCTGCAGCAAGGGGAACTAAGGAGAATAAACCATGGTACCAGTCTAAGATTTATCCCTCCTGTGTTATGAATTATTAATCGGCGTCCCTAAAAATCAATTCACTGTTTTGTGAACATAAACACCAAAGTGAAACATTCCTTATGGTATTTCAAGACCTGCCATGCCAAATTCAAGGCCTTTAGAAAATATATTATACTTTAAAAAGCATGAATAACCACCTTGGTTGTAATTGTGTTTGTCTACAATGTAAGTTCTGCTCCCTGAAGTGCTGGGAAGATTTCTGAACCTTTTTTTTTCTAGTGATGCCAGAAGTTTGTCACCCACCTGCCTGCAGAGTTATGACTGCATATTTCCTTATCCTTCCTTCTAGAAATCTTCTAAAACTGCACCAAGAGCATGAAAAGCCTTCTCTCTCACAAATGTGCTCCCCTCCTCAGGCTGCAGCCCTTTTCCTTCCTCTCCAACTCCAGACCCCCCATGCTCACCTCCTCTACTTTCCTCAACCCATCAAAATGCATGAAACAGAAAAACTGTTCAAGATAAAGAAGTGTTTGGTGTAAATACAGAAACAGGAGAAACATCATGGTCAGTTCTTTTTAGTTCACAGTCAGTACCAAAGACCAAACTGATGGAAATTTGGGCCAAGGGGAGTTGTCCTCAAGGAAGGTTTCTCCTGAAGCCTGGAAGCTGGAACTGCTCCCCACACTCTGCCATTCTTTTCCACACCTCACCTCTTTTTTGGCCCCCAAAGATCATTCCAGCACCACCACAACTGCATTGTGCAAGGACAGACACAGCAAGAGAAAGCACACACTACATGACCACCCAAATCAGACTTTGCCAGTTGCAGTTAATTATTTATTAATAGATGGTTAACAAGCCTCTGCTCAACAGAAAGTTAGAATGTTCTACCACTGCATTTCTTGGCTCAGGGTACTCATTCAGAGTTTAATCTTGCTCTCCACAGTCATGGGTTATATATTTGCTGTGTCATTTGCTTTTCTCAACTAGGCCATAACAGAACCCCTCATGTCCTGGTTTCAGAGTTACTGAAATTGTACTTAATTCAGACAAAATAAAAACTAAGATTATAGGCAACACCTGTGGATAAATGACTGCCTCACTGAAAGAGTTCAAATGCAACTTTTGGTCTCAGGGACAGAGCTTTGGAGCAGCATTGCCTAATGGAGCTCATTAAACACAGAAATTTGCATCAGCTGATTTTCAGCATTACACACTCCAACGTATCCTAACAGGCTCCAGATGTCAATGATCTCATTTCAGTTCTCATCAAACACAGCAGCTCACTGCTTGTCTCAATTTGTTCTCTCCTCCCTGGAATCTGTCTCAGCTCTCCTGAGAAAGGATCCTTATAACCAACAGACAAAAATATGACTGTGTCCCAAAATATCCTGTCAGGAACCTAAGGAAAGGTCCAGAAAGTCTGTGATAATAAATTCCACTGAAGTGTTCTACCAGTAACAAAACTGAGCATAAAAAGAGATTTTAAGCACAGGCTTTGCACTTGTGCTATTACTGGACTACACACAATATGAATTTTAACTGATTAATGATCACATTATTCTTATTTACCTTCTGAAGGCCTCTAAGTATTGCATGGATCAAGCAAAAAGTTGGGAACCATTGTTTTAAGTAAATAAATCCTACTAATGTGCTATGTGATAATGATATGAATTTTGTTGGCAGGCTGATATTAAAAATAAATAAAATGTAGCCACATAATTACAAAATTACAAAAGCAGAATATTTTCCAACTGTCAAAAAAGGAATTCCTATAATTAAAAGAAAGCAGCTGTCCAAAGTTCCTTTCAAGACCATTTTCAACAAACAGTATTCCAAAAAGAACTAAATAAAATAAGAACACAGGGAGAAAACTCAGCTCACTCTACTTAACCCTGTAGTCATGACAAGAATTTAGGAGTACCAGTGGAACCACAGCATAGCTTAGGTTGGAAAAGACCTCTAGGATAATTAAGTCCAGCTTTTCCTAGTTCTTCAAAACACTTGGAATTAAAAAGATTAATGTTTAACTTAGTTAACACCATTAATAGACTAAATACTGCTGGAAAATGCCTTGCAATGCCAATGCATTTCCAAGCTCAAAAAGAGACCACTTGATTTGTTAATTGTGCTGAGCACAGAGGTGCTTTGCAAAACACAAATAAACAGTCCCACTGCAAGCTAGAGAGTAAATATTGTAAAAGGAGTTTGTAGAACAGAAAACTGCTGAAAAATCTCACAGGGACCATCACATGCAACCCCTGTGGCAGTCAGTAACAACACCTAGAAAACAAATTCCCATAGCATGAAGAAAAGGTAAAATGACCAAAATAAATCAGAAAATCCTTCTGTAGAAAAGTTAAATGGAAAATATATTCCAAAGACCACCATAATGCAGTAACTTCACCTTCCTGAGAGAAAAACAAACTCAGCACAAGAAGCACAGTTTGAAATCTCTGCCTGAACAGCATTTCTTAAATACCTGTTTCATTCTTGTCCAACTGCTGCTGCCAAGCTTGAAGGAACTAATGAATCATTCCTCAAATATCTGGAGTTTAGAGAAAGTAACTTGGAATTTTGACCCTTGAAAGATTTCCCCTCCAGCCCATGAGTTATTCCAAGAGCTCTGACCCTACACACTCATGAACACAACTCCTAAAATTATTGCAGTCTTAAAAGTAAAGCACATAAACATGTTCTCTGTGATTCAGATCTAATCCCTACAGCTCCAAAAGTTGTATTTGCACTCTCCTGGGCTGTTATTACACTCCTGTAAAAATGAGTATATATATTTACTAAAGCACTTAATGCTTTTAGTTGAATTTATAAGCTTTTGAAATCCACACCTGATTTAAAAATACAACTCCATTTTGGCTTTGAACAAAATCAACACCTTCTCTTTGCACTGCTCTTAGCTGCTTGCTGCCTCTTGGAGAATATTTCTTTGTGTGCAAGAATGAGCCAGATCAGAGCCAAACTTCTGGAAAGTTCTGAGGGGAGTAATTCATGCACAGCAGGTGCACAACCCACCAGACTGGGACATGCCCACCAGAATCCTTACAGGAACAATTCTGGATGAAGGGGGCACAGGATGAATCCTGGAACAGAAATTTTCCTAATCCTGACTCCCCCTCTGCTGAATTCTGGGTCTGTTGGAGAAATTTCTGAATAATCATTGTGCAAGCAATGGATTAGATTTACAACTAAATATTCCAGAGCACAGAATATCCATTGTGAATGTCTCACTCACCTTCAAAGCCAGCCCTGTACAATTACAAGTTGCTAAACCAGAAGGATGGATTTGGAAGCCCTCATGGACTCACTTCACGGAGCTTCTCTTGGTTTTCCTGGCCACTCACTACTCAAACACAACTATTCTGGAGCCATAAACTCACATCCAGGTCTCTCTGTATCGATCCACCGAAGCCAGACAGTGAAAAGGCAAATGAACAACTCTGTGACCCTCACACTCCTGCCTTGCTGCAAATTCCCTGGGTTTTGTCAGCTCTGATGCATTTATTGAATGGGCAGCAAGTTCAGAGTGAAGCACACAGAAAGCACCGTAGGCATTTGTTAACAAAGAGAGGCACAAACAGCAAATGAGGTGGGGCTGAGGTAAAACCCTCTGCAGAGGCCACTGTTAAAGCAAACTGAGCATCTGAGCATTCCTCTGGGATTTACTGCACTGCTCAGGGATCACACTGTGCAATCAGAGGCATCTTCAGGTATCAGTCACACTGAAATGAATGTAATTTAAGAAAGAATTTATATATCAAACAGCAAACAAACAGAATTGAGAATTTAAGATTTCAGTACAAAAGGAGTTGGCATTTGGAAGTCAATATTTGATTACTCATTCAACACACAGCAATTAGAGAAAGGGAGCATTTAAAAACATGGCTTCAGTTTCATTTTCTCTTCCAAAAGCCATTGATTTTTGTGTCAATTAGTCAAGTAATGTTATGATCTGAATATAGCCTTCAGACACATCACTACTAGAAGAAAAGACATTATTTACTTCAATGTTTGTTAGGCCAAGTGCCAAGAAAACATATTTATTTGGGTTACTGTGCTCTGCTTAGTGCCAAAATCAGAACATGAGGGCTGGTACCTGCCCTTCAAACCAATGGTTTGTACCTCTCCTTTAAAGGTAGGAAAAAAAAATTGCATTTATAACTTAACTGATCAGGTAGAAAATAACAAAAGAAATTCAGACCTTTCTGATCTGTTGTTTGCAGGTACTGGAACAGGAAATAAAAATTTTGTAAGAAAATAAACAAGAAGGTCTCATAATTTACACAGGATCCTGATGACATTCTGCTGTCCAGCCCAAGCCAACACAACCATGACAGGAATTCCAGAGTAAACCCTTCACAAAGGCAAACACTTATCCTGCAGGAACCTCAAAGCCACATTTCTTATATTCTGTTTAACATAAATATGAATTTTACTAGGGATAGACTCTTGGAAGTGCATCTCTACTTAATTTAACCAGGCATAACTATTAAATGAACAGAACAAAAGCAATTCCTGCTTTTCTGCAGTGCCTTCACTGTAGCTACCAGGATAACTCCAGGAAATTACTGCTGCATGCAAGTTTTAGCAGGGCTTTAGTCTAACCCAAACACAGTTTGCTTTTGCTGCCATAATAACACGAGCCCAAAGGCTGCAGGAATTTGGGAAGTTTGCCCACTGGGATGACACAGCTCCTCTGACAGTGGCCCTGATGTGAAGAACTCAACCTGAAACAAAGAGTGACAAAAACCAACAGAAACTGAAACAGAGCTGTGCTATCAGTGGCAGAGGGCCTGAAAAACCTTCCAGTTGTGTTTTCCAGGGCACTGGTTTAGAGAGACACCCCTCAGTGTGAGGCAAGCAGAGTGTGTTTGTGAGGCAGGAGCAGGCAGGGATGTCTGGAGCAGTCCCAGGCTGTAACACAAACACTCTGCCTTGTCATCACTCATCCCACCATGGAACCACTGCACCCAGGGCTAAGGACAGCCCCAGAAATAGCTCCTGCCTTTTTCACTCCAAAGAGCAAATCCCTGTTTCCCTGAGATCTCAAAGATGCTCCCTCTGTCTTGTACACTGAGAGGGGCTGAGGAAGGATATTTGGGAACCCCAAAGCCCCACAGCACAGCTCAACCAGCAACTTCAGATTTATTTCCTGACTGAAATCAATAGCAGAAGTTGTGTTTCTGTACCACAGAGATGACTGGAACTGTTCTCCACATGAGTTCACACATCCCAGGGTATTCAGAACCAAAGACTTTTAGATCATCTTTCAACAACAGCAAGGCCTGCACACAAATCTGTATTTCTCCTTTGATTTTGACCTGCTGGGTAATTTCAACTAAATAAAACAAAAGGCAGGACATCTCTTAAAAAAAATCCTATTCTTACAAGTTTCACAGAAGCAGGTGAACCAGGAAGAAGGAGACTTGTGTTTAAAGAGTTTTGAGTTTCTCCCTTTAGAATAACAGACTTCTGAAGCAAATTTGCCATCAATACATTTGAGAGCAGCAGGTTATCAGTTTGTTTGGAGATAATATAAAATTTGAACTTAATACAGTTAGGAAGGCAACCATCATCAGACCCAAATCCACTGAAAATTGATATTAACCAATTGCTAAGTTGCTAAATAAGACACAAGGATGTTTTTCTGTCTTGGGAAGTGCAGGATATTGTATAAACAGAATCAAGGAAAGGGAAAAGGTGGGGGGAATTCCTCTAAGTCAGAAACTGCACTAAGAAGAAGATGAATCAGATCAAAGATAGTAAGAGGCTTAGGAGCTGAAACCATCAGTCAGATATTACAGCACTGCTATGAGGAAGGCAATTCATCAGAGCTTCAGCTCTGCTTATGGATTTTAATTCTGCATCAAGGACATTTTAAGTCACCCCATTTCATCATTCTAGAACTTGCTATGCTCATTCAGATTCCTAAATGCCTCAGGATCCTCAGTAAAGAAACACTGAGACTGTTGAATATGAAGCACAAATGAGAGGATGTCTAAAAAACTATTTTGGGCCAGCAATTTGTGAGTAATTTTTTCAAAATCTATTGCTATTTCAAACACAGCCTGATCAGTCCTCTTAAAAAGATTCTGCCTATCTTTAATTAATCAGGAAGAGCTGCTAATTGTTAATATGATGCAAACTAGCACTTCAAGTTGCCACTGTGCACACAGATTATGAAAACATTGCTGCTCTAGTCTATTAAAAGATCAGAAACCACATGATCCTCCCTCCTCAGCACATCATTCCCTACAGAAAGAGTCAAGGATTGAGGAGCAGAGAAAGTTTCCAACTAAGTAAATAATTGCCACCTCTTCTGGTAAAACCCATTATCATCACTAATTTTCCTATATTTTTCCCAGGAAATTCTTGTCTTTCCTCAAAGATCTCCATTTCAACAAGAAAAAGAACAATTTGTTTGGCTGTCCACACTGACTTCTGTTGATGATAATTCACTTCAGCCATCCCAGTAAGTGCAATCAGTCAGGATAAAATGATGACTTTGGAAAAGCAGAGTCTTGAGTTATTTAGGACCTACTATTTAAACTTTGAGAAAGAAAACATCTCCTGTCAGCCTCAAACCCCCAAGCATTTACAGGCACAAAGGCTTCTCCCTAATACAATTAACAACCAAAGCAGCTGAAACAAAGATGCTGCTTTTTATAGTAAGGATTTAATTTTGATAGACTTGGGTGAAACTGTAACTGTTTCACACTGGGTGAAAACATCAAGTCAGCTGTCTCTTTTTAGCTGTGTTCTCAGCCTTTGAAATTAGCACCATGAGTGCTGCACGGCTGGCAGAGAGCTCAGGACAAGTACAAATTCAGAACTTAGATAAATATTGCTGTGATTGAGTGGATGCTGCTGCCAAGCAGCAGAATGAGAGTGTCAAATAAGCTGATTCTGTACAATATTGAGTTTCTCTCTCTGCCTTGCAATTTCCCCTCATAATAAGATAAAAATACAGACAGATTATAAAGATGAGGGGAAATAAATAGGTTTTAATGGTGGTTCTTCTGGAAACAGTGAAGATGTGTCTTATAAATTAGAAGAATGTATAGTACTATTCTCATTAATTTTTACAAATAATTACTGAGATGTTTCAAGTAGAAAAACTTAGATGGGTGTTAAAGCACAAACTTGTAAAGCCTGTCCTTAGCTACATCTCCTGAACCCTTCACAGCCTTCTGGGGGCCAGGAGCCAGCACCAGATTTGTGGGTATTTCTAAGGGTCAGTCAAGAGTGCAGCTTCACTCTGCAAAAACAAAACGTGGAGGACAGACACCTGCACAAGCAGGAGGTGTTTAAATCACCAGGGATTTAACTCTGCTGACAGAGTTCTGCTGCTCAACACCAAAGAAATGGTTGCTCCAGCAGGAACTGGCATGGGGCTGAGGGCAGCTGAGATTACAGCTAATGCAGTATATAATTGCCTTTCATGAAATAACAAAACACCATCCATCTGAGGCATTTCCAAACATGCTGCTCCAATAAGGATTCCAGTGAGTTACTCTTTATATGTGCCAGCAGAGCCAGTAGTCCCTAAGGAATGCCAAAGGATTAAACAAGAGCTGCATTCATTCATGGCTGTCATGTTCAAACATTAGAAAACTCGCATTCAACATACGGAGCTGACATTTGACCCCAGTGTTTTAGAAAGAGAAAGAAAAGCAGCTCTGAAAAATCATATTGGCAAGGCAGAGCTCTCTATTTCTTTTTAAGGAGGATCTATTTTGATATATTCTCAGTCCCTCCCAAGAAAAACTTTAACAGGGCTAAAAGGATAAAGGGAGGAACGCTGAAGGAATTATGCAATCTGCCCAAGCTGAGTAAATAAAAGCTGTCTTGGGTATCCACAGTCAGAAGATGGCAAACAGATACAACCTGAAAGGCAGACAGGAAATCTTCAGGAGCTCTAGGAAGTTGTAGCAATCAGCAGAGAGAGCACTGCTCCTTCCTACAGTGTAAGCACACGAGGAAAGAGGCTGCTATTCCCTACAGAATACATCTGCAATGAGCATAGGACACAGCTGGTGCTCTGCCCTGCCTAGAAAGCTGAGATCTTCTCTTTAAGGGAAACCATACAAATTGTGTAAAACTCTTTTTTGCCAAATAAAATCTCCCTTTTGATCCCTAAAGATACAGACATTTAAGGTCACATTTCCAAAGCTTTCTGCTTCAGACAACTCATGCCTCTCCCTTCAGTACACAGAAATATTTAGTGCACTGTAGCACAGACAGAAAAGCTCCCAGCACATACAGAAGGACTGGGCAGGAAGAGAACCCTGAAATCTTGGCATTTTACAGCAAGAACTAACAATCCTCAGCATGACAGTTAAACTATCCTCAGAATAAGAAATGCTGCTGTGGGTGGAGGGGAGGTGTTTACTTTTCCTTCACAGTATCTACTTTGCAATCTTCCTACTCTTGCAGCAGGTGCACACGGACACACTTCAGGAAAACCACTCTGCCGTTGCTACTTTCAAATTTACATTGCATTCAGAATGCATATTTCTGTTCTTTCAATAAAATACTTTGCAAAGCAGCCGGCATCAAGGCATTTCCTCTTTTGTACCTCTTTTTCTTTCTTCTTCCTACGTGTCAACACAAGTGTCACATGTTTCAAAATCCTTCTGCTCAAAGATCTCAAAGCAACCTGTGAACTTCTATAAAACCCTGCCCGTTCAGCACAGTGGGTAAAAGAAGGGGTGGGGAGGATCAAGTCCTCATTTCACAGTCATATTTTTAATCATCAACATATACAATCACAGAGTACATTTTCCTGCCCATGCTCTATTCTGGAAAATTTCTTTAGTGTTGGCTTGTTTGTTTCTATTTTGAAAAATTATTTAAAGCACGGAATCAGAACCGAGATGAAAGGGAAAAGTAACTCCTGATTTTTTTATGCAGCAGGAGCCACATTACCCTGTGAGTAACAGCAGCAATTACCTTGTGCCCCATGACAGCTATGGCACAGAAAAGGGAGCAGTGCATCGCCCGAGGTTCAGCTCCATAGCGGGAGCAGGAGGGGCCTGGAGCAGCGCCCGTGCCTGGGAATCCCGCAGCTCTGACCCTGCCTAGAACATGGCAGCAAACTCTGCTGAGCCACCTGAGGGGATGCCAGAGCAGCTCACCTGGAAACAGCAGCTTTTATAACAACGCGAGGATGGGGGCCGCCCATTAAAAAAAAATACAGAAATGCCAAGGTAGATTATTAGTAAAATATCCGTATGTAAATGCAGGATGCTGGGAATTGCAGGTCAGCACTCACCAAGGAATATAAGGAATATCCACACCTCTTCCCTCAGAACCAACCGCTCAAGCCACCACTAACCCAGCACAGCGCCGCAGCTTCCCACAGCGAGACCCGAGCAGAGGCTGCGAACCAACCTCGGCGTCCCCGCTCCGGACCAGCACCCCGGGGCTGAACGAGACGAGGCCGCCTCGCTGCTGCTGCTCCGCTCCGGCCCCACGTCCGCAGCGCCCCGTCCCGCCGGGGCTCGGCCGGGCCCCCGCCGGAGCCCAGCACGTGTGGCGGCCGCTAACAGCCCTGAGCGCCGGGGCCCTGCCCGCCGCCGGCCCTCACGGCCCCGCGCTCCCCTCACGGCTCCTCGGCGCCGACCCCCGCGCCCTCAGACCCGCCCAGCGCGGCGCCCGGACGGGAAGCGCGGAGGCCCCGAGGCGGGAGGCGGCGGCCGCGGCTCCGCTCGCCCTCAGGCGCTGCCGTGGCTCCACGCGCTCCCCAGGGCGGTTCCCCCCCGGCTCCGCCGTCTCACCGGCCCCGGCGCCAGCGCAGCTCCCGCCGCCTCCTCCGGCCGCTGCTCCCGCTCCCGTTCCTGCTCCCGCTCCCCTCTGCAGCGGCGCCGCCCCGGCTGGCAGGAGGCGGAGCGGGGCGGGCACAACGTCTGCGCCCGCCGGGGCGGGGACTGCACCAGCGGCAGCACCAGCGGCAGCACCGGCGGTGCCCCCGAGCTCCCCGCGCCCCCTCCTCTCTCTTTGTCCGCCCCCCGCTTTGTTCGTGCCTCCGGCTCCGGGGAGGGAGCGGCCGTGCCCCGGCTCGGGGTGAGCGCGGTGGTCCCGGGGCCGCCGCTGCGGCACAGCCCGGCTGGGTGGGAGGGGGAGAGGGTGGGCACAGACGGGGAGGTGTGAAGCACATCGCTCTAGTGGGTGAATAACTTCACTGTCTGCTGCTTCGCTCCATTTTCCTTTTGTCCTGATGCCCGGAAATTTATCATGCAGAAATTTATCATCTCAAAGTGTTGAATATTTTTATTTTCATTGTGTTTGTGAAGCAACACATTGGAAGCTGGCGTTATCCCACTGCTAAAGTTTAAACAGCTGCAGCGGCAGCTCCAATGCCATCATCAAAAATTTAATACCGATTTTTAAGGCTGAATCAAACACCTCTGCTCCACTTCTTCCCCTCTTATAAACAGGCAGAGAACCCAGACAGAGCTGGCCCAGCACTGCTGAATTCCTCACAAAGCAAACCTCAGTTTGCAGCCTCAGAGCTTGTTCGGTTTCTGCATGATGCCATTCGAACAAAAGGGTGATGAGAAAGCAGTTCCATTGCTGGGGACTGATTGCAATTTGTGTTTCATTTTGGCTTCGTTCTTTGGCATTAATCCAGCATGGTAAAACACAAAATGGTGTGATGCACTCCCCAAAGAATAGGTTTCAACTACATCAGCATTTACCAATGTTTGTTGGAATTTCACTTCCTAAACGTTAAACAAAATCTCTTGCCATGGCCATTATATGGTGAAACAGATATTTGAATCCATGTACAGCCACCCCACTTTCTCCTTGCAAAATTTGATAAAAGCTTCGCTGAATAAGGACTTCAGGATTTAAACATTGGGTTGTATTTAGAAGTGCAGAGCCAGCAAAGGATTGCTTTTTTAAAAAATGACCCTGCAGCTCCTAAATGGAAATAATCCTGACACAAAAATTGCAGTAAGGGTAGAAACTGAGAGTTGTACTAACTTTACACAACACTTACCTAAAATATCTGCTGGCTTGAGAGCTGCAGTGGTGAACCTTTGTCTTTCTGGTGGTGCAGATTTGAGCTCTGTCCTGATCTGATGCTAATGTAGAATGGGTTTTTTTCTGAGTGTGTCTATCATTCTCCATCATTAATTTGATGTTTTGTCTCTCAGCTGTTTTATCACCATGTAAGTCCATCTCAAATGCTTGCAGTTCAGTGCACAGCATTAAAATTGTATAAGCAATATCAGACTGATGCATCTAGGACAGAGCTACTACAAGACAGCTTAAAGATGAAAAATAGAAGTTGCAACTTTGTGCTGTTATTGTAGAACTTGTCATCATGTGGAAGCAGTGTCAGTGGGGAAATAAATGGATAAAATATGGTGTAAATGTGTAAATAGTCTGCCTCAATACCTTGCAAGGCTATGGTAAAAATGTCCTGGACTAAGGCAAGAATTGAGACTGTCACACAGACCAAGGAAATGTGCCACTGTTTTTTCCAGTAATTTCCTACTGAGCAGACTCAGCTTCAAGATCCCATAGTCCTGTAGGAAAAAAAAAAGAGTTTGTTATCCATTCTTTGACCAGAATCAACTTCATACCACAAAACTGTAACCTTGGAGCAACTGCAACTTCACCCCAGCTGGAAATGCTTGACAGGCTCTGTGTACCAGTCTGCACCAGCAGGGCACAGCCAATTTGTAGGAATCATTGTAATAAAAGATCCTGGTGCTATAAACCACACTCCTGTACAGGATTAGATATGATTGAAAGCCAGAATATCTTTGATTCCAGTCCTGGTGGCTTTGTTTTCTGATCTGCATGATCAGATCAGTCAACAAGTAATATATAGGCATTTTCATAACTCCACAAGAACAGGAATTGCTGGGTGCTCCAGGGAAATTCAAGATGCCAACATAACTACTGGCATCCTGGCCACAAGTACAAGGCTCACTTTAAAATTAAAAATTGTTCTCAATAATGTGGCAACACCAGTTGCAGTTGTTTCTGCCCTTTTTCAGATTTATGATAGGTCCAAGGTTGTTGAAGCTTTCTGAAGAATTAAAATGTCCTTTAAGAACTGAATGTAAGGATCTTCTGACTGATGAAATCCACTTTCCTATTCAATGGGATGTATTCACCCAAGTATGAGAATTTTGAGTAAAGATTTTTTTTTCCATCTGAATGATCTCTTCAATATGCACATCTGGCAATTCCTGTACAGAACTGGTGGTCACATCTGCTACAGAAAAGGCAGCTAATTGCTTTTTTCAAAAAATCTCTGAAGTGCTGCTTCAAAAATCCCAGCACTAGCACTACTATTTCCTGTAGTTTCTTTTCTGTAAAGGCTGCAAGAAGTCTTTTCACTGCTGATGTACTTACTGGTTCCCTTCCCCAGGTCAGCCAGCAGCAATAAAAGCTCTCCTAACCCATGTTCTTTGGTGAGCTACTCAAGACAAGCTTTCATCCAATTTTACATTATTTGTTCTACCTAATATAGGTAAAACAACAGAGAACAGTATTTGAACTGATTTAAAAAGAATCCTTTCTGCATTCTGGTTTAAACAAGATACTTAAATTAACAGTAATATTCCTCCTGATGAGTGTTTCATTTCCCTGATAACTGAGAAACCAGGCTATTAATAAAGATGCAAATCATTCTAGCACTTATGTAAATACCAATAAAAGCTGAATTCTCACCTACAGTGAAGCAAAGCAGGATTTTGTTCCTATCAAGTGCTGAATTCTAAAGAAAAGTTAAAGAAATGTTCATTCAGTCATATTGCAAAAAAATCTTATGTAACATCTCTGCTGCTGTAGTTGTCTGAAGCCTAGGAAGTGTCCAATTGTCACCCAGTAATTACCACGCTATTAAATCCATCCTGTTTTCAAGCTACCCCAGGAATCAGGACCAATTCCTCCCTCTGATTCATCCCCTGCCACCCCCCAAAAAGGAGCAATGACTCTGCACTGTGTTCTCAGGAGCAGCATCAGTGGCATTCCCTTCCCAGGGCAGCACAGCCATGGCACAGAGGGAAGGTGCTACGGGCTTCCATGGCAACTGAAACACTTCCATTATATCGCAGCTTTTTCCTCCTCTTCGTTTTTCCTTTTTATTTTTTTTTCCCCAGCTATGCTGCCTCACAGAGCTTGCAGTGAAATGATTATTTTTAGCATTACCACATCTTTCAGCTATCTTCTAGAATCTCAGCTGTTTCTCTTTTCTTGACGTTTTGAGCGCTATGAATTGGGTTATAAAAATTTCGAGTCAGAAATTTGGATCTTTTAAAGACTCAACTTCCCACCTGACTGATACCCAGAATATTTTGCAGATATTTGATTTTTTTAGATGTGCATGAGCATTTAAAAATATTTTTGGTGCTCCAAGAGCTGTAAATAAACACAAGGACTATGCCAATAGAATCTGTGGGAAAATGTGAGTGATGCCTGCTCATGCTATACCCACCTCATTACAGATTTTATTACTCATTCATTTTAGTAAACTCTAATCTAGGTTATTATGCCACACCCATCACCATGGGAATGGCACTTAAAAGGACCCAAAATACTTTGCTATTCAGCTTTTCCTTAGGTCTTAAGAGTGTGATCTGATTGCAGTTTCAATATACAAAACCCATTTGAGTAGTTACAGCTGACAGATTAAAAACTTCACTAATTACAAGTTTTTTCAGTGCAACAATATGTAGCACTTGATAGAACAGTGAATTATAGATAAATAGCTAAGAGATGCAGATGAATAATTCCTCATCATGAGAGAAGCAGCAGAGATAACTCCCCATCCCTAATTAACTGTGTGTCTGACAGCACAGGTAAATACAGGAGGAGTTTTACTTATTGCTTCAGTTTTCTCACAGCACTATCCATGCTGACTGCCACCTCCAAAAAAAGGACAATTCCAAAGAGAAGATTTAAAAGAACAATTTAAAAGATACCTCTGAGTACTCTGATTATCCTTATTTGAAATTAAATTACTAAAATTATACCCAGAAATTAAACAGTCCCTGCCTGCTTTTCTGAGATCAAAACATATCACAAAAATATTATTTTAAGAAAAAAAATCAGCATTACAGGAACATTTATAACATTGCAGTTTGAAAGACAAAAGGATAACAAATTAAAGTACTTCAGTCACAACTGTTTTGCTCATCTGTTGTGACCAATTAATTATGTGGAAGGGTGATTGAGGATGGACCATACCGAGCACTAGAAGGTTCCAAGCACATAAAGATGATTTTTATCTTGTGTATTCTGCCTTGCTCACAGAAACCACAAGCACTCCTTTAATTTGGGCTGCATGTCCTCCCCAAGCAGCAGCATTTCCTAAGAGCCATTAAAAACAGATCTTGAAGGTGTGGTGAGAGAACTTCTTGTTTCAAATCTGAGCAGCACACCACACCCAGAAGGTGTGCACTGGCAATCATCACCTCCTGCCCTGCATCCCTTTATCATCCACGTGCCAATGATGCAGCACACAGAGCTCCTGGAAACTGTCATTACTGCCTTTTAACTCCATGGAAGGAGGAATAAAAAGTGCCAGACCTCCATAAGCTTCCCTACAGAGCTTTCTTTAAATGTGTGTAGAAGATGGAAACAGCACATTATTTTGTTGTTCACTTCTGTTAGAAAAATACTATTTCTCCTATAACTAGGAAAAAAAAAATTGTTCATTTTAGAACATGTGATGAACATTTACCTTGCCTTGCTTTCCAAGTGCAACCACATAAACTGAACTGGTAAATGATGCAAAAAGATTTTTCAGCCTCTCAGAATTCACACATAAAGGTGCTTTGGTTTTGCTTTCCTGTAAAGTTTAGGGAGAAAAGAAGAAAGATAAATAAATAAAGGCTTTAACTGCAAAAAGCCAAGGGTTCTCATAGAGATTCAAATGCAGAGTGCACCAACATAATTTATTTTAAAGATCTTTGGGTTTTGCACTAACTGCAAAGCTGAGAATTTGAAAGAATTAAGTTCACTCTCTAACATTATCTTACAGACAATCCCCTTCACAAGTTTTTTGTTAGATAATTGAAAATGCTTTGGTTTACTCTGCTTTACACTTGCTGGAAGGGCCAATGCTTTAGCAGCTCCAAGGAATCCCTCACATCAGTCTAGGGCTCCCTCTCTTGGCAATGAACAGTGTACAATCACTTCAGCCTCCCTCCCCAGACAAGGAGGAGAAAAAAGTGTTAGAACAATTAATCAGGATTATAACACTTCCAAGTATTCACAAGTGGGAGCTCTTCAGATTATGAAAACTGAATGGTATGGCAAGGTTCTGTTCAAGTAGCTAAGAGAATTTTAACAGTTTCTTGATTAAGAAAACCTGAAGCCAACAGCTGTGGCCCTTCCTGAAATATTCCACTGTACTCATCCTCATTTTGCTCAGCTTGTTTTCCCAATTTTCTTCAGCAGCTGATTTTCAAAAACCAGCATTTTGCTGCTTTAGGACTCCAATTAGAAGCTCTTTAGCTAAAAGCTCATTTATTAAACCTCTGTAGACAACCACGAACATGTATGTACAGCAGGTTTACATGAAGGACGATGCTACAAAAGATACAGTGGCAATTAAAACAGACCCACATAAATAATTTATAAAAATACTTGAAATGGTGAAAATAGCACTGGAATCCCCAATTATTTTCCTCCAATTGCCAGGACTTTGATGTGGGAAATCTTAACATCAGACCTTTTTAAAAACATTCTGAATATATTAAACTTATCTACAGGATAATTAGCAAAATGTATAAAGTGTAGATTATTGTACAAAGGACAGATATTTAAAAAAATCACCAATCCACCTGAAACTCAAGGACAATATAAATCTTAGCCAAAATAATGAACACCAAACCACAAACTCTGCATTTTAGAGTCTTGAGTATTGGCAAATAAAATGCTCTTAACAAATCATCAGTCCTATTATTCCTTTAGTGGAAGCATGAAATTTGGGAAAATTCTACATTTTCTGGTCCTGGTCAAGATGGAAACCTGCACTGACTTCAACAGCAAGGAAAAACAGGGCAGACCTGGATTTGTCAAGATTTTCTCATAAGATGAGGGAGGTTATCTGAGTTTGTAAAACTGGGGAGGAAACAAAAGGGATTTGGACAGAAGAAAACAAAAAAAAAACAGTTAAGATTTAAGTCTTTTTCTTTTGTTGGTTTCTTGGGGAGTTTTTTAACAGGCTCCTTATCCGTAGATAAACCCCGGTTGACTCTGCCATATTTTCAAACTCGAATGGTGTGATGCCTGCAGCAAACTTGCTCATGTCAGGAACAAATCCAGATTTTTTCACAGATGATCCAGTGCTTGTGGGCACTTTATTACCACCTGTGTTCTCCTCCTCATTAACCTCAGGATTGGGAGCAGGCAGAGTGTCATCCAGCAGACCTTCAGAAACTGCATTTTCAGGATTTTCCTTTAAGTCCAGCAAACTGTCCTCTAGATTGGGACTGGGTAGAGAACATTCATTTTCTGGGATCTGCTCACTGATGTCAGAAAATTCTGTTTCCACTGAGATCACTTTCTCAGGTGACCTGACTTCTGCAACAAGATCTGCTTCATTCCTGGCTGGTGATGATGTGAGGGAATTCCCAGTTAAAGGTGTGTCAGCAGGAATATCAGAGTCACTGTTTGTGCTCTCTGCCTGCTCCAGAGCTGCCCAGATTAACCTCTGCTGCTCCTCCAGCTCCTCCAAGGTCAGGGTATCCTCATCCATGACTGAGTCCACTATTTTGGGCTGAGGGCTGTCACTGGAAGAGTTTGCTGGTGGAGCAGTCCTGGGGAGGGGAGAGTGGCTGGGTGTGGAAGGCTGGGGGGGGGTGAGTGGGGGCGTTCCTTGTGGCACAGGAGGAGGGGTGGACATCGATGGAGATCCAGGTGGCAGAGGAGGCTGGAACTGAAAACTGTTGGGAGTTTGAGATTTCTGTGACCCTTCCAGATCTAGAAAGATTAAAAGACACTTTTTAGAACTTGAAATCTGAGCAGGACAAAATTCAAAATGCCAGTGTTCTGATTAACTACCAGATTTACATTTTCTCATCCTTGGTTTTGAGCTGAGACAGAACAAACTTTGTGAGGGTTTTCATATTCACCAAAATGATGGTTTTTTGGGATTTTAACTCTCCCAGCCATTCAAGGCAAAAAAATTACTCTTGAAGGTGTCAAGAACAAACTCATCCCACACTGAGACACACTGAAGGATTCCTCATGGCAGATTTCAAAAGGAAAGCCAGAAGTTTCTCCAGCTGTTCTAACACTTAACACTGAATCCTCTTTTGAGTTTGCCTCATTTTTCAGAAGCTGTAAGCCTGCAACTTTATGTTACTTCATCCAAATATTTAGGGATTTGGGGGTCTTAACAGAAGTTTCTTCAGGGTGCTCCTGAAGTAAAGAGATCAGTTTTTAACCTAACATTGCACTTGTTCTGAGCACACCTGAAAGCTCCTGCCTGAAAACCACAGTGACAATGACAGCAAATGTCCCTGCAGCAGGACACTGCTGGCCTCTGTCAGCACTGCCTTTACTTACACCAAAGTGACTGCTAGCACACTGGCTTCTCCTTTTAACTCTCACATTTCAATTCAGTTATTTTGAAAATAAAAGTTGAAACTAGGGAAAGAAAAGCAGAATGACTGTACCAGAGTCCAGGTCCATGTCAGCTGCTGCTGCCTCTGAAACCTCTTCTCTGGCTCGTTTGGAATGATGAGACTTTGACTGAGGTGCAGCCCTTTTGCTGCTGGATTTTGGACTTGGCTAGAGAGAAATGATCACAAAAACAAAAAAGAATTAGTATTATACCATACAGGGTAATGTTTCCAGCTGTAAGAATTACAGCAGTTTTGTAACTATACAATAATTTGTGGACCCAGTGTGTAAACAGACACTGACATTTGATGTGCTGCCTATGAAAATTCTTCTCATTTATTAGGGGAGTCTGGAACTTCCAAGTTGTGTAAATTCACAGCAATATTTTTCCAAACTGCTCACAAATCTTTGCACAACTGGGATCTCCTTATATTATGTGAAATAACTGAATTAATTTTAAACATGAAGCCATTTTTTGGTAAAACAGGTAAGCCAGATGAGCATTTCACCCTCACTAGTGTCAATAAAAAGTCTGTCCCCTTGTGCAGAAAGAAGATACAAGCAAGAAATCATCATGACCTACACTAACTAAAAGACAACATTGGTTTTTTTTTTTAATAACAAGGAGATATATTCACCTCCTGAAAACTAGAAAGGTAGTGAGCAAAAACATCCTTCTGTTGAGATGGCTGCATGGGGATGGAACCAAACATCTGCCACTCCTACAGCAAAAAGAAAAGAAAAGAGATAAAATAGAAACTGCATATTGGTTAAGAACAACTTTGGCTAACAACACAATAAAAAAAAACATTTGGAGGTCACTAAATGGGAAAATGTAAAAGTGTAAATGCACAAGTGCTTCTTTTTAATGCACAGGCATTGAGGTCAGTGATGGAATTCCCTGACAGGAGGTTAAAATGTTTTTGAAGATAAAAGTGCAGCACCCACAGATTTCTTGTGTGCTCTTGCTTAAGAGGGCACCCACTAGACTTGTTTAATTCCAGTTGTTACAGAGCTTTGCAGAAGTTGTGCACTGACTGATGTAATTTTTTGTGATCAAAATTATATTTATAGAAACACCCACAGTGATTTTCATATTCCAAAAACAGCCATGGAGTTTTGTGGTTAAAAAATATCAAACTATCCTTCCAGGCTCATAATGGAAACAATCCCCACAGAAGCACTGTCAGACCCTAGCACAAGAATCATGTATCAGTTATCAAATTAATTACAACCCCCAGCCCCAAAAAAGAAGAGACTCTTAAAAGGAAATAGTCAGATGCAGAATACAAAACATTAACTCTTGGCTAAAAGCAATTCCTGTCACTCAGCACTTGTTTAGAAGGCAGAGAAGAGCTCCTCACATCTGGGATCCCACTGGGAGTGGATATATTAAAGCCTGGATAATTCACCAACTTGGACACATCATAAGTGATACGTTTGGGCTGGGGAGAGCACCCATCTTCTGCTTCAACTTCACCTACAATGGAATCAAATTATTATTCATTAATTAAGAACACCACTGAAAAAATCCACAGGATTTAAGAACAGGGTTTTGAATATAAGTATTGATAGGTTTTGAAATCCCCAGAGGCAGGAACTGTGACCAAATCCATCAGATAAGTGCATGAAGCCTCCCCAGAAACCTGACTGGGTGTTCCTACACAACTGCTCTTCATGTACCACTGCCAGCCTCAGATTTTGGCACCAGCACTGTTGTGAGATACAGCATAAATCATGGTCATCAGCAAAAAGCTGGTAAATTATTTAAGTTAGGTTCCAAGAAAAATGTTGTTTGCTTGCTGGTGGTTTTGTTCCTATGTAAAAGAAATTTATTGAGGACTATGGCTTCTGTCATAAAGGAAACTGGACAATGAGAGATTTGCAAGTCTTGCACTTTTACAGTCTCCATCTTTGCAATGCACCCATTATGTTTTATGTTTATTATTGTTTTGTTGTTACATCACAGCTGATAAAAAAGATTCATTTTTACATGAATAAAACGACTCTATTTACAACTTCCTCCCCCTTCCACGAGTAAGATAAATGTTTACAAACCAGTAATTTTATTATTCCCTGAGGAGGGTGCAGCCAGTACAAAATCTCATAGAAAAGCTGCATTCCAGCCCCACACTGCTCACCTTTGCCATCATACAGAGCCAGCCCTGAGTGCTCCATCTCAGCCTCCTTGAGCCAGCCCGGGGGGTAGCCCAGCTGCCGCATGCGGTAAATGAACGGGGGCAGGCTCTTGTCTGTCACACCAAGGGCGTCCTGAAGGACCCCACTAAGCCCACAAAACAAACAGAAAATAAAATGTCATCCAGAAAAATCCCTTAGTGACAAAAGGCTATGAGCATTTTGTGGAGGTTTCAGCTGTCAAGGTAAAATAGCTGAGTTTTAGCTCCAACTGTGTTGTATTTCAACCCCAGATATAACAATTCTAGATGAAAACCAGCTCTGATATTGAATATAATTCTGTGCCTTGCTGATATGCTTCAGCACTTTTTTAGATTTAATTCTACACCAAGAATAACCCACTTGACCTGCTCCTTCTGACTCATGGCCTTGAGTGCAGCTATCAACAGGAAGGGTGGGCCTTGACACTGAATTTTCTGGTGATTTTTTTGGAGACTGCCACACAATACTACAATTTCTCTGAACATTTTGAATAGAGGGAGAGGAGCACTCAAAGCTGAAAATTTGCAGGCTTCTGAATAATTTTTTAATAGGAACATAATAAATTTGCAATTTGAGAAGTCAAAGAGAAATACTAATCTCCCTGCATTAGAGAAAGGGTAGGATTGTCAAGCTAGCAGTGAGTTTTCATTTGAAAGTTATTTCTGCAATTTATTAAAATTCCATTTAGCAAATTCAAACATAACACACTCATAGTAAAGAGCAGCAGGTGGACTCAATAAACTCTGGCAATTAAAATCTGGCACTCCAAAGGCAGAAGAGGTATTCCAAAAAAGCAAATGGAAAGAAAAGAGATACCTAATTACTCCTGGCTTAAATTTTCCAAACCTCTCTTCTACTTCTTCTGCATGGTAACGCTGCTGAAAATTCTGATTGCCCGAATCGCCACAAGCTTCCAAAAACTCCTTTCTCTTCTCGTTTATACGAGCTGCATTTCGTGGCTTAAAGATAATACAATTGGCAAGTTTAGAGTTGGACAACTCACAATTGATGCACTCCTTCACCCCACACAAAGCTTGGAGAGCAGCAGTCTTGGCAATACTGGTGGCTTTACCTGTGGGCAGTCCTTCATTTGATGGTCTTCAGAACCACAATTGAAACAGTGAGGTTTGGGCCTGCTTGAAAAATGCACAACAAATTAAACCTGAAAACAACTTTGTAATGTTAAATACACCTAATTGTTTTCATTCTTGACAGGTTTTAAGGCTTAGATTTGAGAAAGATAAAACCAAAAGCAATTACTGCTGATGTCATGTGCTCTCTTCTGCTTCTCTTAAATTTATATCAACACTTAAATAGAGAATATTGCTGATTTCACAGTGCTAAGGAGAACATGGGAAATGAGCAAAGGGCACAGGGAAATAGGAAATGGTATCAGCAAAGGTCAGATCCCCTCCACAATACTGGGAATCAGTCACCAGCAAAAACAAACAGCAGAGCACAACCATTTCTTTGGGAAGTCCTGGCCCACAGTCTTAAGTAATGCATTTTGTGAAGCTGCACTGAAAACCTGGAATGGAACTGCAGCTGCCTTCAACTTAAATCTTCCTTTACATTCACACTGTGGCAGGAAACATTTGCAATGTTACTGAGGTGAAATACCAAGACTTCAGAGGAAGATTTCTTTTCTGAACATTAATTTTTACTGAATCAGGATGGGAAGCAGAAGTGGAGATAAAAGTGTGTCCAAGGTAACTCCAGCTGGGAACTGAATCCCCTTCACCTCTGACCTCCCATAAAAAGGACACCAGCAACTCTCAGATCTGTCTTAAAAATCTACCAAGCAGGCACACAGGAGCTGTTCTACAGAACAGTAACCATGACACAACACCAGTGCAAGAATGACAAACCAATCACTAAAAAGACAAAAACCAGAAGAACCAAGTATAAAAATTCAGAAAGTGTTCACACACTGAATTTAGATCCTTCCTAAATAAACTCAATAAAGACAGACCCACTGACTGCAATGCTTATTTAATCTAAATTTAATTACTCATTGCTCAAGTACGTCCAAGACACACAAAGTGCATCTGAACTTTTCAGCTCAAAACTTGATATTTAAGAATAATACAAACCTTTTGGGTTTTACTTGTATTTCTTGTCCATCTAGGGA
This sequence comes from Catharus ustulatus, assembly GCF_009819885.2. NCBI lineage: Eukaryota > Metazoa > Chordata > Aves > Passeriformes > Turdidae > Catharus > Catharus ustulatus. The sequence continues at coordinate 3,271,645 of NC_046238.1, forward strand.
GAGAATCTGGCTGAAAACTTGCTGATATCTTTAGATTTCAATAAGGAAGTGCTACTGGATGAAGCAAAATTTCAATTTTGTTTAAAATATCAATGAAAACTTAATAGTGCTTTGAACAGAAGACTGACTCACTCATCTGCATTAAGTTTCAAATGGGTCCTTGATAAGAAGTCCTGAGTATAAACTATAAAATGATTTCTGCTATAAACTATTTGTTAAGATAAGCTTATGCTGTTTCCTCCTACAAATTTCCACCCAGTACTTTATCAGCACTTGCTAAAACTACAATCCTTTTGTTTACAGGCAGGAATTTCCAGGTGATAATTCTGAAATGCTTCACAGAAGTTAAACCCCATTTTGACAGAGTTTCAAAATGACAGAGTCACTGAGAGCAGTACTTGGGTCATTTAGCAGCCAGTGCCTGATGAACATTTCCCTCAGAATCAGTTCAGCCACACTTAACTTGGCATTTAAGGAGAAATTCCCATTAGGCATCTAATTCCTTCACCCAGAAGTTGGGAGATTGTAAATTTGCAATTTATGTTCAGATAAAAGTAATTTTTTATCACTGACATGACCCTGATTGCAGAATTCTGAAACTGCTTCTTGTCCTGAGTCTTCCCAGGACAGAATCAATATTGGAAACCTGGGGAGATGATGCCATTGAGAAATTTCTTGTCCAATTTCTTTAGCCATGGAAGACATCAATATTAAAAAAACATTTCAACATTTTCCAGCTTTTTTCAGCATTTCCCTCAATTCCACTTTTCAAACATTGGCTTTAATCAACAATAAAATGTAAAATGGATGCATGTTAAGAGCATACCAAATTAAATTCTTATAGAAGACTTTCCCTCTAGTTCCCATATAAAAAAACCATTTTACAGCATGTTTGAGATTCCCAAACCCTTTTCTTCTCCCAGAGTGGATTTTATGGAGGGAGCTAGCAATCAGCAAGGCAATGATATCAAAATACTTCTTTGTTTTGAATAAAAAAGCCATTAATGACTCATTAAATCATCCCATCTATAATGACTGCTATGGTTTAGATAGAAACACACAATCCACTGAAGAGAATTTGAGTTCAATTTACCCCCTGGAATTCTTTGGATTTGACAAACAGAAAAAAGAAAGGTGTTTTAGCAAACAGGATACTTAGGTATTTCCCATCCTTCTGTCAGCTGTGGATTCTCATTTAAAATAGGCTGTCCCAGTTTATCGAGACAAAAATTGGTAAAATACAGAACACTTCCTACAACCTGTAGAAAAAAAGTCAGAGAATTGTCAGAAATGTGTCAGTATTTAGGTGAGATTGGCAGCATTTCTATAAATTTACACTGCTTGAAATACTTCCAGGTTTTTTTCCCCATTCTGTAAGAATTTACAATTATTACAAGCCCAAATCTGTACACACAAGATTTTTTTGCACTGATGTAGCCCAAAAATGCTGAATTTAAATTTCATTTATCAGTGTAGTAACAGCAGATCTTATTTTAATGGCAGTGTACAGAATGTGTAGAATGAAGAGTCACACCTACCATGGAAGTGCACAGTCAAAAACTTACACTAAAAGCTTCTTTCACTTTTTTAGCAGAACTTGAGCTGGTTCCTTTACAGTCCTCTTCCAAAACAACACTGGAGGGCTGACAGGAAAAATAAAAATAATTAATTTAAATCAACAGAGCTCTTTAACTAATGATGTAAAAGGCACAGAATGTGGGGTTCAGCTTCTGTCCTTTCACCAACAGAAGGATGGAGATGTCCACATCAGTCATGAAGCTTCCCACAGTCCAGAGCATGACACAGCTCCTTTCTAGGGCTTTCTCTGATGAGAAATACACTGCATAACATTTTCATTCTTATCAAAAAAGCTAAGGGAAACATAGAGAGAAATGTGCCATTCCACCCTTTCACTCCAAGTGAATGGTAAGAATCAAAATTCTAAACTTTATTTATGAGGATAAAGTGCAAATTTTCAGATTCTGTTGTTTCTCTGTTTTCTTATATATACTCAGAGTTGGGCCAAATACTGTCAGAAGAGGATATATTAAGTTTTCTACTTAATTATTTAAACCAACTTATTAATTTCACTGAAATTTCAATAAGGACAATTTCCAAGAAGTATTTTCATGGGAAGAAAGGATCTTTCTTTTGTCCTGGGCTCTATTTTTTGGAACAAACCATTGTACAACATTTGTTTGACAACTACTTGATTTGATTTTTGCTAATGTTTAACAGTGCAATATTTCAATTTTCACACCACAGAGATGGAGAAGAAGCATTTTGTAACAATGTGAGTTTTAAAGTACCTGGGGCTTAGCATTCAAGTGGGATTTTTCCTGTTCACTTTTCTTCTGCTCTTCATATTTTTGAACTAAACTATAAATAAAATCTTCAATTTCTTGATGATACCGCCTGGGAGGAAGCACAGAGAGATGAAGGCATGAGCAAGGCTGAAACAAAGAGCAGATGGCTCTTTTCTTAAGATTTATCATTTACTAAATAATTTAGAAAAGAGGAAAACCCAATTCTTTTTTGTCCCCCTCTCAACTCTCACCAACACAAATGCAATCTGGTATTAGAGAGCACCTGAGTGTGGCAAAAAATCAACTCAGAGGCAGGGAAAGATTAAATTCTTATATTTTACCCACAACATTCCTGAAATTCAAACTGCTCTTCAGATTCACTCCAAATTCCTGGAAGTCACCCTTGATTTCATGATAAAAGCAGATATTGCAAATGAACAGAACTCCTGTCACACTGCCCATTATCCTTTCTCCCTCCCTTCAATAGTTGATGTTACTGAATAAAATCTACATCCACAATTTGGGAACAGCACTGTTACATCCAAACAAATAAAAAAGCCCCCATTTCCTGTCAGGATTGTTTTTTCTTGAAAATACTTACTTAGTAATGACATTGTTCATAAATAAAATCTGCAGCAGAGGTCCATCAACTTTGGGGTTTTCCACTGAGATGCCACTAGAAGAGCACAGAACAGACAATGGGTACAGTAAATATTCCCCACTGGTTTTATCACAGCGGAGTCTGCACCCCACAGAGGGAAGAAAAAATCTGTATTTTTAAGAAGTTCTTATCCATTTAAACAGAAATTATCCTGTTGAGCAAAACAGGTTGGTGTGAGGTGGAAGAACAGAACACCCCCACACTACAGAAATATTTAATTCTGTGTGAACAGAATTCTCTTCCTGCTATTCTAGTTTCAATAAACTTATACAATCTTCTAACTAAGATTCATTCAAGCATTTTAATGCAATTTCTCCTCACTGCTAAACTTTACATTAAAACTGTTTCCCTGAAGAGCAAGTGAGTTTCATAAAACAGATACACACAAATAAATAAGAATTACAGCAATACCAACTGAGTTCCTGCTACTCAACTCCAAAAGACTTTTCAGGAACTGGAATGTCATTTTAGAAGCCCAACACTGAGCAGGGACTGGGACATGGAAACAAGATTGGCAGATTGCTACCACAGACAGCTTCTACCTTAGATAAACTCTATTTTTATATATATAAATATATATATATATTCTTTCTATATAATTCATACAGTATTTCAAGTCAGCATTCACATACCTAGGACGAGTCAGAATTCTCAGCTTCCTTTTAAGTTCCTGATGTTAAATTATTGTTAAGGATTATGATTTTCTTGGGAAGACACAAACCCACACCCAAAGCAAGCAAGAACACACCAAGCAAGAATTTCACAGAATAAAGAGGGTTTCAGTCCTTCCCTTTCACTGCACAGGGGATTAGTTAAAAATCCACCTGTTGCTGAAGAAACACAACAAAATGAAAAAATCAAAACCAAACCACAAACGAAAAGAGGACTAGCTGCAACAAACCAAACAGTGTCATTCCTTACATGCAATGATTGTATTAACAGATTCATATTTTATTTTAAAAATATTTGTGGTCATCACCAAAAGAAAGGTAATGGTAGCACACATACACTTGTAAATGGGAAATAAATTATAACAAATTTCAGATTCCACTCTGCTGCAGCGGCAAACCCAAAAATCGTTTAGGGAACCTGTCACAATCCAACTACTTGAAATTGTAGCTGCACTAAAATGGACTGTCAGAGCGGGCACACTTTGTTTTCCCTGGAAAGGCAGAAGGCAGGGATCAGCCCCAGCCGTTCCAACAGCCGTGCCCGCATCCCAGGGCCTGAGCTGGGGCTGCCCCGGGCCCGGCCGCCCTCAGCAGAAAAGTTTCTATGGAAAGCGTGCTCTGAGGAAGCCTGGGAGCACCACGCTCGGCTCCCCTCACCGCCCAGCTGCCCTCTCCCCTCGGTTCCCTCCCACAGACCCGGGCAGCGGCCGGAGCCGCCCTGAGGGCCGGGACCGGCTGGCCCGGAAGGGAACCGGCAGCAGCGGCGCGCCCGCCTTCCCCCGCCCGGCGCGGGCCCTTCCTCTCCCGCCAGGATATTCTCCGCCCTCAGCCGCTGCACCGTCTGGTCGCGGTCGCGCAGCCGCTGGTAGAGCTTCAGCAGCGGGTCCGGCTCGTCCACGGCGGGCGGCGAGGGCGGCCCGGGCTCGCCCTCCAGCTGCCCGAAGAGCTCGCGGTCCCCGAAGTCCACCTCCGCCGCCATCTTGGCCGCCGCAGGAAGGGCGGGGCGGGGGCAAAGGGCGGCGGGAAGCGCGGGGAGGGAGAGACGGCGCACGCCGCGGACTACAACTCCCAGTGTGCACCGGGGCGGCGAACCACAGAGGTGGATGGCGGCGAGGCGCGGTGCACGCTGGGAGGTGTAGGCGGTGCGGCGCAGAACCAGCCCAGCAGCGCTGGCCGTACTCACAAAGGAGGACGCGCTCCTGCCTCCAGAACCGGCACCGCTCCCGGTTTTGGAGTTTTTCTTCCTCTTCTGAGAAAAGGAAAGCGGTGGAGAGAGATGGGGCAGCAGCAGCAGCGTGCAGGACAAAAATATCTGAAGTAGGGTGTCTGCAGCAAGACCCCTCAATGCAGTATTTTAGGCAAATCCTACTTCAAAAGAACCAAAGCAAAATCTCCTTAAGTTTTCCCTTCTCTTAACTGGCTTATGGGAATTTGGCCCAAAAGAAAAATTACTATATGACCTTAGAGAAAAAAATGTCTTTATTATTAACCAGTTTTTTTGCACTGGATTATGTGCCTATTGGCCCAGACCGCTAAATAACATCTACACAATGTTTCTTTCATGTTTCAAGAATTGAAAATAACTGTACAAGGTTAAAGTACAAAAGTACACAAGACAGTGGACACGAAATATCCATGTATGAGTTCATCCCATCTGCTGCTTGGTTTGAAAAGTAGAACTTTAACTAAAAAATACTGTCCTCCTCTAGTTCTGTCAAGTTTAATGGAAGTGGGTATAACCTGATTACAACACTAACACCAGTATCACTAATCTGATATTTACAAAAAAAATTGTATTTTTCAATAAATTAAAGTCAATGCAACACCCATGCAAGCTAGAATGCTAGCTTTTTGGTGAACAAGGACCCAACACGTGAACAAGAACCTTCCACAGTCCCAAACTTCAAAACAGCCTTTTTTTTTTTTGTTTTGTTTTTTCCATTTTTCAAACTGCATCCATTCCTCGCATGGAAGATGTGAACCCCAATCCCATTCCTCTTTGCGTGTGAGTCTGTGATCTCGCCATTTCATACTGTGCATCCAGATTTCTGAACACCTCCTCCTGCTGCTTCAGTGTTTTGTAACTCTCCTCATCCACAGAACTGCAGCCAGCTTCATCTTCGCTCTGGAAACACAACACAAACATCAGCTCTGGACAAGTGAGGTTCACAAATTCTTACAAGAGTAACAATTCAAGCATTTGGCTTTATTGCTGCAAATTTTCTCTGTCAAGGCCTTCACCCAGTTGCTTTTTGAATTAAATTCAAATTTAGATGCTGCTTCTGAACTTAAATACTAAACAGTCTTAAATACTAAATTACTCTTAAATACTAAATACTCTTAATTACATCACGTTAGCTTAAAATCTTTACTGGTTAAGGTACACTGAAATAAAAAGTGAAATCATTATCCTGCAATTAATAAACTTAATTGTATATTCAGAATTCTTTACCTTAATGCCCATCAGTTTTCTGAATTTGACATTTTGGTCCTTGTTTCCAAAATTTAGTTTTTCCCATATTTCTGCAGACTGTGATTTATCCTGTTCAGATTTAAAAAAAACAAAAAACAAGTGTCATCTTTTTATCTAAGATTCCATTAACAGCACAATAGAGCAGCAAGCAAAGGATCAGTGCTGAAGACAAACCCCTCCTGTACCAGAGCTGGAAATAAAAGGTTTCCAAGTCTGCCATTCCTTCTGCAGCATCCTCACAGGAGCTCTTTGAGGGAAGCCTACCCAACCATGGTGTTCAAAACACAGAGGTTGGAATTCAGGCTTGAAGTAAATTATAGAAAAATGAATTTGTTTATTGTAATAATGAATATACAGCACAATTCAGGAAGAACTGCCCAGAGAGCATTCAAGGTTCTCCTGCCCTCCCTTTTGTCTCCCACCATTGCCATGGGAACTGGCTTGTTTTTCACATCTTGTGGAACAGTCTGTAAAGGTAAGAGCTTGTTGTGTAACTGCTGCAAGATGGAAACCAGCCTAACAAACACTTCTGTACCACAGCAACAAATGACAAAAATACTAATATTAAAGTGGCCATTTTTCCCACAGTACAGCAGGTAAAAGCTCTGCTGAAATCCAGCAATGTTCTGAAAAAGCAACTGCCACAGATGCCTTCCTTACTTCAGTAATTGCAAAGGCATTTGACAGAGCACAAAAGCCTGAAGGCTTGTTTGTATTTATGACTTTTGCTAGCATTAATTACATTACTCTGCTCCTGTGAAGTTACCAGCAAGGTGGACAGACTTGTCTTTGAAATTTGCAATTGGAGAGGACACAACCACCACATCAGAAATCTCTACAGTGCCAGAAAGGGGAGGTTATACATTCCATACCTCAGCTATCCCTTCCCAGTTAAGGCAGACCACCTGGATTTGATGTTTAGTTACAAGTTGCAGGTAAAATCACAAAATAACACTAAGATCTAACTGTATCTCTGAAGCTTTATGGCATTTGGGGTTTCCTTCAGTCTTGTGTCACAACTGTTAGTCACTAAAGGATTAATTATCCTGGTCCTTTCACTCCTAAATCACAGACTATTCTGAGCTGCAAAGGACACACAGGGATCATCAAAATCCAACTCCAACTTTTACTGAAATCTTACTTCAGGCTGGTATCAGAACTTGCTATGAGATATGAAAGCTGGAAATAACATTCATCAGCATCCTTAAGGTGAGTGCAGATATTCCCCAACGAGTCCATGAAGGTAAGAAAAGCCAACATTACCCCTTCCTTTTTGCCTTGCCAAAGCATCTTCCGCTTTTTCTCTTGCTCAGCAAATTTCATGGGGTTCACTGCTGCTGGGTTGTAATAGCTGGGCACAGCTATGCCAGTCTCTGCCAGTGCCTTGGCCTGCAGTGCTGCCATCTGAGCTGCCATGGCGATCTGAGGGGTCACTTGTGTCCCTGATGCCAGCAGAGCCGCGACGTTGATGACGGAGCCTCCTGTGGCTGCAGCAGCTGAGGAACAAAGGGAACTTGCTAGAAAGAACCAGGGACTTGGGGAAACAACCCCAAAACACACACAAAACCCAGCCACCAACCTGCCACAGAACCTAACAAAAAAACCAAATGCCTCAAACACTTAAACAGAAGTTGGATTGCACAGATAACAAATGCATGATAAAATTAATGTGATTTCTGAACTGAGGAACAAGTCTGCAGTAACTTCAGTGAAACAGAAACAAGTGAAATTAATTCTAAACACCTCTGTGCAAATAGCAGCCCAATAGGCATCATGAGATCTTTTAACAGCCCAACATAAAACATTTTTCTTGTACACTATCAAGTAATAAGAAATCTCAATAATTTTTGTTGTGGATTTGTTTCTTATTTTTAGTTTTACTTTCTTCAACATTTCCTAGTTCTTGTTGTGCTTCTTATTAACAACTACATAAAGACAACCTGTCCAACTGTTAAATAAGACTGCAACACTCCTGTAACACAAGATTATCTATTTTCCATTCATAGTACTCTCAGGAATTAATCTAACACACATTCCCTACCTGCAGCCATTTCCTGTTGCTTCTGTTTTTCAACCATTTCCTTCTCTCTCTGTTCTTGCAATTTCTTTGCTCTTTCCAGCCTAGAGGTACATAAAAATAAAAATATTTAGACATGTAAAATCAACATCAGGAGCTTATTCATGTCACATATGATTAGAAGCAGCACAATTTCTGACCTTCTGGCTAAGGCTTCCTGTGCATCCATAGCTGTGTTTCGGCCCCGGAAAGGCGGCGGGCTCGGACTCCGGCTGTGGCTCCTGCTGAACCTTCGAGGCTTTTCAATTCTTTTCTTTCTCTCTCTGTAACCAAATTTAACAGTTGCTAAAACAATGAAGCTACACACGTAGCTTGATATTTCACAGAGTATTTGTTCACAGCATTGAAAATTTGTTTTATGATTCATTTGGAGCTCTCAAGAAAAGCTTTCAGAGCGTTTACACTACAACAGTCGCCTTGTAAGAACACAGAGCTAAAACTGCAGATTTCCAGCTGTAGCAAATGTGCAATTCTGGGTATTCATTCACCCTCTCATACTCAGGGTTCAGAACAAATAGATTTGCTCTAGAGAGTCTAAATCCTAAGAAAAATCATCTAATTTCTGGTAAAAATTGCAAGAGAACTTGAATTAATCAAGCTAGAAGAATGTTTAAAAACCATAAGAGACCTCAAAGCACTGTAATTATGTTAATAAGGAGCATCTTGAAGAGGCCCAATTTAAGAAGTGGAATAGCACTTCAGGAAATTACTATTACTCTCCCCTCTGTATACTCTTCCCTAAATGTGCTTTGAGGGAGCCTACTAAGCTGAACATGTGATTTGTCTTGGCTTTCTCTTGGGAAGAGAACTCTGAATTACCAGGCGCCTGACCATCTGAAAAGAACCCAGTTAAAATGTATTTTTAAGCAAAATACCAAAACATTCAGTTCAACTCTTCTTTCCTAACCTTCTCCCCACCTCCTTCCAAGCAGGAGTCATTCTTAGGACATCTGTACATAATTCCACCTAAACAACAGCTACTCAAACACATATAAAAGGTACTATGAGCAGCAGTTCTCTGTGCCAGATCATTTATCTACAGTACAAGAGAAGGGTTTATCCCAGTTTAAGCCTCTGACATTGGTGTTTCAAACAAAGAAGTCACAGACACTGGAAGTGCTCAGCATAGCTTAATTTACAGGAGATATCATTCACACTTTCCCAGGTTTGCCATAACCAGTAAATTGAGATGCACAAAGCTGGTTTTGTAATATTTTAACTTAAATGTTATTATCACCCATTTGGGGCAAAGCTAACTGGGGACAATGGTTAACTTGACAACAGCCACTTTCCATGGCATTCAGATATTCTCTTTCTTCTGTTTGCAACCTGAGCAGCATCTACAAACATCATGAAATGCAGACTGAAGTTACAAAAAGATCCTTGTTTACATGACAAATCTGGTAGAATACAAAGGAGGCAAGACTTATCTTTTCAGAGAAGATGACAAGATGCAGATTCAGGCACTGGGAAGTGACAGATCTGCATTCCTGAGATAAGATGTAATGCATGTTTCAAAGATACCTTCATTTTTCCCCGTGCTGACTATTGTTGTTTGGTCTTGTCTTTGGTCTGTGATGCTTTATTGCACTGGTAAACATCAAGGAAATAAATATTTGAGCTTTTGTATTGAAGTATTTCCATTTGAAACAAGCAGTTGGTGTCAAGTTTTCCACCTAGCATTTAATCAGAGCCACACTACTAAAGAACTGCCAGGAGGTTCCAGGCACTCAAAAACCAAAAGATTGGTTTAAATGCCCATGAGGACAGATCACCTGAAAATCTGAGCCTGACATTATGCAAAGAACCATCAAGAGAAGGTCAAGCTCTGCTCTTTACAAATGCTTCTGTCACAGCCTGCTCACTGCTACACAACAAACACTGCATGTCAGGAATGAGGGAATTCCTTTCACAGGTGAATTTTAACAGGGTAGGTTCCACATCACTTTATCTGGCTTGTGCAGAGTTTGCCTTGAGGATTGTCCCAAAAGCCACCTTCTTTTCCAGGCTTTGTCTGAGCCCTGAACTTGATGAACTGTTCTAGCTCCAGAGAAAAAACTTATGCCTCAACTGCCATTCTCTGGGATTTGTGGGACACAACCAGCACTTGGAAGAAAAGGATTCTTGCAGTATGTCCACCAGCATCCCACAAGGCCTGCTCCCAGTTGGAGAAATTCCTAAGCTATGACTATCCCTCACTTTTTCTTCCCATATTTGATGTTTCAGGTAATTTGAATTCCACTGCAGAAGCCAAAAATCTATTCTGGGACATAAAGTTTTCATGGAGCCTTTACACACCATGTTCAAAGTGACTTTTAAACAGAGCACATTACCTACAGGAACTGGAAAAAATGGGGAGCTGAAGCTTTGCACAACATGCTGAATGTAGCTTAAATACCATTAAATGCAAGAAATGTGTACCAACTGCAGACCCAGCTCTACTCACCCCAGCTCAATGTTTGGTAGAAAGTGCCTGTCAAAAATACGACACAAACCATGTAATTCAACTACTTCTTCAGAAAGGTTAAGTCTTCTGAACAGTTTCACAAGGGATGTTGTAGCACTACACCAGTGTGATTGTTAAAGACTCCAATGTTCCACTGTAATGCTGAGCAGTCATAACCAGTCACAGAACAATTTAAAATATTCTGGTGAAAACACTATTGAGAGAACTGGAACAGTCAACACTTTCTTGCAGCTCTGCAGGGACACTGATTTTCATTCAAACTACTTTCAACAAAACATCTGTAGCAGTGACTAAGTTGCATTTCAGCTTCACCATTGAGAAAATCTTAAGGGCATTAAAAATGCAAAGGTGATACAAAGCCTCCACACCAAAATACTGAATGCATTATCAGTATTGAACTTTTACTTCTAACAGTGATCAAAGTGGCAACACCAGCATACCCCAGGTGAGGTATGGAATCTCAGCTATGTCAAATAGAGCCAGACCAAGCCAGTACGTGTCTGGATCAAGTGCTTCTAGAACTTAAGGAAGAAAGCAAAGCACCCAGGGAGAAATTTAATGTGATAAATATTCTCAAGCTGAACTTTATTACCAGGAGCTGGTAATCACTAACACTGAAGAGTACATTCATATCAGAACTAACCCATCTGAACCAAAATTTACCTTAACACCACAACAATTGCCACTTCACAGAAAAACTAACTTAACTTAGTGGAGCTGATCAGAATTAGCTTCTGATCTGTGCATCTGCTCTGACAGCCAGTGGTTCCCAGTTAAACTTTCCTTTTACCAGATGTACACAAACTGAAGGGATAAATACAGCAGTATGCCAACCACACTACTATTGTATCAAACACAGGAAAGGGTCACCTCTGTCTCATTCCTCAGTTCTTCCCACTTAAATACTATTGCTACCAAGTCACACTATGAAAAGACAAGAGCTTGAGACTCTTCAGCTGTCTAGAACAATGTTTCTGTAAGATCAAGCAAACCATCCAGTCCTGAACCCACTGTCAGTACAGCTGAGAAAAAGCCAAACCCATTTAACCGCACTGAACAGACGTTAACTGGCAAAGCCTTCACATCAGCCACCACACAATGTCCAAGCAAACAAAACCACGTACATAGAAGGTAACACTTACCTGCTTCTGCTCCTAGTTCTGCTTTTACTTCTACTTCTATGTCTGTGTCTAGATCTTGATCTAGAGCGAGATCTGATGCGTCGCTTTCTCTCTCTGCTGCGGGATCGGGATTTTTTCCTATCACGGCTTCTACTACGATGACGTCTGAAACACACGCCCCGAATTCTTACACATGTTCTTGTGTTCAGGTGCAGTTTGTACTTCAGGATTTACACATGGGTTTGTCACCACAGGGCACAATGCATCAGGCAGGGTGGGGACATTGCAAACTACACATGGAAATGCTCAGCCTAGAACAGGCTGAGGGATGAGATGGGAAAGGAACCAAACCCCACCACCAGCCACAACTGAGCTGCACAGTGTCTGCAAATAACCATACCCATCAATACTGCTATTTTTAGATATTCATTAAATTGTACATATCAAAACAAATACAAAGCCAAGCTAATCTGATGCAGGAGTCTTAAATCCAAAGGCAACACCACCCTGCTCCTCTCCTTGGTACTGTGAGACCTTTGGGAAGAGGTGCCCAAGGTGCAGCTTGTGAGTCACATCCTGTCATTAGCCAAAGCGTGTCCCTTGCTACCCTGTTTGCTGCACATTCCTCAGCTACAAGGGGAGAAGTTCTGCTGGCAGCAGCCTGTTTGTCCCAGGCAATTCTCCTACCCTCAGAATGTGCTGGGTGGGCCACCAGGCAAGGAGGATTGGCCAGCACTCCCTGTGAGGAAGCTCATGACTTGGGAGGCAAAGAGCCATGTCACTGTAAGGTGTATTTGCTTTCCTGTCCTGACAATACATTAAATACTCTCTTTAATATTTTCTATACCAATTATAAATGTGAGACACATCCCTATATAAAGTCTTAGTGCTATTTTGCAATTTTATTCCGAACCAATCTGCAAAAGAACTACCTACAAATGCACTGCCTGGTGAAAACTGAAACATGCAATATAAGTTGATGCTTCACACTAGGCCAAGAATGGAACTCAGCTGCATTTCAGAACTCTACAGAAATTCCAAACATGGTTTTTGGAAATGCACTCACACAATAATCAAATGTAACAACCTACCTTTCCCGAGACCTGGATCTGGAATGACTCCTCCCTCTGGATGACTTCCTCTCTTTGCGTTTATGCCTCTCCTCACCATTTTCAGATGAATTTAGGCTATCTCTTCCCTTGTCAGAAGAATGCTCTTTGTCATTGTGGTCTTCAGATTTGTGCTTCTTGGAGGACTTCTCTTTGGATTCATGTCTTCTTGCCTGTTTTAAGAAGAAGTTGGTTCTTTCAGGAAAATAGTGCAACAAAGAGAGTTAGTATGGGTATCAGAAGGTAAAAATGCTAAGTTGTGATGCAACATTAGTAACCTTAGGAGTGGGACTCAATCATGAGCCACAGCTGCTTTACCTAATGCCACCAACTACCCAAAGTTGCAAAAGTACACTATCATTTTTCCCCCTTTTCCCTCCTCCCACTGTCTATTAAGGATTTTTAAGGTATCCATCCAGGTATCTTTATGGTGTTTCCATGTAAGACTCACAGAATTGCAATAAAAAATCTGGCATTTTCAGTTACTGTCTTCATTTCAAGCACTAAGTACCTATCTTAAAGAACCTGATAATTTATGAATATGCATATATATATATATCTAAAAACACAGTTGTAGTGACTATTTAGTATTTGCCTGAGTTTTCCCTGTAGTAAGTTACTAAAATCCACATGTAGTTTCAGACAAACTATTTTGCTTATAGAACCAAAAAAATCTTCTAGTCATTATCAGGTAATCATTTTCTAGAGCAAAACTCTCTTCAGTAACTTCATACAGTTTTTACAAAGCAAAGTGATAATTTCCATGGCTGCCATCCCATTTTTAGTATTTCAAATGAACATGCATCACTCAGACTTCCCACAGTAGTTTTAAATTACAGATATGCTGCTCCACTATACCGCAATTCCTTCCTGCAGTGCCTTTAAAAAAAAAAAAAAAAAAAAAAAAAAAAAGATTCCTTTTTATAGCTGCATTGCCAAAAATATTCAGCAAGGTCAGGCCTGATTTTTGCCAGTGCTTTCCTTAGAGACTAAATCATGACATCAACACCCTTTCTTAATATACCCAGTGTGTTTTGAAACCTTTCTAGCACAAAAGCCCAGCCTGCTTAAATCTTCTGTTTAAATAATGGTTTGCTCAAGTCACAAACTAAGCATTCTAGATAAACCTCAATTATTGAAAAGTGTTTGGTTTTCTTGTCTAAATCTCTTATAAAACCTTTTGTTCCATCACAAGTCTCTCTCAAATGAGTCTGAAGAAGATGCTGTAATTGGTTTATATCCACTTGCCCAAGCCTAATTCTTCATTAATATGTATCCATTTCTAAATGTATTTGATTATTATCCTTCAAGTAAACAAGAATATTAGATAATTTTCCTGCTTTCACAGTATTTTATTCTTAGCTCCTTTAATAATCAGTTGTCACAGTTGAGGTTTTCTGTACACTAATGTTAAATCTATATAAGCAGCTGTTCTCACATACACACTAAGAAGAATTATTGATATTCAGCATTTAGTCTACAGACAGAGCTTAATCCTGCAAATGAATGACAACAGTACATCTACTGTGGGAGATCATTTCTCATCTGTTCACTCTGCAAAACTCAAAAGCTGCTAAATAAATTGTGTAAGATTAGATCCAACAGCCTGGCAAGCACTGGACAGGATTTTAAACACTTTTTTTTTAATAATTAATTTTTTTTTAAATCACATCTTTCAGACACACCCTCAATAATAAAACCACCATTATATCCCATAACGGATTTAAGATATTTTTAAGGGAAATATGAGTTTGAATGACTAATAGTTACCTTATCATGAAGTAGGCTTATAATTTTGCTATCTGAGTCTGCAGCGTCTTCAGTTCAGTCTCTTCGCGCATTAGCACGCTGAGTATGATTTATTATAGAAATGTTATCATGTGAGCTAAACAATAAATTATTCAATTTCACAAAAACTCGCCTAGATTTTTCTTTCCTCTTTTTTTTTCTTTTTTTTTTTTTTTTTTTTTACCAGAGCTTCCATTGGAATGGGGGAAGGAGAAGTTCCTGACCCGGGTTTGAGGTTAAAAAGTGCCTTATCTGTCCCAGCCCCACACGGCTTAAGCTTCTTTAGGACTATTTTGATGCTCCTGCTTTGCTTGTTTCAGCTCTTCTCTGATGTGTGAGCCAGTTATTTTTAAGGCATTATTGATGCTGTCTCTTCTCACTCCCCTATATATTCACACACACACACTTATTCATTTATTTTAAGAGACAGCCCTCTGAAATTTTTGCTGCTACTGTCACATTTCCAGCTGACTCAGCTTGTTTGCCAAGCTGTGACAGCCTTTACAATTAAAGGATGCAATAAACAGAGCTCAGTGTGGTGGGGAATTATTTTTAATACACCTAAGTAGACAGGTATGTATTATTCAAAGTCCTGAACACTGTCCAGGAACAAGGCTTTTGGATAATGGAAGCTCTGTAAAAGTGATCAAGAACACCATTCTACTTCTCCACACGAACTCTCTCTCTTTTGGCTGTTTCCACAAAAATTTAAAAAAAAAAAAAAAAGAAAGAAATTAAGTTACTAGTTTCTGAAAGCATTTTCTATAAACTATTACCTTGTCAACATGATGGCTGCAATCATGCTTCACTATGAAAGGCTCTCCATATCCATTTTTAAGCTTAAAGTTTTCAATTTCTTGTACTTACCATTAAGTCATTTACATAAGTTTACACATATGTGCATTACTACAAGATATTTTTAAGAAGTACAATTACCTAAACACTACAAAGTGTTAATTACCTCTTTGCTTCTGCTGCGGCTTCTGTGTTTTCTTCCTTCAGTATCTGGAGGAAAAAAACATTTACTGTCATTTACCAAGATAAAGAGATCACCTGGCTATAATATTTCTACCTCTTTTTGATTATTCTATCCCTTAAAGTTGAGATTTAAAAAGTAAACAGCACTTATCAAGTATCTATTGCAGAAAGCAAACTCCAGCTGTTAGTCCCAGTGCTTTGCATTTATTTAAGCTCTAAAACTGTTTAACATCATACTCCAATCATGTTCTTCTGCCATGTAACCTTATTGCTGTAACTATGCAAAAGTATCCCAGTCTATGCTTATCTAATCAAAAGGAAACAAAATGGGACAGTTTCCTGTTTGGTGTGGTCCGACTGTGTCCCCCCTCCCCGACTCCCTCAACAAAGATAAAACCTTTTCCCTCAGCACTTTCAATATTTAGGATACTCCCCAAAAGTGAGGAGATCCATTTTCTCCCAACTCTAACAGGTTACTAGGGCTAAGTCAGTCTATTTTATCCCAAAATTGCTTCTAAGAGAATTCAGCTCCACAAGCAACTTGCTTCCACCAAGACCTTACCTGACTTCCTTCTTCTTTCCCTCGACCGTGAGCGTGATCTCGAGTAATGATGCTTTGATGTTCTGGGGGAACTGGAGGCATCTGATTGTTCCTTTTTCTTCTCTCTTTCTGGAGAGGATTTTTCTGGGGCTACTCCATCTCGTTCTGTATCACTACCCTACACACGAGGACAGAATTTTTAAGAAACAGAAGCTTAGGAATGCAAACCAAGAAAAGAAACAATTTACCTCATGCTTCCTCTGCAGATATATCTAATTTATTCTTTTTGTAAAGACAATGCTGTGTTCACCTCATGCTTAGGCAACAGCTTTAAAGACTTGCAGTGAACTGTGTAACTGCATGCAGACTGATTTTTCAAGATTTTAATAAAGAGAACTGGTATAAAGTTCACATTTTGCTCTCTCACTTCATTAAACTGTACTTTACTTTTTCCATGTACTTCTAAGACTATCAGTAACACTAAACTCTGAGTTTTCTTTACTTGGTGTTTGTAGGTCAATCACTTTTCAGCATTTCCATGACCAGCATTACTTGAGCTCAATGCTGTCCCAACAGATCTGAGTGACCTGACAAGTTTGGGCATTACTGAGGCCCAGCACAAAATCCCCAGAGTGCTCTGAAGCGTGGAATGAACTCTGAAGGGAAATGCAGTAAGGTGCAATGGCTGGACAGGTCAGTCTGGAATGAGGAAACACCTCAGCACTATCTCTGCAAAAATATTTATTTGTATGAGAGCACACACCTGTTCCAAGATCAGACTCTTCTCAGATAATGAAAAACAAACTGTTCCCTCCACTCCTAAACCTTCATCTAGGAGGACTAAATCCAAAAACTGCTTTTGTGAAATTAAGATATTCTGTGACTGAGTGTGTGAGAGGTAAATGAGTACAGCTGCTGTACAATGCACTGGCAGGAACAGTGGAAGAGCACACACTATGAAGGTGAATGTGCTCCCATTAATGATTTCACAGGTTCACTGCTCCTGCTCTGATCTCCCTGCCAGTGACAATCAAACCTTCCAGACAACACGGGGCTGCAGGAGATGGCACTAAGGACATCATTCAGCCCAGAACTGCTATTCAGGAAGACAATTTAATGTAGCAGAGGACTTCAACCTGCAGTTTTCCACCAGCTGCAGCTGGCAGAACAGTTTGCAAACAGAACAAAACATGGGAAAACCTCTCAAATGCTCATTCACATCCACTGCTTTCAAAACAAGCAGCTACTTTTTCTTAAACCACAACAGATATTACAAATTGTCATTAATACACTGAGCCCACTGCCACATTTTCCAAGGCTACCAATCTCATTATTTACACAGTGCTGCTCATTAGTGCCCTTGTGCTCTGCACCGGAGGGAAATCTCTGCGCTACAAAAAAGAACAGCAATTAAAAACCTGCCAAAACTCTCTGAGATTATTCTCAGGTCTCAAACTGGCCACAGGCTCAGTGTTACCTTGAATAAGCCGCTCACCTACACTTCAGAGGAACCTCTAAATATAGCAGTAGTAGCTTTAATCTAAGTGCAAAATCAAAGTACATAATTACAGTCCTTCTACAGAAAAACGTATCTTACTCTTATCAAAGTTATATAACAACAACAAAAAAAAATTAGAAAGTATTTCATTTTCTCCAAAAGTTTACAGTCCCCCTGTTGTTTCACCACTAGTCAAACTTCCAAGACAAGAACTTTAACTACCAGATTGGACATTGCAAAATGCTTTAAGTCAACTCTGAACAGTTTTATCACCTTCAAGCCCTGTTTGTTTGTTAGTTTTTTTTGTTCCTGGGGTTTTAGTTTTTTACACTCAAAAATTTGAAAAAAATTAACCACACCAGGTTAACTCTCTGATAACTCCTACTGATTCTTCAACTCAATTGGGGGTGAAACACCTTTCTACGTTACCAGATCACAGATTTTTTCAGAGAAAATAAAGCCACACTTAGAACCTGCTTGAACATGAAAGGCAGTGATAACTACAGCAGAGGCGCTTCTCATCGATATTAACCATAAAAAGCAGAATGTGAGCGAATTATTTGAATGCAAAAAAGCCTGTGACCAAACACAAAGAAAAAGGGCAAAGAAAAGGAAAGGAATAACAATTTAACACGGCACAGACACCAAGTCGCTCCCCTCACGGGAAGCTTCGCCCCACAGTCGCCATGAGAAACGCCAGTACGGCCACAGCGCTTCTCCCCAAAGCCATGGAACCACCAGGGCTCAGTCCCACGGAGTCTTCTCCTCTCTCCAAGCCCCCAGGAACGAAACAGAAACTTCTGGAGCCGAGGATCGAAGCGGTGGGCGCAGCGCGGCCGCCCCTCCCCGAGCCCATCATGGCGCCGCAGCCCAAGGCGCGGCGGGCGCCATTTTGTGTCTCCGCGCACACCGCTCCCGACCCGGCCCTCCCGAGCTCTGCCCCGCTCAGCCCCTTCCCCGCCACCCCCGCTCCAAATCCCCGGCAGCGACCGCCGCTCACCGCCATGACCGAGCGCTCGGGCCGCCGGCCCTCAGCAACGATCTCGCAGGGCTCGACCTCCCTCGGCTGCGCGGCCACAGCGATCGCGCGGCCCCGCCCGCCCTCGCTGCGGGTGCCCGGATGTGGCGCTGGGGGGAGCGCGGGGGAGCGCGGTGCCTTGTGGGCCGGGCGCCGCGTTCGCCTTCGCGGAGGTTTGGCCGCCGCCGCCACCCGTCGGGGCTGTGCCGGCTCCCGCCAAATTGAAACGCCGGAGCGGCTGAGGGGGCGCGGTCAGGGGAGCCGGGGGTCCCCGAGGGCACGGGAGTGTCACCGGTGAGGGGATCGGGGAATCCTGAGGGCACGGGAGTGTCACCGGTGAGGGGATCGGGGGGTCCTGAGGGCACGGGAGTGTCACCGGTGAGGGGATCGGGGAATCCTGAGGGCACGGGAGTGTCACCGGTGAGGGGATCGGGGGGTCCTGAGGGCACGGGAGTGTCACCGGTGAGGGGATCGGGGGGACCCTGTGGGCACGGGAGTGTCACCGGTGAGGGGATCGGGGAGTCCTGAGGGCACGGGAGTGTCACCCATGAGGGGATCGGGGAGGGGAGTGTCACCGGTGAGGGGATCGGGGAATCCTGAGGGCACGGGAGTGTCACCCGTGAGGGGATCGAGGAATCCTGAGAGCACGGGGGTGTCACCGGTGAGGGGATCGGGGGGACCCTGTGGGGACAGGAGTGTCACCCGTGAGGGGATCGGGGGGTTCTGAGGGCACGGGAGTGTCACCGGTGAGGGGATAGGAGAATCCTGAGGGCACGGGAGTGTCACCGGTGAGTCCCGAATGTACCGGAGTGTCACCGGTGAGGCTTCAGCCTGGCCGAGATCCACGCTGCTCACTTGGTTCTAAACACGCTGTTTATCCTTATGAAGTTTCTTGCACAGCCATTCTTCCTGGCACAGTGTCCCCATACAGTAATAAAACTAACAGCTTGCCTGTAACCGTGTAACATTTTAGCGCCCTACAAGATGTTCCTGAAATGTTTATCGCAGGGTAAAGATGTGGAACGATATCGAGCTGCTGCTGAACGAGGACACCGGGCAGCTCCCTGTGGGGCTGGGACACGAGTGTGGCACCGCCTTGTACCAGGTGGATACACTGCTGCAAATCACATCTTCAGAAAAGGTACAACCCATCAAAGCCCTGCTTTTGTCTGTCTTAATAATTACCTGCGCTTCTTTGTTGTGTTTTTTGAAGTGCTCCTGTATGAAATAGTCTTCTCTTTCCCAGGTCTCTGAGAACCCCCAGCTCCATGCATGCAGCTCCAGGGATGGCAGCATTGTTGTTGTGGACAGATCTGTGGCACTTCTGGACAGCACTGGGCTGTCTCTCCTCATGCACATTCAGTTTGGTGAGTTCTTTCCTTTGGAATTCCACTTGGCATGTGAAAACTGGCTTTTAAAATACCCAGGTTTGTACAGGAAAACATAGGAAGTGTCTGACTGTCCTGTGAAGGGAAGCATTATAACAAGTACCTAAGTAATAAAAAGTGGTTTTGGCTTCTGGACGCAATTAAATATTTCAGAATGTTTTCTAACTTTTCACTAAAGTGGGAATAATGGATACTGAAACCACTCCCTGTAGGCCTCTTTCTGTGCTTCATTTAGTCAAAATAATTTGTTGAAGAAATCTGGGACACTTTATTGTCCAATTCTTGTGTTAATATTTATTGACAAAACCCAAATCTTGATATGTGACATCTTGCCATGGAACTTTTCAGATACTCACGTGGATGTAGTGGGTATGTGTCAAGACAAACAATTCCTAGTGGTTGGTGAGAGAAGTGGCAGTTTACATCTTATCCACATCCCATCAAAACAAACCTTGCTAACAAAGGTACAGTAACTTTTCTATTTCATTTTGCTGAGAATGTTTTGTTCTCAGACTTGAGCTTTTTAAAATTATTCTTCCAAATACCAAACTATCAATATAATTGTCTTTTTGACCACATATTTTAACCAAAGAGGTGAAAGAGGCATTTCTGTTCCCATGAGTAGTGAATAAGGAAAATCTGTTTAGGAATGGCATGCATAAACAAGAACCTTCATGAAAAAAAAGAAAAGTTTAAAGTTTGAACCCATAATCAATATTTTAATTTTTTTAGTGAAATACAGAATAATAGTCTTTATGCTGTTTCTATTTTAGATTTTGGTTGAACAATCTACAAGTGAAAAGACTTATTTAAATCTCTTTTTTGTTAAAGATAATGCAGATGCAGGTAAGAACTGCATGATTTTCTTCTCCCCCTTGTGGTTTTGTTTCCCTTTAATAACTCTTGGGAAAAGAGATTACAAAATAAGTAATACAGAAAAGCATAAAGAAAAGTTAATTTTATATGCACAGTGCAAAGTTGTATAAGATTCTTTATCTCATTAATTATTTTACAAATGCTATAGCAAACAAACATTCAGAACTCAACACCTCTTTCTTTTGAGGTTGTGCTAAATATATGAAAAGGCTTAAAAAGAATTCCATCTATCAGACCTCAGTAGTTCTGTTCTATAAGCTCCCAGCCCTGCATTCTGCTCCTAGTTGGAAATGACAAAATTTTTGTTCTAAATAGTCTAATCTACTGGTCAGGTGATTTTTGGGGTCACTTATTTCACTGTCCTGTTTACAAACAAGTCTTCTCTGTACTTGCTCTTCAATACTTCAGTTTGAAATATTTGCTGGTTTTTTTTAGGTGTTTATCACATGTTTATTCTCACAAGCAATGGATGCTTCTGCATTATGTGTGTCCCACTTGGTCAAACACAGCAAGGTAGGATAAGCTACAGACCCTTTGGGGTTTCATGGGAACAGGGAGATCTCTACTCAAAAACTTTCTTTGTACCTTTTAAAAATGTTGAAAATGTTTATTTAACACTGATTTTTAATTTTTTTTTAATATTTAGCAATTGAGAAGATGGATTTGACTACAGCAAAGCAAGTAAGGAACACCTGCAGAACTGGTGAAATTGTTAAAAGTGCAGAGTTTGTAACCAAACTTTGTTCTGTGAATTCTATTGACCAGTCCATTGTTCCACCTCATTGCTGTGATTGTTGCTTTTTCTGCACGTTTAGAAATGAGCAGAGATTTTATCCACTGGTTCTATAAACAACTCTTTTTCTTCCCCATCCCTTCCTCTCCCACCCACAAGTTACAAGGACAGATAAAGACAACTTTCATTGCCACGGGAGAGCATCACAGCCTGGGCTGTCAGGATTTTGTGATCAGCAACTCAAGAAACAAAATCCATTTAATAATTGGGGTAAGCACTGAGAATGTGATCATAACCATTTTTATGTGAACAGAGATGGCATTTTTGGATCTGCAATAAAATTTGAAATAGAAGCTTGAAATAGAAGCTCATCACAACATTTTTGCTTTTCCTTTCCTTCACTGTAAATTTAAAGATTCAGCCTGTCCATAGTTTTTTCATAAGGAAATAACTGTTGTCATTTCCAAAATTACTTTGTTATGATGGATGAGGGGAAAATATTTTCACCCTGAGTTTCTGAGCTTACTAAATCTTAGTTCCTGGTTTGTACAGGCTAGATTGTTTATAGATACTGTCCTTGAAATCATAGACAAAACCAAACCTGGCAAGAATCTTCCAATCAGGTTCTCATTCAACAAGGCCTGCTGAAATAACAAGGTCTAATTCAACAAAGCTTTTAAACATAAATTAAATACAGGAACTAATAAAGAAATTAAAATATAGACATGCTTTGAAATGTAATTTGGGACTTCAAACAAGTTCTGAGTTTATTTTTTGTAGCCTGTTGAATTTAAAGGCATTTTCCTCAGTAGGCCCAGTGGAATTTCATTCAGCTTTTATCTTCTATGAGAATGGAAAGTGGATATTTTGAAATGCTGTTTTCAAAGAGCCAAAAGCCTGGTCTTGAAAGAAGTGAAAATTTTAAATTAAAAATAAAGAAATCAATGTATTTTCTGAACATCAGCAGAAGAACAAAGTTAAATTTAATTTTGCAGCTTTCCAAGTTAAAGATCAGTTGTAGAAGCAGACATGTCAGTGGACAATTATCTCCTGTCTGACCCCATTTTACTTTGCCTCTCCTCACAGGGTAAAGGTGATTGTGTGCTCTCCAAATGGGAGGTGGAACCCAGCAGTGCCCTGGTGTCTGCTCAGAGTTTTGCTGATTCAAGTCTGATCCAAGGTAAAGAAGGTTTGATCTTTTTATAGACAAGTATAGATTTCATATTTAATTGCAGAATGTACTGATTTTGGGTTATGTCATTGTTTTTAATAAATTCACATGTACCAAACAACATTTTTGTAAAGGTACAGCCAAAATGTACCTTCAAAATTGCAGTTTAATTCAGTTACAGAAATCACAATTCTCTTCAAACTAAAATTTGCACAGTGCTAGCAAGTTCCATGAGGTTAAACCACGAGGTTTCCAACACTTGGTTGTGTGTTTGAATTTGTTTTTGATTCTGATACATTTCTCACAAAATATAATGAATTTATGTGAGCATTAATACTTTAATTTTAATATTAATTTTAATATTAATATTTTTAGGTGCTGCAAAACTTCAAGTCCTCGACAATCAGCTGTTTGTTTTGGATACAGAGGTATGGGTAATGATTTGGTTTAATCTTCACTTTACAGTGTTCTTAAATCAGTTTATAAACATATTTTTAAGGTTTAAAGTGAAGTTTCTTTAAAATGGATGTGTTTATATTTATTTGTGTTTATATCAAGAGCATCTTGATCTTTCTGTGTTGTTTTTTTAAAAATTCTATTCATTATTTAAGCCACAAAATGTAGTATTTTCCTCAAAAATTGTCTTCTATGAGGAAAATATGAAATCATGTCTGATTTTTTTTAATCTAGAACATCCTAAGCACATGGGATATTTATTCTCTCACTCTCATTTGGGATTGGCCTTTATTACATATTGAAGAATTTCTCCTCACTACTGAGTCAGATTCCTCTCAAGTCACGTGGTAAGTGCAGTGTTACAGCACCAATCCTGACAAGTGAGAAGTTGGTATTTGTTTTCATGGAATGCAAAATTTTCTAAAACACAGAAACAAAAATATTTCACAGTTTTAACCTAAGATTATTACAGCAAATTTTGCTTTCTTTTATCTCTTTCTCATTCCTAAGGCAAGGGCTTGCCAATGTGAAACTGATTGTCATGACAATGCCAGATGACAAACAGGTAAAATCTTATCTGTGTTCTGTTCCTTGATTGTTATGCAATTGCTTATAGGAAAAAAAGGGGACAGGGGATGGAGGTGACAAAATATTTGGGGAACAGAGAATTCTGAGGAGCTTAAAGCCCAAACTGAAGTGTGGCCATCAGGGTCTAGCAAGTGAGGGATTTTTGTGGTGGTGACCAGGCCAAGCTGTCCCTGGTTGGGATTTTTATGGATGGTTTGGTGTTTTTATTTATTTGATTTTTTAAGGTAGGCAGACAAGGAAGAGCAGCAAAATCTATTATAATCCAAAATCTATTATAATCTTACACCCCTTCACAGATTTCTTCAGAGCAATGTCTCTGCTGCCTTCAGCATTTACCCCCAGGTATAGGCAGTGCAGCCAACTGAAATAAAACACCAGAATAAACATGACACAATTTTAAAAATTAGTTTAAACCTGTTGAATAATAGACCTAGAGAGAGAGAGGGAGGAAACATCAGAAGTTTCATTAATGTTCCTCAAACTGAAGATCTTCATTCCATAAAAAGTCCTACAAATCTGCCCTCTAATTCCACAAGAATTCAGAAATGATTCTGCAAATATCACTTTATCACCAGTGTAAGAGATAAAAGTAATTCTGACTTCTTTGTTTTCTCCCTTTTTTTTTTTTTTAATAGATGAGAAGCCTAATGGTTTTTGCATTGCCAACTATGCAACAGCTCTATTCTCTGGAAGTGTCTCTTGTTTCTTCCCTTGTTCAAAGTGGGATTTGGACAGTAGGTTTTGTTGATTTTTTTGTTGTTCTTTGAAGAAACATAGTTGTATTAAGTTATTCTTGTTAGGTTAGAACCACCTCCTGCTAGAAACAATGCAGGAACCCTGCAAAGAAAGATTAAGTGATGTCCCCAACAGACAGAGAAAAGTATCCTACTATGAAGCAAACTGAACAATTTAAATTTAGTCTGAGGTCTCTTGCACTATTTAACAGCACTGCCAGTTGTTCCTACTGCTGTTACAGCTAAAAACTGAGGGAAGTTTTTAAAGTTCTCTTAGCATAGAAAAATGTTCTGGATTTATTTGGAATTTATTTCATTTCACCTGATGGTTTCTGTCATTGCACTCTACAGGATACAATATATTTCCTGGAAGGAATTCATGAAAAGCATCAGATGTAAGATAATATTTTGTTTGTAACTAGCTCATTATTATTATATAAAAATGGCAGATAATTCCACATAGAGCTGATAAATTCACACAGTTCTCTCTCATCCTCAGGCCCTCTGAAGACCCAGTTTCTATAGTAGTGATGAGAAGTTTAACTGAAGCCTTGCCAGAAAATAGGTACTGGTTTCTGTGAAAAATCATTTTATTATATTTTTTTTAAATATCTGGAGTTACACTGAAGTGCTTTATTTTGTTTCATCCTCAGACTAAGTCGTTTACTGCACAAACACAGATTCACTGAAGCAGAGAATTTTGCTACTCAGTTTGGACTGGATGTTGAGGTGAGTTGTTCCTTAATGACAAACACATTTCAGATTATTAATTATAACTGAAATTATGAATAAGGTTCTTGCCCTATAATCCAATATTACAACTATCACCAAAGCAGTGGAATGTTACCTTATAAAACATCTCACCATATTTGTATTGTTTTTTTTAACAGCTTGTGTACAAAGTAAAAGCAAACACTATTTTGGAGAAACTGGCTGCAGCTTCTCTTGGCAGTTACTCCCAGGAAGCCTTGCTGGATCTTGGTAATGAAGCCAAAGAAAATTTGCAAAAAATTCAGGTTTGTTTCTATTTCTAACCTCTTTCCCTACTAAAGCAATTCAAATTATGAAGGGACTTGGAATTAATTTCAGTTGTTTCCTCATGCAAACAGGACAGCCAATTTGTTGTGAATTACTGCATAAATGCTCCCTGGCCTCTGTATGAAACCACTCGAGAAATGCTGAATTATGCTAAAGTCAGAGTAAGGGTTTATTTATTTCTATTTCTTCTACTCTTCAATTTCTATTCCACCCTTCTGTACATCTTGAGAGGAGCACAGACCAGTTGCAGTCATTGCAAAAGGCAAAAGTAAAGGCAGTATAAATCCTATGTAATCAAACATGAAGAGGCAGCAAGTCTTGTTCCAGCCTTTGGTATTGCTCAAGGGCAAACAAGAGCTCACAGTTTGATTTTTGTGTCAGAAAGCAGGGTTTAGTTTTGAGTAGCAGTTTTTTTAAGTACCTTTAAAATATTAATTTTCAAACTAAAGCTCAAAGTAGGTCACCTTTTTTGGTTTCTTTATTTTACCTTTTCATCTTATCAAACAGAACCAGAGAGATCCACATTGTCTGTGTGATCCTCCATCCATGCAGAAATCCGTCCAGGTTAGATCCCATCTAACACTGTAAAATTTCAATTTACACAAGTCCTGACTTTTTGCTCATGTCCTTACTGCACTCACAGTCCTGCCTGGCATGTTCTGAATTGTCAGCCAAACCCTTTCATGCCATTTTTCAGATCTTGAAGAAAGACAACAGAAGCAATGCTCCACCATCTGATGGGCCTCCAGTGTCCATAGCTGAGGTGAGGACAAATTTCTTGGATCTGCAGTAATACATCATATAAATAATTGTAATGTAGAGTTTTACAAACTGTAAATTCAGATTATAACTGTAAACTACTGCTGAACTTTTTTAAAGTCTAAACAAAGTTGTATTTTATAGCATGAAAGAAAACCACAGTAATGACAGATTCAGAAATAAGCCATTCCTTCAGTCATAAAAAGATTCAGTTTCAGAATGCTGCATAAATTGAAGACAGAACCTTTGTTAAAGTACTTTTAGGTATTTCATTTTGTTTCTTGTTTAGTCCTGTTGTAAGTCCATCCTGTTGTAAGACCATCTGCCTTCAAGGAGAATCAGTGCTGTAACCATGTAATGTAACAATATGTTAAGCCAGATATTAACCTTAAATCTGATTTACATTCAGGTACTGAGAGCTCAGGCAAGGCTTACAACATTCTGTGAAGCTTTTGGACTAGAGAAATTCAGGTTTGTTTGTTTAAGATTTAAAGTCAATTTAATTGTGGTTGTTCAGCCTGTACCACTGAATTTAAAATTATTTTAGTTTTTTAGTTTTAATTCATTTAACTTAAAGCTCTTCCTTCTCTGCCTGGAGTTTCCCATCCTGTGCTGTGGAGAAGGGAGAATGCAGAGAGGCTGACTCATCCTGTATGTTGAAAACAAATTATCTGTTGCACATCCACTTAAATAGTTGGGGTTTTTTTGTTCAATATGTGTAGGAGGGATTGTTATTTTATACAAACACAAAGTACCACTCCTGTTGTTTCTTACAACATCCAGCACTAAGTAGAAAAGTTTTGAAGTCGTCCCCACATTTTCTTTGTTAATGACATTTCCCAAAACTTCTCTTCCCCCTCTCACTTTTAGTGGCATTGCTTGGACAGAATTCCTGAATAATGAGGACATGTTCAAGATTATTGTTCTCCAGCTGGAAGAAGGAAAGTTGGCTTGTGCACAGTACCTGTGGCTTAGGCATCAGGTGAGGTGGCACAGACATCTCTGGGGTTAAATCTCCAATTTTCCAGCCTCACTGCACAGGGGCTGTTACAAAACAGCTCCTCAGAGAAACAAAAGTCCTTGGCAGAATCTCATCAATCACCACAATGATTACCTGTTCACCTGCATGCTTAGGAAGCTGAACTTCTTATTGATTTAGGAATAAACTGGTATTTCTGATGGCAGAATTCATATTTCTAAGTCATGGCAGTTTGATTTATTTTGCAGTGCTTGTAATCTTCCATCCACTTTCTTGCAAGCACAGCTCTCAGAATTTTTAAGTGGATGTTTGCTGCCTACCTTAAAATCCTTTAAAAGTTATCACTCAAACTCCTTACTCTGAATGACACATTAAAGTTAGTGCAAGTGTGCTGTTATTTTATTTTTTAGTGCAGGACTTTCAGTTCCATGTCTGTTGTTTTCTCAATAAGACAGAACTGTAGAACAAGTCTGAGAGTAATAGAACAATGTGATTTGTAAAGAAATTCCTTCAATTAGATCTTTTTTTTTTTTTAAGAAGACCAAGCTCTACTTTTACTGAACAGAGCTGTTTATTAAATTTCTGTCTATGACTACTCTTTGTATTTCTGAAATTTCCTGACTCTTCATATTAGTGAAACAGCTTTACAGAGTATCAGATGAACATAAATTCCATGGATCTGTAATTGTTCTGGTTTAATATTTTAGGCTGATTTTGAAAGCAGCTTTGATGAGAAAATGCTGAAGGATTTGTTCAATGCCATCCATTTCACTGCTCCTTTGAAGGAACTTTGTGTGTGGCTTAAAAATTTTGTGATCCCCTTCTCAAGAAGAGTTGTACCAGATGGACAGGTGAGACTGACTTTAGAACTGTAAATTGGAATTTTCTCAGACTAAGATGATTTTACTGTCAGACCTCCAGACTTCTGAATGTCAGCAACTTGCTCCTCTGTCTTTGAAATGGATTCTTTTCCCTAGCTTTTACATTTAAAATTATTTCTTTTCAAAGACGTTTCTAAAGGCAAATTTTACTTTGATAAATAGCATAACTCTACTTGTAACTGCATTTTTTTCCAGAAAATATTAGCAAAATTGCTGGAACAAGCTGCTAGAAACCTTGAATTAACTGACAAGGTAAATCACACTGAGAAACTTGGCATCTCTGGTATTTCTGGATGTATATTACAGTTTGCTAATATCAATTATTTTGGACAGGCAAACTGGCCTGAAAATGGACTCCAGGTGGCAGAGATTTTTTTTACAAGTAAAAATCAAGGTGAACTGGGAGTGACAGCTTTTGGCAAGTGGACTCCTTTGGTAAGAAATGTAACAAATACAAGAATTATCTTCCAAGACTTCCAAGAGATTGTGTGTGCTAGAGCTGGAGTGGATGGTAATCAGGTCACTGATGGGTTTGGTGAAGATTTACTTAATTCCATGAAGGGAAAGAACCAAGTTCCAATTTCCATGTGGTTAAAAATTTTTAAAAAGTTGATGACAACCTTTTAATAGTCTTGTCTCCTAACATTTCACTTCTCACCACTGTTCCAGAGGTGTGGTGACTGTGAAGAGATACAGAGGTTAAAGAAGCTGGTAAATGATCTACAGGAATTGAGAGATCTCTACAGAAAATACAACTGCAGGCTGGCATTCTGTGATTTTGAAAAGGTAACCCTGCAGACACTTGAAAAAATGCTTTTCAGTTTGTTCTGAAGAGGAAAAGAATCTTACAACATGTGATTTAAAGTTAGACAAAAGAGGAATCCTGATGGATGTTGGTATAAATTTGTGGAAATGTATCAATTTCCATTCATAAATTGCTAAGACTATTTAATAAGTTGTGTTACAATTTTTTCTTTCAACTCAGGTTGTAAATCTAACATAAGATACTGTGAGAAGTGTGGCTCAAACTCCATGGTTTGCAGGTTATTACAGATCATCTATTGTGCAGCAAGCACTTGAAACAGAGAAATCAGAAATACAACTGAACAAGAAAAGCTTTGTAAATGAAAGGATTTTTTTGAGCCAAAGAGGGATTCTTGCTCTGGAAATCTTTCAGTTGATTTCAGTGGCCTCTGGATGTTGGATTGTGTGTCAGAGATGTGAATGCCTTGCACTGACATGTGTGATGTTCTGACTTGGCCTTTTCCCACTTGCTGCCCAGGAAAATGCAACCACGATTGTGTTTCGCATGCTTGATAAAATCTTGGCACCAGAGCTTGTCCCATCAATTTTGGAGAAGTTTATAAAACCCTACCTGTGTGAACACAACCTACAAAAAGATGAGCTGCTTCTGCAGTATGTCAAGGTATCCTTATTTTATTCCTTTAAAAAAACCTATTTCAATATAAAGAAATAGAAACCAAGTCTGATGAACCTTTGAATTTACAACTGAATTTTAGATAAATCCTATTCCTGTCAATGAACTTTATGATAGTTACTATTTCAGTTATGAAACAACACCTTAATGCCCAGAAAACTTTACATTTTTGTTGATACTATAAGATACTCCTATTTTTTGTGATTTCACATGGTCTAATCTCCTTTATCAACACTCAGGATCTGCTGGAGCGTTGTCGGACACGTTCTATTTCCGTGTTTGAGACTGCCTGGGAGGCCAAGGCAGTGGCTGTCATTGGCTGCATCTCTGACACAGATGTAAGTAGGTTGGATGAAAGGCATCAAGTGACTCCACCACATCAGTTCAGAGCAAAACATGATTTTTACATAATCCTCTGAGTGCATTTTTAAGGAGTGCTACGAGGAGAAAATAGTGTGTATCTTCTTACTCTATTTTAGTCATCTCCCTTGTGATGTTTTTTGAGGAGATGATTGTAGTTGTGATGTCATCACATGGAAAATTCACCAATTTTAATATGTATGGAGCCCAGTCTCATAAATGACTGCAAGCATTTTTTCTAAGCTTGACACATCTTAGGGTGACAATGCCCTTTATGCAAGTGCAGATTGGGCAAGGAAATAAAATACTTGTCTAAAGGGGTCAGTCACACCTGAACAATACTTCAGGGGACTACTTTGAAACTTGGTTTGTAAAGGGAGCTGTTTGTGTTCCTTTTGCAGCTGAAATTTGATGCAGTCCTGCAGATCATGCACGGGGCTGTGGTGCCATGGAGTGCAGCAGTGGAGCAGCTGGTCAAACAGCACCTGCAAATGAACCATGTCAAGTAAGCAGCATCCACAGGCTGGGGAAATTCTGTGTGCCTGATGTGGTGTGATGATTGAATCCCATAGCTGGGGGTAGCAAAGGGAGTAAGAGTGGTTGAATTTGTGCCCAGAGTGAAGCTGCTGCAGGAAAGTTACCGACTGATGGAGATGAAGAAACTTTTGAGAGCCTATGGGATAAGAGACACCAATCTTCTAAAGGACAAACAGATGATAATGGTAAGTACCAAGACTTTAGATTTCTCCAAAAATCACAGTGAACAGCACTTGGTGATTTTTTTTTTAACCATTTGAGTTGGTTTTTTTTAAACATCTCCCCTTCATTAGGAGAAAACATGAGTATTTCTGGAGAAGTTCTTTGAGATCCTGAGGAACCAGACAAATTTTCAGGGTTCCCACTTTAATTTCTCTCAGTTACACTTCAGCTTTTGCTAAGCTGCACTAGCTTTTCTCCAGATAAAAGTTTCAGGCTTCCAGGTAACTTGCTTGATACAAACCAAACAATTCCATTGGTAAAGCAGCATTTATAAACTAATTCCTTTGTTACCCTGTACATCAACAAACTAAAGTCCATTTCTCTTTTCTTCTCACAGAGGCTTGTGAAATACATTCTCAAACAAGACACCCCTACTTGCTTGGAGGATGCCTTGAAAATGGTGGAAGCCTACATGCTGCCCACTGGGGAGGTCTACTTCCTGAGGGTGATGGATCTGATTGACAAAGAAAGGGTAGGGAAATACCTGATCCTGGAATTTACAGAGGCCTCTTGATGAAACAGGGGCAAGCTGTATTGCTGCAATCTTACAAGCAGTTTGCACACTTATTAATTCAAATTATTAATTGGACACCTAGCTGCCTATGTTTAGCATTGAAAATGAGTTCTTTGTCAGAGTTTTATCCTTTTGTGGCAGAGTAGGGTGACTCTGCATGACCTGCAGTACACCAGATGAGTTTGGAATTGAAGTTTACCCATTTTCATGTATTGTTTTTGCCATTGTGCAGCATCAGAACAAGAATGAACACATAGCTCAGCTTTTGCAAAAGCAAATGCCCTTTCCTTTTGATTATTTCTGTTCTAATTTTGTTTCCTTTTCTCCCTTCAGGGAGAAGAAGCTGTGGCTTTGTTAAAATCTCTGCCTCTTGCTCAAGCTGAGGAAGTTGCAGAAAGATTGACTCTGGGAGGAAGGCTGGTGTTACAGAACAAAACAGATGATCCTGAAGAGGTACCAAAGCTTTTCACACCACAGAGTGTGGACACAAGTTATTCTGAGAAGGGAGAGGTGTGGATAGTTCCTGTGAGAGCTAACACACTGTGGAGTAAACATACTATACCTATAAAATATCTACTGTTTCTAGAAAGGATTAATATGTAAAATTTTCTGTTCATTTGCTTTTCAACTGATTGTGCCTTTGTAATTGTTGCTAAAGGAGTTTGTGGAATGTTGCATTGTACTCTAAGAGCTGAAGCCCAAGTCTGTTCTGACAACATTTTAACAAATAAATACAAATCTCTTCCTTTCCTGCAGCAAAACCAACAAATGTTTATGACCAAGACACTGGTGGAAGTCCTTAAATTCTGGTTCAGGACTCAAAAAGGTAAAGGTACAGCTTCAACATCTTCTATCTCCCTTGTGTAAATGGAATACAGATATAATTGGTTTTGTCCTCTAACAGACAACCCAGTGAAGAAATATGAATGTGGAGAAAATCTGAAGATGTTTGAAACACTTGCTACCCTGCAGGTGGGTATTTTTGTTTTAAATCCCTTTTGATTTACTGTGGTTGCTCCAATTGTTCTCATCACATGAATCAAATTAAAACTTAATTGTATTTATGACATGCATGCAAAAGTTGTTTTTATTATTGACTTCAAATTGATTCTAAGGCTGATGAAGCAATTAAATCTAGTCTGGGAAAATTCTCAATTAGAACTCAGTTGTCTATTTAAACCAAAAATTAGATACTCTCACTAAAACCTTAATTGCTGATACTTCAAAGAGTTCATAATAGAGTGCTGTAAGAATTAATTAAGATCTCAGGACAGCAGGTAAAAAAAAAAAGGAAATTACATGGACACAAATACATAACTTTGTTGTTTTTGTTGTTGCAGGAGTATTTTATCTTTCTCTCAGATAAAGAATACAGGAACCCTTCACTGATTTCTGCACTTCTTGAGGATCACATAAACTCTTATGAACGTGTCAGATCTGCATCCAGGTCTGGAAATGTGCAAGCAGTGAATTGTAATTCAGAAGGTGGCAAGCCCAAAACCTCTCCCACTGAATCCAGGTTGTACAGACTGGCTTTGCTCCTGCAAGTCTCAAAGCATGAACTGGGAGAAAAACTGGCCTTGAGAGCTCTGGATGATGGAAAAGTAGAAGTGGCTGTCAATATTTGCAGGTAAAAGTGCAGAGCTTTTCAAGATCATCACTTTTAATGGGCTTTTCTGAACTATTTTTGCCACTTTTTTGAATTATATAGAGCAAAGGGGTTTTGTTTTAGATAAATAATTAGGACAGAATTAAGTAAAAGCCCTAAGAATACTTTTTTATTTTTAACATCTTCTTTCTCAACAGGGAGTTCTGTGAAAATAGCTGGAATGAACATACAGGGAAGCTGCTGTTTGCAGTGTGTCAAAGGCTTTGCCATATGCTGGGAGCTGATGTTGCCATGATCATTCCTGCTGGGATGGATCTTCCAGCAGTGATCCATGAGCTGGCTGGCCAAGCAGCCACACTCTGCAGTCCAGGTAATTCCAATTTTTACTTGTGTTCATGTTGGGAGCCCAGCTTTCCACCCAGTGCTCAATAAAGCTGAAAACCAAGTGAATTTCTAGATCTGCACCTGTGAAAATAGGTGCTGCAATATTGTTTCCTTTTAATAAGACAGATGAAGCTTCCATTCCTGCTAATGATCTCAGTATTTTTACAGATTTGGTGTTGGATTGTCTGGAACTGTGTAAATACACTTCACTTGCCAAGGAAATTCATGGACAGTGCCAAATGGACAGCTATGAATTTACAGCAGAGGTATTTTCTGTGCTCTTCACTCACTGTATGCATTTGCTCTCTCATTTCTCCAGCACTCTTTTATCAAAGAGCTAACAACAAAAAAAATCCACAAATAAAAATTTCCTAGAATCTGTGTGTTCTTCAGCTTAGAGAACAAATTGATTTGAGTCCTAAAAGCAGTGCAGCTGTGGGACAAGCACAAGTAACATCCTTCACTTACATATCAGCACAATAAATCCTGAAAACAGTGATTTTATCAAACAGCTCCTGCCAGGACTGGCAGAGAGCTGCCTTGAAAATATGGCAAGGAGAGTTTGGCTTTTAAATGAATGTATTATGTGAAAGCTTTCCCAAGAGTTCTGTAAAACTTTAGGATGATCAAGTTCTTGAATAGCAGCTTTGTTTTCTGTTTAGGTCAAGCTGTGCTTTAGGCTACTTGAAATGAATGGGCTCTTACAGCTGGAGTGGAGTAGAGCAGAGTGGCTGGCCTTGTTTATCCACTAAATGTTATTTTTCTAGAAAATGGTCCATTTGCAAAATGTTGGCTTAGAAATTTGGCCAAGGATGTTTATGAAAGCCTCCATTAAATTGAATAAGAGTACATTTTGGCTTTACAGCTAAACAACTGCAACATGAGAGACAAATGTGGCCACTCTAGGTAGGAAATGGATTTATTGCCACTGGCCATTTAACAGAATTACAACTTCCAAATAAAACATCATGTTCTATTCCTGTATTCCAAAACAGAAACCTGTTAGAGGACTCACTAACTCTGTACTTCTGATAATGTTCTTACTTAGGCAACATCTTCTGGAGGAGATAAAGATCCCTATGAAGAGTGGACTAATGATGATTTCTTTAAAGAAGATGGGATAGTCCTTGACCCTCAGACATCTCTTCCAGTTGCATATGAACTCACTTCTGCTGTTCTGCCTGTTTGTGGTAAGCTTGCTCTCCTCAACAATATCAAATCTGTGTTTCTTATTGATTTTTATCTAGAAATATAAATAATTCAGCTTGTGTGTGGAAATTATCACCTCAGAAATCTCAGTTAGACAAACTCACAGTAGAAATACCCATCAGGGGGTGTAGAATGGAGAGATGACTTTGGGTTTGGTTCTTATTTTCACAGATGCAGAGTTTAATGTTGACTGTCCCACCCAAGGGATTTACATACAAAGCAGTCACTGAAAACTTGGATTTCTTTGTGAGGCTTAAAGATATTTTCTGCTAGAAAATAAATTCTGAGCAGGCACAGTTAAAAATAGCAGCAAATGGCTCTTGGGATTTGTGTATCTCTATTTTATGTCCTGTCCTGTGGTATTTTTAGGGTTCTCCCAGACTTGCTGAGTTCCTGCACACTGCTGATAAGCATTTTCTGTCTTTCAGAGGACAAGCTGTACCCCCTGGAGTTTCAAAGCCTGGCACACAGAACATTCATGGAAGGTATCACACACTGCTTGGGTGGGAAAGGACCTTAAAAAAATCACCCAGTCAAAAATTTGTGGTTTGGACTGAAATGGGAACCTGTACTGAATTAAAAGCCATGAGAATTTTAGATTTTAAAGGGAACTAAGGCACATCCTGACTCATAACTGTAATAAAAAGAGAAAGTGCTCTGATATTAACTCCAATATGCTTCATAATTCCATTCTGGGCTTGTTTTTGAAATATTTCACAGGACACAACTTCCTGCTGCCTGTTGGATCTCCCTTCTCTGCAGCAGTGCAGAACCTGCTGGAGTGCAGCCAGTTCCAGCTGGCCCTGCAGCTCACAGTCTGGGGCTGTGGCTCCTGCCTCCAGCACGGCATTTTAACCACCCTGGATCTGGCCCTGAAGGAAAAGGTGACTTTTAGCATGTTTAGAGATGTTCTCTAAGGACTTGGGAGCAGGGAAAGGCTCTCACCATCATCTTTTATTAGCAAACTTGATCAGATGTTGAGTCAGTTTGTGAAAGGAGCTGGTGATTTTTTCCCTCTTTTTCTCTCTTTGCAAAGTGTGTTCAGAACTGAGCTTTTATTCCTGGCCTTCCTGCAGAGACTAGAGTGAGTGTTAATAATGGTTTATTCTGTTCCTTCATGTTGTTTTACCAACAAGCACTCTGAAAACAAATCCTTTTTCTATCTAGAAGAAATCTTTGTAAGGCCTTAAATAAATCTGAAAATACAATTACTCTAGCACCTCCTACCATGCTGTAAATGACAAGTTGAAGATTTAGAATTCCTTTTAATTAGGTGCTGTTTTCTTCACAACAGTCACATGACAGCAATGTGCTCCTCACTGAGACCAGAAGCTTCCTCCTGGCTATGAAGGAGAGGAGCAGTTCAGTGATCAGGACCTCAGTCCTGAACTTACTACACAAGGTGAGAGTCACTTGGGAAGGCTGAGGGAGCCACTTTGTTCTGCTCTCCCTGGCAGCCACATGGAATTGTTTCAGTTGGAAAAGATCATGGAGCCAACCCTTAAACTAAAGCCAAGTCCACCACTAAAGCATGTCCTGAGCACATCTTTAACCACCTTCAGCAGTGCTGAAAAACCTCCCTGAGCCTTTCCCAAAGAGGCTTTGGGTCCCTTGTGGGCTGTGGCTCCTTGTTCAATTTGCTCTACTTGAAAGGTTCTGAACACTGGGAACATCACCTTTGTGACAGTAATGGCCTTTAGGATCTGTAGGTATTCTCTAGCTCATTTGAAATCCTGCATTTGTTTTAGATTGGTAGGTTTTTTTTTTCCTGGGTGGGAGGACTTTTTAAGAAGCTCAGTGCAAAATGTGCAATTTACCCTTTTCTGAGGCAGCTTAGACTGAGGGAAATCAAACTGGTGTCAGGAGATTCAGATTTTAAATTTTAAATCCTGAAATGCATTTTTCCCCCTCTCTAACTTGAAGACATGTCTAAATTATGGAGTATTTTTCCTGTGTTACACTTAATACAAATACACCTATTGAAGAAATGAAATAAATTCCTAAGGTTTATAATTTTTTTCTCCCAATCCACAGGTGTTCAACTCTCGTGTCATCGATCAGAGCCTGGCCCTGGGCTATTGCACCATTTTACCCAAGGAAGAAATGATCAATAAACTGTGGGACATCATAAACAATTCATGGCAGAATTACAGAAAAGTTCTGGTAAATTCCCAAGGCCTTGAGTTTCTTCAGCAAACAGAGAAAGTTCAAGAGATGCTTCATTGAGGGCCCTGGGAGAGGAGCTGCCTCTGTAGCACAGTGGGAAGTTGTGTCAATATTGGTGTGATTTTTTACCTCATCATGAATTATTCCAAAGTTTGAAATTATTTAATTCAGGTCCCATCTTAATTTAGATCTATGTTATATTTTGGATAAGTTGTCCTCTGGCAGCAATTCTCAAGAATGGAATGAGTGAATACATCTCTTAAAATAGAAAGGAAGATGGGAAATAAAGAAATGGGGAGTAATGTAATTTCTGAGAAAATGCCTAAAAAGTACCTTTTGTACTTTCTACAATGTTAGGAAAATATTTTACAGAAAGTAAATTTTAAAGCAGCTTTGAACTACCAGCTCAGGAGGTGAGGCAGTCCTGGCACCTTCTCAGAGGTTTGTTTTCATTTTACACAGTTGTGTGATAATTTTGATTTGTTTGAAGTTCCTCTAAGGATTTAGACCTCAGGATTCCTGATTTTCAGGTGATTTATAAGACTTGTATCCACTTCCCTCCTTCCTTCTAGGCAGTAGCTCTGGTGGGAGCAGAGCTTACTGACCAATATGGTGAAGCAGAAGAAAAGAAAAAATTCCAGGAATTGGTTATTGATGCAGAATGGGGTATCCAGCTTGGTAAATTTGGTGTAAGTTTTTATTTATTTACTTATTTTAGAGTTTTATTAACCAATCAGTTAATAGCAATATAATCTGAGATGTGTGTGAATTTTTAGACAGATTTCCCATTCAAATGTAAGCAAATTTTGGGTTTTGATTTTTCGTTCTGCTTGTCTGCATAAATAAACATCAGAAATGGAAATGCAATAATTGAGGGGGCTGCAAAAAAATATTTAAGTTCTTAAATATTATTTGGCATGGGGGATAATCAACAAATCCACTGCTCTTTCCTGCTCTGAAAGTGTCTGGATTGAAACTAAAAAGTCAAAGCTTCACTTATAAGGAATTAATTTTTATTTTATCTAAAAGATTCTCATAAGATGAATGTGTTTTTATCTGCAGATTTCTTTTGAGACTGTGTTTAGGCAGCCACCAATAAGGAAGAAAGAGCTCATAGGAGTGCTGGTACAAAACCCAGAAGTGGACACATGTCTCATCTTGAATTACTGCAGGTACTGATTCCATCCAATCTATTGCTGTAAAAACATCCATGGCCACTGAAATCTATTTTGCTTTAAATAAATCCTAATGAATAGAAAATGCACACAGTTCTAAAAAATAAAAAAAAATAAATATGCTATTCAGAATACATCCTGCCCTTAGATTAATTTATTGATGAGGGGAGGAAACTCCTTCATGACACCAAAGCTCACAGAGAAAATAATAAAATCATTTTCTGTTCTTTGCTAGCACTTTCATGCTGGACAGTGATGCTGCACTGCAGCTTTGCATTGAAACCCTTCTGCTCCAGAACTCAAACACAAATGATGTTGAAGATGACTCTGCAGAAAGCAGGGAGAGGCAACCTCATTCCACATTACTGGCTAGAGCTCTACAAATCATTCCTCTGCTGAACAGCACCAAAGATCTGGTCATGAGCCTCAGTGGAATATTGTACAAGGTAAAAAAATAAAAAATTACAAAATAAAAAAACAACACAGCCACATCCCTGGAATCTACATCTAATAATTGCTGCATGTCACCTGAATGACAGATGAATAATTCCACAGAAACTGAAAAGGTTGTGCTTTTCCAAGTTTTCTTAAAGCTTATAAATGTTAAATTTTAGTTTTCTCCTTCTCTACAAAAGAAATTGCAGCCACATATCTGATTTTCTTAAAAGGCAGGAGTCTTTCATCCTCACTTCCCTTTAAAACTAACCAGCCAGAAAAATCGAACAAAAAAGTAATTTCTAAGCACACTGGAAAAGTTCTACATTAAAAATAGGTGGGGGCTAAAAGTTATATGTTGGGGGTGTTTTTATTTGGTTGAGGTTTGATTTTGTATTTTGAAGGTTGGGGTTTTTGTAGGGCGAGTTTTTTGGGGTTTGGGAGTTTACTTTATTTTGGTTTTAGCACTTATTGTTTGGTCTTTCTGCAAAATCATGATGCCTTTTTTAAGGATTTAATAATTTTAGAGAATTATGTCATGATGCTTATATCAACATAACACTGAAGAAACAGTAATTAATATTAAAATTGGGAAAAAAATCAACACACTTGCATGTTTTTATAAGACAAATCATGTAAGATCTTCTAAAACAGATGATTATTTTGAACAGCTGGATCCTTATGACTATGAAACTCTGGAAATTGTCCTCAAAGTGATCCAAAGTGCTGATGAGAAGAACACCAGCATCCAGCTGAGCCAGGTGTGTCCAGATGTGTGACCTTGCTGATGGCACCTATTTGTCTATTTATTGATGGAGCTGTTCAGCACTGTTGAAATTAAATTAATTATTCCCTCAGAAAATAGCCTTTAAAAGTGATTTCTCAGCAATTTATGTTTTCTTATTTGTTTTTTTTTTTCCCTAGGCTTTGAGCCTCCTCAAACATCTGAAATCTTACACAAGGATTTCTGCACCAGTGGACAGAGAACACCAATATGTTTTGGAGCAGATGATTCCCTTGTCTCCAGCGGCTCACACCAGGCTGCCCTTTCACCTGCTGTTCTTCAGAACTTCCCAGAGTTTCTGGAGCATTATATGTAAGTTCAGCATCTCAAATTCCCTTTCTTTGCTCTCTCTGCCCTTCCAAGTGCCACACTTGATGTTGTGTATTAACTGTAATTCTTCATTAATGCACTTTTCATCCCAACTACTTCAGAAAGCTCTTCCTGTGCTCCCAAACTGCTGCCCACAGGATGAGAAATACAGTGCAGGGTTTGTCCTCAAATCCTTTCCTAGGACCTCTAAAATGTATCCACATATCCCAGCCCAGTGGAGATAATTTGGATCAGATCCTTTCTCTCCCAATGGAGGTCCCCATCCACCAATAAACTGCAAGAGCTTCATTTCACAGAGAGAGCTGCCAGTGAATTGTGAGACTCTCACAGGAAACTTTTCCTTTTCAGCTGCAGAGCTCAGTGAGGAAACCTTCCCAACCCTTCTGCTGATTTCCAAACTAATGAAGGTAAAGTAACAACTTGAAGGAACTGATTTAAGTATAATTCCCCCACACCCCAAAAAAAGAAGTTTCCTGTTGGGAAGGATAAGGATTTGACAGGGAGGTGTCACAGATATGTGTGTAGAACAGAAAGATCTTTGAATGTAGAATCTGAAGAAGGAATAGAAATGCAAGCAGGTTTTGATATAGAGGAAAAGAATTCCTGGGTAGCTAAGAAGGCAAAGAGCAAGAGAGTTGGAAGGGGCTTTTATGACTGAGCAAAGGATAAATCCACCTCAAACAAAAGATGTTTTTGCCAAGCAAAAAGATTTTCACAGACAAAGATGCCATGTTGCAAGTAGAGAAAAGATCTCAGAATTTTCCACTGCAAGAAAACTGAAAAACAACTTCCAGCTTAAACTGTAACATACTGCTTTTTGTGATTGGAAAATAGTGACATTAATATGGAAATGTTAGTAGTTGTGCTAGGCTATAAGGAATTGTAAAGGTGTTGATTGGTTGTCATGTATGAAGATGATTTACAATGAAAAGTATTGAACCAGAACTAGAGGGAGCTTTCAGGTGAACCCACAGTTTCCATCTTTCTTTTGATGTTGGCCTCACTGTAGAAGCTCTGACAACTCTTAATCTACTCCACCACTTCTCCAGGTTTCCCTGGATACCTTCCACATGTCTGCAGTTCAACACGTCTTTGAAAAAAAACTGAAACCAAAAATATTCGAAATGAGAAGCAGTGGCTCCACCTCCATTGTCAACAAGGAAACCATCAAAACTGTGCAGGCCCTCCAGTCCTACCTGCTGGCCATAGTCAATCCAGAGTGGGCTGTGGCCATGGCCCACAGGATTGCCCAGGAATTCCCCATAGGTGAGTTGGAAATGGGATGGGGAAGGGTGACCTCTTTTATGGTCAGAGATCACTCACAGCACATTAAAGGTGGTCTGAGAGTTCTTGTCTTGCAGCCAGGGCACAAAAGAAGACTCAAAAGCTGATGTTCTGAGGTTTCCAAGGTTGTTTATTCTTTCTTATCTAAGGAATTTTCTTTCTACCTTACAGTGATCCACTCTGCAGCTCGTTCAAGGCTCTTCTCCCTCCCTCTGGGGCTGGAGTTACCTTTTATACTCTAAATTATGTATGCTTTATTTACAATTTATTCCTAATACATGACACCCACATTACACTGTCCAGTTTTCCCTTCACCAATCCCAAATTGGCATCCTGACCCAGAAGATGGATGCCATGAAGAAGATGAAAGAAATTCTTACTACACCACAAATCCTCCTTCTTGTGTTCAGACCCTGATATAAACAATCTTTAAAACTTGACTTTTCTACCTTTTAACACACCAATTTACACTCTACTTATTTTTGTGACTCTGTAATTCTGGATATAAAGATGGTAATTTCTCCCAGGGACTTAGATGGAGCTCACAGGGATTTTGGGCACCTTGCCAAGGCTTCTGAGCCCCCTGCCCAGACTCCAGGGAAGCCAGGGGAATATCCTTCTAATTATTTTTAATTCTTCAAAATAAAATGGATATAGTATATAGTATAGGAAGGATTAATGAAAATTTATTTACTTCTTTCCCTTCTTTTTTTTTTAATCATTAAAAAAGGTCCTGACCATGTCCAGGCACTGAAATTCTGTCTCTATCTGGCTGACAAGTGGCTGAAGAGTACTACAGCTGAGGTAATGGAAACTTCTTGCCAGATTGTTTTGAAGTTCCTACAAAAATTACAAAATACTTCTCTTTGTATTTTAATTTTTGGTGTTTTGGGCAGTGATGTGAAAATTGTACCAGAACCAACCCTGATATGGGAAATACTTTTGGGGAAGTGACCCCCAGAAGAATCCCTTCTGTCCTGGAACATTCTGCAAAAACCAGGCTTGGTGTTCTTGGAGCTTGGACAAAAAATGAGCAGTTTTAGGGGAGAGTCATTTGTTCTCTCTCCTGTTGTGGGCATTTTTCTTGCTGGAATCTGTTCCAGCTTTGATCAATAGCATTATTAACTTTTGCTTACAGTTCCAAGATTTTTAGCTGTTTGCAGGGTTATATATAAAGAAAATGTGCTTTGACTTGCTTCTCAGGCTTGTTTTCACATGGTTTCCTTTCCCAGGGAAAGGTGAATAAGAATCTCAGCTTTGATTATAAATCTCAAACTTTCTGTGGAGTTGTTGTAAATAATTCTCTGTACTTAGTCACATGATTAGAGAGAACTATGCCAAAATTAAACTGAAATTTGAGCAGTCACAAGTTTTAGTATTAATCTTTTTTTCTTCTACATTTTATCTCAAAATCTCTTAATTTTTCCTACCTGTATTTTATTTGGCTCTTTCACAACACAGATTTGGAATTTTTTTCAAAATACCTTTCCTAGCTAGAGCAATGTGGTTAATCCTCTGTGTCTGCAGAAAAAATACCTGTGGGTACAGGTGTGGGGACACCTCTGAGGAGCAGATCCTGCTGTCCAGTCTGTAAAATGATTATTTTTCTTGTGCTTTTGAGTAAAATAAGCTTTTTCTGTAAAACTGTGGTGTTTTGCTAAAGGATGAGTCACATGGGAAAGCAGAAATTCTCCAGAGGAGCTTACATGCCCAGTACAAGAGAGCAGCAACAGAAAATGTCCTGATAACAAATAACTTGAACAGTGGGGAGCATCTAAAGTCCATTGTGAAACCAGCAAATCTGATTGTTTTACTGTATGAGCACCACAGCATAGACCAGAGATTCCAAAATCCAGCTGGCAGAGATTATCCAGGTGAGTTTTCCATCGTGCAGGCTCAAAGCAACTCTTAAAAACCCCAAATTCTGGTTTGGAAATAACACTGTCTGCCCCTTTTCCTGCAGATATCCATGTGGCAGCTAAGGAGATTGCTGAGATTAACAACTTGGACATGAACAAGATTTGTGACAAACTG
This sequence comes from Catharus ustulatus, assembly GCF_009819885.2. Taxonomy (NCBI): domain Eukaryota; kingdom Metazoa; phylum Chordata; class Aves; order Passeriformes; family Turdidae; genus Catharus; species Catharus ustulatus. The sequence goes on from NC_046238.1 coordinate 3,314,437, forward strand.
CTGGCCAAGTGGCTGTGTCCACCCCCAGGGGTGAGGCATCACTGTGGGGTTTGAAAAAAAAAATTGCCAATTATATAAAAAATGGGCTTTTTTTCCCTCTACTTGTTCAAAAAAGCTGGGGTTATTCTGTACAAATTGCCTTAGTTCTCATGAATCTGTTTAAGATTTCAGTACCTTCCTGAAATAACACAGCAGTGTCTGTGGTGAGGGGGTTTGAAAAGCTTTTCCTTCTCTTTGTGTAGAGATTCAAACCTTCCCTTTAGTGCAGCCAGCCTGAAAGATTTACAACTGCTTTACTCCATCAGCCTCACCAAACACTGCTTTTAGCAGGGATATCACCCAGCTTTTTATCCAAACAATGTGGAAAACTCATCTCAATTTTCATTTCTTTTTCAAGAAAACCCAAGAGATCTTTGGAGATGTACAGGAGGATGAAGAACTCCGAAGGTGTGTGTGTGTTACCTGCAATATGGTGAATTATTTTTAACTTGCCAGTTAAAAAATGGCTTTTTCAAGAAACCCAACTGTGTGTCTGTGATTCAGAGCTCACTGTTCTTATTTTTACTTTCTGCTGACATCACTTTTGAATCATCCAATATTTATTTATACCACAAAATGCCATTGACAATAACTTACATCTGTAAGTGCTTAAGAGCAGCTTTGTGGAGGTTTTCCCCTCCTTTTTCATATCCTTGCTCTCTTTTTGGCAGTGAAATGTTCCCATTTCAATGACAGCTGATGTGTTGGGTTTCAGCACCTGTACCTGCATTAAAAACAAACCCATTTTTGCAGGGTTATTTACCTCCTTCAGTCTCGCCCCATGGATTACAGTTCAAGAATGCTTTTTGCAATTACAACAGCTGACACATCTGTGAGTTGCTGAATTCTTGTTTTAGCTTTTTACTTCTTACTAAAAATCAAATGTTGTTTGCTTAACTGCAAGAGCTTCAACTTCTGCCCTTTGCTGGTTTGGTGTTTTGGGTGGTTTGGGATTTGTATGAGCTCTGTTTGTTCCTCCCTTTAACCTTTGGGTTAAAAGTGATTTTAATTGAATTTTGCTATTAACTCTCAAGAGCAGCCCTTGAACTCTGGGTTTTCTAAACTTATTGCTGATATTATCTGAAACAACTTCATGAAACATTTTCTGGAGTGTGCCTTAAATTGGCTTCAGCAGAACTTTAACCTCCAGTTTTTCCACACTTCATTATCTATGTGTTACCATATATCACAAGTATTTTTCTTGCCTGTATTACTACTCTGAAATCTAGAAAACCAGAGGATTTTATACACTTAACATGATCCTTTCTAGTTGTTCAGCCAATTGTTGTGACTTTGGGACTGTTTTCCCCTCAGCCCTTTGGTGACACTCAGCTGACATTTGCTCACAGGACCAGAGCATTCAGGTGTTTGCTGTACCTGGCAGATACCAAAACTGTGGAATCACTCTTCAAGAAATCCATTGAGAAAGTCAAGTAAGAGGAATTTTTTACTTATTACACCCACAGAAGGACACTTCAGTGTCATCCTGAGCTTGGATACATGGATTAAAATATAAACATCACCTAACTCCTGCTTTGGGGGGTTTCTTTTCACAGGTATTTCCTGAAGTGCTGCATTTATCTGGCAGAGTTTGAGATTTTGAATATTCCATACACTTATGAATCATTCCACAAGAGCCCTAAGGAAGGCATGATCAAAGGGCTATGGAAGAACCACAGTCATGAACCCAGGGTAGGATTTTTAAATCCTTTTAAATTTTGTTACACACTGTGTGAATTTCCACCCCTCTGCAAAGCACAGGCTTGTCTAAATATTTTTCTTCAATGTACTCTGGAAATGACAGATAAAAGCTACACCCTTTCTAAAATTAGAAAATAAAATACCACATTTAGATGGTTCAGGTTTTGTTCCTCCCATGTGTACAATCATTTTGGAAGTGGCTTGGAAAGGTTTGAAGATGATGAATTTCTGTTAAAATGCAGCATGTCCTTGCTCCCCTTCAGGCTGTGAGACTGGTGACAGAGCTGAGCTTAGAATACAAAGTCTATGATCCCCAGCTCTGGAATAGCCTCCTACAGAAACTCCTGGGCTTCAATTTGGTAAGGAATTTTTAAGGATAAAGTCCTGCAGCAAGGTGAGAAAAAAAGCTGGGTTTATCCAGTGATTTGTGAATAGATACAGGAGCTATAAACCATGATTACTTTGAGCCCTGAGATACTGAACTGGTGAAGATTTGAAGAATTTGAATGTTGATCTTAAATTGTTTTTAAAAGCCTTTCAGAATAAATCCTTTGGTAATAAATTGAAATTTTTCTTTTATCAATTTACATCATAGGCACATTGTTGTGTGCAAATACACACAAACTGTGCACACATGTTTGTTTCCATGTGTGTACATACATACATGGCCCCTAAAGTGTATTTATGATCATGGAAATCCTGATTGTTGCCATTCAGAATCCTAATTGCCTGTGGCTGTCAAACATGATGTAAGGTTGCTGCAGCCTAAGGAGGTAACAGATGTACCTGGCAGTGTGGTTGATAATTTTATTTATTAAACTACAAAACAAATTTCCATAGGTGTCAAAGGAACACCTTGGGAAACTCCAAGTTTGCATCCTGCTCACAAAACAAGCTAAATGCAGTTCTGTAGATTATTGCCAAATCTTCAGACACACCAAAGGACTTGAATTTTTTTTTCCAGATTCAGTATCTAAGAAGAGTTTTGGTTGCAATTACTGGGATTCCTTCATTATGGGAGGTAAGCAAATATTGTCTGGCTTCTCATCTTTTTCTTCACTTAGAGGAATTGGGAGTGTTTGTGTGTGAGGCATGAAAAGATTCTTTTTGAATTCCTGTTCTTTCTATAACAGTGCAATCTATCAGTGAACACTGGACAGAATCAGTCAGAATATGCCTGAATCTCAGACTCTGAGCTAAGGAAAGCAGTGGTAGGGAAGAATTCACCCAGGATAAATAAGAAGGAATATTGGCTTTTTGCAGGGGCAGTGGGTTGGGGTGTCAGGGTTATAACACACTTGGTTACAGTTGGTTTTACTGTAATTTGAACAAATCTTTGTTGCCACCAGATTCCCAGTTTCAGCCCAGCCTGGCGCAGTGTGGTCCTGTCCCCCTTCCTCACAGGTAGGGATCCACCTCCCTGTCCTGCTCCTGGAGTAACCTGGTTGTAGATTTACTACACCTTGTTCTCTTTCTTTCTCAGCCTCGTGTCCACCAAGTCCCAAACAGCTCCAGGAGTGTCGGGAGGGCTTTGAGATCCTGCTCAGGTGAGGTCCCAGTCCTGACCCAACACTGAACACTCTGTGCATAAACCAGGCTTTGCAAAAAGCTCCCTGCTTCATTATTTCATTCACAATTACACACAGGACCCACCAGAGCTCAGAGAGCCTGATTTGAACCAAAGCAAATTTGGAAATAGAATAGAATCTGGGATGGGATCCTGTGCAGACACATCTGTACCAAAGCTGTGCCCTGGACAGGTGGCCAAAGATTCTAAGCAGTCTACTCTGAAGGGAAAGAGAAACTGGATGTGTGATCTGGGGTTTTTTTCAGGCTACAAAATCCTCATGAGTTTGTATTTAGTGAACCTTCAATTTGCTTGGCCATTTCTGAAATGAATGTCAGGCAGAAATGTTGCTCTACCCAACTTCCAAACCTCAGGGCAGTTTTGCTGACAGCACTGAGCCATCCATTAAACAAATCACAGCTGGGAATTTCCCTCCTGATCTCCTGAAGGTGTCCTGTCCTGGCTGACCTGGATATTGTTGGAATTGCTAAACAATACACCCAGCTGGACCTCCCAGCTTTTGCCCTGGGGTGCCTCTTGGTCATTCCTCACTCTGAGAAGAGAGAGCAGCAAATTCAGGTAAATCAGAAGTTTTATGTCCTGTCTCTGCAAGGGAAATGTCCTTAAGCATGTCCTGCTCACCAAAGCAGGTCAAAGGGGAATTCCAGTTAATTCAGCACATCCCTGCTGATAAATGCTCAACATTTGCCACCCTCAAAGGCTTCTAGAGGGATCATGTGAACACTTCCTCTTCTTTTTTCTTTTAAAAGTTCAGTCATCCCCAGTAGCTTTGTCATCTGACTTTGCCTTTAGAGAATTTGAGGATGTTTTATGGGATCCCACTCATAAAACACATGGGGTGAAAAAAACCAAAACAGTGAAACCCAAGCCAGAGCAGATTGTAAGAAAAGTACTGAGTCCTGTTCTGGAAGGGTGCTGAGTTGGAAACTCCTGACTTACAAGGTTTGATGGTCACAAGTTCTGCTAGAAACCTTCTGCCTTAAAGCCACATCCTCACCATCAACTTTCACAATTTCCTTTCTCTTTTCATTTGTTTCCATTCATTTCTGCTCTGCATTGTTCTCCCACATGAAGTAAACTGGGACCAGTAAAGACACCTTAAGTTCTTAGGCTTCCAGTCATTACAGTTCACTCAGAAAGGTTTCCCCAAATCACAGCTTAAGTGTAAGAAACTCAGCCTGCTGCCAATGAGTCAAAAAATCCTGTGACAGCTACAGCAAAACACCATTTAAGATTTAAAAGCAACACTTTCAGTCCAAGCACACAGATCCTGGTTTGATAATTCTGTGTTTCAAAATATTTCTGAAGAAATCAAATATTCGTTCTGAGAGAAGAGTTCCTCCTTTAATCAGTCACAGAACAATAATGTTTTGTAACTTATTGTCACAAGGGTTTGTTATCAACCTGTAAGAAAGAAACTGTGCTGCAACAACTGGATGAGTACATGGACAGTGGAGAACTGGTAGCATTTGCTTCCCAGGTAAATAAATAAAATTCACTTCACTTCCCTTTGACTTAGAGGCTTTTTTTGATAGATAAATGTTCTTACCTAGGACTTTCTTTTCTTGTCCAGCCTTACTTGATATAATGTTCAAACAGTGTAAAATACTTGTGGAATGTATTTTTCTTTATGTTGTGCTACTCAAAACTTCTTGTACATACCCAGGGCTGCCCCTGTCTGGAGGGCAGCAGAACCACTTTGGTTTTTTTAATAAGTATTTAAAGCTAAAAGGCCAAAGGGTTTAGGAAACTGCACTTTTGCCTTGCCCTGAGCTGCCTCCCTATGGGCAAGTTTAAATCATTTCTCTCTCTGAACCTGGGATCAGTTTTCATAAAATCTGCCATTTCCCAGCACTTAAAAAAATCTTTAAAAAAAACCTTTTTCTGTATAGAGTCCAATATGAAAACTATAAGCTCTTACCATTCAAAAATAAAATCTTTTATCTAAAATATTAACACTTTTCATTACTCAAACTTAAATCTACAGATCAGCTCTTTGGTTCTGGACAGTATCATCAATGAGAAGCTCTATGAACAGTTCTGGAAAACCAAATATTATCCACTGTTAAAGCAACACCTGATAAAGACCCACAGAATAAAAGAGCTGGTGGATTATTTTACCAAAAATAACTGGTGAGTGAATGGTAAAAAGCAGGTAGCAATTGCAGGAATTAAATCTCACCTTTATTTAACTTTCTGCTGTTTGAAGTCACAGAAGTTTTCTAACACTTAGTCTCCAAGGATTTTTAAAGTATTGCTAAGTTAAGAAATAAATTTCACCTCACTAGGACAGAGTTTTACAACCATTCAGGACCAAGCAAGAGACTGGTAAGCCTGGACTAGCAGCACATCAAATACAGTTAAAATAGAAGCAACCAGAGTGAAATAATCAAAACCTTGGCCTTACCTTTAGGTGAATCCAGCTCAGGAGCATCACAGAATCACAGCTTCAGCAATAAGAACACTCAGAAAAAAATAAATGAGCTGCCTGTACTGAATTCTTGGGAATTGATGGTTTTGCCATGAAGTTTTCAAGAATGAAAAGCACCTTTTGTGCTCCACTTAAATCACAAATTGGGTTGGGCCCCACTCCCTGTGGGGGACTCACAGCACCTGGCTCCTCTCACACCTGGGCTCACTGTTCCCACTTAGCCCACACAGACTGGGACAGGAACCAATAAACATTTAAATTCTAGAATATATTTATTTTATTTTATTGACAGCCCTTGAAAAAGCCAGATTTGTTTTCTCTGCTGGGAAATGACAGGGCCCATCTGACTTCAAAGCCATGGGATCATACTTTGAGTTTTTACTCCTGTTGTTCAAATTGTTGGATTTTTAGAGAGCTTCATTTGACAAAGTTGATCAATTTTGCCTCTTACAGCCTTGATGATGCAACAGCCCTGATTAAAGAGTATCAAGAGAAATGTGGAAACCCTGCTCTGGCAGAGGTCCCAGCACCTGATCTTCTGCAGGTAAAACAAACCATTTCTGCACCTCAGGCACTATTTTCTCCTTTTTCACGAAAGACTTTCACCCAGCTTCTTGCAAAAATACTTAACTGATCTACTTTAGTAGCATGTATTGTATGTAATAAAATATCCCTTCATGAAGTCAAACAATCCACTGGACCTGAACCAAACCTGTGCCATCACTTCCAAGACTTTCCCAGGTCCTGGATCCCACCCCATTTTCCTAAGCCCTGTTAATGTTGTTCTTTCACCTTCCAGGTGTACCTGAATGGATCAGAGGGGTCCTGTGTCCTGGAAGTGCCATAAATTAAATCAGGATTTCCCCTTTTCCCTCCTCCTGGCAGGAGGTGGGGCTGTGCCTTCAGAACTCTTGTACAGAACATCAGCCTCAAACCCCAGAGCTTTTACCAAGAGCGTCCACAACCCCTCCACATTTTTCCAGCTGTTCTAGGCTGCTTCTCCTCCATTCTCCACCCCCACAAAACCAGTTCAGACCACAGCACAATTTCCTGCTTGTAGTCACCAGTTCATACTCAGCACTTTAACTTTGGGAAGGAGTAAAGTTTATTTCCTTTACTTCTGTACTTCCCCATGTTCAGGCCTGCTGTCAGGACCACTCTGAGATGTCACTCACAACATCAACTTCTGTTAAACTGCAGGGGCTGTGGTTCATGTAAAATACTTTGTAGACAAATTCTAAGTGTAATTTTACAAACTTAGGTATCAATTTTGGCATTACAGTAAAAGTAAATAAATAAATAAACTTATGTATCCATTTTGGCCTTTCAGTAAAAATAATTAAACTTATGTGTCAGTCTTGCCCTTAAAATATAAATTTTAAAAACTCATGCATCCATTCTAGCCCCTTACAGAATTTTATAAACCTCTGAATTATGAATTTGTCAATAAATTGATGTTCCAGTCAATAAATTCCCTGAATATCACGTGCCAAGGTTTTCTTTTTGACTTTGCTCTGCATTAATGAAGTGCAATTAGCCAGAGGTTCTTGAGACACCAGCCTGAAATGGCAAAGCAGGTTTATTTTGAGTATGAATGAATTATTTAGTCAGCTCACACAGAAATAAAGGTTCCAGCTGATGGAAAATTCAGAATCCAAAGGCAAAGGAGACTGCCCCCCATCCTAATATTCTGCTGTGGGAGGCAAAAGATAAAAATCTGTTTTGTTGGAAAGTTACAGCAGTTGTGAGAAAGGGGAGCTGTTAAATACACCCAGGTGTGTCTTCAACAACCCAATTTATCTTCAGCACTTTAAGATCACATGGGATTGCATCATTGAGAGCCTCTGCATGAAGTGCACAAAAAATGGAGTGTGAGATGTGAGCCACAGATGAAGGAAAGCCTCTCCTCACTGGTTATGGATTTAATGAGATCATTCATGAAAGCACAGGGAGATCTGAAACTGCTTTGATCAGACTCAGTTTCTACAGTGAAATGGTGAGGTAACTGTAATCCTTTCAGAGCCTATCACACCATTTCACTCCTTTAACTTAGCTGAGAATGTTAAATTGAGAAAATTAAATCTAAACTGGATTCTGAAGCAAACCCAGAGCCCCAAATCTCTGTTCAAGCATCCTTAGGTGAACACCAAACCACAACTGCTGCATTCTCCCCCAACACCACCTCACCAAGCCCAGCTTTTCTATGAAGTGGAGTTTATTACAACATTAAGGAACAGTATTCAGACAGTTATCTTCATGGAATATTTTACAAATCAATTCATACAGAGAAAAGCAAACACAAGGTTGTTTAAATTCATGACAAGAAGTTACATTGTTAAGCTGTTAGTGACAGTGCAGGGCTGTAAACGAGCAATCAAGTTTTGGAACTTGCAGTTCAGGAGATGGTAAAAATACCAGACAAGCCAAAACATTTTTTTAGGATTTCTTGTACTCAATTCTTTCTACCTTCACATCATCTCCAATTAGTTGATAGACATATGTAACTACTGTAGAAGCCTGGATGTCCATCAGCACAAATGAAGGAATGATGTTGCTGGAAAGAGAGGAAAAAAATCATAATGATTGTGTGTCTACAACCCCCTTAGTGTTTTAGCACTGTTTAGCAGAAATCACTTCAAGAAAAAATGAGAATTAATCCTGTAAATACAGCACATGAGATCTGAGGCTGTGAGGATTTCATGTTTCAGTCCAGGAGATTGTACAGCTGTGTGAATTATACAACTCTGTCCTCTCCTTGACATTTAAATCAGAAATATTAACCCTCAGGAGTTTGTAGTTCAGTTCTGTTACCCCAAAAAAATAAAGACAAATCCCCCCAGTATTGATATTCACTTACTTCTCTAAGGCATGGTAGGCTCCTGTAGCTGATCCTGGGTTGATGTAGAATTTATTTTCGTGTTCAAATGCCTCAAATTTGTGTGTGTGTCCTGAAATGAGGATGTCCACATCAAACTGCCTCTGGAGCAGTGCCAGGCTGGCCATGTCACCCCAGGGGATCACCTGATGGCCATGAATCAGCCCAATTTTGAACTGTCCAACAGTCACAACTTTCTGCTCAGGATAATTCAGGTTCTAAAGATAAAGAAAATAAACCAAGCCCAGATTAGACAGTTTTAGATTTAAACACCAGGAAAGGGAGAGCTCAGGAACTCATTTCACCGCTTTTACATCAATGAACTCCAAATGTAAAAAACATCAAAGATACCCCAAAAAAATGGACACTACCTCATCAAAGTCCCCTCTGACAACATGGACATCCCCAGCCAGGGTCTTGAGGTAGTCATAGGTGTCCTTGGTGCAGAGGTTCCCTGTGCACAGGATGTGTTGGATCTTGCCAGGCACCAGCAGCTTTTTGAACTTGGCCGGGAGGCTGTTGCAGCGATGGGGGATGTGCAGATCTCCCAGCACCAGCACCAACTTCAGGGGCAGGAGGGGACAGAGGGTGACAGACACAGGTTAGGGCACAGGCAGCACTGCAGTGTCCTCTGCAGAGCCACAGCTTGGCACTGGGACCCCAAAGCTGCTAAAGGAAGGATGGAATGGTGATGGAATTCAAGGGGCAGAGGGGGATTTACAAACACAGCTCTACAAATTATTGGTGGTTTGTTGCTGTGCAAGATAGCACATTGATAACAGATAACAATATAAAACAATAGATAATAATAGATACAGATAACACAATGCCATTGTATTACCTGATCTATTTTACATAAATTTGGGAGCTGCCATGAACTATCCCACTGTTTTTTCTCTCTAACGTGTTTCAAGCACAGACCTGGCTAAGCTGCAGCCATTACTTTTAAAAAAACTCTTCATCCAAGTTTAAAAAAAATAAAAATTAAAAAGCAGCAAATTTGCAACACATGTTAATAGCTGACCAGAAGAGGAAGCATGTTCAGAGTCCTCATTGTAGAAATCACTGAAAAACTGAATAAGGCTAAAAAATAACAACAAAAAACAAACAGGGCACTGCAGAGAAGCCAATCCAGGTCACTGCACAGTGTTCCTGTTCCCACTTCTATCCATTTATAGTTTCAGATGCCAGAATAAAAATGTAGTGGGGGCTTCAAAATTAAGGACTGAGATGATGCAAGGTCATGGCTTAACAGCACAGGCCTTAAATCTGCAAATAAAGCAATAATGCAAGCAACACAGGGCAAATTAATTGTGCAAAAAGGGCATGAGAAGCTCTATAAAGCAGGGAATGTTATGGCACTGCTCTGGGAAAACTCTGGATCTGGAGACTCTCAGCCCTAGGAACTCAAAGAATGGCTCCATATTAAAGAGATTTTTATCTTTATATTAGTGAGGCAGTTCCTAAAATGACACCCTCAGATGTGTTTGTAAAGGACACAGCCCAAAATTATTTCTATAAACTAATATAAATAGGCTAGGAAATTGTATTTTTAAAGATTTTTTTTCCTCATGGATTTTTAGGCCGTGCAGTTCCCGTCAGGCTGACAGTCCTCAAAAAGGCAGAGGGAACTTGGGGAGTATTTTTGATTGATTTGGGGTTTTTTTTAAGATTAACAACATCTCAGTGCCACTCTCAAAGCCATCTGGAGGCAGATGGTTGAAAGTATTGGTTAAATAATACAAAAGCTTTTTAATCAATGAGTGACTAATTTAAAATGAAAACCAGGAGAGGCGAGAAAAAAAAAAGACATTTTTTATGGTCTTTGAAGAGTAAAAGTGGATAACAGTGATTTGCATTAATAACTGGCAATAGAGAGATTATCTTACTGCTGCCTAAAGGACTTAAGTGTGCAGTACCAGTTATGCATTTAATATTTAATAAAATTATCCTGCCACTCACACCCCACCGAGCCAGCAGTGTGAGCACTCAGCACATTCCCCTTGCTGACAAAAATCTCAGCCCACATTTCCCCAAAAATCACATTTCAGCTCCCATTCATTTACAGAAAAGCTTGGCAAGCCTCAGTGCGCAAACCAAACCAACAGCACTGCAGGGTGTTCAATCACCACAGGTATTAGAGCTCAAAACAGCAGTGAAAAATGCTAAAACACCTGGATTTTACCAGGAATTCATCTGAGCCACCTGCCAGTGACACGGAGCAACACGAACGAGCCCTTCCCACGGTGTTAGCGAGGAGTGACTTACTCTGTGCCCAGCCTGATTGGAATGAAGGAGTTGATTGCAGGGGATGAGAAACAAGGCGGAACATGATCAATGTTAAACGAGAGGAAGCAACAGAAGAGAAAACACAGCCAAATGAACGGGCAAATAATAATTAATGAATTGTCGATGTTATGAAAGAAGCGTTAAGTAATAATTAAAAAAAAAATTAATGCGATTACGATAAAATTAATACAAATTATAAACGGAGCTCCTGCAGTGACGGCCCGGCCCTCACCCCTGGGGGCCTCTCCTGAGCGGGGCCCGCCCTCCCGCCCGCTCTCCCCCGGCCCAGCCGGCTCGGGCCCGGCTCCTGTTGCCGTGCCGGGGGTTCCGGGGTGTCCGGGGGGTCCTGGGTGGGGGTCCCGAGCAGGTCCCGGGCCCGCCCCGCTCTCACCATCGCGCCCGCTCCGCTCCGGCCCTCCCGGAACCCGCCCGGCGCCGGCACCGCCCCCGCTACGGCTCCTGCGAGGGGACAGGAGAGCCCCGAGCGCGGCCGTGCCGGGATCCTCGGGCTGGGATTTCACCCGCGTGGAACCAGAGCTGGCCCCAAGAGGAGCCGATAATGACAGACAGACTGACAGACAGACAGACAGACAGACAGACAGACACTTATTTACTTATTACTTATTTCAGAGCTGCGCAACCCTGTGTGCTCCGTGGTCTCCCACAAACCAAGCACCCCAACTATCAATTCTTTTTACTATTTATGCCTCTACGAAACAAAGGAATCGGTGCTCATTGGCTACAAGTACATAGTTCTCTTATTAATTAGTATTCTGTTAGTAATGATTCTCTCGCCTCCCGTGCTAATTAGTGCCATGCTCAGCCCTTTTCTTTTGGGATTCCTGGCTCTGTCTCGAGCTGGGGCTGCAGCTCCGATCTCTGCTCTGGGAGCAGGGACTGGAACCAGGAGCGGCCGGAGCTGTGTCGGGGGGGTTTTAGGTTGGATACAGGGAAAGGTTCTTCCCCCAGGGAATGGGCACAGCCTCGAGGCTGCCAGAGCTGCAGGAGCCGCTCTGAGGGACAGGCTGGGATTGTTGCGGTGTCTGTGCGGGGCTAAGGGTTGGATCGATAATCCCTGCGCGTAACTCGGCACAATCCCCAATTCCATAATTCCCCAATTCCACAATCCCGAATTCCACAATTCCCCAATTCCAGGGCTCCTCATCCGCCCCCTTCACGGCGCAGGCCCCGCCCCGCAGCGTTTCCCGCCCTCCGCGGCCGTGAGGGGAGTGGGGGGGGCGCCGTGAGGGGAGTGGGGGGGGCGCCGTGAGGGGAACAGGGGCGGCCGTGAGGGGAACAGGGGCGGCCGTGAGGGGAGCGGGGCCCGCCATGAAATGCGTGATCGGGGCCGCGCAGCTCCGAGGTACCGGGGCCCCGGGGAGCCCGGTGCTGGCGGGGATGGGAGCGGGACACACCGGGAACGCGGCACGCCCGGCAGCGGAGCTGGGGATCCGCCTCTCCCTCACGGCAGCTCACGGGGGCTGGTTCGGATGTGCAGGATTTGGGGACAGCCAGGTGGAGATGCCATGGCCTGGCTGTGTCCCCATGGCTGCAGCATTCTGCTCCATAGGCAGATCCCCAGGCCCTCTGCTGCGTCCCGCTGTGTTTTTAGGATTCCATCTCTCCATTTGTCCCGTTGCTTGTCAGATTTTCCATCTGTTAAATGTCATTTCTAGCCCCGGTGGTGGAGTTTTGTCCGATTGATTGAATTTGTGGGAACAGCAGATGCTGCAAAAGGACACGCGACATTCGAGATGCCTCATCACAGGCGGCTTTCCAAAACGCTGAGGGTTTGGATAATTAAAATATTAATTTAAAAGTAGCAGTTTCCACCATCAGTTTTCTTACAAATGTATAAGAAATTTAAAATGTTTCCTCTTAAATTATTCTGGAGAAAGGGCAGTGTCACCTTTTTATTTTAATTTAGAACACATAATGCAGTGTTTTCTTTCCCTGGCAGTGTTTGGAAGAGCAATACATGCCATAGCACGGATTAGTGATGAATTTTGGTTTGACCCCGTAGAAAAAGGTGTAAGTGAATTTTATTTATTCTAATTTAAAAATTTTATGTATGCCCAGTATTTATACTATTGGATATTGGTTTTTCCTACAGGTATCTTTCAGCCCATCACATTCTCAGCTCCCTCCACTTTCAATATGGACAAAAGCCAGATTTTCTGTGATTGCAATTATGCAGATTCCATCGTGAAAGATTTCTGGATCTACCCTAAGATCCTTTGATTTTTTTGTTGTCCAGGACATCCTGATTAATGCCATGGGGTTCAGTTCTGTTGTCACAGGTCACAAGGTTTGAGTTTTGTACCACACAGGAGCTGCCTCTGAAAACAACATGTTTTGTACCATTGTGACTGAACAGGAAGAACACATCCATTAATGGTTCTGATTAATCAAACACCATTTCCAGCAGAATTCGTGTTTTCTCCAGAGGTTTCTTAGTTAAAAGTGATCAACTCTCCTTAACTCACTGGGAGGATGGAAAATCACAGGTGGAGATATTTGGTTTTATACCTGAAGAATTTTTGAGGTGTGAGTGGTGTCTTTGTTCTGAAATGTCCCTCAAATGCCTCAACCACAAGCTGAGCTCTGGCTGTTTGGGTAACTCAATTATTTTTATAAAATTATTAAAAATACACATTTTAATTTTTAAAAATCATTATGAGATGTAAATTTGCTGGTGGCACTGAAGCCCAGAGGAGGCTTTTTTTAAAAGGTTCAAGTTTTGAGTTAATAAATTACTTTATTCCCATTCCCTCAGTGGCTGCATTCAGTGGTGTTGGAATCTTTTCCAACCCTGATGACTCTGTGATTCCATTTCCAGCTTGCCTTGAGATCAGTGAATTCCTCGAGGTCAGCCTATGCCTGTGTGTTCTTCTCATCCATGTTTTTCCAGCATTACTGCTGGACAGCCGTGTCCCAGCCGTGCCACAAGGAGCAGCAGTTGTCCCTGCCCTGTAAATTGATCATTAAGGTACATTTTAGTCATTTGTTACACACAGCAGCAAATTACCCCAATTTCCAGCTGCAATTACAGTGGGTGAGGAGCAGCCTGGGCTCTCCCAGTGTCCCCAGAGCAGTTTGGGGAAGCCTAAAGAGCAGCAGCTTGAGATAAACCAGGCTGCAAACCCAGGGAAATGGCATTTATTGCAAAGCTGTTCAGGGGGTAACCTCTGCACTGATTTTTTTTTTTTTTCAGTCAGTTCTTCCTGTGTTTAGATGTGTGAATGTGCTGGAAAGGAATGTAGAGAGATGCAGCATCTCCACCAACCCCAGTGAGCACCACATCACCTTCCAGCTCCTCTGCAGGCACGGTGAGGGCACAGGGGAGTTAAAAACCACAATAATGCCATTGTCAACACAGCCTCAGTCTGCAGAATTCCTAAATAAACATCACCTCCCCCCCAGAGCTGTGCTGGAGGCAGTGGTTTATGTATCAATAATCCAGCTGGGGTTACTGAATTTAGGATAATACTCTGACAGCTGAGCTCCCTTAGCACATCCTTACCCAGAGAGGCAGAGAGCTGTAGGGTTTGTGTTCTGCATTCCACTCCCATTTAAATTATTTTACCAGTTAATTACTGATTAAAATTGCAGTTTCCCACCCTGCAGTTGTTGCTGTTAATTTATTTCTTGTGCATCCTTAAAAAACTCAGATGCTGTCCAGGCACAGCGAATGGGATGGAGGGAGGCTGAGATGGATTCCATTTCCTGGTAGTGGTGAGGTAATTCCATAGAGCTGGACTAAGTCACTTGGTTACTTTTTTATTGAATAATTAATATTTTTTTAAAAACTCCTAAAATTCCAGCCAAGCACTGATTTTTGTTCATTTCCTTTATACTCAGGTCTTGTAAAAACCTATAACCTGACATTTCAAGAGTGTGATCCCTTACAGGCTGTTTTTGCAAAGCACATGTGTCCAAACATTCTCAAAGTCCACTCCAGGTAACAAACAGAAATATTTCTTTTTTTAGTTTTATCTTCTAGTGTAACAAATGCTAAATAGTCATAGGTAGAATTATTTTAGTGTTGAATGACATTTTATAGGCTGCTGGCTGATGTGATGATTCACTTCCCAACCAGTCAGGAAGAAATAACCTTGTCAGTAACTCCAGTGAAAGTTTGTTTCAAGAGTTACACTGAGGAAGACACTGGTAAGGAAACTCAAAATGTGAACCAATACTTGAGCTTTTAACATTTTTTTTCCCCAGGAATAATAACTGTCACGACATAAATGTGGGATGAATTTTATGGCTGAACAACATTTTTAACAGAACATTATATAGAGAGAGATTTTTAAGTCATGCTGCCACCCTCTGGTTTTAATAAATTAAATAAATTAGAATAAATTGAAACATCTTCCTGGTGTCAGTGGCAGAGCTCAGACTGAGCAGCCAATTGAAATAAATTATGCCACTTGCTGTAGGCTTGAAAGAGGTAATTACTGTGCTGCAAGAGCAGCAGCCTGGCAACTGCCAGAAAAAAAAGGGATAATTTTATGTTTTAAAAAGAACTATTTAAATCTGAATACCACAATTATAGAATTGATATCATTAGAGAGCATATTTTAGTCTGAGGACAGCACAGAGTGTCAGCAAGGCCATGGTCACATCTCCAGGAGCTGGAGATTCTTGGGGTGTGACTCAAAGTTAATTTTGAAGCTGTAATTGTGGCTTTGAAGTAGAGGTTCTTGTGTATCATGTAATAAAGAGAAGCTTTTCAGACTTGTTATGAGCAAAGCTGGGGAGAATGACCTGGGAAGAGCCTGGAGCACAGGGCTGGGAATTGGGCTGGGAAAAGGCTGAGGAGGATCAAGTGCTACAGAGTGGCTGGAGTGAAACAGGGCAGAAATTACCAAAACTAGATTACACTTTGAATGACACATTTGGTGATTTTAGAAACATTCACTTACCAGCACTGTTATAAGAAAGTGAAAAATGGGTACAAATGTAAAGAGATCCCAAAACCCCGGTGAGGGAAGGTAAGAGCTGCTTACCACAGCTTGTGTGAGATAAATCAGAGCAGAGCCAGGGGGAGTGGGAATAGCCTGGAACACTTCCTTGGCAGCCTGGCCTTGCTGTGGAATTTCTCTGAGCTCTCGGGACTGTCACACGACAGGAAAACGCCCTCTCACTTTCTCTTCACACAGCCCTTGAGGGGTAACAACAAACTGAATACCTGAGACTGAACAGCCAATTTCCTGTGTCAGGAAAAGATTGTGATTTAAAACAAAGAGCCTCAGTCCACCTCCATTGTGCTCTGGTGATTGTCAGCAATTTTGATTAATCTCTTAAAGTCACGCTGCAATTTGGGCTTCCCATCCACGCAACAACAGACAGCTGGGAATATTATTTGTGAGGGATGCCTGTGGAGGAAGAACAGCAGCAGGTGTTGGTTAGATCACCCAGCAGAACATGGAACAGGTTCTGTTAAAATCCACTCAGATCTACACCATGTACTGCAAGTGAATTGAGGATTTGACTTTAATATGTATAGAAGCTAAACATTTATTACTGTTAACCAGTATAAAAACAATTATTTGTTCAAGCAGCGCTTATGTAAAAACCTCAGGGCTGCAATCACAGCTTTGTTGAGTTCAAACTTCACTGCTGTGAGTCCCTGACTTTGTTGTTATCTCAAACAGACTTTTCAAGGACAATGCTTACTGAGATACAGCTCAGTCCAGAGGAATTTGACTACTTTCAAGTTGGAGTAGATTCTGAAGTGACATTTTGCCTTAAAGAATTGAGGGTAAAGTAAGAATTTGTCTGGGAAGAAAACCCATTTCTCATTAATCGGCCTGACTGTACCAGGACAGCACAGGATGGTTCCTGTGAATTGCCCTGGGCTGTGTCCCTCCTGACAGCAGCAGGGTTTCACCACCTGGTTGAGGATTAGCTTTAAACCCCAGGATCCTCAGAACACCTCAGAGCCTTTCAGAGGCAAACAAAACCCTCCTGAAGCAGAGATGTGGTTTCTGTGCTGGGCAGACACAGCCCATCGTGACCAGGGAAGTTCTCAATGCAGAACCTCTGGCAAAGCTCTGACAGGGAAGGACACAAGTTATTCTTAGAAGCAGCAGACTTTTCCCCTCTTTTTGACAGTAAACAGCAGTTAGGATAAACTTATATTCCAGCATTAATGTCTGGGTTTAACCAGCACTTCACCCTCCTTCTCTGCAGGGGCTGCTGGCGTTCTCCGAAGCTGCGAGCGTTCCTGTGTCCATCCACTTCGACAGATGTGGCAAGTACGTGTGGGAGCTGGGACGCTGCAGGCACCCAGAGAGCTCTGAGCTGCAGATGAGGGCAAATTTCATTTCAAACCAAAGCCATTTCCAACCTGCAATCCAGAGTTTGTAACTGCACAGAAAGCACTGCACCCGGGGTGGGCGTTGCCAAGGCAGCCGAGCTGACTGAGGAGCTCACTGGGTATAGATGACCTGGACACCTGAGGCTCCCAGTCCCCTGCAGGCAATGATTTATTCAGAACTTTCTGAATACAGAGAATTTTAGCAATTACATATTTAATGCTGTCATTGGACTCTGCTACTGCACAGCATTTGCTGATGGGAGCAGTGAGATCTGTAGCAGCAAATACAGATTTTCAGAGGAGCACTTTCTAATTCCATAGGTAGAATCACAGAATCTGTGTCACCTCCCACAGGATCTGTAATTCCTTGTGCTTTTTCAATACTTGTGTTTAGACCCATTGCTTTCAGCATTGAGGACCTGCTGCTGGAGGCCAGCTTCATCCTGGCTACCTTGTGTGAGGCTGAGAAGGAAGCAGCTTCCCCAGAGCCTGCCTGCTGCCCACAGCCCTGGCACAGGTAATGGGGGCTGAGGGGGCAGGTGGCCTTGAGAGGGTGAAAAACTCAGGTTTTCACAGGAAAACTGAACTAGAGGGCTTCAGGAACATCTCAGCAGCAATAAGGGGAGGCAAGAGAACATTCTGTACAAGCTGCTGCTTTCTCATCTCCATGGGGTCTGGGCACAGCAGGAGGGAAGATGCTGAGAATCTCCTCTAAAGCTGTGATCTTTTCACAAACAGAAAATAAGGATATTCCAATGAAACACAAAGCCAGTTACTAACCTGCCCTCCTCTGTCCAACCCAGCTCCAGGACTGGCATGGATAATCCTGACCAGACCTCCATGGATGGAGCCAGCAACGCAGACACAGCCACTTCCAAAAAGCCACAGCAGAAGGGAAACGCTCCAAGCATGAACTCGGCAAAAGAAGAGGTAAAAAACATTCCCAGAGGCCCAGAGAGGGATGTGCCAGGCAGAGCAGGAGCAGCCATGGCTGAGGCAGCAGCAGGAGAGGCCACAGAGGCTCCTTATGAGAAGGTGAGGGAACTCCCCATGGGGTCAGCAGGGGATCCCCAGAGCTGCTGTTTGAGCACTGGGGGTATCACAGAATTCTTACCTGTACAAATATTGCATTTTCCAGTTCCACTCCTTATTCTTTGGAGCTGTCTCTTACAAGAAGGAGGCCATTGGTGACACCTTCCAGAGTTTGGTGACAGCCAGTGACACTGAGGAGGAGTTTGGTGCCTTGCAGAGCTCCCAGGTTCTGTAGTGCAGAGTTGGGCTCCAAGGACAGACAGGAGGGGAGGGCAGTGGGGGCCCAGCAGCACAGAACCTTCTGGAAATGTCAGTGCTCTGCTAATGGCACAGATTTAGTTCAGGATTGACTCTGTTGAGGTTTGTGTGTTCTGCAGGAGCTGCTGGGGGTTCTGCTCTCAGAACTCTCACTGGAAAGAGGCTCAGGTTGATTCAAACTCTGTTACCACATCAGGCAAATGAAGCTGCTGTTCTGGTGAAGGGTGCTGGAAAAATAACCCAGCCCAGCTCCAGGAGAACTCAGGTTTTTACAGACTGCAGAACCAGCCTTTAACTGAAAAACCAAAGTTGTCACAGAACTACATTTTAAAAAATAAAGGTTTGTGTTTCAGACTTGCATTATTCTTTTCCTTCCCTGCATCAGGGGCAGTGCAGTATTTCCAGTCACACTGGAACACAACACTGAAATTCCCAGGCAGTTAAAGGATCCTTATCTGCCTGCCAGAGCTGCAGAAGGCATTGGGTGTCACTCAGGTGTGGATGTGAGAGCAGTGCAGGGAGGTCACAGTGACAGCCCAGCCCTGGCTGTGCCTCTGTGCCACCAACCACATCCCCACATCAACAGAGGGTTTGCAGGCAACTTGACTCTAGAAAGCACATTTTAGTATAAATACTATATTTATTAAATATCTTTACAATTTATTTAAATGTATTTACAGAACTATTCCTGCATAAGTTATACCTCAGACATGAAATTCACATAATTGCCTCTTAGGTAAGCATAGATGATAGTCTCATTTTAACAGCAACAAAAAAGCATCCTCAGATACAGACTCAGATTTGCTTCATTGTTTCAGCTATCTTTGTCAGAAACTACTGCATACAGTCGGGTTCTCCAACAGCAGCTGCTCCTCCCTTACCAAGAGAGGGACATCCCACCACTGAATCCTCCCATCCTGCCAGATCACCACCTCTCCCTTCTCCTCAGCTCACTTGTAACTGCCTGGTCCCAAATCTGCTTTTTGGTTTGGTTTTGTTTGCAGCCTGAAAAAAGACTTTTAGGACTGTATGTGCAGCTCTCCCAAAGATAGCCAGGAAAGTAGCAAGGAACCACAGAGCTTTCCCAATTCACATCCTCCCCTGTTCCACCCCGATCCCTGCGGTGCTGCTGCAGCAATCCCAGGTTCCTAGGGGACAAAGCTCCTCCTGCTCCCAACAAACCAAACCCTCTGCAGCAGCTCCAAGCCAGCCCAAGCCAGGGAACACCTTCCTTGTACATTCCTCTGGTGACACTCCCAACCTAACCCTAGCACGTGTTACTGCTTCATGCATCGCTGGGAATTATTTTTGATAGGATGGGCCCTGTCATTTCCTTCTCCAAAGATCACTTGTGCGCAGACAGCGTTAAGTTCATAGGAAAAAATCAGGTTTGATATGTTCAGAGTGCACATCTTAAAAAAAACCCAAAACAATCAAGCATGTGATAAAAATATCAATTCTTTATAATACAGTATTGCTTTATAAACAGATGGAAAAGCTAAAAGCTTTACTGGTCTTTGGTGTGCCCGGTGAGGGAAAAACTCATGATTTATAAATCAAAACCCAAATTTGTTCTTTATTTAAAAAAAAACCCCAACAGGTCATGGTGTAATATGAGGCTTTGTGGATACACACAGGGAGCAGGCCCGGCCCCGGGGGAGCAGGAATTTGGGAATTCCAGACCCTCTGACCACACCTGTCCCCAGGGAAAGGCTGGGAAGGGAACAGCGAGGGCTGGGAGCAGAGAACAGCCCGGGGGCCACGGGGGCACGGCCTGAAGGGAAGGGCAAAGGGAAAGAATTGATCAAATCTGCTCTAATCCACAAGCGTGCGAGTAAATACTGGATAAATGTAAAGACAGCCAGGGTGGGGAGGGAAAGGCCCCTCCCAAACAAGAAACAAAGCCCTGTTCTGCATGTGAATACATTCCTCCGAGACAGCCAGAGACAGCTTGTTCAGGTTAAAAACAACAGACACTGACAGGTTGTGCAAAGTTCTCCACCACTCACTGTTCGTGTGTCGCAAAACTAATTAAATTTTTCTTCATTAATATAATCCTCCCCATACCCTCACCAAAATCCTATTTTGGTCAAGTTAGGGTAGTTAAGGCATTTTGATGAGTAATTACAAGGTGATTTAAAGTAGATATCTAACATTATGCCAATTGAGGAATAGCAGATAAATTACTGAAGAGCTCCCAAATTAATCACTTATTATAAATGAAATGCCTGTTACAAGCATGATGCACTGAAATATAGTAAAATGACATGTACATGGTACATGTTAAATGACCTTAAATAAAAGCTTGACATAGTTACGCAAATATACAGTACAAGTCCACAAAAATTCTTTAAACAAGTTGAGGTAACCTCAAACTTAAACAGTTTTAATACAATAAACCAGGTAGTAAAAATCTCCTCTTGAGAGCAGGTAAGATTCCTTACTGACCAAGTTTAACTGCACTCACCTAAACAGCAACATTACCCGACTTTTTATATATAAAAACATGGCTTTAATTTATTTCTACATACTTCTCTACCAGCAAAAAAGTTAATGAAAAACTGACCAAAAATATATATATCTTTACAGCTCTCAGCTTTCATATGAGCCTCAGGAAAGGAAAAGGAAAGCTGGCTGGAAAAGGGGGGACAAACGTGAGCTACTGCCATTGAAAAGGAAATGTCATATTGCAAAGTGGCTGTTAGATAACTGTAAACATCATTAAGGATCATTGAAACCCCTAAACTTTAGTTAAAATGAAATGTAAGCTTCGCTGATTATTCATTAAGTTTCCATTTTCGTACTCGCTGCTGCTGCCGCAGCACAGAGGTTCCTGTTTGAGTCAGAAAGGATCAACTGGACTTCAACTGGTGCAGCATATTCTGTTCTACAAGCAAGAGTGGCAATTATTAACACAAATTATGTTTTGTATCAACAACAGAATTATCTACCCAAAGTGAAGACGCTCGGAGTTGAGGATGAGCTGTTTTGTGCAAGCTCCCATTTACCATCACCCCACGCTGAGATGGGTTCAAACACTCAGAGACCTCAACTGTGGCCAGCTCGGCTGTTTGAGACTGAGCTAGAATTTTTGTTTCAAAAAAATAATAATTATCCACAGCCAAAACATCCAGAACCAGGCCCATTATGGACGAATGATCTGCAGAACTTTTAAGATCACAGTTAAGCACCTGAAATCACAAAACACATTTTGCATCCATATAACTTGAACTAGGTTTGTTTGAAATCTCGTACTAGAAAAGGCTCCTAAGGCTGACACCATGGATGGCAAGAGCAGAATGTTTACAGCAGTTATAAATCTCCTGAAAACCGGAGCTCAGAAACACAAAACCTCGGCTATCACTGGAACAAGACTATGCTTTATGGAACTGGGTCTGTAACACACCCTCAACAACAGACAACGTTCCTAGCAAATAGAGTAATATGCCCTCGTGCAGAGGTGTTACCTAGTGATCTAGTTTGAAAGGTGATCAACCAATTCTACTCCTTGGAAAGTCACATCTCCAACGCAGCAAGGCTGGGGGATGGATCCTCCCCTGTTCCAGACAAGGACTCAGCTCTCCAAGACAAGCTCCAAGCCTTGAGCTTCTCCATCTCTTGCTGGCAGACCAAGACCAGTGGACTACAAGTGGTTCTTAGCAAGGGCCTCAGCTGTGCCTCGGGCCAGGCTCCGGGCTCAGGGCGCCTGGAGCAGCTGGGAAGGAAGGAAGGAAGGATCCTGATCCTGATCCTGCCAGCAGGAAAGCGGCCGGGGCACGCGCGGAGCTCGGGCAGCGCCAGCACCTCAGTCTGTGTACTCGGCTACGATGGAAAGGAGGACGGTGATGTCGTCTGGTTTCCCCCCTGCAAGGGAAGCACAAACCCTCTGCACCAAACCACGGTGGTTGGCTTCTGATCCTCTGTGACATCCCCCATGGAAAGCTCTTTCACAACTGGTTCAAGTGTTCAAAACCTGGTTTGAGCAGACACAAACTCTGCCTCCCCCACCCCCTTTCCAAACCGAGGGGTGCACTGACATTTCACACAGTACAAAACCACTTTCCTTTTAAACTCCAGTGAGATCAAACCATGAAAAGGAGGTCAGAACCTTGAACGCTGCTGGTAGCTGGCAGAACACAAAGCCTGTTTTCAGCAAACTCTTTAATAAATGCACGAAACACCTGACACTGCTTTGTGACATGTAAACTGCCAGGACACCAGATGTCCTCAGGAATTTCCACTGTAAATCAAACATCAAACACCTCTTTAGCATCTGCTCCAGCACTGTGTTACCTCAGGTCTTCCTAAAAGCTACTCAATGTTTTCAGTAGTTATTTTTCAATCTCAACAGCCAGAGCAGCACACTCAAATCCTGGAGAAATGGCCCAGGAGAGGTTTTGTCATGTGAGAAGTCAAACCAATCCCTTGGACTCTGGAGATCTGCAGCTTCATTACTGAGTGAGCCTGGAGCAGCACAGAGCCCAAGTGTGACAGCTGCTACCTGAGCACAGGGGCTTAAGGCTCTTCTCATCTCTGTATTAGAGTATCTTTGCTGGTAGAATTTTATTTATTTATTTTAAAGTAAAATATTGTTTAAAAAAGGTGTTTGCTCAGGCTCTGAGGTCTGCCAGGTGCACAGAAGTAGAATCAACAGAGAGATCAGTATGGGGATGCCATTATACAAGATTCAAATTTCAACCAAAAAACCAATCCCAAATCTACCAAAGAGTGGCAGAACCTCAGCTGAAACACAGCAGGAAGAAGAGACCTTAAAAAAATATCCCAAACAAAAAACTACCCTCACATGCCACCACCCACACACCCAAATCCAAACAAGTTGAGTACAGGAGTACTGGAGAACTCATCTCACAGGATTCCTGGGGCAGCAATGCACAGATTAGATTAAAAATAAAACAATCAGGGCTCTGTGTTCTCCATGCTCCAGCTGCTTCCCCACAGGAGGCTCCTGCTCTGCTGGGGCTGGGATGGCCTGAGCAGGCCCTGGGGGCTCTGCCAAATCCCACACGAGCTTGGTGCTCTCCTGCCAACCACATTTCCTACTGTTCTGTTTTCCTACAGGATTATGGAACAGCACAACTTCACTTGGCTAAAGATCTCTCCAAGACAGCAGCAGAGGAGGAGGAGCAGCTCTTACCTCTGACATTCAATCCATTGTCACAGGCAAACTGTGCAAAGGGTGACATGTACGTGGGGTCGTAGGCCAGCTCGTGGGCTTGCTCAGCAATGCTCCGGGCAGTCTGCTGGATGCTCTCATAGTTGGAGTTCTAAATCATGAGGAAAGAAGTTTATTCTCATTCAGGGAAGCTTTTGTGTTGATCCCAGGTTTGGAGATGCCTCACTGCAAACAGAGCTTCCCCATTCTTTAGGGTTCATACATTGGGTTACAGCTGTGGATCTTCACAAGGGATGGCCACATCCAAATCCCCACCAGCAGCTCAAGGCTGGGCTTTGGAGGATTTCCAGAATTTAGAAACTTAGAAGAACAATACTCAAAGCAGACTAAGCCATGTCACCTGAAGGGAACAAGGCATTTGGCAGCTGCAATGTCCCTGTCCCTGCAGCTTCCCTCCCTCCCTCAGGCTCTGAAGTATTTGTTTTATCTCAAGTGCAAGTCTTGCACCTCTGGCTCTCTCAGCCCAGCTGACAAGAGCACCCTTGGGGAGAAGGGACACTTTAAAGTCAGATGAGAAAAATGCACTGAGAGCACACACACCTTCTCCAGGCTGTGTTTTAAGGACATTTTTTTCCCTGTTTCAGTAATTCTGCTGCTTTCCTCCCAGGCTTTTCTCACTCAAGCCAACCTAACAGACAACCACTGCTCTTTTGTCTGTAACCATTTTTAAATGCCTTGTCATTTCAAGAGCCTTCCCTGCAGGTTTGGGAATTAGCAGGCATTTATGTGATTAACTTTTGGCTGAACCCCTTGGGGATCTCCAGTGCCTTTCCCAGACAGGCCAAAAGGTGGAGCTCAGCTTTCTTCCACAAGGGAATTGCAGCTCCAGTGGCCAGCCAGGACACTGCACAGACAAGGCTGTGAGGTGGCTGCAGCCCCAGTGACACATCAGTGACCTGTGGAGCTGCAGGATAAGAGGAGGCCAAATTCTCTTAAAACCACACTGTAATTCTCTTATTTGCATTTCACAGCAGAATAGTTTCCTCAAGGACTTTATACATATTGATATCTCCTTAAGTGTACTTTCCTTTCTGTAAGTAAATAGCCTGAAGCTAAATGTTCCCAGCCAAGTTAAAATATTTTAATGTATTCTTCCTATTTAAAAAGAACATTTGTGGTCACTAATGTGGAAAAGTTGTCAGGATTTTTTTTTAGAGAACACTGAAGATTTTCAAGCACGTGCAACCCACAATTCAGAGAGCCCACACTATGTCAGAATTACTGGTTAGAGAAGCTGAAAGTTATTTTAAGTACAAGTTCACCCTCAAGTGACCCAGGAGAGGCTTCTCTGTTTTTCTGTGTGTCATCTCCAACCTGCACATGCAGTGTGTGGCCAAAGGCAGCACCTGCTATCTCCTCCTTCCCTCCCCTTCTCCTTCCCTCCCTCAGCAGTTATGACATGGAGCCAGCTGTCACTTGGGAAATTTATGCCCAAGCTGCTGTTTCTGGATTCAGCCTGGATGCAAATCCAAGAAAAAGCCCTCTGGGGTCAATGTCCCTTCACTGCTCCCATGGGGTATTATCTGAAAAGCCTTTTAAGGACACAGCACTTTGTGGTGGAGTTTTTATATAAAACACAAAGGTTATTAGAAGTAAAGGGAGTAACTCTAAAGGTTTAGGCAGCACAAAAGATGTGAGAGTTTGAGGACACAGTGCTCACCTTCAGCTTTTTCAGCTCCTGCAGGATCATGTAGTCAGGCATGTTGTCAAACAGTCCATCTGTGGCTGTCAGGATGATGTCCCCAAGCTGCACATCGAAGGACGTGCTGTCAGCAGCCTCGGGGCTGGGGATGGACAGAGGTTAAAGGACTCCAGCCCTCCCAAAACCACCAACCCACCTCCAACAGCACACCACAGCTTCTGCACTCGCTGCTCTTTGGGGGTTTGTGCAAGAGAAAGGAGTGATCACCCACTGTGGAGCTTTAGCACCAGGATGGGCAGTGAGGAAAGGCCAGCACAGGCCCTGGGACTGCACACAGGTCCTGCTCCAGCTCCCACACCCAGGATTTGCAGTTAAAATTCCCACATGAACAATCCTGCAAACTAATCTGCTTCAGGAGAGTGTCTCCATGGAAACCAGTAAGCAGAATGGCAGCTCAGGGCTTCCTTCTGCTCATCCTGAAGATGTAAGAGTGATACTTGAAAGAGCAATTCATAACAGGCCTGGCCCAAACACTTCAGGATTCTGAATCACTTTCTAATTCAATGGGATATGAAACATGCCTGGAAATCACTACCAGGAGACCAGAGTCTGCTGGAATGCTTCAACACATTACACAGCACCAGGAGGGGAAAACACCCAGTTTGGGCATGAATATTGCTGCAAAATCTGATTCTCAGAAGCAAGATAACAACAAACCTTTTATTTTTAAAGTCTCTTCAGGGGTCAGTAAAAAGCAGAAATTGCTGCATCCCCAGGCTAGGTTCTGCCAGAGCACAGAGGAGCTGCTTTGCTCAACTGCTGTGCAGCTTCAGGAAGGCTGATGGAGTTAAGATTGCCTGCCTGTGCCCATATATAGCCAAATTCATCACTGAACTGGGACAACAAATACAAAAGGACAGAGAAGCGTTTCGACAAGGAGCATGAGTGCTAATTAACGTCAGGAACAGTGCAGGAACCAGCCAGAAAGCTGTAATCATGATTCAGAGCTGAAGTGTGGGAGCACATTTATCTTGTGCTTTCCTTATTACTGGATGACTCAGAGTACTTGGCTTCCCTGACTTCCACTGGACATTATCAATTATCCTCCTGCTTTTTGTTTTTATGGTCTTCCTATGGATGACAGAGAATCTCAGAAAAATTAAAGATTTTTTACAGCTCTGGAATTTCAAGGGTTCATTTCATTTTAGTCTAACAAAGAGCCTGGATTACTGAAGGGTTCTAATTTCAGAGTCCTACCCTGGCTTCCTCTCAGCAGTTGCAGGGTGAAGAAATAAAACCACACACAAGAATGGTCAGGAGTTTCAACAGCTTAACCAACACTCCCAAAAAGAACCCTTCTGGATTAAAGCCTCAATCTTTGCTGCACCAGCCCTGACACTGCAGAGAATCATTTAGGCTGGAAAAGACTCAAGCTCACTGAGTTGAAAACTTCAGCTGCCTACTGCATTCCCTTTATTCCATGGCCACTCTCTGAAGATCCTGTTACCACCTCCTTATATTGAGATGAGGGATTTCACTTTAATCAGTGAGACATTTTGAAAGCTGCATTTTAACACATATTTGAAAGCTGTTTATTTTTGAATTTATTTCATATTACTGGTGAGATTTCATAAAGTCAGGATGGATCAGCCTGACATTCCTAAGGGAAGACACAGGAACAAGCCTGCCTTTGAAACAACTCATTTCTGTGAACAGATTGTCCTTTCCTCATACTCTCATTCCCAGCTTGGTGTTCTGCCAAACAGTTTTTTTGCTGGTTTTGGTCAAATACAATATACTGCTGGAAACAGCAAGTTGGAAACACAAGTTACAGTCACATGTCCCTCTGCTCTATTCTTCAAGCACTTGCAACCTCAGTGCCAAGATATCTAAATTAGCTACTCCAAACAGTCCCACGGGAGCAGAGGCAGGGATTGGAACCAAAGCTCTGCTCTGTTGTCCACACAGCAGCTGTAGTGGGTGACATCTTCCCATGGATCAGAACAAGCTATGGGAATATGCCACCATGGACAGCCCAGTAAACTCAGACTGTGCAACAGGTACAAGGTTAAGCACAAGGTGAGAAATGTTCATGGCACTCACAGAGGGAGGGTGGCAGGTACAGGAGCTGGCTGGATATGTGTTTATATCCTGTGTGGTACAGGAGAGCCCCACAGCAGCAGGAGTGCAGCTCTTTGGCAGCTGGTCACACACACAGATTAAAAATTAAAGTTCCTCTTCCTCCTTACCTGTCACTTAAGACAACTCCTTCTGCTTCTGGTGGAGCTATTGAGAGCTGGAAGGGAGTGTTGAAGTAATGCTGCTGCTCGTCGGATCGATGCACGACTTCCCCACCTCTGACCACCAGAAATCCAGAATCTCCCAAGTTGGCTGTGTGTAAACGATGACTTGATCTGTCCAGGACTACTATACAAGCTGTGCTGCTCCCTGCAAACACAGGGACTGCAGTCAGCCTCACACAAACTGCTGTTCTCTCACTGATCTGATCAATAGTTCAATTATTACAACATTCAGCAAAGCTTGAAAGTCAGGAGAAATGGAAATACTCAACAATGCCACAATTTATATAAAACAAAACCAGCAGAATGCTAGAAATCTTTGCAATACAAATGATGATTTTTGTGTAGAATTCACTCTTCCTGCTTTGATTTTGGTAAACACATTATGCTGACAAATACCTGTTTTGTTTGGCTTTATTTACAGTTTTCCATCCCAACATACGTCAGCACATTCTGCTATAGGACCGGATTTACAGAACTCACATAAAATACTGAAATTCCAAAATCATGGAGATAATAGAATTCTAGTAGCATCCATACAATGCTAGGAGCTCTCCACACAGTTTCACTCATCAGCTGTAAATAAACCACACCAAGTAAAGAACTGTTTGCAATTAAGTACTAGGTCCTGCTGCATTTCTCTGCTCAGAACATGAAATGCTTTTCCTCCCAGCCTGGCTCTGCAGAGCTTGCTTCAGGTTTAAAAAATAATAATCCTGTCACATCTTCAGGACACCAACTCCCCAAGTTTAAGAAAAAAAAAGTATTTCAGAAACAAATACTATTCCAAATTGAAGTAATAGCAGAAACATGATGTCAGCTGTGCTTGGAACTATCCCAGCCATGCTTGAGGGCACTGAGGAATTCTCCATTCATTCACTGGGAAGTAGCCACCAACTGTGCTTGATTGCAAGCCACAAAAATGCTGTATTGCAAAGAAACCCAAAGTCCTTCACAGCAAACAGGACAGGACAGGACAGCACAGCCACCAAAACACCTTTCAATCCCCAGGAGGGGAAATAAGCTACAGCACCTCTGCCCCCATCACCAGCTTGTGAACTGTCCTCACCTTCTACCCTCATGTTCTTGCAGCAGGATTTTCCAAGCACAGCTCCATGCTGGACAGACCCCAAGCTTGCAGTGAGCAAAGCTCAGGATCAGGCTTGCTGGTGCAGAAGTCCAGCTGGCTGCAGGCATTGCCTGTTCCAGACAATTCCCTTTCCAATACACAGAGTTCCCTGCAATGCCCTGAATCTGTTCTCTAGTGAACACACAGGATCTTCTCTGTCCTTAATGAATGTTAAGTCAAAGCAGTACCTCTGGAAAAAAATCTGATTTTATATGTGACAGTGTCCAAAACTGTGCTGCAACACAAGAGTGATTAAATAAATGGCACAGTTTCCTCCCATTTCAGTTTTATTTTATATTATTTGCAGGATTCAATCCTGATGAACCAAGTATCCAGGCTTAAAGCACAACAGCAAGGAGAAGTTACTGCCTAATGAATCCTCCTTAATGAAGTCTTCTCCTGTCCCTTTATTTTAAATAAACTCTAAATGCTCATTGCTGTGGTAATTCCTTATTCTAAAAATACTGTTCTCAGCTGAAGGAGAAACACTAAGGATCATTAGTTTCAAATTCTAACTCTATTAGCAGAGTGTAACCAGGAGGCCATGAGTGGAATGCAGATCTTGTGACTCAGCACACGCTGCTTTTCAGCACTGCAAAGGTCAAGCCCAGCCGAGCTCTGTCTCCAAAGGCACAGGGAGAGCTCTCAGTGCCCCACTTTGCAGCTCACTTACAGCTACACCTGCTTTGCACAAATAAGCACCATTCAACACACCAAATCCTAATGTCATTACTGACCACTGCTATTTTGGTGACACTTAAGGTCACTCCTGAGGTTCCAACCTATTCTTTGGTGTATAATGCAAGAACATCTGCTCCCAGCTCAGCAGACAAGTTAAATATAGCTCACACTGCACTGCTCTGGCACAGGAGATAAGGTCAGGTGAGCTGTGTGCATTTTGTGCAGGGCAAACATTTTCTTGGTGCAGAAGAGGCCTCGTGGCCTTTAGAGAAGTGGCCTCTTGGCAGAGCTGTCAGCTGAGACCAAGCATGGCCTCTCTATCTGCTCCCAGTCCCCAGGCAGCTGAATGCCCTGTGTCCCATCAAGGCTGACACAGAGTATGTGAAGCATCTACTTCAGCTGCCTTCAGAAAGGTCTGTAATGAATCCCCCCACAAAGATTTATAAAAATAATGCTACCAGAGATTGTGTGATATGAACTAAAGTCAACCAGCTGGGGTTTCAGTGCACTGGACATAAAAGGCAACAGGAGCAGAGTAAGGCCAGCAATGAGCAGAACTACATCCAGTTACTATCAGAAAATATTTCTCCTTGCATAACTGAAGCAGAAAGCCACAACCAGTACCTCAAAGAGTTTTGAGCAGAGAACAGTTATTTATACATATAAAATACAGAGTGAGCACATGTGCACAGCGTGTTCCACTGCAGAACTCTCTCTGCAAACTCTGGTGAATTCACCCTTCCCACAGAAAGCCTTTTATTTTATATATAAATACACACACATCAACACTCCCTGCAATACTAAATTGATTAAAAAAGTTTTAGAGAAAATAAGGATGCCACCAAAGCCAACTGCATTTCTATGTTTTCAGTTAATTAAGAGAAGTTAATTGCCTGTAAATTTGCTGTAGACAACGACAAGAGATTCAGGCATCCTTCAGCAAGCCCATGGGTAACACACACCCCAGATTGAACTGACATCTTTGTGGTGTCTTACCAAGCAAAGGTACTTTGTTCTGCAGCAGCTCACAGTAGCCTGCAGTGAGAATTCCAACAGGATTGCTCGGAACAAACCGTCCTTCTTTCACTAAACGTTCACACGTCCGCATGAGAGTCCCTGAGAACTGAGAAGGGTCAACCCCGTAGTCTCTCCAGCCACCAACACCATCTGCCACCCCTGCAAGGAAACACAAAACCAGAGTTACCTCAGCACAAAACAAGGGCTTTAATTATTTACATCACTTGGGATATTTAGTACCTAAAATGTAGGACGTGGCACCTGCCTGGAAAGCATTTTTGATTAACAAATAAATTTCTGAGTATTTTTAAGATAACTTCTGAGATCAGTTCCTGGACTAATCTCCAAATATCATCTGAATTGCTGAAAGGAAGGTGAAAGTCTAATGCTGAAAATGAGGGAAAATAATGGGATATTTGGGGGTAAGGTGGGGATTCAATCCCATTAACCTCTCATCAGTCCATTAAAAATAAATAAGTTTTATTAATGTTAAATGTGAAGGTCAACATTTTCATTAGTACAGAAATGACACAAAAACTCTTCCTGCTATTCAGTAGCCCATTTTTTTTCCTCAGACTGCCTCCTCCTATGAAGGACAATGATTTCTATAGAAAATAAATCTCCATTTTACAAGTGTTTACCAAAATCCCTGTAACCAACACAATGCTGGGACCTAGCCCTTTCAAGGAGAGCTTGGTGCTTACAGCTTCAGCCAAGCAAGAGAATGAAAACTAAGAGCCAGAGAATTTTCAATTATTCAAAATAACCTGGATGTCAGAAATTTAGACCAATTCTGCCAAAGCTTGGGAAGCTTCTAAGCAACAGGGACAACAGTGACTGTGGTCATGGAAAGGGGTGAGCAGAGGGAGGTGAGCAGCAGACACATTTTCTGTTGGTCATTCAGTTCAAGAGCTTTGAACTTCTTCCAATTGCCTAAATGATAAAAGCAGAATACTTCTGAAGGTATTATTTCAGATTAGAATGTTACTATGTGGAAATTTTTCCCAAAATCTTTTTGATCCTCAGCATGGGACAAACCATTTCAAGCAGAGATTTCCAAAACATAATAAAACTGAAATGTGTTAGTGATAAAAGTGCAAAAAGTGAATTTCAGTACTCAGATTGTGTTGAAGGACAGTCTCCTCAGGAAAAAAAAAATTATCAAAGGCATGAAAATGTGAGTGAGAAGATAAAAGCCAATTTCCTCATCTCCAAACGCCCTTCACACGGACAGGGGCTGAAACTGAGACGGAAGCTTTAGCGCCGACCTTGGCGTGAACTATAATCTGCCAGGAGGTTATCGCCAGATTCTGAACAGCCTATCAACATTAATCAGATTTCTCCCTAAAATAGTGCACAACCTTTCAGACACCTGCTTTGTCCCTCTGTTTTCTCAGCAGAATGTCACAGGAATGCAGATCCCTGCGTTCACCTCTTTGAGCAGACCCCAGGAGGAAGCTCATGCAAAAGCACTCGGCATTCTCAGAAATGACTTTTCTGGATCCTCCAGGAACAGCTTAATCCTCTCCCTACAGGTGTCACAACCTCAGGTTAATACTGGATTAACCATTTGCTTTCTGCTGCCACACAGACAAGTCTAGAAGAAGAGATCATAAAGGAAAGGTTCTAGATCTGGAACTTGAAACTGAAACTCAGCTTCTGGTTAAACAATGGTGCTTTATGAAGTTACCAGATAAATATTTTGCTTTCTTCCCTTTAAAATGAACATAGTCCACATGCATTTCTGCAGTGCCTCACTGACAACAGGGTTAATGCAATGAAAAGATGTTTGACCAGTGCTGCCCAAAGCTCTTGGCTCCCAAGGCAGTTACAAAGAGAGCTCAGCAGAAGTTACAGAGTTCCCTCAAGCGATCCAGACAATCCTTTCCCATCAGTGTTGGGAAACACTGACACACAAACACTGCAGCTTTAGCACAGAGCACCAGAAACCACCACAGCAAGCACCTGAGGAGGTCACTTATCAAAACCTATTCAATTTTTAAAGGAAAAATTAGTACACCACCTGACTTCTTTGTTCCTTTCTTACTGCAGGCAGGAAATGTGAATCATGGCAGCACCCTTCACTCTCTGCCTTTGTCTGCCTGCCTTCCTGTCTGCTTTCTGCAAGCCATGAACAGCTTTAAGTAGGCTCTGCCAGTGCTTTCCAAAGCAATCACCCTCTAGACATCCCCCAGCAGCTCCTCTGGCTTTGGCTGGTACCACACAGACAGACAGACAGACAGACAGACTGACCCCACAGCACCAGCACAGCTCCCCTGGCTCCCCACAGCGACACCCCCACAACCCCCTCAGCAGCCACCAACCCCATTTCTTGGTCTTGCCCCAAATGGAAAACGTGAGGGTTTATAAAGGTTTGGGGCCAGGACCTTGAATCATCCTGTCCTACCTTCAAAGGGGTTTTAAAATAAACCCAGTATCTTTACATTCTGCAATCTCAGTAACCTGAACAGCTTCACGTGGGAAAGCAATGTGTGATTTTGAAATAGTTTGAGTAAACTGCTACTGAAATAGATGAAATGTAAATGAGAATAAAGTTTAAGTAAACTTTGTGCTATTTTATATATACAGCAAACAAGGAGTGAAATGTTTTCAAACTGCAGATGTAGCAAAAACTAAAAATTCAGCTTTGATTAATTCCAGGTTTTCCCTCTGTCATCAAAAGAAAATTCAAAGGTGTTGCTATTGGCAGGATCACTCCTAAGGAATAATGCCAAGCTCTATTTATATATAACACCTTTGCTTTCATCCAAGAAAAAAATAAGGTATATATTCAAAATAATTGCCTTTTCAACAAATGCTGAGGTTTCCTTTGAGCCATAAACCAGTGTGATCCAGTACTAACCATGTTATAAATTAGGAATTACAGGACATTTAAGGCAAACTGCATGGCTGAGAACTGCTGAAATTGAGCTGTACACAAATCTTGGGGGTTTTTTTCATTCATGCCATTCAGTAAATGAGAATTTTATAGAAAGATTTCTGTGGCTATTCCCTGTTCAAGTCCATGCAGAAATTACACAAACACCCACGTGACAGTGCACTGCCTGCAGCCAGATGAACCACCACTGTAAATAAAGCAATTGAAAATTTCACAATAAATTACTTCCAAAGAATAAATACTTCTCAAGTATTTAACTGTATTACAGAGATCTTTCAGAATCTCAGAGTTAACACTCCACTACATTGCCTTGTGCTGGAAAACACAGAAACATGCCTGCCAGATAAAATACTTGCTGCATGTGTCAATCCAAAAACTGACTTTAAGATTCAGAAAAGCAAAATCTCTCTCAGAGAAACACCTGTCAGGAAGTTACAAGACAACAAATGACTGATGCTGCAGCACTGAAACTGAGCCAGACAAGATGCTGGTGGTGAAACCTATTAAAGCTGATTTCAAAATGTTAAAAGCACCTGGGATAAGACTCCAGATGAAATGCAAATGTGAAGTTGTTTTGCCTGCCAGCACATGAGTTCCCTGCAGAAGCTCAGGGAAAAGCAGCCAGTGCTGAAAGCAGCTTTTCACCACTCACTTGTGTGAGTGAGATCCAGGTGCTCTGCCTGACTCACAGCAAATATAAACTAAACAGCCTGAAAGTTCAGAACAAAGCCCTGATAGTGATCAAACTCTGTTTAATATAAATAAAGTTATGAGGGGCAGTGCTGGTTAGCTGGCAAATTAACCTGCCCATGGTCAGAGTCCAAAAGTACCACCCTGTCCCAAAAATCTCTTGAGAGATGGATATTCTGAAATACTGCATCAGCCAAGAATAAAAATCACACAGAGAAGCACCAGGCAGGCACAAATGTGTCAGCAGGAGCTACTTTTGCATGCAACCACAATTAACTTTCTAAGGCACTCCACACATCCTACTGAACTTTCAATTTCTTGAGATCCTTACCTGAAATAGCAATGAATCACTGCTAAAAGAACATCAAAAGGATTTATTTATAACTGAACTTTGCATCAAATAGAGGCTAAAATGGTTAAAAAGTGCAATGAATTACACCACACAAGTTTGAAACACAGCACCTGGTATTTATCAATGCCAGAACTGAGATAAAATGATAAGATTTCCTGTTTTATCAATGGTGGGATAAATCACACACCCAGACAGGTTCTCTAAAGCAAGTCCAGTGCTCAAAGGCAGCACTGACCCTCAGCAGCTTCCCTGGATCTGTTGGAGCCCAAGGGTGTCTGTCCCCCCCTCAAGGTTTTGACAAAGAAATAACCCAGTTAAACACAAATCCCCGAGGGCAGCTTGTGTGTGACTGCTAACAAGTTACAGGAGGAAAGGTTACTTATTCACACTGTTACAGTAAAACTTAAACTACCCTTGCATGAAAGGAAAGGTTCTGGAAGAGTAACCGGGTGACAACAGGGAGCAAAAAACAAAGGCAAAGTGAGCAATGATCTTGAGGAACAAACTGAAGGAGAAACACAGAACTGGAAACATTAAATTGTGCATCTGCTCCCAGAAGAAAGCAACAGTTCCTTTTATCCCCCCCTGCCACAGCACACTTGTTCCTGCAGCAGATTTTTACCAGGTAGATTTCCTCCCTATTTTACTGAAGCCTGAGAAATCACTCTGTGCATTTAGAGAGCTCCAGAAGAACACTAAACTATAAATTATTTCTGCAGGCTTTATAAAAAAATCCCTAGTTACAATTACCTAATTTCTCAAGCTGTTCAGTGACTGTGGAACTGCTGAGGAAGGACAGGTACTGGGGGCAGACACTGAAATAAATCCCTGCCAGCCTGACTCATCTCAGGCTCAGTTTTCACAGCAGGGATGAACCAGTGCAAAGAGCAGAAGATTTTTCCAATGCTCCCTATGGCACAGGTATGATTAACCCTCACCTCCTGCACTGGGCTCAGTTTTCCTTATTTCCCTCTGATTTCTGACAGAGTCTGCTCTTCCTTCAGGCCAAGATCTGTGTATGAATGGAAAACTGGCTGCCATCACCAAGCATCTTAACATTTACTTAAAACTAGAATTTAGCTGGAAATTCTGACCTGGATACTTGGTGAGCAATGCTCTTGCAGAAACTGTGGGAAAGAAGAATAACCAGAAGTTTCATTCCCAGAGGTCACATTCAACGCTGCTCCAGAGCAGCTCTGCTGACAAGAAACTCAGTGCCTGTTAATGGGGTGGCTCTCAATCTTTAGTTTCCCTACAAATGCCAGCACTGATGCCCCCACGTTGAACAGAAGATTTCCTGTGAGCTGTTACAAACACAGACACGTGTGCAGCCCTGCAGATCTCTGCTGCTGCCTCTCGGGCACCCTGAGCTCACACACAGTAGGTGAAAGGTGACTCCGAGGGAGGAGGGCGATTCTCGGCTCCTTCAGTGTGATAAGTTGTGATAAGGCAGCAATCTCTTTAATAGGTATGATACCAAATAAACCACTTAACATAGTCCTCTACAACCTTCAGGCATCCAATGAAGGATCCCTCCAAGCTCTACAGCTGCCACAACAACCTTGACATTTCCTCTACAAATCCTTTCAGGTGTTGAAGTTTACTTTTCCTGA
The DNA here is from genome assembly GCF_009819885.2 of Catharus ustulatus. Lineage (NCBI taxonomy): Eukaryota > Metazoa > Chordata > Aves > Passeriformes > Turdidae > Catharus > Catharus ustulatus. The sequence continues at coordinate 3,350,492 of NC_046238.1, forward strand.
TGACAGTGACACCAACAATATTCCAGGGCTTTGTCACTCTGCAGTTTTACCTACCTCCTATGCAGGCTGCTGACAAATTTTTCAAACCAAGTGCAGCTCCTTTCACTTTAGAGTAGCTACCCTGCAGCACTCAGACACTTCCCTCCCCTAAAAAATTAAAAATCAAGATTTGCAGCCAAAAGAACAACTGTCAAATTTTAACTCTGCAGTGAACAGAGTTTCCTGCTGCCAGACAGTTTTTCCTTACTCCTGGGGGACAGAAATAGTTTGGAAGAGTCAAGTCACACTGGCTACACCCAAACTTGTACCCAGCAGAGACATTGTATAAGTGATGCTGTCACGGGATGCGCATTGGCTGCTGCAATGTTTCAATCATGAGTCACACAACAGCTTGGAAAATCCATAAAAAACGAGCAAAGAAGTCAGGAGCCTGATAAGGCCACAACAAGAAAGAAAAGGCAAATCCCAAATTTAAATAAAAATCACCAGCATGTGACACCACAAAATTTCTGGAGGTGAAAACCTTGGCTTTAATGTTTACTTTTGGTAAATCAGTGAAATGGCTGTAAAACTGTTTAAGTTATTTTTAAAAATCTGGCTTGTTCCCCATGTAGTAGAAATCCTACTTGCATGCTAATGAGAGAAAACAGATGTGTCAGAGTCTTGGTTTTCAACTACTTCTGTCCTCAAAAGTTCCAGAGACATCAGACATGAAGCAGTGCAGAATGTCTCCCAAACCCAGTGAGAGATTTCAATACTCTGAGGATCTGAACACCCAAGACACTGGCAGTGAATGAACATCATGGTACAAGCAGCACAGAAAGGAAACCCAGGCCTGAATTGTAAAGCTCTAGAGATTAACATTGGCAGCAAAGCCATTTCCTTTCCTTAGGGTGATCCCTAAGGAAAAACTCCTGTTCTGAGCTTGTTTCTCCCTGTGCTCAGAATGGAAGAAAACACTCAAACCTGACAGGTATGTTCCAGAGAAAAGCAAAAATGAGAGACAAAACCCCCAAGGATTCAGGTACACCAGTGACAGGCCTTATCAAGCTTGAACAACTCTGGGAGAACTGGAAACAACCTGAATCTTCTTCAGCTTTCTGCTGATCTTACTGTGAAAGGCTAAAGCTCAGACTAGAAGACATTGTTAAACATTCAGCCTTTGAACTCTACAGCACACATACAACAAAAGGAGTGTTTAGCATTTTGATTCTGCTATAAACATCTGCCAAGCCAGCTCTTGTTTGACCTAAGAAAATGAATCCCCAAGCACTCATGCCAAAGGCTGGGAGTAGTTCTTTCACTGCTCCACCACACCCAGTCCATCCCACACAGGCAGGCTTTCCATAATCCACTGCTTCCAGAGAAAATGGCACAGATGAATTCCATATTAATTATCTGGCCGGCCTTTGTCACTTTGACTACTCACTCCAAGTGATACACTTGGAATTTACTGTGTCAACTGCTCACTGTGGCTCAAACCACGTGAGCCTCTTCCTTAAATGTCAAAAAATTGTGTCTGAAACACAAAGAGTGCAGCTCAGGCAGTTCTGCTGAGGTGCAGAGTTAGGTACTGAGGTAGCACAAAATTTATGAGGGTCTTAAAAAAAATCATTAAGGAATCTCAGGTTTGTGATGGGAGTAAGAGGAATTGAGGGCAGGAAAACACTGGTGGTGCTGAAACTGTCTCTGCAGCACTGCAAAAGGGCTGGCTGAGAGAGTAAAGAGATGACCCAGCAGCAGAAACTGGGAGAAAACTACTGTTTGTAAACCTAAGAGCTACAGATGAAGAAGAAAAAAACATCAAGTTAGAAGCATCAAAACCCACCTGAACATTCCTGCTTTTGCAGAAAGTACAGAGATTTTGGGTTTTCTAAAAAAGCAACAAAGAAGTGACAGAAAAACAGCTTTACCAGGGAAGAAACCCCAAAACCAAACAACCCAACAGGTTTTCCATTTAAATTATTTGCTTCTTGGTACTTAAGGCATCCTGGGTGTGATGCCTTCTTTGCTGCTTGGTCCTTAAGTGGAGCTACAATTCTGTTTGTTTCCAAGTTGCCATGAAAATTAATGCAGAGACCAACTCAGAAATGCAACTCTCTGTTGATTCCAGCAGGAACACAAGACAAACTGTAGGTCCACATACAGCAATTACCAAATATGGCCAAAACCCCCTAAACATCATCAAAAGAGGCCAAATCTGTCCCTTCCCCACATAAAAAAAATCCACTTCAAAGTACAGGAGATCCTGCATTTCTCTTAAGGGCAAACACCAATTGCTCAGTTATTTATCAGTGCTGGCCTAGCATGAACTCTAAAGGCAGCCAGGGTTAGTCACATGCTAAAGGAAGGGTGTCCAACAGCTAATTCTAATCCCAAAAAGTTTATCTGGAAGAGGCACCACAGAGAAGATGTAGAGTGTCTAAAATGCACCCACCAACCTTCCACATCTTGAAAGCTGTGGCATCACTCTTACAGTAACAGCTCCCTCGAGAAAAACCAGCAATAACTGTTACCTAGCACCAACTTGCAGCTTCCTGAGGAAAACGTCTCCGCTCTGTTAAATGGCAACCAAGTTACAATGACAGCGCCAAACTGAAGATCCACCAATTCCACAGCATGAGACAGCACAGTGCAACCCCATCGGTTTAAAACAAAGAAACACAAAACTAACCCCAAACAAACAAAAAAAACCCCACAGACGGGAGCAGGGAGGAGGAATCTTTTTTTTAAGTGTCAAAGTTTTGGTGAAAATTTGCTCCTGGTAGTTACACCACAGCTAACCTGTGCAGAGTGTCAGTCAGTCAAATTCAACCTTGAGCACACAGGAGAAAGGTCAAAGCACTGTCAAAAGCAACGCTGCCCACAGTCTGAAGGTTCTACTGATTATCCATAATTATTCACTGCTTCTAAAATCTGAAGCCTTAAGAGTCATTTTGCCCGTGATTCTAAACCAGAGAGCACAATCAGGCCAGAACAAACAACGAAACTGAAGTTTGACATTTGATTCCAGTCTCAATGTCACTCTGCCTTTCACTTGACAAGGACATTGCACGCGTTAAAATCAGGAAGTGCCTGTTCAAGTGATCTTGTCTGCTAAAATACAATGCATGTACACGGGGTTAGGTTTTAAAGACAGAAAGTGGAACGCACAGGGAGCTGTTCCTCTGAGTTTTGGAGCCACCAGGCCTTCCAGGCACCCACAGGTGAAACACCCAGGCCGGGCCAGGACACCCGGCACACACAGCCCCCCGTGCCAAAGGCAGAGCTGCAACAAAGAGCACCAGCGCTTCCTCGGGAAGCTAAAAAAGCGAACTCACGGTGACACTGACAGGCAGAACCAGCTCCTTTGTCTGAGGCTGGGGGTTGAGCCGCTCGCCATGTGCAGCTCCGGGAAGGAGGGAGGAGGTCACAGGCGAGGCCGAAGCCACCTCAGCCCCCGGCCCGGCCACTTACCCAGCACATCCGCGGTGCGGTGCCGCGCCACGAAACAGGCGTCATCCCCGTAGCACATGCCTTTCTTGAGGATGCCCTTGCGGAAATCTTTGCCGAAGCCACAGCTGGCCGTCACCAGGCTGTAGTCGCGGGAGTCCGTCTGCGAGAGGCCGCCCAGGACCGCCCGCGCCACCAGCCTGCCGTAGGAGAGCACCGAGAACATGGCGTGGGGCGCCCAGCAGCCGAGCGCCAGGAACGCGGGGAGCCACCGGCGCAGCCGCCTCCTGCCCGCCGAGCGCCCGCCGCAGGGCGCCAGCCTTCCTTCCCCTGCCCGCCGGCCCGCGCCGCCGCCGCCGCCGCTCCGAGCCCTGCGCTCCGCGGAGCCGCGTCCCTCCGGCCGCCGCTGCGCTTCACCCGCCCTCGCTGCCCCTCACGGCCCGCGCGCTGCCCCTCGCGCTGCCCCTCACGGCCGGGCTCGCCGGCAGCGCCCCCGCCTTCCGTGCCACCCCCCCCCGCCCCCCGAGGGGGGCTGTGCCAGCTCCCCGCTGCCCGCGGAGCTCTCGGAGCTCCCTCCGGGCTCGCTCCTCGCCGCCCGCGCTGCCCGGTCAGAGCCGCCCGCGCCGCCCCCGCGCCCCGCCGCCCGCCACCGCCGCCATCTTCGCCGCGCGTGCTGAGGTGAGGTGAGGGCCCCGGCGCTGGGCGGGGCGCCAGCTCGGCCCCGCCCCCTCCCCTCCTCCCGGCGCGCGTGCGCAGCGGCGGCACCGCGGCCGCCCCCCATTGGCTCCCGCCCCGCCTCATTTGCATATTGCGGGACAATAACAGCGGGCGGCTCCCGGCAGCCCCCGCGGCGCCGAGCGGGGTCCGCGCCCCCGCCCCGCCGGCTCGCGGCCGCAATTAGCGCAATTAACGCAATTAACGTTCTCACACCGGGCACAGCGCGCCTGCGCCTAACCCACATACTTGCCCTCCACGCCCCGCGTGTCTCGCGTGCTCCGAATAACTCGCGGGGACTCGCTGGCCGCCGGTGCTTCGTGCCTGCCGAGGACGGTTATGTGAGTCACACCGCGCAAAAATGTTCTGGGTTTTGGTTTTTTTTTTTTTTTTTTTTTTTTTTTTCCTCAAGGATGACTCGCCCTGTTCTCCCCGAACCGGGGACAGAGCCAGCTCAGCGCCGGCGTGAGAGGCTTCTCTGCAAATCCACAGTTAATCCATTTTGGTTAAGGAACGTGAAGTGCCAAACAAAAGCCTCACGAGGAGGGTGTGTGGTGCAGTCGTCATTCAAACCCCATAAAAACCACGTTAATTGTAGTTGAGAGCGGCACAAAGCTCTCAGCTGGACAATTTCAACAACAACGACTTTAAGGCATCAGTGCTGTAGAGACCCACAATATTCAAAAAGACCCAATTCCTCATTTTCTGCAGCTCGGTTTTCCGTGCTGCTCGTGGGTGTGCAAAAAAATGCTCTTGTCCCCTTGGAAGTTCCCAGCAGGTTTCTCTGCAAATTCGTTTAATTCCTCTGGGTACACGCACAAGAGGCTGCTGCCGCCTACACAACCCGAGACACGTAAATAACAAACAATAGAGGTGTAAATATGGCAAGTGTGAAACCTGCCCCCCGAGCTGCCTGCAGTGAAAGGAAGAGCTCTGTGCCACAAGCCACCGACAGAAACGCTGCTGAAGCACCCTCGATATCACACGGGAGGCATTTTGCTGCACGTGGACCTTGACAGAGACGATATTGCCCCCCTTACACTGCTAAAGGCTTAAGCAATGCGTGACAATTACCCAGCTAAAGCTGAAATTACATCCAAACTTATTAAAAAATTAATCCTCGTGTCAGAACAGGGAGAAGGAGAATGAGCACGAGGAGCAGCCCAGGCCCAGGGTGGTGGATTAGGGAATGGCTGCACAGCTGAATGTGCCAATGTGCTGGAGATAAGGGAGTGCTGCTGCCAGAGCCTGGCAGGGTGTGAGAGCAGACAAACAAGGTAGCTCATCTCAGTGCCTCACACCCTCCTTTATCAGCAAAGGGAAGCACATATTTGCAGAACTTCCCCCACAGAATCATTCTTTCCCCTTCCCTGAGTCTCGTTCTTCCTCCTCCTTGTCCAGGTCCTGTCTGGTTCAAGTCCAGCCTGGCCTAACCCCCTGTTCTGTGCCCTGAGGCAGCTCAGGTCGGTGCAAGGTGACCTGTCCTGCATTACCTGGCTGTGCTGCTCAGTCTGTGATCCTCCCCAGCTAAAGCTGAGTTCTCCATGCCTTGATGCAGAGTTTTCCAGGGCTGGAAGGGTTCTCTCTGTGCCACTTTGCCCAGCAGCTACGGCTCAAATGCTGAGGAACATCGTGAGCTCAGGGCTGACGAACTCATTTGGCAGAGCACAGCTCTGTGCTTCCCTAAGCACTCCCAAGCCAAGGCACACCGTGAGCTCTTCACACTCCTCCATCCTTGAAAGTCTTTGAAACAGCCTCCCTGGGGAAGTGGTGGAGTCACAATCCCTTGAAGTGTCTAAAAAATCAGCAGATGAGGCACTTTGTGACACAGTTTAGTGGGCATGGGAGTATTTGGTCGAAGGTTGGGCTTGATCCTGAAAGTCTTTTCCAATCTTAATGATCCCATGATTCTACCCCAGGTCACCCACCCAAGTCTGTCCAGACAGCCAGACAACCTCACAATTTACATGGTAATTAGTAACCTTTGATGAACTCTGTCACTCCTGTGCCCAGATGAAAAACTGCTCCTGGTTTTCATTCAGAGGATCTCTGGGCTCCTGTGAGACAAAAACCCAACTGTTTTTCATAAAATACTTCAGAACTGGTTTTCTCCACTGTTCAGTGTCAGTCTGGATAGTTCTCCCTGTAAATGCCTCCCAGCCCATGCCCTGCTGCCTTACTCAGTGTTATTCTTGTACCCTGAGAGTCGATACCCTGCCAAGTGATATTTGTTTAAAATTCCCCAATGCACAAATCTGGCACAAAAACTGGAGCAAAGGGCATCCCCCTGGTTACTGCAGCTGGCTGGAATCTTCCCACCTCAAAGTCCAAGATCTATTTGCATCAGCTCACTTAAGCTGCAAAAACAGAATGAACTCTTCCTGCTAGGCTTGCTCAGACCAATAAATGCACAGGGGAGTGCAAAGCAGAAGTGCTGCACAAAGTCATCAACTGCTGAAGGCACAGGCAGGTTCCCAGCTTGTTTTAAAACTGATTCACTCATAGCTGACGTCAATCCTCCTTCCCAAGTATCTTAGCCCTGAGATTGGAGTGTGATAAATACTACCTGTAATGCCATCTGCTGTACAGACTGCCCCAGCTCCTCTCTATTTATTTAAGGGCTAATCTTAAATGCAGTTTATTTCAGCCTGGTTTGACTTTGTTTCGACTCTGTATCCAAATGTTTGTCCACTTGGACTTTTAAAGTGATCTGTCATAGGGCAGATATTAGCCCTGAAAAGATGAAGTTCAAGGCAGCACAGATGGATTAAAAAGAAAATTAATGTGAGAAGCACCATGAGGAGTCAATAGAAGATGCAGAGTCAGAAGATCACCAGCAGGAATGACAGAATGGTTTGGAAGGGACATCAAAGATCATCTCATCCCACCCCCTTCCACCATCCCAGGTTGCTCCAACCTGGCCTTGGACACTTCCAGGGATGTGGCAGTCACAGATTCTATAATGCTTAAATGAATCTTGCTGCTTAAACTGTAATTGAAACAGTAATAGAGCAAATCCTTGAACATGTATTTTAATAAACAGGAATCTGCTGCATCTCAAATTGCTGGAATTTTCATTTTCTAGGACCTCCCACATAAGGATCACAGTGCCCTTTTTAATTATTAATTAACTCATGTTGACAGGATAAATTAAAATCTCTGTGATGGAGAACAAGCATTATGTATTGATGTCCTGATCTTATCCTACACACTTGGATTTGCTCTTTGGAACCTCTTCCAGAATTCCAATACCAGGGTGGGTTTTATTGTGGGGGTTTTCAAATGGTTTTTCTTAGATGTGGGTTTTGTCTTGCCTTTCTCTGCATGACAAAGGTGGGGTTTTTTCCATTACAGCAAGTATTGGAAATGGTTTAGATGAACTGTTGCTGTGAGTGAAACCCCCCAAAAAAAGAAAACCAGATTAATTCCATCCTACTTTGCTTTTGAACAGTTGCCCACTTGTATTCCATTTCAATGGTAGATGCAGGAAGAATTAATACCTCTTTATTCATCCAACTCCTGCCCACATTCATCCAGGATGCAATCTGTGCTTTCAGATTGCAGCAAGGCTTGGTTTTCATCCGGGAGTCTGGTCCCCTGTGCACCATCAGCTTTGCCAAGCAATTCTGGATGCAAGAGGAATGTATTAAATTCTGTTTTCCCCTGTGCAGTTTCAACACCTATTTAACTGATTTTAAAGGCATCAGAAACATGTAAACTAACAGGTAGGGGTATTTTAGTATTAATTATCTCCTGACACTGCGTGGAACAAGAACACAGAACACAACCAGTGATGATAAAATAAACCAAGCACCACTCTCCCTCCAAGCCTGCAAAGTAATTTCCAAGTTTCCAACTGTAGGGAGGAGAAACATCTCCATCCCTGTTAATTGTGGGAGCTTAGTCAAGGAAGCTGAAGGGGCTGTGAGCCCCTGAATCAGCTTCATCCAGAGGGAGGTTATATCTCAGCTGTCCTTCCTGCAGGATTGCCTCTCTTTTTGTTCCTTTGCTGTGGGACAGTGAAAGACATGGAGTTCTAAAGATTCCCAGGATTTCCTCTAGACACAGGCACATATTCTCTTCAGTGGCTGCAGCCAGTCCTGCTACAACCTCAGTGAGAAGCAAAAAATAAAGCCCTACAGTGCTATTTTTACAGGTCCTTTTCAAAACTGGAAGTGTGTGAAGTCACTCTTTTAAGCTTGGAAAAAAAAAATAACAAACCCAACACCACCAACACCATTTTGGCCACCTCAGGAACAGCAAAGAAAGAGTCTTAAAACACTTGCTGTGTGGAAGAAGGTAAACACAGAGATTTTGGGGAAGGAAGGCAGGTTGGAGGTTATTTCTGTGAGGTTATTTTGGGGTGTAAGGTCTGAGGTAGAGTGGAGCACACCAGGTTCTCACCTTTGTGTCACTGTGTCCTTGGAGGAACGAGGCCTTTCCATGGGCAAGGATGATTCCAGGATTTTGCTGTTTCAAACCCTTCCTGTCCCAGCTCTGATAACATCAAACAGCCTCGGTGGCCTCTGTGACTCCTCACTGCTGTGATGTGGACACTGCAAAGGAGCAGCACTGTGGAATTATTTCAATTTTCAATGAACTGAGCTGGAATTTTAGAGCTTTGAGAGCTTTTGTTGTCTTCCCTTTAAAGTGACGGTAATGAACCTGGTCAGGTTAAAAAAATAAAGAAAAACAGATTGAAGAATTAGGGAATTTTTAAGGTTGGAAAAGATCTAAAGAACCCAAAGGAACAGTGATCATTTAGTGACTCTCTAGCAATTTTTTTTTTTCCAAATTAGTACAAAAATAGAATAATTTAGGTTGAAAAAGACCTCAAAGATAACTGTGCACATAGAAAGATTACAATTGTATTACTAAATATGCTCACTGAGCACTGAGGACCCACAGCATCTTCAAAAGGAGAAACTTTAACACTTTAAAGATTACTTTAAGGAAAGATTACTAAAAAAAAAGTTGCAAAAGTATGTGAAATATGAAGACATATATATATGAATGAAAATACTATATTTTATATTGCAAGGGGCTATTCCCATATTTATTTTTTTTTAGGTGTGGCCTTCCAGGAGCTTTTTCCCAAACCGTCTAGGTGGATTACAGTTGGATCACAACACCTGAAACCCTTCCCGTGGCTGTGAGGGGACACCGACCCCTCACCACCGCCGGGCTGGGCTGCTCCTGAGGGCGCTGGGTGGCCCAAGCGGCCGCCTGGCACCACCACGACGGCCACATCCAGCCAGAACCCTGCGCCTGGCCTCTCCCTGAGGCTCCCCGCGATGAGGGAGGATGAGGGCGGCTGAACGAGCCTCACATGACGGGTCCCATCCCCGCCCCTCGGCCGCCATGTTGCCGGGCGCGGCCCTTCCCCTCCGCCGCCAAATCTCGCGAGAGCGCGGCTCGCCCTTCCCGTGATGCCCCGCGCGCCTTGGCAACGCGCCGTTGCTAAGGGCGGCCGCCATGGCGGCGGCGCTGGGGCCCGGGGCTTTCTTCGTCCTCATTCTCCTCCTCCTTTCGCCGCCGCCGCTCCGGGCAGAAGAGTTGGCCGCGGAGCCCGCAGACACTCGTGATGCCGCACGGGTCCGCAGCGCGCCGGCCCCGGTCACGGACGGTGGGTGCCCTCCGGGCGCTGCGGGGCACCGGCTGAGGGGAGCTCCGCTCGCGGCCTCCCTCGGGCATTCGGCCTTTGGGCTCCCCTTCCTATCGCCCGGGATTGGCACAACCGCCCGGCTTCTCTCGGTGCCTCGCTGCACCCGCTGCACCCTCCTCAGGAAGGCTCAGCGCCCCTCAGCACGCTGATGGTGGCACGGACATCACACAGTGGGCATCCCACAGCTCTGAGGGCCATGGGGATGGAGGGCAGCGTCCCCTGCCCGCCCAGCGCCGCTCTGGGCACAGAACCCAGCTGGCACAGGAGCCCAGGCTGGCCCTGGATGTCCCTGGAGAGCTCCACGCACACCCCGAGCTGGTTGCACGCTTTGCCCCAAAGCTCCGCCCCAGCTCTGTGGATACACTGTCATAAAATTAGAGCTGACAAAGTTTGGTTACTGTGTTCTTAGAAGGTGTTTCCTACTGTATAATCGGCTACACTTTTATTTCCCGGCGGTGTTGCCCTCAGCTGACCTTTCCATGGGTTGCTTGCCAAATAAACCCACCCCAGTGCTACCCCCTTAGGGAAAAAGAGAATAAAATCCCCAATTTCACAGACATAACCTTGCAATCTAATGATCCGTGTTTAAACTTCTCTTGTTTACAGGGTGAGCTAAGGATCCAGGGCTAAGCTCAGCCAACAGAACAGTCAGAACTTCAGAGATTCCAGGAAATACCTGGATACTGTTCAGGTGGTCAGAGAACATCCAGGAAAACAGGCAGCAGTCAAAGTGAAATAAAAGAATTTGTTATGAAAACATTCTTTGAATGTATTTCTTATAAAAAACCTTAATTTTCCTCATTCTGTGCTATTCTTAAGTCTAGATTAATTACAGAACAGCAACTGTCATAAACAGATCAGTGGAGTAATATCTGTTCTCTGAATTTATAAACTTGAAAATCTCAGAGAGTTTCAAGAAGTTGCCAAATGTGTATCTTATTGAGCCAGTTTACAGAACTATTAGCAATTACTCTGTCTGTGATTACAATATTTCACAGTATCTAAAAACAGACAGAAAAAAACAGTTTCAAAGAAGTCAATTCTGATTGTGTTGGCACATCAGGGAAATGTATTCCTGGACCCTGAGACATCCTCAATACTTGTAGACATCTCTCTGCTCTTTCAAAAGCTTTTATTTTTTTTTCCCAATAAGCTGAAACATGCAGATAAACACACCTTGTTTGTATCTCTCATTTTTTTAACTCTGCAGGGCTGAGTAGGTTTTCACATCTCCAAAACCCCAATTGAATTGGGGTTTTGTTTCTCAGGGAACAGATTTTGGCATATCTTGGTTTGTGTTCCAAATAGATTTGCTCAGCAGCAGAAAAGATAATTTAAAAATGACTTCAAGAAATCGTGAATTTGGAGAAGACTTTTGACCACTGTCAAAACCAGGGCGAGGTGAAGAGTGGAAGTGTTTGGGACATGCTGTGAAGTGTCAAGTCCCCAGTGCAGTTCTCATTTCACTCTCTGGTGCAGTTGCCAGGCTGTGTGTGTGTGACCTGCTGGTGGCACAGTGTGATGTCAACTGCTGCTGTGACCCCGACTGCAGCCCCGAGGACTTCAGCCTCTTCACCACCTGCTCGGTCCCTGTGGTCACGTGAGTGCAGAAACAACAAAAAGTACAGAAAGTACAAAATCCTCCTTCATTTGCTGCCTGCCTTTGTCAGGCCTCTGTCCTCTCCTCTGACAAATTCCTGTCCCTTCCTGCTGCCATCCTGATCCCCCTTTCACCAGCCCCTCCTGGCCCCAGCCAGGCAGAGCAGCAAATCCACCTTGCCCTCATTCCCTCTTCCCTCCTGCTCCTTGCTTTCCTGTTTCACTGCTTCTTCTGTGGGTATTTAGGTGCTGATGCTTTTTTTGGGAGGAAGGAATGATGCATCTTTAGACTTTCATTGTCTGGAAGTTAAGAAAACTGATACCACAAAATCAATCTGGCCATTTCAGTTTTTATCAGTAAATTTATCAGTAACCTCTTTGATCACATTTATGGTATCAGCTACACAATTAATCAATTCAGAGTTTGTTGAAATAGTGAGCATTTTTCTGACCCTGATTTTACAACCTGCTCCCTCACTGCCACTTCACAAACTCTAAAATGTAACATTATACCAATAAAGCCAAGATTTGTTTCTTTGCTATCTAGTTTATCTGAAAACACCTTCACCCAATTCCATCTCAAAGAGGAGTTAAGAAAGCTCACTTCAAAATCATCATGTGCAAAAAAATCTCTTGGTGACTTCTCAGAACAATAAGTGCAGCTTTCCAACCCACCTTCTGTATAAATTATGCCAATCTGAGCACTGGGGTTTATTCTTGGTGCATTGAAATTTGAATTAGCAGTCATGTCAGACTGTGGTTTCTTATTGTTCTGGCACACAAAGACTCCTGCTCCCCATTTATAGGTATTTATATAGATCAGAAAGGTCTAATCAACACCCTCCTGAGTGACACTTTAATTGCCTGCTGGAAATGCCTCAAATGAAGTTGTGTTTCTTAGCCCAAATTTTTTTGTGTAAAACGTTTATTTTGCATGCAAAGCCAGGGGATTTTCAGTGTCTGCAGTTGTTGTGGGTCTCATTATTTACATCAGAGTTTATCTGCATTTGCATATTTGTGTTGTTTTGGCTGATGCCAAGGCAGAGGCTGTGATGGCTCTGGAACAGCAGCAGCAGGGTTTGATTTATGATGGGATCCTATTAACAAATGACTCACCTCATGGAAGAGCTTAACTCCAGGCTTCAACATTTCTGTAAATTATTTCACTTCTCCAGGGCCTGTCCTTAGCTGCTCCATCCTGCTGAATAACAATTCACAGAGATCAGCTTGTGTTTGTAGCATGTGGGACACACCAGTGCTCCCAGCTCTGAGCTGCCACCTTCTCCTGCACTTCTGGGCTGTTGATGAGCTCATGGCACAGCCCTAAACACTTTTCCAAGGCAGCCTGGGTTATTTCCCCTCCTGTTCCTCACTCTGCCATTTCTTTCACTTGCATCTCAAGTAGGAATTTTTCCCATTCCCTGCTCAAAATGAATATTATTCCATTTTCCTGCTCTGACATCCCATTTGGGTTGTAGAAATGGAAATGCTGCTGAGCTGTGTGTGACCTGTGGTGCAGCCCTGCATTTTTGGGGTCTCAGCCACCTGGATCCCACCCAATTTGACATTTTCTCTCTTATATTGTCACTGGTTTTCCCTCTCCCAATCTGTTTCATGTTGCTGCTCAGTTTCCTCTGCTGAATAAAACGTGGGAGAATTCTCTATTATTTATTATTTATTATTAAGCACAGAGTATAAAACAATAAGAACCTTCTAAGGACATGACTATTCTACAAATTATGTTAAACCCAGTAATTTTATGCTTTTTTTTTTTTTTTCCTAATGCTACCTCAGTAGATGAACTTTAAAATGTGGTCAACTTCTAGTGGATCATTTATTTCTTTTTATTCTTTGCAGAGGTGACAGCCACCTGTGTAGTCAGAAAGCTGCTGTGTATTCTCTTGATGTTGAAGCAAATCCACCAGAAAGGATATTTAAATTAATTGACCAAGTCAATCCCAGTATTTTCTGCATTCATGCTACAAACTGTAAGTAGAGCTGTAGGCAGTGTTAAGCATTGTGGTGTTGTTTATTGTAAGGTATAAAAAAAAAGATTAAATTTAAAATTATTTTTATTTTATTAAACCTCTCAGGAAACTGGTAATTCTGTCTGCTCACAGTCCTTATGTTGTGATGCTTTCATGTGAAAACATGGAATTAAACATCTGGTACTCTTGGTCTTCTTTATTGAAAAAAACCAAAATAGCTTGGAGGTTTTTTTTGTAAATAATTTATCATCCTAAATAAATCATGTTCAAAGTACACTCATTGTTACTAAATATTGTTTCTATATATTTTTTTCCTTAAATTATCTCCTTCTTTAAATATTTTGACAGATAAACAAGCCCTGTACCTGAAATCCCCTGAAATCCCAACTCCAGAAAATTTTGATCAGCTGCTTGAAAAATATGGAGGTTCTTCTTTCAGGGCTGAGCCTGACAGCTGGGATTTGGATACAGATGTTCAAAATCCTCCTGAGGCAAATGAAACTTCCAGATATGAGGTAAATGATCTCTGATTCATTAGGAGGTGAATTATATTTGATACAATTAGTGTTAGATTATTCCAAAAAGAATAAATCATCATTGTTTACATCTGCTTTTAAATAATGCAGTTCTGCTGGAAGAAACAAAATTTATATTGGTCTTAAAGCATAGAAATGTAAAAAGAAGAAATGTAATATTTAGTGACTTAAAAAATGAACTAGATTTTTTAGAAATTTGAAAAATAAGTCAGATTTTTTTTCTATTTTCAATGTAAAGCTGTAGCTGAAGAAATAAGTTCTGCTTTTGTTCATGTTTGTTGTTAATAAAAATGCTCTGAAGCTTTCCCTGGGCTGAAACACACCTGTGTACCTGACTGTGCTTTTTATTTGGCAGTATGGGCTTCCTGTGCAGACAGAGGATGCATTTCTAAGGCTGCCAAGTCCTGTTGTCTCTTCTTGGTGCTCTGATGCAAATCCTGCAGGTTGGAAAATGCACTTGAATCCCAATTTTTTTGCTTTCTAGTATTCTTGAGATTAGACAGTCAGAAATCTGGCACATTTGCCATGGAGAATTCAGCTAAAGGTTCATGAGCAGATGATTTTCAAATCACTCCTGTTTCTCTGTTTTGTTTGGTTTTTTAAGGCATAGAATGGAAATTGTGTTGCATCTCCATTAAACAATCAAAGTGAGCCGTGTAAATCCCTGAGAATCTTGTTAAAGGGTTGTTTATCCAACAATAAAATGTCCTGTTTGGCATAATTGGTTTAATCAAACAGTACAAGGGTGACACCCTGAGGGAGGAGGGGTTTGCACCAATCCAGCCCTGCCTGGGCAGCCTTTGGCAGCTTCCCTTTGCCCAGGGGTTCCTCTCTCCAGTCAGATTTGCAGGCTGAGCTCTTCATTTTAACCTTTCACACAATTTCCTGAAAATCTGCAGAGGTGGAGGTGAAAAAAAAGCCACAAGCAAACCCACACCTGCTTTTTCCAAACCCCACTGTCATCATTAAATGTGGGCTCATAAGTCATGGTGATGATTACAGGACTGAAGTTTCTTGTGGAAAAAAAAATCTTATTAAGAGATTCAAAAATTAAGTAATTTTCATGAGGCTTTTTCTATTTGTTAAGAAGCAATATTTTGCCTCATAGCATGTTTTAAGAATATAAAAAATTTCATTCTTCAAAGCTGACATGAAACCTTATCTGCAATAGAAATGACATTTACTTTCAATTTTGCTTGTACCTGAGTTCTTGTATTGTTTTTCATTTATAGTTTTCATAATTGCTCTTTCATTTCCTCCAGTAATACTTGGTGACTTTTTTTTTCCCAGGGTTTTTAGTAAACCAAGCCACAAAATGCATTAGATCAGTAAGTGTGGAAAAATGTGACAGCATTCAAGCACTTAGCATGTTGTTTTATATCAACTCCAGCATTTTGGCAGTGAGTATAATTTGAAACAGTCATATGGCTGAAATATTCATGTTTGATTTCTTTTTGCATCTGCAGAATGGAGTAACTTCTGTTTACTGAGGGATGTGGTGTTTTATCTGGATTTTTAAATTGTGGGTTGGGAAGAAACAGCAGACTTCTATACAGAAAGCCTTTGGGAATGTTTTTGCTTCAAGCTTTGGTTACAGAAGCATTTGCTGTTCTCTGCTTAGCCAAATGTAAATAATACAGTCAAAGATAAAGTAAAAAATCATAGTTTTGAAGAGCCAAGGTCATGCCTACTGAGTGAGTGCAGTTTCACATTTCTGTGCATGTTCAGGCTTTTCCAAGAAGCTCATTTACCAGAACACATCATTCTAAGAAATCTGAATTTTAAAGTGTTGGTAAAACTTTGTACTGAAAAAAGAACCTGTCAGGTTTAATCCTTTGTATCTGCCCCTTTCCTCCAAGCCTCAGTTTTTTACTTTGTGCTCCTAAAGAACATGACTTGGAGCAAGTTTCTTTGGATCCTGCCTGCTAAAATCCAGTCTGGGGTTACTTTTCAAAGCTTTCCCTACTTTTTCATCCCCTCCTGATCTGGGGGATGATGTCTTTTGTATAAATAAATCCCCTGTAAGGATATTTGTGAAGACAAAGAAATTATTAAAGAAAAAAAATGAAACTTAAATACATCATAGCTTAAGCTGATGGCTCCTTCCAGAAGCTGAAAGTCATAAAGAAACAGCAACCTCTTTACCATTAAATCTTTTTTTAATTTATGTAATTATTTAATTTAATTAGTGAGTAACTGCCCTTCCAGGCTGCTCACAGATTCCAAAGCTGCAAAGGCAGTGAAGCCCACTAAGCAGTTCACACCCTCACATGGGATCATTCTGCTCCTTCAGGATCTCACTGAAATCAGCCAAGGATTGCTGCCACATGTTGGCTTTTGATCCTCCTGTTGTGGAAGTGGAGCAAACACTGCCCCAGAAGGGCTTTGAGTATCTCCATGTCCTCCCAAAATGAGTTCTTGTTGGCTGCAGGACCAAAAAAGTGCAAGAGTGGCTCAGGCCAGGCTCCAGCAGCTGAGTGGGTTTGATTTAAAGATGAATTCCCTTTCCTGACTGGAAAAGTCCATAACCCCTTATCCCTGTGCTGCTTGCCAAGGCAGTGGCTGAGCTTGGGAGAGGTCAGAGTTCTGCCCAGAGCACGCTGGATGTCAGGAAGGATCAGCTGCAGGAACTGGAGGAGGCTGAGAAGCTGCTGGAGATGCTCTGTGGGAAGGTTCCCCTCCCAAAGGGAGCTGGAGGTGGGATGTGACAACGGAAAAGTGATGGCACAGGGGACAGGGTGGTGACAGGGCAGAGCAGGAGCCCTCCCAGTGCCAGCAGGTGGAGCTGCTGGCAAAAGAAACGGCAAACCAGTAACTGAGGGAGCCTTACTGGGAGCACTGGGACAGCGGGCCCTACAGAAAGCCCCATCCCCAGGAGCCCACCCTCCCTGCCAGGATGGGCAGTGCAGTGAGAGCAACGTTTTGGGAATTGTTACAGAAAATCTCTGCTCCCTGTTCTGGCCTGACCAGCAGATCCCCAGTGCTGGGGATTCCTGGAATCTCCCAACAGGAGATTTCACACATGGTACCATGGTTAGTTCCTGCTTTTCCTTCCTCATGCTGAGGGAAAGCTGAGGCAGCAGTGTGGCTGCAGTGCTGTCTGCCAGTGACCTCCAGAGCCATCATCCATCACCCAGCCATGGGTAAACAGAACTTTAGGAGTGGTGCTCACTCCCAGCCCAGTCAGAAATAGCACTGTTCCCTGAAGGATGAGTCTAATCTTTACAGGGATTTTTATTCATCCAGCTCATTCTGATGGCTGAGCTGTACCTTGGGATGATAAATGTGTGACAAACTGTACCTGCATCACCTTCAGGTCTCCAGCTCCCAGGAATGTGTTCCCTGCTGGGACAGATGAGTCACTGCTCTCAGTATCCATCATCATTCTGCAGAATTGCTTCATGGTCAGAGTCCAACCCTTGATAGCTTCTCAAAGATGTGACTCAAACATTCATTGGAAAGTCAGAAAAGTAAAACCTTTGATAAAATGGTGTTTTACAGCCTGATTGATGACCTTGGTCTGACATTTCTGCTGAAATATTTTTGTGGGAATTTTCAGTGGGATTCACACCTCCATGTGCTGTATAACAAGAGAGACACTTGCTTCTGTTTTAGTGGTTTAGAGACCATGAAATTATGGAACAGGACAAGAAAAGCTCTTCATTTCTTTGGGAAGCACAGCCTGGCAGCTTTCCTAAACTGGTGGTCTCTGAATAATTCTGAGAGTCTGAAGAAGGAGGGGATTGGATTGTGGCAGTTCTTATCACACTTCCTGGATACTCTGGTTTATATCCAATTAACTCCATAACACAAAAGTTATTGTTGTGAGAAAGAGTTAAACAGACAAAGCCTTAGCTGCTTTACTTGACTGTTACATGCAACAGGTCAGACCTTTGCTATTGCTTTAATTTGTCCTTTTATTCTCCCCCAGGCACCCAAATCAAGTCAGATGGTAAGTATCCTTCTAAATTAGTTGGAAAAGCTGTGGGCAAAATTCTTATTAAGTTATAGTCAGTGGGAATTTTTCACTGATTGATCAAATCCATTAAAAAATTTACATCTTTTGCTATCAGTAATGATACTTAGCAACTCCAAGATAAAATACTGCCTGCAAACATTCAAGCCTGATACATTCCTGTCATATAAAACTCCCTCTTTTCAAGAAAATCTCTTTATTTATTTAAACCCAGACCCTCTGGTTGAGCTTCAGCAGTACTTGTAGCACAGCAGTTGTTCAGAGAATTGCTGCATGCTGTTGCTGTGGAACAGAACAGAAAGGTCACACACATAATAACACAGAAAGAGCCAAAATTAATTACTCAGTGTTCAGAGCTGACATGAGTCTGTTTTTCAGGTGAATATTACTGTGCAGTCCATAGTTGTGCAGTCTGTGAATGGAATGAGGACTTTACTGAGCAGCAGTGATGTCCTGAGGCTCCCAATGGTGTTGGATGAGCTGTGCATCAATGCAGTTCTCGGGGTAGGTCTGGCAGCCTTTTCCTCCTCAGAGCTGATGGAAAGCATCTATGCCTCAAACCACTTCTGATTCCCAAAGCTATCAGGAAAGCCTTGCAGTTCCCAAATACTGTGACATCTCCAAAGTGAATGTCATGGGAGAAGCACTGAGTTTGGATAAAAGGGATTGTTTTGAAACAAAATAATAACTCTATGCAATAAAACATTGAGCCAGGCTGAAATCCTGCTGTTAATTCTGTGCATGTGGCAAAACAGACAATGACATGAGTTTGGAATTTACTTTATGCTTGGGAGAAGATGATTTCAGGTGCACTAATGACAGAGAAAGAAATAGATACTGCACATCATCTTTTAATTTTAAAATAGATGAGTGTTGTGTCTGTGCTCAGGTTTATCAAGAGGTCAGTTGTGAAGAGGATATAATCCATCCCCACCCTGGAGCTGAGTTTCTTAAGCAAGGAAGAAAGAAAATACTTGCATGGTTGAATTTTTTTTTTCTAGTTTCTCTTATGTATTTGTTCAAATTAATATCTAAACCTTTTAATTTTCAGGTGAATTATCACATTACCCACACAGACACGGGAGAAATAATAGAAGCAGCTGCTGCTTTTGTCTTGGGGGCAATTAGCAAAGAAGCAATTTCAATAGAGCAGAGCTTCGAAATCAGCTTCACTCAGGTAACTGTGGAGATGTCATGGGTGACTTGCTGAAAGACATTTAATTACAAAACTTATTAAACTTGAATCAGAACAATTGTTAGCAGCAAGGTAAAGCAGAACTTGGCCTGGACACCCAGGTGAGGCAGCATTTCAGAGCTGGTCAGTAAAGTCTGTCACATTTATGAGCCCCACCTTGTGACTGTAACATTACAGTCTTGCCCTCATCATTCAAGACATAATCCTAAAATAACTGAAATATTTCTGTGTTTTCCAGCCACTTCAGTACAGGAATAAAACTAATATTCTCTGTTTGCATTGCAGGAAAATACACAGCCAGTCCCTCTCAGTGGCAATCCTGGTTATGTTGTTGGGCTGCCTGTCAGAGCAGGATTCCAGCCTCCAGGATATCCTTTCCCTGCTGCATTTCTGTTTGCTGAACTTGCTCTGGTCCATCCTCACAAACCCTTTCTAGCATGGACAGCTATGAAATACATCTGTTCCCTACCAAAAATAAAAATGTGCTTTTCTGGCTGTGTTTTAGGAGGGAATGACTCAGTCCTGACTGCAATCTCCTGGGACTGTGTAGTGAGGTACATTTAGCCCTTCACTGCACACCCTGGTGCTTTTTCACACTGTGAGAGGAATCTTGAGCCATTCTAACATTTGCAGCAATATTTTAAGGCTGTGATTAAGGAGTCTTTTTTTGTCCTGATATCCATCAAGCATTTAATTTCCCTTAACTGTGTGTTACATCTGGCATCATTCAGAGTAGTAACAAACACAGCCAGCTCACCATTCTGCAGAGCACATCCACCCAGGACTGCCTGGCAGCACAGGGAGCCAGAGCCCCAGTATTATTTGGTTATAACATGATATCAGGCTGTAAGTTACGGTAAGAAGTAATTTTTTTTTTTTTTTAATAATTTAATGCTTTTAACCTTTTGACAACCCTTTGCCTTAGGCTCTGTTCAGGTCCTGAGCCATTTATACAGCTGGAAGAGTATTGAGAATGGAGTATTTAATTATAAAAAATGTCATTTAATTAACAATGGTCTTTCTTCTGGAAAGATTGTGTACATTAGCAACTGTAGCCAGAAGGCTTGAGCAGAGCAGAGAGCAAGGAGAATGATGACTGTGCCAAACCAATGGATTTTTTCCTTTTTTTTTTGTTTTGTTTTGTTTTCTGGAAGAATTACAGCAGCTATGGAATGCCAGCCTTTGGCTCAGACCCTCCTTGATGTGCTGAAGGGCCAAAGCTTCCCTGAGTTCGTGGCCTCGTTTGGGAATTCTCAAGCCCAGGATGTGCTCGACTGGGTGCCAATAACTCAGCTCCACATCTCAGAACAGGTGAAAGTTCAACCACTTCCACCCCTGCACCCTCAGATCTGTGCCTGTGCTGCAGCATCAGCTCAGCTTCACACCCTAAAAATGCAGGAGCCAACTGGAGGAGAAAATGGGGCTGGGAATGCAGAATATTCACAGAGGAGGGTTTCACTCTTGCTGTACAAATTAGATTTTATCAAACTGGTATGCAGGCACCTCAGCTATGGATCAGGGCAATATATTGGGTACAAAATGAGTTGTTTAAACACAGGTTAGAATGTTGCTCTTCTAAGGATGGAGCACCAGAGGTGACAGGGAGGGGACAGAATCAGTGTTTCCATTCTTACTCCAGGTCAGGGTTAGAGAGAGAGAAGCAGATAGAAGACTCTGGATGGTTTCTTGCATGCTTCTGCAATTAAAAAGCAAATAGTTTCTGTAACCAGAAGTGTGATAGTTCAACAAGAAATGCATAAAAATATTTAAGATTATAGCCTTCAAAATTCTACCCTGGCAGAGTTCAGGATTTTGTCCTGCCCAGCAGAAGTGCAGCTGCTCTGGTAACCTCAGTGAGCCTTTCTGGGGACATTCTACCCTTTTAATAACATGAATAATTAATGACTGTGATGCTTTCTGCATAAGGCAGACAATGAGATGATTTCTCACACTTTGCAGAGCCCATGCCAAATACCAGTGTCACTGGGAATAGAAGTGAAGTGGACTAAATATGGATCCCTGGTCAATCCACAAGCCAGGATAGTGAATGTTACAGCCACAATCACTACCAGCACACTGAAGCAGGTATGTAATTAAATTACAGGATTTAAAATAAAACAAGTGGCTTGTTTTCCTTGGCTATCAGCTGTGTGACAGTGACCCAGATAATCTCATTATCTAAAGGCAGCACTTCACATTAGAATGTATTTACACCCAGCAGTTCTCTTCCAGCTCAAACAACTGTGGGCTCCTTGCCAAAACACACTCCAATAAAAATCTATACATCATTTAAGGAAAGAAACATGGAACTATATTAAAAAAACCAACCTTTTTAACAAATATAACCCAGACCAAATAAAACAATTGTACAAATAGAAAACTGAAGCTAAGTCCTGTTTGTATTTTCATTGCAGCTTCCCTCAGGAAGGGAAAGGATCATTCCTGTAACAAGTTCAGTGGTTTTCACTGACATTTCTTCACCTGCAGAGCCAAGCTACAAAGCTTGGCCCACCATTGACATCAAATTACCCTTTGACTTTTTCTATCCCTTTGTCTAAGGTAAGTATGCATCAAAACCACATATTTCTGCTTTTTTCTTATTTTTAGTCCATTGTTTATCCTGTGACTATGATGGGCCACCACTTTCTTTTGAGTTGTAGATACTGTGCTAAAATTGGCCAAGAGAGGAAGGGTGAGACCTTGTGAGGGTTCTCAGAAGGTTTAAGGTCAAGAAACCCCCAATGAAGTGGAAAGTACCCAATTCTAACTCTGCAGAGAGGACAGAGGTTGCAGTTTGAACTTGCTGGTGGCTCTGGCCCAGTGACAGCCACCCTGTGGGATCCAGCACAGGCAGGAGGGGAAGGGAAGAGCACAGGGACACCCAGGGAGAGCAGCTTCATTATCCCATAACAGCAGAGCTCAATTGCTAATTAAACTCATCATGTGCTATTAGATAAGATCTGCTTTATCTCCTTGCATAGATGAATATTTCTGGCTATTTCTCCCACACTACTAATTAATTTACCTTTTTAAAAATAATCTGGACATTTGAGTTGTGCTTTCAGTGACCCCACCAGCTGAGAGGGGCTGAGACACCTGCTGCAGCCACCATCTCTCAGAATTCCCACTTACACCTCACTCTTCAGCTCTTAAACAGCCTCTCCACAGGGACACTCTGGTACCTGAAAAAATTCAACCACCAGCCTGGCCTTTCAGAATTTGCTTTTTCATGGCTTTTCTGGAGTCTGACTGTTCCCAGCAGTGCACTCACCTACATCTGTTCTTACATATTACAGTTCTTTTAATACATGGATTTATGAGCTGTGGAAACAAAGAACTTTGCAGCCCCACAGGCTGTGAAGGAGCAGTGAAAAGGGAAGAAGAGATGAGAGAATGCAGAACTGGGATCTGCTGCTGGAACAAGGCATTGTTTGATGTAGATGGCACACGTTTGCCTCTATTTTGGGGCTGATTTCTTTGTCAGGGAAAGGAGTGGTGTGTTGGTGTTTCTGAAATGAATGTTATATAAATAACAAAGTGGCAGAAGCAGCAACAGAAATGAGGAAACTACTAACAGTGTGAAAAGAATGGCTGGCAAGGAGATGTATTGATGATGAACAGGCAGCTGGTGGAGAAGAAATTGCCTTTTCAGCCTGGGTTCTTATCATTTATACTGCAAGTTTGTTGCAAACAAAGAATGTTATCACAAGAGAAAAAAAAAAGAAATTATTTTAAATAAGTGGTGCTTTTCTGGATGTGTAGCTTGTAAAGATATGTCTTTATTAAATTATTTTGCAGTTTTGACTGTACAACTGTACAAGAAAGGAAAAAAAAATACTGTTTACAGGGACTGTGTGTGATTAATTTTCCAGTAGAACTATTTTTGCCATCCCGAGGTCTGATCAAAGTGGGGTCAAATAGAAAACACAATACAAGAGGAAGCAAAGAGACAGAAAAACTTTTCAGGTCAAGCTGGCAGATTCCAACACAGCAATCTCCAAGCAGAATTCCCACCTTGGAAGATTGGCCTCCTATTTTGGCTGGCTGAAGAGTCCGTGCTGTTTCAATATGTTATTCAGCCTCTCGATTTCTTGCTCCTGTAAGAGACAAAATTCAAATCATTAACAACCTACAAGCAGCTTCCCAGGTTCCCACAGATCTTCCCACTGCTAGAGAAACAGCACAACCTGGCCAAAAGAAATAGGACAGGGGAAGGAACATCATTCCTTGGAGGAGGAGCAGCCCAGGGAGGCGCGGGCAGGGCTGTGCAGCTTCAGCCCAGCTCACCCCACACTTTCCAGTGAGGAAACCAAGCCAGCAGTGCCAACCTTGCACAAGGATCCCCATTGGGTAAACCCAAATTAAAAGTGGTTTTTTTTACCTTCTCCAAACAGCTGTGTTCCAGTTGTTCCACCCTTGTGGCAAGTTTCAGGTTTGCTTGCTTTAACTTGGACACTTGTTGCTCCGAGCGGGTCTTCACCGATAAAATTATTCCTGTGGAACAATTCACAGTGGGTTTGCTTTACACTGTAAAACAGCCACGAGCAGGAGTTCACAGCACACAGGCTCTGTGCTCAAGGAGTTAAACATGTTCCTCTCCAGCTCAGTTCTGTCATCTTCAACCACCCTTCCCAAGTGCTTTTGTTAATGAGGAAGAGTTTTAAATCAGCCACCGGTGGGATTCGGATACCGATACTCTGAGCCTGGCCTTGGAGCTGAATTAATCACTCTGACTGTCACTCAAATCCTGAATTTGCTCCCTTGGCAGAGCCCTGGGGTGCAGCTGGGGCAGCTTTGCTGTGTTTTAGCAGTTTTAGGTGTGACAGCAGAGCAAGGCCTGGGCCACAGGGCTCCTGCACCCCTGAGCCAATCACTCCAGCCAGGCAGAACAGGACCTGGCACATCCCAAAGGAGCAGGACCTGGCACATCCCAAAGGAGCAGGACCTGACCTGGCACATCCTCAG
This sequence comes from Catharus ustulatus, assembly GCF_009819885.2. Lineage (NCBI taxonomy): Eukaryota > Metazoa > Chordata > Aves > Passeriformes > Turdidae > Catharus > Catharus ustulatus. The sequence continues at coordinate 3,374,562 of NC_046238.1, forward strand.
GCCCACAGGGCTTTGGCTTCACCTTGCTCAGCTGCAGTGAGAGCAGGCAGGGTCTCCTCATGGCAGAGGTGTCACTTCTCTATAAGCACTGTGAGGTGATTCCAGATCAACTCAGCCCCCACACTGAAGGCATTTTGTTCCCACAAAAATAAAACAAAGCAGCTTTGATGAGAGCATGAAGAACATCATGTTCTGACACAGCTCCTCTGGATCATGGCTGATTCCTGTGCTCCAGGCACCGGTTTGGGCTCTGGGGGTTCAGTTCTGGAGGACAAAGCAGCGCTGCTGCTCATTTGCATTGATAACATCGACAGGAACGAGGCACTGACACCCAGCACCCCGGTGTGGGGCAGATTCCCTTTGTCCCTTTTTGCTGCTAGCAGGTGGACATTGCATAAAGCTTGGCAGGGAGCCTGGAGCACCCAAGGGTGAGGGGATTTACTGGTAAATGCAGTCCTGGATTTCTGCTGTAAAGTGAGGCTGCCATGGCTCCCACAGCCGCACGCAAATCCAGTTTCTCTCTGACTTTCACTGTGAGCTAAGGAAAGCCACAAGCTGCTCTCACATCTCTCTGCACCTTGTCCCCATTGAAAGGGGCTGAGGGCAATGGGCACAGCCCCAGCAATCCCCTCCTCTGATCCCAGCTGTGTCAAATACAGAGCACCCAGCAAAAGTGAGAACACAGGCACAGGACAGAGCTTGAGCTGAGGTTTCATGCAGGAATTTGAGGTCATCTCATTGCTGTATTTTTTGGAATCCCAAAATTCTTTCCTCAAGAAGGAAGAGAATGTTTGCATCTATGCTTGTTACAGATATGTCCAAATTTATATCTATTTGCAACAATTTACATTTACAACAGTGAAATCACTAAAGCCTGAATTGGGCTTTATTTTTTCTATTTCTCTTTTTATGGCAAACCCTTTGAATTCAAGCAAGAATGATCTGTAGTAAGATCAGGACATTCCCTGCAGCATCCCTGGAGGGGATAATGGAGTCACAGCAGAACAGAGCATTAAAACCTACTCTGCTGTAGCAGCAAATTCAGGAAGACAGGGGCTCCCCTGCCAAAAGGATCCTACAATGGAAATTCAGAACATGAGCCATCCCTCTCCAGGGGAAGGGTGCAGGAACAGATTATGGGCTGTTTTTGGGGGGAATGTGCCTGGTTGCCACGCACCTGAGGCATCACACCAACACAAGCAGCAGATTGTTGCTACTCCAAAGGAATTGCAGCCTGATTAAAGCCACATTCCAGCCAGGAAAACCACACAGCTGGAACTCCGAGTTCGCTGGGAGAGCACAACCCCTGGGGTTGGGTTTGAGAAAGGAACAAAACCCAGGTAATTCAGGGAAGTTTGGCAAATGCAGCCCAGCCCTGCACCCACCGTTGATGATCCTGGCCACCCTCCAGAGGCGCAGGAGGATCAGGAGCCCCACGGCCTCAAACTCGTGCTCGCGGAAGATGAGGACGATGTCGAGGATGAAGGACACGATGACAACGATCCCATCCAGCACCTCGAACTTGTGGTGGAAGAACTCCCGGCGATAGACAAAGACTTTAAACCCCACCTCAACCAGGAAGATGGTTAAAATGGACAGGGAGAGGTAGTGGAAAACCTGGGGAAAGAGCACAAGTTGAAGGCAGGAAGCCCCACAGAGTGCACACGTGGGCAGGCTGGAAAGGCTCTGCTGCTCGAGGGCACCTCTGGTTTGGCTCTACAAGGAGAAGGGCTGAGGACTTCCCTTCCATGAGCACCAGCTCAGCAAGGCTGGAAGTCCAGGTCCTGCCACCAAAGGAAGGGAGCTGCTGTTCATGTTGATGTTTGCCCTCGTTTTACCTTTGGGGTTATATTGTATCTGTCCGGTAGGATGATTTTCAAATCCATAAGCAATTCCCCAAGAACCAACAAGGCATCCAGGATCACCAAGCAGACAACCCCGATCTGTTGGAGGAGAAGAACCAACATGAATCCCATCCCAGCACAGACAGAGGAACAAGAGGAGCATGTAACCTTTCAGCTAAACACACCCTGATTGTCCACAGCCCTGATTTGGCTGGTTGTGTTTTGTGGAGCATTCCATTGCTCCTGTTCCTGCTGCCCTGAACGTTGGGTTATTCCACATGAACCACCTGGCTCCCCACCAGACCCCACTTGGCGTGGGGGGCTCGGGGAGCTGGAGGACAGCACGTGCTGGAGCCATGGTGATTGTGCACTGGGGCTTGTCTCCTCTCAGGGGACATCTGCACCTGCACTGGGGTTATTCTGTGCTCAGACAGCTCAGGACAGCTCAGCTCAGCAGCAGCTGCTGCTCTTTGCACCGTGGGAACTCAGAACCTCAGTGCTGTCCCTGAGCTCCCTCCCAGCAGCTCTGCTGTCACAGATTCCCTTGGCCTGGGTTTGTTCTGCCTCACCTGAAACCTGTGAGAGCTGAAGAGCTTTTTCATCATGTACTGGAAGGAGATGTGTCTCCTGGGGGGCTCCAGCTTGATCTCTCCATCTGGCTGCTTCTCCCCAGGCTCAGGCTCGTCCTCCTCCTCCCATTTGCGATAGTCGTTGTTCCATTGCACGGGGTCATCGCCCACCACCGTGAAGTGCTTCAGGTACCTGGACATGGCTCTGGATCAAGCTGGCATCACCCTGCCACCGTCTGAGGGACAAGAGCAGAGTGTCACCTCCTCGGTTGGGGCTGACCAGGATGCCAAAATTTTCTTTTTTCACCCAGTGAGGGTGACAAGAGCGTGACATTCCGACAGGGCCCTGCTGACGGGAAGTTGCTTCATGGTGATACCGCTGGTTTTGCATCACCTCCCCCGGCACCACGCTGAGCCCCTGCTGCCTTCCCAGTTCTGTTTGCACCCTTCTCCTCTACAACACAGAACTTCCTCACAAGGTATTTCCAAACTTCTCCAAACAAAGCATTGATTACGGGAGCAAAAGCTCCAGCCCTTATCTGGCACCTCGTGATGGAGGTGGGGGCAGCTGCCCTTGTGTTTCTGTCACTCATCCAGGGAAGCTGTTGGTCAAGCTGACCCCAGCATCCTCATCCTCTGGCCACACCGCCAAGATGAGGAACAGTCATAATTCCCCTCAATTAACACCAATGACACCCTGTTATCTCAGCCTTGACAGGCAAACTAAGCAGGTGATGCCCACATTCCAACCTGCCAGCTGGGTGACATTGTCCTCCCCATCTCCTCCCGTCCAGAACTGACCTCCCCCTCGGGCATCTTGGCTTCAGCCCATCCCTGCAGGTACCCAGCCAGGGGCAGGACCATCAAACCAAACTCCTGATCAAGGCCACACATCAGCAATGAAAACCATGAGTGAAACTCTGAGTTCCCTGGAAGAGCAAGAGCCGGGCCCCTCCAGATGGGCTGCATGGCTGGCGGCAGAAGAGGCTCTCGTGATTTTAACACAACCCCGCCAGCATCCCTTCCTCTTTGGGCAGTCATGCGAGGCTGTCTGGCCCACAAACCCCCCGAGATCCGCTCCTGGGGTCAGCACATCCCCATCCCGCTCTGCGGGCACCGTCCTTGCCCAGAGCCGCCCGGCGAGCTCAGCACCCCTCTCAGGGTCCCTTGGCCCGGCCGTACCCCCGGGCTGCTATCCCCGACCCCCGCGGTGGGCACCGCTCCCAGCTCCGTCACCTGCGGGGAGGAGGGAGCTGCTCCCCCGGTGCCCTCACTGGGGCAGCACCTTCGTTCTCTGCCACGGGCGCTGAGCGGAGCCCGCGGGGAGCGGCCCCGGGCATCGAGCCCCTGCCCGGTGCGGGACGGCCTCGGGGCTGCCGCGGGGCCTGGAGGGAGCACCCAGGACAGAGCCAGGGCTCCGCAACCTCCCCCATCCCCAGCACTGACCGGAGCGGCCACGGCGACGCCCAGAACGGGACGGAGCCCGGGGCCGCGGCGGGACCCCGAGGGGAAGGACGTGGCAGCCCCGGGAGGGTCCCGCTGTAACCCCCGCTCCAATCCCGGCCCGCACCCACCGGGCCGAGCCCGGGACCCTCCCGGCCGCCCCCGCTCCCCGGTACCGTGCGTGTCCCGGCTGCGCCCGCCGCTCCCGCCGCCGCCGCGGAGCCTCCCCGGGCCCGGCTCCGCCTCCCCCCGGCCAGGGGCGGCCCCGCCGCCTCCTCCCCACCGCGCCCGAGAAACTTCAGCGGGTCCCCGAGCCAGGCCCCTTCCATCCCCGACATTGCCGCGGCTCGTCCCTACGTGGGAGCTGCTGGAGCAGGGCACGCCGGATGGAGTTTAAACTTTTTTCTCCCTCATTGTTTTTAAACTTTTTTCCCCATCACCCGAAACAACGATCCAGGAGAGTCGCGAATTGAAATTGTGACTCAGATCCCAGAGAGAGCTGCTGAGCACGGACACAGATTAGTGCCATGAAGTTGGTGGAGATCCAGGGATCAGTGTGGGCTGTAAAACCCAGGAATTGGGCCTGGATTAATCTGCCTCCATTTATAGTCTCGTGTTTTGTCAGAGGACTCCTCGTGTTTAGGGTTCCCCTGCATCTCTCAAACACAAGCTGGTTTGGGAAGTCCTCAGAAAAACTCAGCTGGGACCCATCTCTGTGGCACCTCTGCTGGGGCAAACTGGAAATATTCCTAATTTTCTCCAAGGAATAAACACCTCTCCAGTCATGCACTTCTAAAACCCAAAGATGTATGGTTCTTTGAAAGTATTTTCTCCTAGAGAGTGTTTAAAGCTTTTCCTGCAGCCTGAATTATTTTCTAGCACCTCATCCCAAAGCACCACATCCCTGTTCCTCTTCCCAGGGCCATGAGCACAGGTCACACTCCCCTGGAGCTCCAAATCCCTCAACCATCACCCCAAAAACAGTGACTTACAGAGCTCTGGAGTGTGACAGCAAGAGCACAGCTCTGGACCTGGGGCAGGGAGGTTTAGCTTGGGGGTCTCCAGTTAATTTGGGCATTTTGGTTTCAGCTGAGCCCAGTAAGCAGAAATGAGGTAATGGGGGAAGATCTGCACCTGAGAGCTCATCAGATCCAGCCCCTTTTGGATGAGGACTGTGGGGTTTAAGGAGAAAACCCCCACCACGAGGGGCATGTGTGAATAAAATCCCTGTGCTCCCCTAGGGCCTGATGTTCCAAGGAAAATGGATGTGTTGTTGTTGTTGAAGTCAGCCTGACTCGGAGCAACACAACAACAGTCCTGACACATCCAGAGCAAAGCAGGAACAGACAAGAATGACTGTGTGCAAAGCTGCCTTTCCACAGCTGGATGGCAAGGACAGACTTCACCTTGGAGAAACCTGAGAAACACCCCAGTGCCTCGAGGGACACCCAACATGAGAGCACCTCAGATCTCACTGCTCCTTCCAGGGCACACAACAGGGACTGGGGAGAATTTGGATTGAGCACAATTTCCTGCTACCTCCTGTGGAGATCCCCAGCACAGCCCAGTGCCTCTTCCCAGCCCAATCCATTCTTTGCAGCATCCACAGAGCTCTGGGCCAGCAGGAATTGGTGCTGGGCTGTGGGGACACAGGTTTTAGGAGGCTGCTCCAGCCATTCCATATTCCTGTAAGTATCAATAGGGAAAAATAATCAGCAATCAGCATCTCCTCCTCATAAAAACAACTTAAACCCAAAACCTGGCCTGGAATCTGCCTGAGCTGCTGATCACAACCTGCAGCCCCTTCCCTCTGCCATGGTGGGACAGGACCCATCCACCTCCAGCCCTGGGAGCTTGAGGAATGACCCAACCTCGGGGAATGCAGCCAGGCAGAGAACACAGCCCAGAATAGACACCTGTGTCACCGAAACTGCGTTTGGGGAGAAGAAAACAAGCCACGGAGGACAAAGGTGTGGCACAGCCAGAGGCATGGCCAGCGAGGAGAGGTGACCCTGTCCCCTCCAGAGCAGGAACATCCCAACTGGCTCCATGTGTGCTGTCACCACAACAGCAACAACAGAGGTGCAGGATGTTGGACAAGGAGGGAGAAAAATTACAGAGCTATAAAGGAAACCACAAGTGTGAGTCAAAGGGTGAAAGTGAGTTTGTGAGACAGCCTTACCAGGTAATCTGTGACATCTGATCTAGCAAGCTCAGTGAGGTAGTTATGAGATTTTTGATTAATCAGCTGTAGAGGGAAGGGAAAAATGTCTTCAGAGTAGGAAAATGGCTCTTTGATTCTGAGAAATACAGAAAAAATAAAGCCAATGGCTGCAGACTGGATCTGTGGCAGGAGAGTCCCACTCACTGCAGAAGTAGAGGGGAATTCAGTGGGACACCAGGACAGAGCTGGGCATTCCAGTGCCAAACGTGTTCCTCAGTGCATGCAGCAGCACTGCAGCTGGCCTAGAGCAGGCAGAGGTAGGAACCAGCTGAGTGCTGAACACCCCACAGCATTTCCCACACTGCAGTGAAGCACAGGAGCCCAGGCTGGTCCTGGGGAGGCTGAGAGCCAAGTGCTGGAGCTGGCACACAGCTCACCTGACCCCACCAATGATAAAACAGACTCAGGTTCCCCATTTCACCAGAAATTTAGTTCTCTAATTAAAAACCAGAGGAAATGGGTCTGGTCTCAGCTCGAACCCTCTCAGAGCAGCACTTGCACTCAAGGCCAACCCCCAGTGCACAGAGCAATGAACAGGAGCCGAGCTGAGCTTGTCCTCCCACGCCTGTGTGCAGCCACCCAGCCCCGAGCTGGGCTGTGGCAAACACCAGCTCAGGCCCAGTGGTCTCACGTGTGGTGCTGCAGGAGCTGCAGCCCTCAGCTGGGAGGGGCCTCTGCCTGAGGCTCCAGACCCGCAGCTAAACCCAACAGTGCTGTCCAACATCACCTCTTGCAGCTCAGACAAATCCAAACCAAGAATCCGTGGGTTTCCAGAACAATTTATTTCTCCATGTCAGGCCCTGGGAGAGCAGTAGTGTATATGTTATGATAAACCGACACTGAGAAGATTTAACAATTTCTTCATTTAATAAGTGATTTTCACTACATGATATTGTACACTGTCATCTGTTCAAAAAAGATCAACAGTTTTTAAAAAACAAGATTCTGTGAGAGATTTATATAAACCGGTGATCAAGATCAACACCTCTGGTTGGCTTATCAAGCGAGTTTCTCGGTTTCTTTGTAAAACAAAGTCTTTATGCTGAAATGCACAAACCCCTCGCAGCAGATCCAGAGCCTGTTCCGTCACTCCCAGAGCTGTTTGTGTCACTGCCCCGGGACTGCTGTCTCAGCACTGGGATGTGCTCAGCTGAACACACAGAACTGTACAAGAACGTGTTCACTTGGAGCACGGACAAGCCTTTCTGTTTGCTATTTCCAGCCAGCACTTCCTTTTCTCTCCGACAGGAAGGCGTGGATGGGAAGCCCGGCCGGCTCAGCAGGGGGGCTGTGTACAAACGGGTTTCTAAGCGAACTTTGGCTTCAGGAAAGAGACACAAACACTTAAAAGAATGGCTTTGTCATCTGAAGTATACGGAGAGGGATGTGTGTCTGAATTAAATATACATCCTACCAGTGGTGCTGGCAAGGTTGAAGGTTATTCCTAATGTTGACAGCAATAAAACTAACGTGTACATGACAAGACAATAAAAGAAAAGCAATCCCTTTAAAACAAAATTGAACGTAAAAAAAAAGTTCACAGTGGTTTGTATAAAACAGTATGTGATCGCTGACAGGACAATCTCTACTCTCACAGCACACGAGTGCCCTCTGCAGATCCTAAAGAACAAGATTTACACTACTCATGGTTCAGTCCCGCCAGCCCCGCGCTTACCCGGCTGGAGGGGAGATGCTGTGGAGTGTGCAGCTGGAACACCGACACAGGGGGACTTTCAAACTCTTCCTGGGAGGGAGCAAAGTCTTTCATTCGCTGTTACAACCAGCAAATGCCATTCATCAAATGGAAAGGAAAACCACAAACACATTATCTATTTTGAGCAAGCTGAACAGCACACATGATAGGTTTAAAAATGGAGGTTATAGACTATGATACAAGTCCCAACAAGGCAGTGCCAAAGTGACTATTTCTTGGCTTGTTTTGTGATCATACCCCTGGGAGGTGTTACAGGTCTGCTGGAATTGGGCTTCTTCTTCTCTGCAGGTTTCAAAATCTGAAAAGACAGAGGGGTCATTGAGTAAAAAGTTTTAGCTGTCTTCCAGTCAAACAGTAATTCACTGGTAAAGGCACTACATGGTTCTTCTGGACAAGTCTCAATGAGTTTCCTGCTCTGAGCTAGGCCAGGCCTTGGGATCAGCTGCTCCAGAGCCCACAGCAGTGGGAGCAGCTGACAGCCAACTGCTCTGCCTGGGTGATTTAATTCCAGGATTAAACAGTTCCCATCTCACACCAGCAGAGTTATCACGTTTTTGAAGATGTGAGTGCAAACACTGCCCTGTCTACATGACAGCTGTAAAGATTTATTTGAAATAAGCCCTACTGTTATTTAACAGTAGAGCATTGATTCAAAATAGCACAAATTTAATGTGTGACCTCATTAAACAGGAGGGAAAATCTCCAGACACTGTACCTGGAAAGAGCACATTAGTGTTTCATCCACGCTCATCATGGCACCCGCGTTATCAAATTCTCCACAGTAATTTGGGGCAGAAAACAGAGTTACCAATTGTCTTTTTGCAAAAAACTCATATCCATCTTCAACCACCTGTGGAAACAAAAGCAGAGGTGTTAGTCTGGGCAGCTTCCTCCTGACAAGGAGCAAAGAAACTTTTTCAGAGGCAGTGGCTGAAATCCTTGCTATGTTTAAAGAGCAGGAGTTTCAAACTTTTACACCAAAACAGGAGCATCAGCTCAACAATAGAGTCCACTATTGATAAAACTCTTGTTCAAGAGAGTTAGAGTTTATATGAAAATGTTCATTATGAAGGCTGTTAAATACTGGGACACATTCAGAGAACCTCATAGGGTGGCTAGACAGAACCCTCAGCACCTTGGGCTGACACAGATCTGTCCTGGCCTGGCCTGGACCAGGTGATCACCTCAGGTCCCCCCAAACCTAAATTATTCTATGGTTTAACATATAAAATGAAAATACCTGATGAGCTCTACATATGAGATCCAAATCATGTTTATGGAGAAACTTAGCAACCACTTCAGCACCAAAAGTGAAGGACACTCCTCTGTCATTTTCACCCCAGCCCAAGACATCCTTGTCAGGGTCAGACCACAGGAGATCACACAGGAGGCCTTGGTCTGGTACATCCGTGGGACGCATGATTCGTCTGATCTGCTCCATGGACTGCAGGTCTGGTGACAAACCTGTTCACAGGGAAGACACAGGCAGGCCCCAGCTTAGTCCAGCTTTGCTCTGCAACACTGACATTCATCCAGGACAAAAATAACTTGGATTCAAAGTGATTCACTGCTGCCATTTGACGTAGCTCAATGGCGACATTCACTGACGTTTTTTAAATCCAGCATTTGTTCTAACTGAAGTCACTTTCTAGGAGATTTACTGGAAGCAAGATAAAGCAAGGCCATTTCCATGTTTTACAGGATTACAATAATCTCACTAATATTTTGCAAGTGTCTGATGAAAGAGCTGTTAAATAAAAGAGGCATCAACGCCAGGAATCACAGGGAATGTTCGCTGTGACGATCAGGCCCAGTAAGATGAAATAAAATATCAAACCAATCTGGTAACATTTTCCACTGATGTGAGCCCCTGGGCAACTGTAATGACTTGCAAGTGATAAAACATTTAAGGTGCAATCTGTACTTTATGACCAGAAAAAGCTGCATTGTGTGGCATAAATCAATTTCTACAAATTAAACCCACCAGGTCTTACAGGGCCCAACCCAAACCACTCTGGTTCTGTGGAAACAGATTTTTACAGAACAGACATCAAACTCCTGGTTATCTAAAAAAACCCTAGAAGGACTCTCTACTCTAGGAGAGGTTACTAAAGGTGCCTTTGGGTGGAAAAGGAAGAGCAGATAATCATGTCTGAACCAGCTCCATGATTCACAAAACCGACACTCATTGAGCCCAACCCTTCCTCATACAGAGAAAAATCCCTAAGTTTTGAAGCTTCAGCAATGTAAACATGAAACTGCCATGACTGAGTTTTCCAGTTCCTCAAACATCACCTAAGGAACTGCTACTCACCCCCATGACAGCAGAATATCTTCTCATCCACAATAGCTGCAATTGGTAAACAGTTAAAACAGTCTGTGAAGGTTTTCCACAGCTTAATATTGTATCTTCTCTTACCTAAAAGAGAATGGGGAGAAAAACCCAGTCAATGTGCTTTGCTAACACAAACACAACCAAACTGAACTTTACTGAGGCCTCCAAAAAGTCAGCATTAGAGCCTATACATAATTATATTTTCTGATTTAATTGTTTAAAAACAGTGGCAAAGGCTTCTCAGAGTCCCACAGGCTTCAAGGACACCGTAGTCTGTTCCTCAGCTGGCAACCAGGCTGTCCAGTCCCAACTTTGCTTTGGCAAAATATCCCCTGGAAAATTTGATCTATTGCAGAAAATTTAGTATTTTGCCATTTCTTTCAGGGGAAGACAGCAATTCGTGAAAAGCAGATTTTCTTTAAAATTCTGCTTTACCACATAAACTCACTTTCAGCAAATAAACAGGACTGAAAAATGAAACAGGACTGAAAAATGAAACCACCACAGTTTGCTGAATTTCAAAGGGCCTCTCCCAGATATGAACCCTGAACATATTTGTGATATATGACTAAGCCTGTGATTAATCTCTGAGGAGACAACTCTGAAATACCACACATCTTTGTTTCCTCACAGGAGGAGAACAAGACATGGAGTGCACATCTTGTCATCTGCAAGCCAAGTGTGTCCCACCACACAAGTTCCAACATGCTTCAGTGCACAATTAATTTAACAGCATCATCTCTACATTATCTGGATTAAATCACATCCTTTGAAGCAGGAACATTGGCTTCTACTTCACAGCAAAGTTATTTGTTGTGCTTGGGTAAGGTCTACATACAGCCCCCACCATCAGGTGAATGAAACAGAGGTGAATCTCTGCAATGCACATCAAATTAAATCCTCCCATCTCTCATTAGATCCCTTAGGAGTTTTACCAGTGAGAGCTGTTAGTTAACACGGTAGACAACAAATAAAATGCCCAGCTTGGTTGCTGCTTTGTACTGTGAGGATCAGACTCCAAGAGGACCAGGGGAAGGACAGACTCCCCTCTCTCAAACAGGCCAAGGGCAGCTCTAAATTGCACAGAGGGCATTTCCAGTTAGGAGGAACCATCCAACCCTGGCACCCTGCTGTCCCCAGCACAAACACCTGGTACTTACATTCATCATAAAACCCATAAATTCTATTGATGCTGGCACATTCGTGGTTCCCTCGGAGGAGGAAAAAATTCTCTGGGTATTTAATTTTGTAGGCCAATAGAAGACAAATTGTTTCTAAAGATTGTTTTCCTCTGTCAACATAATCTCCAAGGAACAGGTAGTTGCTTTCTGGTGGAAAACCCCCATATTCAAAGAGTCGGAGCAAGTCATAGTATTGTCCATGGATGTCCCCTGCAAGGAGATTCAGACATGACACTTCAGTGACCCTCTGTGACATTATTTGATTGATTCTAGACAAAGAACAAGTCAAAGATGCTTCAGAAAGAAAAAAGCTGGCAGTTACATTCCTCCCATAACATACTTTAAATGGCAGTTAACGTATATAAAATTATCACATTTTGACATCTCTGCTACACAAAAATATTTGTGTGTATAAAACAACATCAAGATTCCAAGAAACAAACTGTGTTTTCTGGAAACACCCAGGAATTCAAATTCTAGAAGGGAAACTGCATCAAAAATGAAATTGGTATTATTTCTGCCTTTGGCTTAAATCATGGACCTCTTTCTGACAAGCAGAACACTAAATCATGATTTTAGACTACCAATATTATAAATATGTAATGAGCTGCTTCAAATTGAAGTCCTCTGTTTTAGAGTAGGATAAAAAACTAATTGCTGGAAGCTTTCAAAATTGCATTTATTGAGGTTTTTATGTTGATATTTTTCATTCTTTTAGCATAAGTAGACATGTACATGAGTGCAAAATGAGCACTGCTGTATGCAATACACTGAAACCAAACCAGAAAGTAATTCCAAGAAACAAATTTAAGTTTCCATCAAGATTTTAATATACTGTCAAACCACTGTTCAGCTTTGCATGGCAGCACATTAAATACTGGGGCTCCTCATTGCTTCTCCTTATTCAGGCACAACTGGGCCAGACATTATTTATTTGGTAACTTCTTTCCAAAACTCCATGAGGATCTCTCCCCCAGCCTGGTGAAACTGGACCAGTTGCTTTTTGGGTTTGGATTATTTTGGTCCCAAATACAATTCCCACATGTTAACCCCTCTCCACTCCTCTGCCCTACATATCCAGAAGGGTTTTATTTTGCCTTTTGCTACAATTATTCATTAGTTTCACTGTTAGTAAGTGAAAGTAGCATCTGGCATTGCTCTCTGCTTAAGGTCTGCATTTACCTGACACCTCCCCCAAGATCAAACCAAAACTCACAGCACTCACCACAGATTTTCAGTGGAGCTTCAAGTTCTAGTAGAATAGGCTGACTCAGGAAGATTTCTCTGGATTTCAAGCACAGTCCTCTAATTTCATTCTCTTGAAGTTGGACGTTTTTCCCTGGTTTTGATCCTCGCACTGTTGGGAGGAGTCAGAAGTCAGTTAGCAAAATCAGCAAGATCCTGGTGTTATTTTAGAGCCTGAGGGCCAGAGCAGCACAGAATGAGAAGGTACCAGGGCAGGATCAGTGTGCTGGGGTGAAATGGCAGTGCCAGGGAAAAGGGAGCGTGCTCTGTTCCACTCATGTTACCTTCATTTAACAGAATTCATGGCTCAACACTTCCCCTGTTAAAAAGTCACATTTTAAACAGCATCAGTTTAGTTCTATTTAGTTATAAACCCCATGTTGGACAATGGGACTATTTACATGTTATTTTTAGTGAATATTTTTTATGTGCTTGTTCTCTAGAAAGCTGTCTGAACTTGAGCAAAGGGCATCTGCAGCTCAATCAACAACAAATGTGCAGGTTTCCCCAAACCAGCAAATCACCTCACCCAAGACAGTCCCTAAACAAGATCACAGCACCAGTAAATCCTGTCCTGCCCTGCTCTGCACTGCAGCTGGAGAACAGGGAAGGAAAATACACACATGACTGGAAGGTCAGGACCATCAGTAAGGAAACAGTTTTGGATCATGGTGACAAAGCAGCTGCCATCATCACTGCCTCTGAGCAGGGTAAAAGACAAGCCAGAAGGAGACCAATCTCCCAGCTCCCATCACTGCTTCCATCTTCCCCATTGCAATAATTCACAACAGTTTGTTCCTTTAACACCCATTAAAGTTTTCCTTCCTCCTCTGGACAAGGACATCAGCCTGGCCTGAGCAAGTTTCACAGTCCTGCTTCTGTTGCCCAGAAATACAAAGGACATTTCTACAGCAGCAGTGCTGTAACTACAGCCCAAATAGACTTATCAGGGTTAAGACTGGATTAAAAAAAATATAAGCATGCCACTACTGGTGAAGCCTATAGTTTTATTTGGTGTCAAAACCAGTGACAACATGTAACAGTGATAAAGCTGAAGAGAAAAAAAAGGAGGAAGAGCAGCAGCCATGATTACAATTTAACCCATTGCTTCAGCCCCATCAAAGCCAAATCACCAACAACTGCAGTCTCAGATGGCTGCAAACCCTCTGCCAACACCTCCAGAAACAAAACCCCTCCACTGCTAAGGCTGCCAGGTTAGGTGACTTACTGTGAGCACTGAGACTGAAGGATCTATGCCCTTATCCAAAAAGGTCTGGTCTTTAATTGCAAAAAAAGCAAGCAACAAGCCTGAATCCTCCCAAACACAAGAACCTATGCAGCATTATCTCCTGAAGTCCTGATTAACTCAGTATCTAGCCAGGAGCTCAGTTTAATTCCTCTGCTACGCTGAACCTCCCAGTGAGAATCTGAAAGCTCCAGATGACTCAAATCTCTGCCATCACTGTGGGCCTTGTGCTGCATGAAGCCAAGTGAGAACTGCAGTGGGAAAGGCTGGGGGTGCTCGAGGCAAGTTTCAGGAACAGCAAGAACAAAAAACAGTTGTGTTCCAATTTCTCACTAGCACAGAAGCTGCTGACTTTTGCACAGGCCTCTGATCAAGCACTGCTCAGTGAGAGTAGACCTTACCAATAAAGTGATGAGTGTGTAACGGGATGTGATCCCTGCCAGCACTCCCAGTGTCACTGTCACAGCAACCCTTCCCTGTCAGGGTGGCACTGCCTGCCCTGCAGAACCACTGCCAGTGCCCTACACCTCCCTGCCTCAAAGAACCCTCCAAAGGAAACTCGAGTTCAGATCAGTCTGTGCTCACAGTGGCAGCACTGCAGGTCAGAAGTCACGGCTTGAAGTGTTCTCTTTAAACTCTACCTGCTCCTCATGCCCACGTGTTATCACTCACCAGTGACACTACATGCCAACACTGGAATTACCACTGCACTTCATGTCTTTCATTAAAATCTCAGAAGTAATGAAGCATGTAAATGGAAGTTCAATCTTTGTCACAGCAGTTTAGCACGAATGAGGCTTTTCATCCACACAGTAATTTTTTCATCCTTACAGTAATTTTCCAAAGACTCCTGAGCAACAAGCAAGTTACTCAAAATGCCAAATATCCAGAAGCAATGAAGAACTGACATTTTCAGAATTAAGTGATAAACTGGCTGAATTTTAAATATAAAATTGATGGTCACTTAATCATAGATTTTACAATTCACCTTTTTTTTAGAGATAATACAAAATACTTGTATTTAGTTTTCTATGAAGCCAAAAATCTAATTTGCCATGATTTGGTCTTCTCAGAAATTGCTAAAACCAAACCCTGTACTTCTCATCCATAAATTAAAAAGTACAAAATATTATAAAGACTATGCAATGCACTGAGTCACTAAAGCTCATGAATAAAGCATATGCATTCATTTTGGCTAAAGATTAAATGAAGATCTGAACACTGTTTCAGACACAGGTTTTCTAGGTTTTTGCAATACATTTTGAGCTGGTATAATCCTCACAGAGTTTGGAATGATGCTTTGCTGCACTCCCCAAACTCACTAGGACAGATTCCATGGAAGGAAGAACAGGAAAATTTGGTTCAGCTCTGCCTGCCAGTGACATTTTCACCACTTTGTCTGACATGGAACTCACACAGAGGAGATGAGTGTGTTCAGTTCCTTGTGACATTAACCTATATGTCTTGAAAAGCTGGGAAAACAAAAAAGGGTTTGGCTTCAGAAGAATCAAAAATGCAGAAGTGCATCTTGGTTTGAGAAATTTGTATTTTTAGTGCAAGGATTTTCTCATCCACAATGAAAGAGCTGGCACAGAAATGCAGGATATTCAGTCCTAATGACTTCTTAAAAGGTTTCTCTGGGTCTTCCAGTTACTTAGTCCTTCTAAGAAAGGCAAAAATAACACACTATGAAAAATATGTTGTTTGTTTCTCTGCTTTGGACCAAAACAAGGCAGCCTGTGGAGATCAGACAGTGTAACACTAATTGACAGCTTGGTCATGAAGTCAAAAGAGCAGCTCGATAGTTCTGTGCAGGCACATTTGCCCTTTCAATGCATAAAAAATAACCTCTCAGAAATGACAGCCTGCAACTGACAGTGGAACAAGCTAAAGATTAATGATTTGGGGAAAAAAGTCAGCCCATTTCAAGTGGTATTTTATTTGTGTCTGAACACACTGCTGCAGCATTTCCAGACAGCAAAATGTTCCCAGACTCTTTAGGCAGAGATGTTCTTAGAAATAATTTCTCTAGAGCCTGAATTTCAGTGTCCAGTCTGGACAGCTTTCTAACAGGTAAAATCTTTTTTACTGTACAAATACGAGAAGTTGTGAAAAAATAAACTCTCACTAGACAGAAATGACTACAGATAAAAATCCCTCCCTGGAGTCTGGATGATCTCTGCAGAGGTGCTGCTTTGAACACAGGGCTCACTATTAAAGACAGGGAGAAACCAATGGAAACAACAAGATACCAGCTCTAAAATGAGTGCATTATAAACAGTGCAGTGTGACAGGTGCCCAGCAGAGGGGGAAAGGAAGGAAAAGAGAGAAGAGCAAGAACTCGAGGCACCCCCATCACTGTGGAGCGAGCAAACAGCGAGTACCAAGTGCAGCTGCCAGGAGTCAGAGCTCTGCCTGACATTGAGAACTATTCCACATTTCCCTGGGAGGGATAAATGGGTCAGGAGCTGGGGGATCCAACAGTCTGAGCCCATATGTATGCAGAGTACAACAGACTCCCACATCCCAAGCCAGCCCCAGCGTTTTCCAAGCCTCACTTTGGTGCCACACAGTCCCTTACGTCACTCAAGGTTAATAGGAAAGGGACAGATACTTAGAGAAGTATTCAAAAATAGCTGCAAGTTCAAAAATGCCAGAAACTGCAGTGATCCAAACATCTCATTTCCATTCAGTACTGCATTAAAAGAAGCAGCTGAAATACTGTCAACTGAAGTGTGAGAATCGAGTTCTCCTACAGAAAATGTTTTAAGGAAAATAGTCTGTCTACAGGTCAGTTCATTCTTCTGCCTTATTAAACGAGTCTCTCAGTTTCACCACATTTTACGTTAAGATGTCTGCAATCATAGTGACATTTCCAAAAATACTGCAGGTTGGTTTTAATCTAGTTTTTAGCAGTTCCTGATGACAGTTTCACAGTCAGTTTTGCACCACAGGCACAAAGGGAATAAATAACTTGAAAGTGGTTGATGTAAAAAAGGTTTTACTTTACTGCAGGCACTACCAGCTTTGATCAGATGGCTTCAAATTCAAACCTGAGATGGAAAAGCATCTCCTCAGTGCACAAGGCTCTGAACAGTTCTCATCTGCTTCCTAGCATGTCAAAGTTCACAGCAGTGTTATCAGATGGAAGATTCTGCATGATTACAAGCTCTTCATCTTGTAAGGTGTTTCCACACTGCAATAGGAACTCACACTGCTCACAAACACAGGGGACAAATTCCTCCCCTTCACTCACTGGGCAACTGATCAGACTGATTTGAATCCATGGCATTGGTAAGAATCTACTGCTGGTCTGTGGAATTAAAAGAGTTTCTATTTCCCCCTCTTAGAGACTGCTGCACCACAGCAGGAAACAATTAACATCAAGCTACACAAACCAGGGAAAATGATATGGTTTGAGGTCAAAGAGTGTTGCTTGCTCATGAGAAACTTCATCACAGCATCCCAACTCAACCATGAGTAAATGTGACATTTCAGATTAACATCTCAGAGAATCACTCTTGCCCCAGTATATGAAGCTAAAGGGCAAGTAACCCTGCAGACCAGATTAATGCTGTACTTAGCAGAAAGGTGAAAAAAAAAAATTAGAGAACTGCATTTGTGAGAAAAGTCTTCTCTGTGCTGAACAAATTCTTATCCATGCTCTTTAGCTTAACTATTTTTAATAAGTAGATGATAATCTTTCCCCATTTAAAGCAAATTAAGATAGAATATCTCCTTGACATCTCTACAACAGGCTTTACTGGGAATAGAAATCTGTGGGTGTATAAACAGAAATGTTTAAGGATTTAAGAGTCTTTTTGCTGATTTTAGTGCACTAGCCAGGATTTCAGCTTTCAGAATGGCTACCACCACTGTAGCCTCATGTGGCTTTATCCAAAGTAGCCTCCATTCATCATTCCATTTTCCCTTAACTGCAGAGGATGCAGCACAGGAGATTTGCAGAAACACATTTTAACATGGGTCACTAAGGTGTGTTGAAACTGTTACTTTACCCATTATTTATTGTTACCATGGTAAGACTAATACACCCCAATCCTGTTTTCTAAATAGGTGACTGTGAGCTCCAAACCAGACCCTACTTATCTGCAAAGGCTGCCAGCACAAGAGATGAAGGAAATGGATAAGGGGCTCAAGTTATAGGAATCCCATCTGACATGCCACAGAAAGGAAGCCACAGGATTTGTCACTCATTCTTTACTGAGGCAAGCAGGAATTCTGCCATTTCCTGGAGCCCTTTCCAAGAGCACACAGGTGCCACTGATTTTTTTATCTTACAAGGAGTTTTTAGCAGCTTCTTGTCTGCTGGCATTTTTGACTCAGCACACACAGATGCAGTTGCTGCCTTCAGTACCCTGGTGGAAGGGGCATAATTTGCTCTCATGTTTGACCCCTCTTACTCATCAGAAGGTGAATTAATTCCATCAATATCTGAGCTAAAAACATTTCAATACTCAGTGTAGGATATTGTTACTTACTACACTTTACAAGTGTTATTCTTATGGATATTACAGTTACCAAAAGTCAGGCAAGCTGTACTCAGGAAATTGCTCCTAGCAGGACAAAACCCTTCTCAGTAAAGACAGGAGAAAATACGAATTCAATTACAGCAAAAAGAGTCAGTATTTTCAATATTTTCCCTGAATGGCTTTCCAAGGTTGAGAACAATGCTACTGAAAAATGTTTTTTTGTGACATTTCAATGCCAAATGGTTCTGTACTATAAACATCTGGAGCAAGGAAGACTCTTCAAATATTTACCTTAGAATGAGAAGCTGAAGTATATATTTCCAGGCCTTTTAAAGAACAAGTTAATAATTTCACCTGAATAGCCTAATGTGGGTGGGAGAACATCACTATTTGGAGGAAAAGCAGGAATAATGTGAGTTGAGCAGAAGAGTCAGGACAGAAAGCAACTAAAATCCCTCACAAATACATTATTAATATCCTGTATTAAGGACAAAAGCAAGAGTAATTTATTATTCACCCTTCACTTTACCTCAGCCATTAGACTCGATTCACTGCTTCTTCCAACAGGGCACTGCTAAGGCACATGATAAAACAAACACCTGACTGTATCTGCTCCCTGATTTCCAGCATCCCATCCCAAATCTCCTCAGCACTGGGGTTTGTCACCTTTAGAAAGGGCTGAGCCCCCTGCTCACACTCCTTAAATTTTAGTAGCAAAATCGCCTAAAGTTAACTGCTATAAAAATGTGTAAGTATTTAACGTTTAAAGAGAGCTAGAATGAAATACCAAATTGCTCTAAAATTACAGCTTGCACAAGGATTTGTGCTGATTATTAAACCAGATTTTGCAGTGTTTTCATGTCTGAGTGTGGTTTTAATGCGTGTGCAGCCTTGTCTGAAGGGGTACTGACACAGAGCTCACACCACACTTTGTGGGACTAACATCATGCACTTGCTCTACCAGGACTGCACTGAAAAATAATAATTTGTTTGATCTAAATCGAAAATGCAGTGTGTGTTGAAATGCAGCAATGTTTTAGGAAAAAAAAAGTATAGAAATGACACAAAGGTCAGTCATTACTCTCTGTCTGGCAAAGACATTTAATAATCAACAAATAAAGCACTAGCATAGGTTACTCACACCAGCAATTGTTTTAAATATGGAAAGACAATCATTGCCTCAAGGAATTAAAAATCCCAGCTGCAGTATTAATAGAAGAAAAAAAATTAATTTCAGTCCTGGCAGCTGATGCAACCTCAGGTAACGTCTGTATTTACATGAAGCACCTCTTAAAAGATGTCAATAAATCTTCTGCAATCTGATTTATGAACTCTTATCTGCTCCAACCATGTAATGCTGATATAAACTGAGCAAGAGCAGAACATATTATTAACATACTACTTTTTGAAACTTTAAACAGAGAAATCACCCGCATTTCTTTCTAGGAAAGGTCTAATCCATGCTTTTAAAAACTAGAATTTTCACTTTGAAAATACTGCATTAGTTACACTAAAGGGCATCTGTAAGGACTGTAACTAATACATGCAGCTCGACTGAGCATGTATTAATATGTCACCAAACATATGACATACGAGACCTGACATTTACAAGTCGTACTACTGGATTTTCAGGAAAATCCTGGTCTAACTTTATGAAGGGAAGTCTTTAAATAATTGAAACCAGGGCGGTTTAAATTGGTAACAGGCAAAACCCAAACCAGATCAGCGGAAAAACCCCATTTACTTTTACTTATTCAATAATCCCGTAATTCATCTACAGGATTTTTTAAACTCCAATTGATTGCTAGAGTAGAATTTCTGTTCCCCTGCCTGACCTTTAGCTATGCAAGCATTACACAAGCAAAATCCTGTAAGAAGGAAAGTGTGTAAGAAAAGACATTTCTTCATCATTTTTTCTCAGCTGACTTTGCGCCAAATGGAAAAAAGTTAAATTCCTGACCAAGCTCTTCAAGAGTAAATCCAGATGAGGTGCCTGCCCTGACACACGTGAAGTGAGGCTGGATCAGGACAGCTTCCTTCTCTGAATAATTACGGCTTTACTTGATGTCTGCAAGACAATTTCTCAAGGGCAGCTTCTCAGTCTTTCGCCCTAAAATCAGTCAATCCCAGTGAGTGCAGATCCCTGCAAGTGAAGGGATGATGCTGGAGAAACCCCCTGCAACTTCCAGGTTTTCCTTTGATTTACAAACTGCCAGGCAACTCTTTTCACCCCAAAGCACCAACAATAGCAGACAATAAGCCCTTTTTCAGACTGTCTGAAACACCAAACCCCAACCCTCTATTCACACCTAAAAACCCACCATATGTCACGAATTAAGAGCCAAAATCCTGTGGCAGCTTTAATGCAAGCAGCTAATCAAAGCTAAACCCAGCAAACACCGAAACCCATGACAGTCTCCTCTCGACTTGCTGAAAAGCTGCCTCAACACTCTTCAAACACGCTGAGTCTTATTTCCAGAGCCCCACAGCCATGCACTGATCCCATGTGTACACGTGAAAGGCAAGAGAACACCCCAGGCTTTTTAAAAGACCTACCTACAAAATACTACTAAATTAAGCATCCCCTCATTCGAACACCCGACTAGATTAAGCATCCCCTCAGAACTGCAAGGGGAGGAGAAGGGGGCAGCCGGCCGGTCCCGGCATTGCAGCGGGCGATCAAAAGGCAGAAAAGCCTCGGGAGCACACGGGCTGAGGGCAAAGTTGGGGCTGCGGGGCCGAGCCAGGCGGGGAGGCGGCGACCCCAGGCAGACAAAGCGCCTCTCGCCCCTCCATTTTGGTGCCCCCTCAGACCCCGCGGGGCGGGCGGGACGCGGAGCATCGGCCCCGCCGCTCCCCCCACCCGCGCCGTCCCCGACCCTCACCCTCCAGCAGCCGTTGGATGATGCTGTCGATGTTGAGCTTGTCTATATCCGCCATCGCCTCTCAGCGGCCGGGCGGAGCCCTCCCCGCCGCTCCGCTCGCGGCTTGGCCGGCCCGACTCCGCACCTCGTTCTGTTTCGTTTTTGCCCTTTCCTGCTCTGCGCCTTCCCTCGCGCTCTCTGCCCCCCCGCCCCCTCAGCACAGAGCCAGCAGTGAACAAAATGGCGGCCGTCCCCTCAGCGGGCTGGCCTGGCGCACGGATACTACGAGCGCGACGCCGCCCGTCGGAAACCCTTTATAGGCCGGGCGGGAAGAGCGGGCGGAGTGAAGCGACCCCGCTGCGGGATCCTTCCGCTCCCGGGACGGGAAGTAGTGCGGCGGTGCTGCCTCCCCGTGTCGCGATAGTCGCGGAGCGACGGAACCAGTGATGGCGGTTACAGAATCCCAGAATCCGTTAGGTTGGAAAGGACCTCCTAGAGCGAGTCCAGCCCATAACCGAACACCACTCTGTCACCCAGACTATGGCACCCAGTGCCACAGTCAGGCGTTCCTTGAGCACTTCAGGGACAGGGACTCCACCACCCTGTGCACCATTTCCAATGTCTAATCACCCTTTCTGTGGAGAAAGGTCTATAATTTGTAGGGTTCCTGCAGACTGGGGTCTGCAGGGAGCAGGAAGGGGCCACTATGGCCCTCATGTCCCCTCAGTGTGGTCATGGCCCCGCGCACCCACATGTGAGGGAGATGGTGGCTTCAGGTGGCATTTTGGGGCTGTTCACCCCACTTTGGGACTGGGGGAGCACAGCCCTCATGTCCTTCACCTCACACTGAGCCACCTCTGCCCCATGGGTTGAGGAAATGTGTCCTGAGGAGCCCCTCCAGACATGTGGCTCTGCACCTGCAAATCCTTCAAGAAACAAACATACAGTGCTATCAAGTCCTTGCAGATGAAGGAATCAACCTCCTCGTTCAAAAGCATCTCACTACTTTATTTCACAATTTTATTATTTTATTCTATATCTATCTCCAAGCCATTAAAAGAGGTTGTGCTCATAAACTGGATGGTGTTTGTCCAGAAGACAGCCGTGCGAGCCTTTCCCACTATTCAGTCTGCATCTCGGGTTGTATATTGTTTAATTGCTTTATTTACTCCTGCTTTAATTTGCAGGGCTGGCCGTATCGAGCTCTTTCCTCCTCCCCTCCCTGCTCCCACTATCCTGTCGGATTCCTCCAGGCAGCAGTTATACAATATTCATTACGGCTCATTGCCGTGGTGGGGCCGGAGCAGAGTTCGGATCCGTGCGGGTGATAAAGCAAAGGACTTGCAGTCTCAGCACACCTCAGGTCTGCAGGAAGAAGGAGATAAGAGGATGCAGAGTCTACCTGAAGCACAGGCTCTGGCCCCTTGCAAGCGCAGCCTCAACGCTCCGCTTCCCCAGCGAACACTTATCGCATGGAGCACGCCCAAGCTGATATGCTAATCTTAGTCACGCTGGTGTAAACCCAAAGTAAGCCCATGGAAAACAATAGAGTTACTTCAGATTTACTTCAACGTGACAGCCTTTGCAGATTTACATCTATTTTTTTTTTGTGCTGCACCTTCTCGGGGAACGGCCCCCTCCGGCTCTTGCATCGAATGCTTTCTTTCTCTTTCAAATCCTTCCTAATTCTGCAGGGCGAGTTGTTCTCTTGGACTTAGCTGAATTATTTAACAAGGAAAATTGGTCCTGTGTTTCCAGAGGAACCTTCCTGGCCTTGTTTTCGTTCCCGGAAATATCTCCAGCTCATCTCACCCCTCCTCTCCAGGGACAAGTCCTTTGGGGATCTGGGCACCTTTATTGGGGTGTTGAATCCTTTTCACTCCTGTTAATGCTCTGGGAAATGGGATGGAGGGGAAGAGCTTAGCAACCTGGGTGCAACACAGGAGATGTACTTGGGAATCCACTTGGGAATTCACATGGAAACCCCACATTCTGAAAGGACAGAACCAGCCCTTCAAAACAAGGCCAGGGCAGAGAATCTGTCTCACTTGCTGAACCATATGAGGCAAGGTCCAAAGCACTGAGAATTCTTGTAAAAAGAGGTGTAGCTGGGAGGAGAGAAGAGAAATGACAGATAAAGGTGAATCTCTCGAGGCCTTATCATCACCTTGATAACCAACTCTCCTTGTTCCAGCTCCAAATCTCAACAGCAGCTGCCAACACTTGATGTCCTGTTTGGTGGGGACTGGATTTTTGCACAGGGTCTTTCTCATTCTCATTTTAAAAAAGAGACCCTTCCTTATCAGTAAACTGGAGAGTCAGAGTTATATTAAAATGCTACCACAAAATTATCTTTTTAATAAGGTAGCTTTTCTCTGCAGGAAATAACCAGCTTTGCCCCACACCCTGATTAGAAAAGGGACCCAGCCAAGGTGTTATAAATATAATGAAAATGTTCTGTTCACCAGTGCTGCTCACAAAAATTATTTATTTCTAGAGGAGGAACATATTTATTTCCAGAGAAGGAACAATCAGGGGAATCCCTTTGTCCTTAAACTCTGCACAGGGGCTTGGAACATTCCACAATTTTGAAGCTTACACTTCATATACCAACATCTCCACCCTTTCTTTCAATTTGTCTACAATTTTTTTCCTGTTTTCCTACTAGCTAAATACATGGTGATGAACGATTTGTTCAGCACAAATCATTCACAGCTCACAGCTCTGAGACCTCTGGGTCTTTTCCTCCTTTCCTCCCTTGAAATTCCACAAATCACCACTTTGGTCTCATTCCTTGGAAGCCTCTGTCTAAAACACCTTTCCCAACTGATTTGTCCTCACTCTCCCTTGCACATATTGCTTTATTATTGTATTATTGCTCATAATCTGGTTAAATTTAGGAATACAAAAATTATATATATAATTCCCACCTACATATAGAAGAAAAATAAGATTTCAGTATTGTTCTGTACATATAAATATATATATACATACACATGCATATACTGTGAGTACAATATAGCACAAATTTACACATCTCCACATACATCTGTGTATATATGTGCAAAAAATAATTAAATATTCCCTGATTTATCCCTATTTGTGGGTGGATCCTGAGAAATGTGAGGCACCCACACTTTTAGATTACATATTTGCTAAGTCCATGAAATTCAGAGTGTTTGTGTACATTTCAAACAAAGCTCTACACGCTCTTCAAACTGCCAAAACAAGAATGGGTGACTTGTGGGTCAGGTGTTATTTTCCCTAACTCGCTCCACAGCCAGGATTCCAATGTTTTCATAACTCCTACTGTTTGCACCCAGCCTGCCTGGTGTTACAATCGAGATAAAGCCTCATGCACACGTCTTGCTTTTCACGCCTAAAATATTTTGCTAACCCCCAAATTTCAGCAGGGTTTTGGGGGTGGGTGGCGCTGATTTGTCAGACAAAAGAGGAGCAGCTGGAACAAGCTGTGAGGCTGATCTGGAGATGGAAGGGTCTGTGTCCTGTTCTGTAGGGAGCTGCTGACGCACAGGCAGGAGTTTTCTTAGTGTCATGTTTTATTTACAAAACACACAGCGCCGCGATCTCCCTCCAGCAACAAAACTTGTGGATCCTGCGCGTTCCTGCGCGGAACCTGGCGAGGAGCTCGGGGCTGGCTGCTGCTCCTGAGCCTCCAGCTTTGCCTTGGGGCTCTCCAAGGACTCAAACCCTGTGCAGAAATGGAATGAAAGCTCATTCCCAGACAGCCAGCAGCAGGATTCCTGCTGCAGATTTCCTTACGCTCTTCTCACAGGTCTACCCTGCACACCAGAGCCAGGCCTTGATCTGCACCAAGATGATAATTTCCCAATCTCAGCAGCTGGTCTGTCTGAAATCTCCCCCCTACAGTAGCTGTCAGCACCAATGACAAGTCCATCTCAAGCTTGTTAAAATCACATTTTTGATACCAAAGATAAAAAAAAAATTCAGCTCAGAAAATTTTGAGACCGGCGATTTTGACGCGGGAGAAATATGATTTTGCCATTCCTTCCCTCCTAGTGGGTTTTTAAAAATCTGTTTGTTAAAGGTTGTTGTACTTAACGGGTTTCTGGTGAAAGGTATTTTCAAATGGAAAAATATTCTATTGGTGAGTTTTGGAAGGTTCATACTTGCAAAAATACTACCAATAAAATCCTTCTCATATAAAAATGTCATAAGTGCCTTTTTCCCTAATATAGCAGTGAGCACAATGAGATTTTTCCTGCTCCAGCCCTTTGGATTAGGAAAACCCAACCCATTCCACACTCTTGGTGAATTTCTAAGCTGAATCTGATTTTTGAAGCTCCGAGATGAGGCACAAGAGCCATTTGGATGTGTCCTGTGTGTGTCTGAGCATCCCTGGGCAGGGTATGGCCATGGTCTGCTCTGCTGCTTGGGAAAAGAGGAGGAGCAGCTCCCAAGGAGGCTCTGTCCTGCTCTCAGTGAGGCTCTGTCCTGCTCTCAGTGAGGCTCTGTCCTGCTTTCAGTGCAGAGCAGCCGTGGCGGATCAGTTGACGCCGCTTTGGCACCGAGTGGAGCCCTGTCTTCCCCTCTTCCTCAGGAATCCCTTTGCCCCGCCAAAGGGAGTTGCATAACTGCCTGGAAAGCTCTTGTGGGCTTCCACAGGGCTCAGCTGAGCCTTTCTCTGAGGGGAAAGGGAAAAGCACAGACACCAGCCAGTGCTGTACACACAGCAAAATGTTTTCTGCCCCTTTTCCAGCTGGTTTGTGGTGGGGTGAGCACAATTTCCTTTCCCTTTGCAGTGTCAGCAGCTCTCAGCACGGCTCACCTGGATGTGGTGGTACAGAGGGATGTGAGCAGAGTTTGCAAAACAAGGAGAAGCAACTTCTTCTCAAAGTGAGGCATTTCTGTGCAGCTGCAGCCTCACGTGGCTCCAAAGGCAGAGCATCATGGATGTTCCTCCTTGCACTGGCCAGAGATGCACGTCTGCAGCTGGGACACGGCCTCTGGTCTCAGCCCAGCTTCATGGCTGAGCTGCTTCTCTAATTAAAACCCATGAAATGCAGGATCAGGAGGGCTGTCAAGGGAATGGGAAAGTGGAAATAGGATGGAGGTCTGGTGATTTGCTATTGGTCAAACGGCTGCTGTGCCTCTGCCGGGGGGAGACACACCACTGAACACGAGATGCAGGAGCAAGAAAGAGACTTTCCATGCACCCCAGAGATCCCTAATTCATTAATTCCCACCTTTTCCCATGGAAATGCAGGTGAAATATGTGGCAAATCCCGGCTGCAGGTGCCTGAAGGCTGGTGCACCAAAGCCTTCCAGGGACAGCTAACAAATGTCCAGAGGGCAATAGCTTTGCTGCTCCAGATTTTGTTTTCCCTTCCACTCCTGAAACTCCAGAACAATCCCATTGGCAGCTCTTGGACATCTGGGATTTTTGCTCTCATGCAGCATTTGGAAACGTGGTCCATTGTGGAGGTAGCTGCCACGTATTCTTATTTATTTGTTTCTATTCTCACCTCCTCCTTGCTGCTCCCTGCTCGCGAGCCTGGCAGATTTTCAGGAGCTGGGCTGCTCTTACGTAACACTGCGCCAAAACTGGTGTGAAAGGATTCAGAGGGATCTGTGGCTGGAATCACCTTTGATCCCTGGATTCCCTTCTGGTTTGTCCTTGCATTTTGGGCAACACCACTGTGAGCTGCTGAGGCATCTCTCCCTGGCATCCATGGGCATTGCTCAGGTCCTGGTGTCCAGGGCATTCCATGAGTGCTGCCCTGGTCACAGCTGCCTTGTGGCTTCTCCCAGGTCTCCAGGAGAGCATGGCCAGAGTTCAAGCCTGTGTAATTAGCAGTAATTAGCCAGTTGAGGGAGTGTGTATAAAACGGATTAAACTCACTGAAATCCCCTGCCCAAGTTGGGCTGAGCTGTGTTCTTGGCTCAAAAAGCTGCATCCACATCCAGAGGATGCTTAAAGCAACTTGAAGAAACCCTCTTTCTCCTGGGAGGTCTTTCCTCCCGGCCATGGGCAGCTTCATCCAAGCAAACACCTGGAACACCATGGACACTGGGGCTTAGCCCAGCAGCAGAGAGAGAAAACTTGGGCTGGACCCAAGGGAAAGGTGGACAAGGCTCCTCACAGTGCTTTGGGTGATGCTGTGAGGTGCTTTACAGCAACCTCAGCCCTGGGAGCTGCAATCCCCTCTCAGGGCTGCAGCAGAGACAGATCCCAAACCATGGAGCCAGGCTCTCTCCCACGCTGCTCTCCAGCCAGCTGCCTTTGCTGATGGATCACAAGTGGTTTTGGTCTGGATGTGGTGATAAATCCAAGTGCTGCCAATGACAGACTCCACAATGGTGGGGTTTAGGTGATAAATCAGCTTTTTACGTCAGTGCTTCCTGCACACGTAGCTGTGAGGCAGCAGGTGAGGCAGGAGAGTTGGGAACATTCATCTGGGGGAAAAGGGAGCCTTGGAAACTTGCCCCTTCTGTTCCATCTCTGCTCTGCTGCAACTCCATTTTCCCATTCTTTATCTCCATGTTTTGCTTTATGTGATTTTTTGCAGCTTAGAGGTAGATTCCTTGTTTGCAGGAAGAATCCCCTGTGTATCTTTGGGTGAGATTCAGCTCCCCAAAGACAGACAGACACGGATGGCTGGTGTTAAACTTCTGTCTCAGAGTGAATGGCTGTGGACACCAACAGTCCATTCCTTCCATTTAGAAAGCAAAATAGAAATTAGAAGAAGTGTTCACCCCACAGCTAGAACAGCTTTGATGATTCCAGGATGCATTTAGGCTTCAAATGTGTCATGACATCTCATTTCTGAGTTCCCATCCAAGCAGGGAAGAGACACCCTGTGTGAGACTCTGCATTCCCTACGAGGATCAGGTCAACATCCCAACATCTCATTCATCCTACACATGAGGTGATACAAGCACAGGTCCCTTCTTGTTGTACACAAAGAGGAAAGGTGGATTTCGACATTATGAGGCAGAATTTTACAAGGAAAGTAGTTTATGAAAGTTTGTGCCTGCCTGAAATTGTCTGATGATAACACAGAGCACTCTTCCCAACAAAACCATTTCTTCCCAGGTAGTTCAGCCTGAATCACAAGTGTCTGGAGGTGAAGGAACATCCCCAGGGATGGAGGAACCTGCTGGAGGTCAGAGAAGCCCCTTTCACCTGCACACTTTGTTCTCTGCAGCCTTCACTGGCCTTGGTGGTCTCCAGCTCTCAGGCTCCACTTTCAGTCCTTTTCCAACATCTTTTGACTTCACTGCAGAGTTCCTGCATGAATTTAACTTTTCTAGCAAGGGGTGAGGAGGGGACCAGTGAAAGCTGCTCCTGGGTGATTCCATGCACCAAAAGATTCACACCAAAACTCCTCAAGAGAGCCTCACTCCAACCCCAGTGTGTGTCACCCTCTCTGCCAAGCCATACTCCCTTTGTCACTTCTCCCAGCACAACCTCAAACAAGTGTTGGGTGTTTTTTTTTTTTTCTCAGTAGCATGTAGGTCACAGCAGAGCCTTAGGGACCTGACAGCTGACATTCATCCTCAGCTCTGAATCCGTGCGTCAGGCTGTCTGGAGGCGATAGAAGTGCAGTTGCTGGTGAGACCGACTGCCTTTTGTGTGGCTTCAATTAAATGTCTTTCTCGGCGTGGGATAGTTGCCAGAGTTCTTTTTTTCTTCTTTTTTCTTTTTTTTTTTTTTTTTTTAACAGAAAGAAATGGTTTTGTTTAGGTATATATATAGAGAGAAAAAGTCCACCTGGCTTTTTGGAAGGGTTTCAACTGCAATGTATCAGCTCCCATGTTCTTCTATAAAAAGGTGAGCTGTATTTTTCAGCTGAACTTTTCTCCCTTTTAT